>NC_143404.1:65900306-66525306 GCF_052110815.1 Crocodylus siamensis
TAAACATAGTCAGTGTACTACTTGGAATTGTGTGAAAAGAGTGTAGTTATTTCAAAAGTCAGCTTGAACGCTTTCAAATGTGGGCTTATTACAAATTTAACCGTACCTTATATTGTTGGGGTGTTATTTTTTATAGACTTCTATTTTGCTCACTGAAAGGGTCTTGAAATGATATCTAACCATAATTCACTAACTTCTCATCCCTGACAATAAGCTCTGTTTCTCAAGGCCTCCTGGACAAATGCACATTGTTTTTAGTGAAATACGGCCATTTTACCAACTGCTCTGTCACAGACTTTGTGTGGCCTCAGATCTGCAAAGATTTTTTAGGTGCTCAACTGCAACTGCTTTCAAAGGATACTTAAATAAGCATTACGTAACTAAGCAACTTTGCAGATCTGGAACTTACTGTCTCTGTGACTTAGTTCTCCACTTGCACAATGGGGATAGCACCTACCTCACATACAAGCCATAAGGATAAATACTTTGAAACAGTGGGGGACAACCTTTCTGGCAGATGTGGTACAGATTAGCTCTGCTCTGCACCTTCTCCAAGTGCCACTCCGGTCCCCTTCCTCTGCACAATCTGCTGCTCTGCTGTTTCCTGCCCTGTGATCCATGACCAATGTGCATCAGTGCTCCCTGCCCCATCCCCCCTATGTCACACACACGGGCTTCCCATACTACTTGTGGCACATGTGCTGCAGGTTGGCCATACAGGCATTAAAAGAAAGTGAGGTTCCCAGACACTCCAGCAATGGAGGCCAAATAAGTACCTTCTGTCACACTTCTCTTCAGACCTTGTAACTTCTACAAGAGAGTATAAGATTTATCCCTTGGTGCAAGTGTCCAAAGCAACAAAATTCCCAGTTTGGCACACTCTCCATTGTCTATTCGAGGACAAACACAGTGTAAAGTAAACATAATGCAGCTTGAGCCAAAGTCAGCTAAAGATTTTTGCTGAAGAATGAAATTCTTACAGGACAAATGAACTGGATCTGCCTTGTGTAAGCTTTAAAATGTAGAAACAGGAAGTATTTTCATAAATAAAGACTTGAACACAGAAACCCATCCACTTCTCCATTCTTATAAATACTCCACTGACATGATTTTAATAACTCTTTATGCTGGTATTTTATTGACAACTATGACTTCCACTAGCACTTTCACTTGTACTCATTTATAAATAGGACTTATTCAGACTTTAGGTGCCTTAAGACTCCACATAAGTTAAGTATTAATTTCACATACAGTAAAGTGGTTTATGATGACTAATTTTCTCTATTTTGGTAGGGTGTGTTCAATGCTATTTAGGCATTACACAAGTCCAAATGACAATACATTCCTTAACCAAAGAAACTGTGCAGTCCATTTTAAGACAAGATACTATTCATCTTATATTGGGGAGCTGTACATAATGGATTTTTAACTGAAATATGAATAAAATATAAATAAATATGTTTTCCTATATATTAGAGGCCTGGCCTTCTGGAGTGTGTAACGTGGTAAAATCATGTGCTAGAACTGGCAAGACATTAATTTGACTTAGCTAGGCTTGCAGTATTTCTTCAGTTTGTTTATACAAGAAGTTATGAAGTTTATGAAAGCAGCATAAATTCAGAAAATTAGCCTGGCTTGGACATGTCATGAGCAGCACACAGCATGCAGAATATGAGGCATTGTTGGGGAAACCCGCCCCTCAAAAAACCCCAAACAAACTTTACATAGATTAGAGAAAAAGTCTCAGACAGATCTTTCCTAACAAAAGTCTTTTGGTTCTTCTTCAAACCAAGTGGAGGGAGTGCAGTTAATACTCTCAAATTATAGGGTTTTTTCTTTATTATTATAAAATGAGAATTTGAGTAAAAACGAGTAAACTTTAATCTTCACATGCAAGCAATAAATTATTTACTGTGTCTTCTGAAGCACAACAAGTTCACGCTAGATGGTATCAACATGGATAGTGTCTTTTTAGGAAGCAGAAACATTTTAACTGTATTTAAAATTTGAACAACATTAGCAAAGTTAGGTTTGTGGCAATGAATAGTGTTGGTAGGGAGTGGGATTATTTTATAATTCAAAACAACAACAACTGATATTGCCAGTAGTGATTAAATACTTGATATGACAAGTTAAAATCAATTTTAAAATACCACAGTGCCTTCCCCCAGCAGAGTTGGGATCAATTTGGAAGCAAATGTTTGAAACCTCCTTACAAAGAGGGGAAACCACCCAACTCTAGACAGTAAAAACCAGATTCTTACTACTGAACAGTTCTGTTAATCACTGGAGGACTGGAAGGAGGGACGGAAATGCAGTTTCAATTACATTTGTTTCTAATAAAATTGTAATTTTAAAAGATTAAGACAATCAAAGTTGCTTTTAATTAAAAAGAAAAAATTCTTTTAGGACACAAGAATTGCAGATGGATTTCAAATTACATGTATAGTAGCATAATGAGGTGCTCTGTGAAGTTTCTTTCACTCTGCAGTCAGAAAACATTTCCTGCCAGCGAGAGTCCAGACCAGGACTCTTCCAGCTTTTGAGATTTTATGCTCAACTAAATTTAATAATATTACCGTATTTTCTCACTTATAGCCTGCACACTTATATAACCTGAACCAATGTATAACCCGCAGAAAACTGTATTTTCGGAAAATAGTCTGTGTTTAGACCGCGCCCATGTATTCCCCACACCTGATAGTGTTGGTGCCGGGGGTAATTTTAAGCCTATTAAGCCTGAGAGGTGCTGGCCCCGGCTTCGGGCGCTCACTGCCGGTGTGCGGGGACTGGGCTCTCACCACCTGCCTGCAGCCGCCCCCCGAGACATGGCCGTAACCGTGGCCGCTCTGTTGGAGCTCAGGCACTGGGTGGCCACTGCCGGGCCCCGCTGCACGGCTGCGAAGGAGCGCAGTTGGGCGCGGGGCTCCCGCATGTGGCGGGAGGGAGGCAGCATGGGCTCTGTTGGGCATGGCCGCGAGAGCCGGAGCTGGAGCTGGCTAAAAGTGGTGCTAATTGCTGCAAGGGAGGGGAGGGATGAGGAGCTGTGAGTGGGGTGGAGGCAGCCCCGCTCCCCACCATCAGCTGCGCTCAAACCAATCCCGCCGGGGCTTGCCACCGACATGACATCAGCCCACAGCCGGGGACGGGTGGGCACAGCACAGTTTTAATTTTCATTAAAGACTGTTCTAAAGACTCTGCATAGCCTGCACCCTTGTATAGCCCGCACCCATCTGTCATGTTTGTAAAAACTTATATAGCTCGCGGACTATAGGCGTGAAAATATGGTACTTTATACTGATTATACCCATTGTAAGAGGTGGGTTTCTCAAGGCCAGGCATCACAATAGCCCTGTTTGGGCAGTCTGCCCACCTATTTCACCTGCCATACCTTTGATGTAACGAATAAGTGATTTCTAGGCAAGAGGCTGCCCATTTTATATTCCGCTGTCTAGGGTTTACACACAACTCCAACCTTCCCTTATCATGTCCCAAGTCTTGCAGGTCTTACTACTGTCTATCACTTTTGAACCCCTCTGATGCTAGGCTCTACACCCTTGAATCTATGCCTTGCTGGTGCTAGACTCTCTGTGCCCTTGTATCCACTGGTGCTAGGGCTCTCTGTACCCTCATAGCGGTTCCCCTAGGGCATCTCACTCTTTGTATCCCTGTCACTGATGCTTAACCCCACAACAGTGCCTCCTACCGGTGGCCACAGTGCTAGGACTGCACAGTGCCAACCATAAACTAGGTGCGGTGGATGAAGGGGGTGGAAGAGTCTTTATTCTGCACCGCCTGGGCCAGCCCCACTTGTGGCAGAGCTGAGTGGTGTGAAGCACAGCTCTCCGTCCTCAGGCTCCTGGCAGTGGCTGGCAGGCTGGATAGGATCAACTGGCATCTCCCCGACCCTCAACTGTTCATCAAAACTTATTAAGTGGCCCTGCAGCCCAAATAACTGCCCATCCCTGCACTATACTGTTACATACAGATTAGGTGTGTCCTTGTATAAATTCTAAAACTATGGTTTGCAGTGTAAACAGAGGTATTGCATTTATAAAGCAAGACAAACAGATGCATACAAAACACGATGGCAAATAATGGCAAATGTTTTTGCAAACTAGGAGCTTTCCTGTCTGAGGAAAATATTCAGGATTAAATTAATGCCTAAAGCAAATTGTTGAGTCATTTATCCCTGAAAAATGCAAAAACTGAACCCTAGAAAGAGAACAAAAATATTTTAAGAGCCATAGCTTCAAATACTTTTTAAATTTTTATTATTTCATAATTCACGAACATATTTTGCTGAGATTTACACTTTTCAACATAAAGTGTGTATATGAGAATACAGTTTTGTTTCCATTTTCTAATTTGTATCAAAAGGGCTTAGATTTAAATAAAAATCATATACAAGAGATCCTTGAACATACAGTTATAGGATGATAACTTTGTTGCTTCTACATTCCTAAGAACTAAGATGATCCAATTAAAATATACCAGTCTTCACTGAAAGTAAATTAAAAACTCCAAAGCATATTCCTTTATAGGTAAATAATAGTTGAGATTTTTCAGAACACAAGTAACTATCACTCTAAGACCAAGGCACTGTAAATAGGAGGGTATGTGCTAGCACCATGCCAGTTTAGTCTGATCTTTGTTCTCTCTCTTACATCCCATGCACCATGGTTAATTCTTTTCCCTGCTACAAATTCAGAACAGAACAGAACTGCTGAAACAACCGGTAAGGTTGAGTTGGAATACTAGGTACAAGTGCACAACCAGTCTACGGCAGCCTTGCTCTGCATGTAGAATTACTGTAGCAAACCTTCACAATGCACCCAATTCAAAATCCAGCAAAGTTAGCAAAGTTAATTGCATTTCCAAAGGTATTAGACCAGGGCTAGAGAGTAGTTACTGCACTTTGTCTTTTGATTTAACAGCAAATTGGTCCTTGGTATAAATACAATAATTTAGTGAGCTCGTATTTATGTTTAGCATCAAATCTCCATGCCTTGTGAACAGAATACAACACAAAGAGAGGGAGATTGTAACATTAAATCCAACAAAGCCACCTGTCTTGACCCTCAGAATTGCATACACTTTGCACATTGTGTGTTACTTTCTAATGCAGCCACGTAGCCAAACTCTTAGCTGGTATGTTTAATTCCACTGAGTTTAATGGACCTGCATTAATCAGCAGCAGCTGAGAACCATGCCTTTGTAAAATATATTTTTGCATACAGTGATACAATCTCCTCTTCTCTAAGGCAATTTGGGGTGTAAATCTTGTACTTTATGTGCAAACCTGAGGAATTTCCTGAACGTGCAAAGTTGCTTACAAACAAACAAAAGTCATATTTGAAAATCCAGGACAGTAGTGGTCCCTCCTGCCTAGCACTGTTCAGTGGCTCACAGGATGTAAAAGAAGCAATAGACCTGTTACCAATAGCCTTTCTGGATCTAATGTCCAAGGTGAACAATATAAGAGGCAACGATTTTTGAGGGATTTAATAGATTCATAGATTATAAGGCCGGAAGGAACCTTAGAAGATCATCAGATCCAGCCCTCTCCACCAAGCAGGAAAGGTAACTGGGGGGTCAGGTGATATCTTTTATTGGATCAACCATACATCTGGGATAAATATAGACAAGCTTTTGAATGTCAAGCATTCTTCTTCAGGGGATGAAGAATTCTCTGCATTTAAAATCCTGTCTAAATGTATTCCAAATATATGATTGGTTTAATAAAAGATATCACCTAAAAAAATGCTTGCCTCTTTCATAATTCCTGGACCATCATGGGTACAGCAGCACTCTAACACTACCAAGGTCAACAATTTATTTTCAAAGCTACATCAGAATGTCCTTATTTGTACATATAGGACTGAAAACCTAAAAAGGGTCTCAAAAGACCAAGTGACTGCACCTAATTCAACACAGTTATGCAACTCAGTATGTTCTACTCCCAGGTCTCCCTTTCTGAATTAGTCAGGACATTCCTCTACTTCATAAAACACCCTTGACAAGCTGTGAGGTGGAAAATGTATTTTAAATCATCAGAAATACTTCTGGCAGGAACAGCCAACAGGGAGAAAAACAGTAGTTTACTTCATAGTTTAGAATATATATATAGTGATATATATTTATTATATAGTAATATATATTTTGTATATATATTTAGTAAAATATACAGGGATGAGGCTACACAGTATATATATTTAGTAAATATACAGGGATGAGGCTATTTTTATTATTCCTAAATTCCCCTGAACACCAGTTTAGGATCTGAGGGAACAACAGCCATTCCATGTGCAACGACCCTCTTGCAAGTAGATCTTCCTCTGACAGTATGGAAGGGGGACATGGCCCCTAAGCTTAGAAAAACACTTTCCAAATCAAAGAATTCCTATGCATATTGTCCCTGATAACCAAGGTCGCAGAATCAATGCAAAGGTCCAGAGTTTCTGTATGGCTAGCTTGCTGTTTCTATGTTCATTTAATAGTTTCTCTGGATCTGTATAGCTCTTAACAGTTCCATACTTTGTGGGGGAGTGAATCTCCTACTTTTGCTTACGAGAAAGGGCTAGCATGCAAACTGTGCCCCCCCACCCCTCAACCGCCCCCCTCCCCCCCCAGTGGAAAAGTTAGAGAAAGAAACTCCATTATTATCCCTCCTTCCTCATCCATTCCTCCAGGTCTGCCCCATGGCAATAACAGTATTGTGATTATGTATCGGGAGAAACATTGTATTAAAATAGAAGGCAACATTTTTAGGCATTTTTGTTACTAAAAACAATTAAATTCTGACTACAACATTTACTGCTTTAAATTCGATATAAACTGCTGGATACAATTACAGTGCTAATATGCTTCCGTTTTGTATATACACTTCTAGTTCCTCTAGCAGGTTAATTTCTTTATCAGCTGATCATTTGAAAGACTTGCACTTATCAAACCAATCATCGGTACAGACTTACATACAGTAAACTCATTAGTTTAATAGGTTTATTTTTACAACACTTTGATTCTTAAACTAATCATATTTCTGCTGCCACAGCAAGTAGTTAAGGTTAAGTAATCAGGACCCAACAATGAATGGGTTCTGTTAGCATGAGACACAGGAAATTAGTAAGCTTTGGATGCTTATGGTGCCAGAAGTTATTGTTAGTACAAATGTTTCTTATTTCCCAGACATGGAAAATGACATGTAATAGGTAAGTAATTATAGTGTAGTGCATGTGCATTACTGTTGAAATTTCAATTTCACTTGTGAGAACTAAAAACAAAATTTTGTTGTGGAGTTACCTCCCCTCCCCCCCGAGCAGGAATCGTGTTCAGGCAGCTCACCTCAGGTAGGTTGGGGTGGCAGGGGGCAGAATATTGGGCTTGGGCCGGCACGGAGACATCCCTGTGACCTCTGCGGTTTGGCTACTGCTGGCAGGTACCTGGGCCATGGACACTTGGGATGCTACAAGGTTTTTTTGGCCTGCAGCAGTAGGGTCCAAGAGTACTAGGGTAGGGGGAAGGGGGAGGTAGGGGGTGCTTGTCCATCCCTGGAAGCCAGTCCAAGGTGGTTGGGGTGCTCGGCTATTCTCAACAGTCTCCGACAACCTGGGGAGCCTGTGGGACACACCGAGGGGCATGTAGGAGTGCCCCCAACCTGCACGCCTCAGCCAGTGCAGGCAGCCTGTGTGTGCCCCTTTACCAAAGGACAAGCATGTACACTGTCCACTACTGATCTAACCTAGGTCACTTACAGAAAACCACGTAACTTGGATCAATTCCACCTTGGGCTTTTTGAATGTCTGTGCTTAGCCTTAGATCTAAGGTTATTATTCCTAAAACTTTATCAGACAAGGTTCTTTGGATAAATCTGGTATCTTTTATTACAGCAACTAAAATGGTTGGAAAAATTCTTCTTTGCAAGCTTCTGGGTACAAACACCCTTCATCAGGCAGAGGAAGGGTCCCTTCTTTAGATCTTAGACCAACATGGCTACAACTTATATCCCTAAAACTTTATCATCATTCAGTCCTTCAGGAGCCTAACTTCAACTCTAACTCCAAATAAACATCAAGACCATTTTATGAACAACATCATTTGATGAAAAATTCTATTGCTAGGGCAAATTGCAGGTTATAATACTTTACAGTGTATTATTATTTATCATGAATCTTGTGAATCCCAGCTAGGGTTCCATGTAGATCTTGTTATGTGAATAACATCTTAACTTTTTAAGGAAAATTTTAGCTCTTATGGTAACACAGAAATGTTAAAGATACAAGCTCAAAATGTATGGCAAATAAAGAGAACACATTATTCTTTTTAAATCTCATGATTTTAATGTCAGTATTATTATTGTTGAAAGTCTGGCATTTGTAAAATCACAAATTACCAGTATCCCTGAGGTGCTTTTACCATCTACATCTTAACTTTTCTGCTTCAGAATTTCTTTTGTTCAGCCTATTAAAAGACTGCTCAATTTCTAGATCCTTATTTGTACCGTATTCGTTTGATCTTTTTTCAGCTATCAGATACGATCAGCATCCTACTTAAACTGTAGAATACTTTTTTATTTATGCTTATTCTACTAAAATTAGGTTCTATTACGTGTGTGTGTGTGTGTGTGTGTGTGTGTGTATCACTAAAGAGCAAGGAAAATGAATGCAAAGAGCAAGTTAATTCCACACAATTGGAAGTCTGCTAAAGTAATTAAGATCACTGATTGATAAAGGAGGCCTTCCTGATCCAGTCTATTTAGAATAGATAAAGTAAATGAAATTCAAGTTAGTACAGTGAGAACAAAACAAAAGGTGGCTTTAATAAAGACAACATCTGAAAATGGGATTTTCCCACCTTTCTTTCAGAAGAATGTAAGTAACAGAGACTTGTTCTAGAGATAGTTGGTGTGGGAAAGAAAGCAGATTCTGATAGCTAGTATATTTTGTGCCATTCTAAAAGCCTCAAATGAAATTCACTCCTGTGAAACTGGATAGCACAAGGCCTGCTCATAAGCTACCAAGGACTGCCTATACACATGCTCATTCACATTTTAATTAGAACGCACTGGAGGAAACTCTCTATGTTCTAATTAGAACACTCCAGTGTCGTCTTACTGTCACATGAATTAAATGCCTCCGCATTTTAAAATGGCCATGGGGGTGCTTTATGTAAACCTCGTTGAATAAGCATTAGATAAAGCATCCTGTGGCCAGTTTAAAATGTGTGGGGGCTTAATACAGGTGATGGTGAGCTGTCTTAACTAGAGCAGCTGTTGGGAATACCTCCCCTTGAGCACGTGTATAGGCAACCAAGTATTATAGGTCCCCCTTTGGGCTTTGTTTGCAGAAGACACAGGTCTTTTCTAGTTTGAGATAAGCTGTGGCTATAACTACTTTTGTTTTTAATCTTGAAAGACCACAATTCAGTCATCGGTGTGTAGGTCAAAATAGCTGTTTTCAAAGAGCCATCTCCTAAATCTCTTTTTCCTCATTTCTATATTGTACATTTACATGACTCTATTAAAGTAGCATGGTGAGTCAGAACCTCAGCTTCTCTTAAATCTCCTTTGGCCTAGTCAGAAGTTTAAGAAGTCCTCTCTGTTTTATACAAGCTGCTCCAGAACCACATCCCCTGTCTACTCATTCATTGTAAGGGTTTTTCAGGACCAGCAGAAAGCAGGATGGAACAAGTCCTGAGGCTGCTCTCATTTTTGCTGCATGATTGTTTGGCCCACACATACCTCGGGAGTTGAGGGAGGAGGACATGGACTCTACCCCTACTTCCAGATGCACAGACCTAGAGATATACATTCATTAAGTTCAATGGAATTACTTCAGACTGATATCCTCAATGTGCAAGGAGAAAGAGGACTGGTCGTGCTCCTTACATGTTAGCAGTAGCTGTAGTCAGTCTCTGCTGGGCTTATAGATGTTTTCTTCTGAGATTAACAGGTATTTTATTTTACTACTCACCACGCAAGTCCCTTATGGTTAGCTTAAGCAAAGTAAGTCTTACCTATCAAGTTGCTGGGAAGGACCAGTAAGCATTTCTTTCTATGCAGTTTGGAGTTTTATTTTATTCCTAAGTGTTTATTTTGTTTTTAATACTCTTATGCTGTATGCATTTTGTTGATTCTCAAGATTTATTGCATTTGTTCCACTGAGGCACTTTGGAAGGGAAAGAACCCAGCATGTGTAATATTAATGGTATTTTAATATTTGCTTGTCTCATCTGTATTTTATCAAACCAATAAACAAAATATAAACTAAAAAAGATTGGTGAGTGATTCATACAATAAAAAGCCCAGAATTGGGAATGGGGCAGAGTGCAATTTACATCCTGTCACATCATTTGGGATGAGAACATTAACCTTTAAACTGTGGTTAAAGCTATTTCAGTTTCATTATCCCCTAGAGAATTTACCTTGGTAACACTCTGAACCCCCTCTGGGCTCCTCTGTGTAATTGTAGGGGGTCTTCCTTTGATCTCCATCTTGAATTCTTCAGGGAGGGCTATAAGCCAAGCCATATTTTATGGCTGGTTCATGTGGCATTAGAGTAAGGCAAGACCAGTGACATGTTTCCTTTTACACTACATTCTTTAATTCTGCCTCTCACCTCTGCCACGTCTGATTCACCTCTATCACTCATCCTTGTCTAGTTCTTCCCAAAACAGGAAATTGAATCACTTAGTTTAAAGGGAATGAGACCGACTTGCTTGAACAGGGTCAGCAGGATTTGGCCCAGGTCTCATAAAGGGGCCATCATTTTTACACTCATTTTGTTCATGTATTTATTTATTTAAGTTTAAATAATAACCAAAAGACATGTATACAGGACTCTAGATGCCTAACTCCAAACTAGTGTTACAATGAAATGGGCAAGTTGTGATTCCATCTGTCTTTGGGGAAAAAAATGGAAAGAGTCTATATATGGAATATTTTTCATCTGCTATAAATTTTCTAGGTATAGAAACTAACTATGGATGTTTGCCTTGAATTTGTGCCCCTCCCACTGCTTGAGCATGGAAAATAAATTCGGGGAGATGGGTCAGGTAGCTTCCTAGACCTGGGGTCCCAACTTCTTTTCCTTGGAGCCTCTTCCCTTCTTATGGCCAGACCCTGCTCTCCCTGAGCACATGGAAGTGAGAGGCAAATCTGAATACACCGACCTAGAAACAAGGGAGATCCCCTTCTCCTTGACCTGTAATGACTTTGTGTAGTTGAGGGTGGAGATCTGTCCTTTGCACTGCAAACAGGCCCTGCTATGAGAGATTACTATAGCCTCCCAATGAGAGGACCTTGGCTACACACCTTGTTTTATGGAGGTAGGGGATTTCTCTCTAGCTTGCTCCTTTGGCCTTTTGGCTAAGATGAATCAAGACTCAGGGGCATCTGAACCCTAAGACCTTGCACACAGGACACCTGCCATGGATTTGTATGTGAAGCCCTGGACTAAAGAGTCTGGGAGGTAAGCTACTTCCTGGTGGTAATACCACATGGACCTGAATAACAGCGCTCTGCTCAGTTGATGGAATTTGGAATCGATTTGGCTAATTTGCCCTGAGACGCAACATTTTTTTTAAAAGAGCATTTTTAGCATCAGCCGCTATGAGTGCTGGCTTGATTTAGCAGTACCTCCAGACCTGGTGCTCATTCCCTCCTGGGGGAAGAGCTGCCCATTTTTTTAAGGGCCACACACACAAACACCCATGCGCGTGCACACATACATGCCCATCAGAATGTTTGCTCTATATGGGCCACGTGTTTTATAGTTATGCTCAGCGCTGGTTGCTTTGAATCAACTTCATAATTGGTTTCCATTATTGAGCACATGCTGCTTTTGGCAGCAATTTAATGATATACAATGTATTTAGTGAGGTTCCTTGTAAGTGAATGTAAGATGAGAGTCTTTCCTCCCTCCCCGCATGCTGATTGGGAAAAAAAATCCTTGTCTTATACTGGAATATATACAGTAAGAGGCTTTGTCCTGGGAGAAATCTAAGGCTAAAAACAGATGTTGAATAACAAGAACCAGTAATTCTAAATCATGCAAAAATTCCTAAATCATCGCATTCAGCCATCAAAAGCAGGAGCACAAATGCATTTTGTAAGTTAATACTTGATGAAGAAACAACTCTGTTAAAATATATTTCCAAAATATCCCTGCTTGCATAGCTATTACCGAAACCAGCAGAACCTTCCTAAACAAAACCAGATAGAGATACTGCCATTTTGGTGCAACATTATTAACCTAAATAGAATTGTGTTGCACAGCAAATAAAAAAGCACTATTCTTCCTTCCAGCATGAAAACAGCCCTTTCAAGGACTGTGCCAAATATAATCCCTCCCCATTTTCACAATCTTCTTTTCAGAGGACATGTATAGTTTACGTGGTCTCAGCCTATGTAATTATGTTCCCCCATACTCTTTTTTTTAAAGATATAAAATATGATTAATGTTCTGATTACATTAAATCTCAGCCCCATAATGCTCTCTGTTGTGAGGTCTTGATAAGCCCATTTGATATATTTAGTCTATTGTTAGTAAAATCAGAGGCTGATGCACTTTATTTAGGAGACTTTGATAGCTTCACTTGATGGGTCCACACAATTACTGTATCTTCTGGATGAAATGTCTTAAGGGACAATAAGAAACAATGGGCAACTCTACACATGTATTAGTGTGCTGTTGCAACTGTGCATTAAGTTTAGTACCTCTAATATGAGAGACTATCTAAATGCAGAGTAGTAGGTGCTAATGTGCAGTAGGAATGGTACATGGTCTTTTCGTGACGCTTTATGTGCAATAGAAGATTCTACTGCGCATTAGCTGGGTTTTTGCTGTGATGCACTAATGTGCAGCAGAATTAGACTACTGTGCATTAAGTGTCTCATGCAGACATGCCTAGTGAGCCAAAACCTGCTCTCAATTTATGCTGGAGTAAATCAAATGCAATTTACTTCTCAATCAGTGGTGTTAAATCAGTGAAAAACCAGTGAAAGATTAGAATCAGGTCCAATGACTTCATAGTTATGGCAGTAAAACAGACCATTTCAAATGACTAAATATTATCCTCTTCCTTAACTTCTTAGATGGAAAAAAGATCTGGCTCTTGTCAACTAGGAGAGGATTCACTTAGCATTAACAATTCAGGGGAAAAAGAGTCTCTTGATCTGAAAACAGAGATCAAACTCTGCCCTAGGGCAAATGTTTGCCATGGTTATAAACTTTTGAAGATTTTGAAGATGCTAAGATTTAAAATAAAAAAGAGGACAGTTTAGGTGCTGCAGGATAGTAAATTCAGCATTGTTATTAGAACTGTCAATCACAGTTGCATACCTTATATCATCTATCCTTTGGGTTTGGGACTCATGAACACTTAAACATTCAAGTAACATTACTTATGGTCAAAAATGCTTATGCTTGTAAGGGTTTTTAGGATTCAGCCCTTGGAACATTAAAAAAAAAAACCCAACAGGTAAAGACACTCATTCTTGATGTACTTGTTACAGACACATAGCCTTTGCAAACAGAGTAACTGAGCAGCTCACAGTAATTTATGTTTGTATTTTCATGACAACCGTGATGTTCATTATTATCCCAATTTTAAAGATGGTGAACTGAAGCATGGAAGCTGACTTACTCAGTGTCACACAGGATACCTCTGAGTCTTGATAAAACTTAAACCATGGTTGTAAGGTTTCTGGTGCACAGACTGTCTCTTATTAGGTGTACATGCAATGCATGCATAGCATAATATGGCCCTTTTTTATTTTAATGCTTCTAGCACTAAAATACATACTATGATTGCTCCTTGTGTTGCCTATATTTCCTTCTCTTTTTTTCCCCAAGAGAGACAAGGTAGACTGCAGTAGATGAGAATAAAGACATCTTGAAAGTGAGCTGTTCGTCTGCAGGCTTCAGTTTCTTTCTAAAAAAGGTGAAACACTGCTCATGTGCATACAAGTTTGTTGGATCAGGTCCAAAGTTTCTTACTTTTCTAAATGCGAGACTGGTTAAAATTCTACTATAATTAACACGTCAAAAGGCATTCCAATATCCAGACTAAGCAGGCAAGATGTATTCACTTAACTTCTATTTGGAGAAGGATTAAAACCAGAGACAGTTTGAACAGGAAATTAAAACTTTTCCCCCGTCTCAAATTGATTCAGAATGTTTAATAACATCTTTATAATACAGACAAAGAGTTCAGCAATTGGAGTTTGGTAATTAAAGTGACAAAGAACAGCTGAAAACTGTATGAGTCTGGAGTATCTGCTAGTGAATGAGCACAGGAAAAGGAGATGTCCAGCAGGATCATGGAAAGCAGGGTGGAGTTACACCAGGGATGGGCAATTATTTGATCTGGAACGTCACTAAGGGAGTTTTGGTGAGCTATTGTGGGCTGGATTATCAACTTCCCCCTCCTGCCCACTCACCAAAGTTCACTAGAACTCCATAAGTGGCATTGCCCCAAGGTCCAGCCCCGGGCTGTCACCACCTGGCAGCCCTGGCTATGGGATCTCCATGGAGCCTAGCCCAGGATCACCACCAGCAGGGAGATAGGAAGGGACTGCGGGTGGGCAGGGAGTAGCATCTGGGAGCAGGATGAGGGTGGGACTGGGGCTGCGGTGGTTACAGCAGAGCTGTGATCCACTCCCAGCACGTCCCTCCCTGCCTGCGGAACTGGAGCCTGTCCCCATGCTGCCACAGCCCCAAGATCCCAGCCCCGGCCCTGCCTGTCTGTCTCGCTGCCCACCTGCCCATGGGCCCACTCCATCCATCCGGCTCAACATGCCCTGCCTGTGTGGGTCCTAGCCTGGTCTCCATAGGGAACCCCCCTGACCACTCCGTCTGGTTTCCCCAGCAGTGGGTGCATGGCAGATGGGTTGGGGTGCCTGGGCAATGAGGCTGGGTCCAGTAGTAGCGGCAAAAATAGTGGCAGCAGCCAGAAGGAGCCCTCATTGCCAGGGCTTCCAGGAAGCAGAATCCGGTCACTGTGTGCCTGGGGGTGGTGGAACCAGCCACAGATGCCCGGGCTGTCCCTGGTGCCTGGGTTCGGTGGAGTTGAGGGCCTTGCCAAGGGATAAAATACCCTGGCGGACCAGATCTGGCCTGCTCCTGGCCTGGACCTTGCCCACCTCTGAGTTACACTGACCGCTTGTAGAGCTAGCTTATTAATTTCTTTCAGAGTTCTTCTTGCAGCTTGAAGCTGCAACATGCTGCCAAAGAACTGAGGGTCTAGATCAGAGTTAGGTTAATTCTTAAACATTACCTGTGAGTCTAAGTCAGGACTAAAGTCATTTCTGATGGCTCTGAAAACCTCAGGACCTGTTCTCATACTCTTTCAGCCAGGTCCCGAACACCAATAGAAAGAAGCCTGTTCCAACTCTGACTATGACACAGAGTGAAAAACCACTAAAGTGGGTTTCAGAAACAACTGCTTTTTATTAATGGCTTTCATTTTTCATGCATCAAATGTGATCCCCCTTCTGCCCACTTCTCCCCAAAATGTCACTGACACAAAAACTGGCAGAAGACCAGAAACCTTGGTTAAACTGCCTTAATGCCACTCCAAGGCAAATTCCTATTGACTTCAATGCAGGAAGGATTTCATGCCAAGGTGGGAAACGAAGACTTAAATCTACCTAGAACAAACATCTGAGTATTTCCCCAGTACACACCTGGCTTTAAAGCATCTGAATCTCCTAGTCCGGCCCCTACATGTAAAAAGGAGAACTGAGAGCAGAAAGGGCGCAAATGGGTATATAAGAACAGAAGGGAGTGGGCCCACTAAAATATATAAACCTAGCAGAATAGAGCTAAAGAGACTTGCCCAGCCAATATAAGCCTTGTCTCAGGTCTGCAGAAAGGAGCAGTGTTTCTGAACCGGGATGACATGTCACTTTGGGTTCTGCAAAATCTTTTTAAGGGTGCTGCGGGGGACAAGGAGGTAAGCACTGTAAATGGGTTGCTACTAAACTCTGAGAAGTTAAGGAGTGGTGCCTGAGGTCTAACAAGGTTGAGGATCACTGGTTTAAAGCCACGCTTCCCTTCCTTTGCGTAGTGTAAGTAAGAAAGCTGTCCCACCTTCCACTACCTCAGTATAGGTATTGTGCAAGACAGAACGGTCCAGTACTGCTGACACACATTAAAGCAAGACTTGTATTAGTATAAACTAACACAGGAATGAAGAGTGACAGTCAGAAGGTGCCTTTGTTAACATATAACTATGTGAACACTATCGCTCGGTGTCTGAATATTCAGGATAGAAATAATCATGTAAAAACCCAACTCTTAAGCAACACAGAGGTGTTGAAATGATGCTGAAGAAAAGACCAAGTTGCAGTAGCTAAGAGAACACACTGATGAAGATTTGTAGGTAACACATTTGGCTCTGATAAGAGGAAACATATTTGCACCTAATTAACTAATGCTTGCAGAGTTACTTTTATTCTTTCAGTTGGAAGAGAACAGATGTGGGGACAGAGATTTAAGGGCCTTGCCACAAGTTCACTTGCAACAGTTGGAGACCACTGGAACCTAGTGACCTATTAAAGTTAGTACCAGTTAGAACAGGGGTCGGCAAAATACAGCCTGCGGACCGCATCCGGCCCACCAAATGATTTTACCCACCACAAGGCTGCTTCTCTGAAGAACTGTATCCAGGCCATGGCTGCCCTGGCTTTCAGTGCCTCTCACCAGTCTCCTTTTCCCATACCAGCTGGCTGCAGCAGTAGCAGGTACACCCCTCCCCTCCATGGTCAGTCTGCCCTGTCCCATCCTCCAGCCCCCAGCGTAAGCTCCAAGGGAGGGGGCACTGAACTCCTGGCCAGGCTGCTGCCCGGCAAGGCTGTCTGCGTGCCGCTCTGACCCTGCGCTCAGTGAGTTGAAGCTCGGATATGGTTCTCCCTGCTGGTGGGGAGGAGATGTATGAGGAAGAGAGCCAGGAGCCCCAGGTAATCTGGGCTCTGCTGGGTTGGGGCCTGGTAGGGTTGTGGGCACTGGTACCACACTGTGTTCCCACACACTGCTCTGGGCTGCTCCACATGGGCGCAGATGGAGCGGCTGGCACAATTTATGACTAACTCCATGTCCCTGGCACATGGCCTGGTCGGGCCAGGAGCTGCACCAGCTGCACCCACCTGGCCCAAAGTGGCTCCAGCCTGGCCGCATGCCTGTGACTTCGGGCAGGGGAGGGGGTGCAGGTAGAAGTGGGGAACAAAGGGAGGAGGGGGGAACAAAAGTTCCCTAATTTTTGTTCTCTCTGCCCAGGGATGGGCAACTTTTGGGCCAGAGAGTCACTTAGGGAGTTTTGGTGAGTTGTGAGAGGGACTAGGGTTGTGGGGGGAGGGGAGGGGGTGGGCAGATGGTCCCCCCCAACAGTTCACCCAAACTTCAAAAATGGCCCAAATAATTGCCCAGCCCTGAGTTAGAAGATAGCCCTCACCAGAAGGGGAACAACCCTATGAGGGCACTCAACCCAAAATACATGGCTTGAACTTGAGTCTGCTTCTGTTTTAAGTATTTTGGAGTTCCCAGCATGGGCAAGGCCCCTGTGTCCCTCCCTGCCCCGGAGCTGCATGTGGGAACTGCACCCCTCCCCTGCTCTCCCAGAGCACAAACATTGCTTGTTATATCACCGCCAATGCCCCCCATTATCCACGGACATACTTCTAAAGATGATCAGATTAAAACAATTCTGTTTGCTATGAGGTGGAGCATGTAGCAACTTGAAGCTAGATTTATATTCTCTTCTATCTTCTGACATCAGCCTATGAAAACACAGTCCTAAATCACTTAGCATATTAAATACTGTGGTAGTGCAAGAAACAACCACTTGATCCTTTCATTTCATAAACTCTTCCTCCTACATAATCCCTCCAAGTAAAGGTGGACCATTTTTGATTAAATTTTTGTGATCACTGTACATATATACCATTGTGCTCTTCTGTGACTGACACTTTCTAAAAGCTTTAATTTTGTCTAAACTATGAACCATGCTCAGACACCATTTCTCTGGAAATCATAAAATACAACGTTGGATAGTAACGCTGTTAAAAAAAATGTGTGTTAAAACTTTCTGTCAAAAAAAGAATACAGGTTCTAGGCCAAATGGAGCATTTTTTGTGAAAATTCTTTTCAAAGTAGGTGGAAGAAAGCAGAAGTGATAGCAGAGGTAATATCTTCCTTGAGATCAACTAGATATTTGCAAAAAAAAATCTTTATTTGCAAGCTTGTTTTCAGAAGTAGGTGCCCCCCCCCCCCCAATAACACAGTGAAAAACCACAAAAAAGACAGCAGGATGCATCTAAGTTGTTCCAGGCAGCTCAATCTGTTGGCAGGTAGCAGAGGAAGCCCACACAAACCCTAATCAAAGTTGGTCTCTGATCCGGCTGTGACTTACATGTCTGGAAAGTAGTTTGGCCACCCATGAGAGTTTGTGGTCTCAAAGCATGTTCATTATCAGACACATCAAAATGCTCATCTGATTTTCTAGCATGTGTACTTGCTTGGGAACAAGCTGTCTAAATATTTGGTCAATTTCTATTGCAGCTGGCAGGAAAACAGTTTGGCTTTCTAATGCCTCTCCATGTTATATATTCCTTAAAAGAAAAAAAAAGGGGGGAAATTAAAGGGTCAGCGGATGTTTATAATTTTTTCAGAGCAGCATTTCTGCATCAAATCCTGATTGTTTTATTGCACAATTACGTTTTCTGCTCAACAATTACCCTAATAATTGAAACTTGGGCTGTGGGAAGAGAACACAGCATGTAAGACTTGATAATTATTTTATTTTTTGAATTGGACAGTGAAGTAATAAACTAACAATCGCTGGTGGTGCCAGCAATCCGGTCCAAATAAAGACCAACATAGGCAGGATGTTCACTGGAAGAACTTGAATCAATCAACACCATGCATCTCCTTATCTGATCACATTTGTAGAGTGGTTATGAGTCAAAAGAATGTGGCACAACACATTTTATCAAAGGTTACTGAATCAACAACTTCTGTTCTGCACGACAGAAGAAATGGAAAATCATTACAGTCTCATGATCTACAGTTTATTTTCTTCTCTCTGTATTTCAGTTCTACACTTGTATAGTTAGAAAGCCTCTTTGCCTACTTAGATCTTATGTGAAATCAATTAATACAAAATGATTTACTAAGTTATTCATATTTTCCTCAGTAAACCATCTACTTAAATTTTAAGACAACAAAGGCAGAGTTCAAAAGTCCATTGAGTAGGACTCCTGTGGCTACCCAAAATCAGTGTAAGATTTATGATAGATTGGTAGGGGTAAAAGCTGTTTACTTAAGAACTGGAGGATGCCCCATTATAAAACAGTTTGCTCTGGCTATAATGCAACTACATTTATCACAAAAATAGTCATATTGCTATTTTATAAAACTCAGCTATTTTTCAAGGGCTGAGACTGCTCTACATTACTTATCTCAAAAACACAGCTGGAAATTAGAATAATTCACTAAACTCATTTTGTACCTACGAGAGATTAGTAATTAGGAAAATATGTTGCTTGGTCTCTAGAGGGGTGCACAATCAACACTTCTGGTGGGATATGTTTAGTGATATTTTTGCATTTGTTATTGCATTTTTGCTGACGACTTATGGTTTGTCTCTCTATATCATGCTGAGTAGGAAGAAACAGAAACTTAGCAGAAACTTCTATATAACAGAGACTTAATTATCATTAGTGCTGCTTGTATTAAATTTTTCTATTATACGGGAAAATTCTATATTTTAGGAAGGTTTTGTTTTCAGAAGCAGCAAAGCAGAAATACTGACATTTCCCTTCAAAAAATTTCTTGTTTTAGAAAACTCAAAAACAGTGGCTTTCAAACTTCCCAAAGTCACCAAAACCTTGTGAATCACTATTTCTGCTACAGGACCCCTACACCTATCCTAAAGAGCTGATGTGGAGTCAGGCGACTGAGCCTGGCAATGACAGCACATCACTGCCACTAGCCCCAGTCTCTTTGCAGAGCCCCAGGCTCCACAGAACACAGTTTGAAAACCACTGCTCTAAAATGTTGTTTTTTTTCAAAATGAAATGGAGCAGACAAATGCTGCCACTCTCACCATCTCCCCACAGTCAGGGGAGACCCCCCATTGCAGAGGCTAAGGTGAAACAGGATTTAGATCTTTTTTATATGCCTATGTGACACTTAAATAGCTGCAATTTTTACACTTATGTGGCCTTCAGATTTTATTTCCAGCTGCAGTGGAATATGAATGCTCAGGTGCACATGTAACTGTCAGAAGTAAAATACAAAAAGAAGAGGGCCCTGCTACCTTTCAGCCCAAAAGTTCAGTGGTTAGGGCACATACCCAGGGAACATATGGGCCAACTTTTACATTTGTCTGGGGGGGATGATGCCTAACATGATGGACATGTGGCAAGCTTTATCCATTTCAGGTGATGGCCCTCTTCCCAAGGTGGGGTCAAGGTCCTCGGGCCACACATACCCAGCGCCTCTGCCAGGGAGTGAGTAACTCAGGTTCTAGGACCCTCTTACCCAGTGAAGTTTTGAATCTACACGGTCTACTTATCAGCAAAGTGCTCTTCCCACTAGCCCATAGGCTGGACATGCCAAAGGCATTTTCTAGTCCTTCTTTTTAAGCTAGTCCTCTTCACAGCAAAGAAGTTTTAAATTTGTGGGGCCAGGGGAAAGCAAGGAAGCCAGAGTATGTTGTCTGCCTCACTAAGATGGGTGTTTTGGAAGGGAAGGACCCTAGCTTTGAGACGAAACTAGCTTACTACTATTAATCCACTTTATCCACAAACAATACATGCAACATGCAGAAAAAGCCATTGGGGGCAGAGGCCAGAACCCAGGACCCCCCAGTCACCAGTTGTGTGCTTTCAATGACTAATTTTTCAGGAGTTATTTGCATAGATGGGTGATCCTAGTCCAGTCTGGAGCCAACATGGGCATAGTGCCACCTTCTAGAGAAGAGAAGTTCAGGGTGAAAGCAGCTATATAAGGCCAAACTCCCAGCTGCATGGTAAGGAACCAGGAAGCCCCAAGAGCTTTCTACTTGAGCTGGGGCTTTTAAGGCATCCAGGCTCCCTGTTGTAAGGCCAGGTGCAAGTTTTCAAGGGCTTTCAGGTTCTAAGTCTACTGCCCCTGAAAGCCATGGTGTTACTACCCCATGGCAAATCTGTATGCTGGGGTTCCCCTAAAGCCATAGCACGTGAATCCCCGCCTTCCCCATGTCCTTCTTAGTATCCTGTTGGTAACCAGGCGGGTTTCCATCAGAACCCTGACTGTGTTTTTTGTGGGCATTTGTTCCGATAGATCTGTTTCCACTTAACGTTTTCATGCCGACAGATCAGCATTTCTGCAACAAAAAACGGCTGCGCTGGAAAATTCCCAGCTGTCTCTCACTTCCAGACTTCTGCCTGAATAGTTCAATGTCACCACCCTCCAACCTTGGTGGTCACAACTTTTATTATCAAATAAATGACTATTCTTCCAATTTTACTGCAGAAACTATTTTGCAGTTTCACAACTGCTCCCATCAAAGTCAGTGGGAAATGTGCCAAGGGGAACTGGATTGGGCCCCGTACACGAGACAAACAGTAGATAGGTTCTTAGACTGTAAATGTAATTCAGAATATACCTACATGCAGACCACATCCTGTCCACATGAATGGCCTTCTCTCCCATGTGGAATTAACTGTGAATTGTGTAAAGAATTAGATGAATTTCCAGGGATCAACGTAAGTTCTAGCTTCCCACTGTACATATTTAGGGCACTATCCTCTGCCAAATACTTGGAGCCTTCCAGCACTGACTCCTCACTTTTTGTTTTTTCAGGCTTCACCTTTTCATGGGAACAGAATTCCCTCTGGTATGTCAGTGAGCCTTTTCTCTCTGTTTTCCAGTTTCTCCTAAGGATACAACTTCTGTCATTAACCCTATCTGCTGCTCTTGTTTCCCTTCAGCAGAGAAATCATAGACTAGCAGGGGAGCTCCTACAAATTTTCCCACCATTTTCCAGTTCTTTTCTTAAGGACTTCACATATTTTGGGCCTTCCCCCTGATAATAAATACAAATTATATTTAAAAGTCAGTTTGAGGGTATAGTGCAATAAAAGGAGAAAGCCTGAAAATAGAGTCCTTTATAACCAGCCTAATAGTTGTGGGAAACACAGAATGCAATGCCTCCATGCCCAGATAAGGAACATGGGAAAAGGAAGAAACTTACTTTGCTCAGAAATAAAATTTCTGAACAGTTCAGGAGTGGTAACCCTTAGCAAAGATTGAGTTGGGGGATAAAAGCGTTTCCTTGCCAACCTACCTCCAAGAAGAACTCCCCATAACAATGCACCACTCCTGATAAATTGTGCTGACTGTCACAGTAAGTAAGATTGTTCCTCTTTTATTCTTTAAATCTGCTGCATTTGAGGCTTCAAGCTACTATTTGCAGACACTATGTTAGAAGATGCTCAGATCCTATTAAAAAAGAACTGCTGGCATGCAGAAACTTCAGATCTTCAGCTGTTATCTTTATTTACCCTGCTAGTCCCCTCCACCATAAAGATGCATCCTTTCTCTGTACAGATGTGTGCTAAACAATTTGTTTTAGGAAAAACAGGTTTTTATTCTCTTTATTTTTGGCTCAGATACATAACTTTTATTGCTACACTTTTATACATTCAAAACATTTTGAAATGGGTGCCAAGTTTTATCACTTATATAAAAATAAATCTGCCTGCCTTGTAGTGGGTACATTCCATTCTTCTGCCTTTCACATTATTAATCCTACTGTTGCTATTTATAATGCCTCTTAAATTACTTCAGGAATAATTTTGGCTGAAGTACTTTGGCTGGAGTACATTATTTTTATCACCTTTGTACACGTACTTGGTTGTCAGAGAAAGTGTTAGATGATTGATTAGGTATCAAAGCACAAGAAAAAAGGCACAAAGACTTTTCTCAGCCAACTAAGAAGACACTGATATTGCCCTTTCATGTGGGATTGCTTAAGGGGTCCTGAGTCAGTTATCACTTTCCCACCATTCATAACATTAATGAATAAACATGCTACAGCTGGTGTAAAACTTCTCTGCAATTTAATAATTACAGTTGATGACACCAGCATTTTAGTTTCCACCACTGCCTGAATGTTAACTGTTCCTTTGTCGGTGCACTGAATTACTGCACACATTCCAGAGTGCGACAAATAATATCCAAAAAATACCCTGTTTTGAAGGACTTTGTCTGTTACTGCAGAAATAAAATGATTTTCCACACTATATCACATTTGCAAACAGAAAGAGCAGAAATCTCCATTTTTGTTACCGCCCTACATTTTGTCAGGCTAAAGACTCAGCTGGTGTACATGAGCACAGTTTCTTACCTTGAGCAAAGGCTCATCTATTTGTAGTAACAGAGAATTTGGCCACTGATAGAGACTCCATTGGTCCTGTCCTTTGTTCTCTACCGAAAGCACTCAATTGCCTGTGAGATACAAGCTGGAGACACTGAATGGAGGCTAATAAACTTCTTGGCCACTTAGGAGCAGGATTTGATGTAAAATGCATACATCACTTCAAATAACTGAGTAGTTCAGCATCCTAAGCTGTAGACCTAAAACCACAGAAATTCTTAGTCTTTTTCTCCCCTAAACAGACTGCACTTGAACTGCTTAAGCAGACAATCCTCCAAGCCCAAAGGAAGGTAATCCCAACGAGGATCAAAGGGAGCAGGAGGGCACACGAGACTCCATGGCTCACCAAGAGCATCTGGGAATGTCTCTGTCATAGGAGCACTTGGGTGCCCTGTTCCTATGAAGGAATAAGGGCTGCTGAAGCTCCCTGAGACAGCACAGGTGTTGGTTGCCGGAGCAGCCAGGCTGGTCACATGACCAGAAGGGGGCAGGGCCGGGCCTTTATAAACAGCCCAGGCCAAAGCCTAGTGGCAGTTCCCTTCTGGCAGCCTGAGGGGCAGGAGCGCCGAGCCGAGCGGTGCAGCCTGACCACCCAAGGGGCTGCATCATGGTAAGGGTGGAGAGAACCCTGACTGGGAGGCCTTTGCAAGAGAGCCAGGTGGGCCTAGATCCTATGTGATAGCCAGGAGGCTTATTGTTGCGTTACAGCCGATTGGCTTATGGTTCGGTTTAGTTATTGTTATACTGGAGGACCGGGCGAGGCTGTAGGGGTGGAGCAGGCCTCATCAGGAGCTCCCCAGGGAGGTGGGGGTGCTCCCAGTGCCAGAGAGGGGTGCTGTATTGTGGGGCATCTAGACTTCAGCCCCAGAAGGGGCAAACAGATTGAGGAGCCCAGGGAGGGCATGTTTGGTGAGATGAAGCCCAGTGTGGGCATAGGTAGAAGCCCTACTGGGGCAGGACCCAGAGAAGGGGGTCAAGGGGGCCAGGTAAGGCTAGGGCTGCCTGAACCCCAATTGGGAAGAGTCCCAGAGGGGCTCCACAGTGGTGGGGACTCCGGTGCCAGCTAGGACACTGTAGTAGGGGTGTACTACCCGAGCCCTGACAAAGGGCAAAGTGCCGGCAAGGGCACTGTAGTGCAATACCCCAGCCCTGAGAAGGGGCAATGAGGATTGTGGGGGCCAGGCATGGCTAGGGCCACCTCAGCCCTGCTTGCAAGGAGCAGCCCGAGGAGCTTGTGTTGGACCCAAGCGAGGGGCACACAGGAAGAGAAGCCCAGGGTAGGGTGCTACTATAGAGACGAGCCCGGAGAGGGTGAGTCTGCGATTATAGAGAGGGCGAGTGCGTAGAGGGAAAGGCCCCAGTGGGGCACCATCTGTACGTGGAGAGGCCCCAGGAGGGGCCAGTATATTGTGTGGACCCCAGGAGGGGGGTGGATATAGTTAGTAGGCCCGAGAGAGCTAGCGGATAGAGGGGCTCTGGTTGCGTGACAAGCCCGGGGCGCCGGTGAAGGGCGCATATAGGAATCTGACCAGATAATATCCGGTACATCTGTGAGGCTTGGGGCGTGCTAAAGGGGAGGCTGGAGGCACGCATAGCCCATAAGGCTGGGGTGCACCAGGTCAGTACATCCAGGATAGGGGACAGGATATACTTACACTGTGTCAAAGGGGACAATAAGGCAGCCTCCATTATAAAACTATATAACACCAAGACGTGGTGGGTGAGAGAGAGGGTGCTGAATCACCTATTTGGCATGGTAGGGGGGGCGCTAGAGAGATCACAGCCGCTCCTAGGTCCCCACACCGTGACAGTCTCCTTGCTAAAAGGGTGGCGTATCCCCAATGGAAAGAAGGGGACATCACCAGGGATGACTATACTACAGTCGCTCGGGGATGTAGGGGGGCAGTCAGGAAGGCCAAGGCAGAGACAGAATTAGGGCTAGCTTTCCAGATTAAGGACAATAAGAAGTCCTTCTTTAAATACATGGAGGGGGTGGTAAAAAGAAGGTTCCGGGTAATGTGGGGCCCCTGCAGGACACGTTGGGAAATGTGGTCGTTGCACCAGACGACAAAGCTAACATGTTTAACAATTTCTTTGCCTCCGTCTTCCTAAGTAGAGACCAGAACAGTCACCTCCCTGCTGGTCCCCGCCTTGGGTTTCTCTCTCCCCAAGGACCCCCTGAAGCCAGCCTGGACATGACTTCACAAGGGACAGGGCTTTGAGACCCCATTTCTTCTCTGTCCTGGGTCCCCAGTGATCTGCAGCGCTCCCACCTTGGAGAGCTCCTTTTCTTATGGTCAGCTCCTGGGAAAGGGGTGAGGGGCAGGGACAGAAGTTTCTTGAAAGAGTTGGGGAAGGGGGGTCAGAATGCCAACCTCCCAAACAGCTCAACAGACTGCTTTGCTCCAAACAACCAGCCTTTACTGTGCCATTGCCATTCCCACTGTCCTTCCTCGAACTCCCTGGGAACTATTCTCTCTCTCCAGCTATCTATCCTCCCTGGGACTATTCCAGTTTTCTCAGGACCTCAGTTACAGGCAGCTGCCCTTGCAACAAAACCTGTTGCAAAACTATAGTCAGCACAGTGGCTAACATTCACCCGAAAATTAAACATGTCATAGGAAACCAGTTAGAGATCCATCTCTGTCCTACTTATGAAACTATTACAGTAAAACATGCTCACAGAGCCCCCCAGCATGTTCCCCACAAGAACTGCAGGCTAAAACTCAGCCCACTTAGCCTCTTCCATCACAGTGATAAATCAGCAATCCGTATTTCTTTTCCACGCATAACCCTCTTTACCACACACACAGCATCTCTCTAGTGGGATCTCTAGGAAAGCATGTTACATTGAGAGGGGAGCAAGAGGGGAAAGGATTTTATTCAAGGGCTTATTTTCCTTTTGCTAAAATGCATGCAGCTCAGCTTCCTCCCAGCCTCCAAGGGAGTTTTTTTTTTTTGTTATTAGAGCCATATGCATTGTTGTCTCCATGCTATTCAGGGTGGTAAGATTAAAAAATACCCTTTCTTCCAGTTGTAGTCTTATCAAAAGTCATTTTACCTCCCCCCTTGAGGTCATTTTTTCTGCCTTGTGGGCAGCTGCAAATCAATCTAATGGCAATAACAGATCTAACTCTTCTTCCATTTGGGACAGAAAAGCAAGATTGCAAGAGATTAAGAACGACTTTCTTTGTGTTTTCTATGATACACCCTGTTATACCAAAGTTATATGCATCAAGAGGAGAACATATTCTCAACACCAATTTTAGAAGTCAAAACCATTCTTTGTAACTATCCCTTTGCAGATCTTGTCAGGTGATTAAGAGTCTAAACTTATCATGTATTGCCAGAAGGTGCTAAGAATAAAAGGCAGACTTCTCCCAGAATATACAGAGTTGAGGCTGAATTGTCAAATTGGGTGCTTATTTCAGGGAGATTTCAAATGCAGCTATGTTTAATGTGAAAAGAAAAATGTTAAGGTTTGACATGAGAAAGCAACAAAAGGGCATCAGACAAAGCATGAAACAGGTTAGGTAGAATCCCATTAGAAGTATGTAAGCAAATGGAAGCATTCAGAGCTGGGCTGAATACTTGAGATGGGGATCACTTACTGGTGGAGAAGGTAGCTCTGCCAAAATTGAAATGGTCTGTGAAAGCCTGACAATGTTGCTGATATTTCATTCCTGAAAGGTGGGGGGTGGGGAAAAAACAGGGGAAAAAAAAGGTTATGATAACGTTCAAATCTTTTGTTTTTAACATTTCAGAATGAAACATTTTTATTCTTCATTTTAAAATTATTTTGATTTTTGTTTACTGTTGTTAAATTTTGTATAACATATCACAAAATAATGCCAAAGTCAAAAGGAATGTTTTGGGGAATTTTTTTTTATTATGGGGACTTTTTAAAAAAATGTTGAGGTTTTACTTCCATTCAGAATAAAGCCAGATAAATCCTTTGAATAACAATTTCTGTCCCCTGCCCAGCTGTACTGGTAATATCTTAGGAGATGTTCTCTAGCCAGGGGTAAGCTAGCTCACTTTAAAATGAAATTTCACCCAGGGAGAATTCTCTTTTTAGAAGAGCTCAGTTAGAAAATGGAGAGAAAATGAGAAGAGGACTGGAAGAGAAGGACCATCGCTTGAGTAAAGAATACTATGGAACAAGTCAAAAGAACTGATTCAAGCAACAGACATTGGAAAAAGGAAAAAAAAAATGAACATTGTTACAGAAACTCTTCCCAGGATTATAGTCAAAGCTAGCATAGAGGAATCTAGTCTTTGTGTGCACTGAAAATAGACGGAAGCAGATTGTAAAAATATGTTATACTGATGAGCATCTATCTCCAAGGAGAGTACGCTGAAGATGACCTGAATAACTGTTCTTCAGTACAAGGAATTAATAATCTGGCCCTTGGCAATTTACAAGAATCAGAATGAACTATGAATTTTGTCATATGCTAAGATGAAGTTTAAAGGTAGAGGAATCTTCTTGAGCAATCTAAATAGCCTGACAGTCATAAAAAGAAAGAGGCATTTGTGGATTAGCAGAAGATGCAAAGAATACAAGGAATATTTGGCTAAAATAAGTCATCCATCCTTAGTAGTGTCTCAGTTCTGCCTTTATAAGCCTTCAAAATGTTAGCAAACTTTACTCATTTCTTCTAACCAGAATAAATTACTTCACGTGACTAATAATAGCAAAAGCTCCAACTCAATTGCTTTGTAGTAGTCTAAGAGGAAATAGCAATGTACTCCTTGGAAAAAAAAGTAGCAAGAATCTTCCTGTTGCATGACTTGGGTCGTTTCTGAGTCAGGTCCAGCAAGGTTGCCACCCTTTTGAGAGTGGAGGAGAATGAAGCAAAAATGGGAGATTCCAGCGATCAAGCCAGACAATATGTTGAACTAAAAATAAAGAGCACATGCTACATCACTGAACTTTCCAACAACCATTGTAACTCAAACTCCTAACAATATATAGTATAAATATTTTTTAAATAAACTAATGTCATAATTAAATCCCTGTAAGATATATTTCTGATCCACACAACAATTAACGTGTTTTCAATATTCTTATTATTGAGATAATTTGTCAGATAAACCACGACCAAAATAACAGCTTTTTATCCTTTGTAACCCAAAGGATTACCAGGAGTGTTCAATTCTCAGAGTAGTATTATAATCTTTTACATTCATTTTAGATGCACTTGTGCATACAATATACAGCTGCTGACAAAATAAGCATACAGGAAGATCACATGAATGTTAAGATATATAAAAACCATTTTGCTGAAAACGGTTATGATCTCCTAGGAATTTTTCCTAGGACCCAATTTTTAAGAAATGGATGCCTAAAGCTAGACACTCATGTTCATACTTTGGCACTTAAATATGAGGTTCAGTTTTCAAAGGTACTGAGTGAGCATCCACTGAAGTCGATAGGAGCTGCTAAGGGTTCAGAACTTCCAAAAACTGAATTATTTTTTCAGGAAGAAAATGGGCTCGGGGACCTAATATTACCTATGCCAATTTGGAAAGCTTGGACAAAGCCATTGAGAACTGACCTTTTTCTATGCAGTTTTCTAACTGCCACCTGTTAACAGCTATGGGTGCTTACTAGGGCTGTACAAAGCTTCAGGTGGTGATTTGATTTGGAGGAGAACTGGGCCAATTTGGTGGCTGAATCTCCAAATTTGAATCAAATCGGGGACTAGGGAATTGGAAAAGATTTGGAGAGCTTTGATGATTCAGGCAGTCCCCGGTAGCTGCAGCAGGGAGCTGCAGCTGACGCTGAGCTGGTACTAGGGGTAGGGAAGGAAACCATGGGGGGACTCCTGCCAGCCCACCTGACCCCCTCCACTCCCCCAGGCCCCCCATGGCCACCCCCGTCCACCTCAGCTCAGTACTTAAAAAAAAAAAGCCCTGGTGCTCACCCGGTGCTGTTGGGCAGTGGGGGGTGGGATGGCATCCCTGCTGCTCCCCACTGCCCCACACTGCATGGAGGGGTCAGCACGAGCCCCAGGACTTACCACTTCTGCAGCGGTCTCAGGGCTTCGGGGGCTCATGCAGAGCCTGCCACGGGGAGTGGTACAATGTGGGGCAGCGTGGATCACCCCCTGCTGGCAGGAATGGTGAGTCTTGGGGGTTTTTTCAGGGTTTTTTTTTTTTCTGAAAGGGCCGGAGCTGGCCTGAGCGGGGCACTCATGCAAAGCCCCCCATGCAGCGTGGGGCAGTGGGGATTGCCCCCCACCTGGCAGCACCTGGGTAGTCGGGCCTTTTTTTTTCCTCCCAAGTGCCGGGAGCTGGGGTAGGCAGGGCAGTCATTGCTGGGCTGGGAGAGTGGGCAGGGGATGGGAACTGGCTGATTCGGAGATTCAGAGATTCTCTGAATCAGATTTGCCCAAACTGAATCAAGACAGTGATTCAAATCACCAAATCAATTCATTGTCCCCCAAATCAGCTGAATCCAAATCCAAAGCGAATACTAGCTGCTTCACACATGCCTAGTCCTTACAGACAAGGAAAAAAAAGCAGCATAAAACCATGCTTTACTTTCAGCTCTGTGTGCCCCTGCACCAAGCGCAGCGCATGCCAGAAGAGGAACTGCATCAGTTTGACTCAGTTTGCCCAGCATCTATATAGCACATGCGCTTCAGTGGGGCTTGATTGAATCAGTTGTTAGAAAAAAGCACCAAAAAGCTCCACCGAAGCGCACAAGCTATACAGATGCTGGGTGAGCTGCGTCAAATTGACATGACTCGTCCTCCAGTAAAGTGCTGTTTTCTTTTTTCCCCCTCATAGTTTCACAGTTTCATAGTTTGTAGGGTCAGAAGGGACCTGAGCAGATCATCTAGTCCGACCCCCTGCCATGGCTGGAAAGAATACTGGGGTCAAATGACCCCAGCAAGGTCTTCATCTAACCTCCTCTTAAACACCCCCAGGGTAGGAGCCTGCACCACTTCTCTTGGAAGCTGGTTCCAGACCCTAGCCGCCCTGACTGAAGTAGCGCCTCCTGATATCTAACCTAAACCTACCCTCTGCCAGCTTGTGACCGTTATTCCTGGTCACTCCTGGTGGTGCTCAGGGAAACAGTGACTTCCCCAATGCCTGCTGATCCCCCCTGACTAGTTTATAACAGGCCACAAGATCCCCCCTCAGCCTTCTCTTGTGGAGGCTGAACAGGTTCGGGTCCTGCAGCCTGTCTTCATAAGGCCTGCCCTGCTGTCTCCTGATCATACGAGTGGCCTCCTCTGGACCCTCTCCATGCTGTCGACATCCCTCTTGAAGTGCGACGCCCAGAATTGGATGCAATACTCCAGCTGCGGCCTAACCAGTGCCGCATAGAGGGGGAGGATCACCTCCTTGGACCTGCTTGAGATGCATCTGTGGATGCATGCCAAGGTGTGGTTGGCCTTCCTGACTGCCTCTCCACACTGCCGGCCCATGTTCATCTTGGAGTCAATGATGACCCCCCGATCCCTTTCCGCCTCCGCGCTGATAAGAGGGGAGTTCCCCATGCTGTAGGTATGGTGCCGGTTGTTCCTCCCGAGGTGCATCACCTTGCACTTGTCTGTGTTGAAACCCATCCTATTCTCATCCACACACCCTTGTAACCTGTCGAGGTCTGATTGTAGCTTGTTGCATCCTTCCAATGTGCCCACGTCCCCCCACATCTTAGTGTCATCAGCAAATTTGAACAGGGTGCTTTTTACCCCCTCATCCAAATCGCTGATGAAGATGTTGAACAGTGTGGGCCTGAGGACCGAGCCCTGCGGGACCCCACTGCCCACGTCCTTCCAGGTTGAGAAGGACCCATCCACTACCACCCTCTGGGTGTGGCCCTCCAGCCAGTTGGCAACCCATTTGACTGTGTGGGTGTCTACACCACAGCCCCCCAGTTTCTTAATGAGAATGGGGTGAGAGACAGTGTCAAAAGCCTTCCGGAAGTCCAGGAAGATTATATCCACTGCTACCCCTGCGTCTAACGATCTGGTGATCTGATCGTAAAAGGCCACCAGGTTGGTCTGACAGGACCTTCCACTGATGAACCCATGTTGGTTTCCCCTAAGCATGCAGTCTCCTGCTGGCCCCTCCTGGATGTGTGCCAGCATAATTTTCTCGAACAGCTTGCCTAGGATTGAGGTGAGACTAACCGGCCTATAGTTTCCCGGATCCTCCTTCCTGCCTTTTTTGAAGATGGGGACCACGTTGGCCCTCTTCCAGTCCTCCGGTACCTCACCAGAGCACCACAAGTGCTCATAAAGTTGTGCCAGGGGACTTGCAATGACCCCGGCCAGTTCCTTTAGAACTCTAGGGTGGAGATCATCCGGGCCGGCTGACTTGAATACGTCCAACCCCTCCAGAAGCTCCCTAACTAAATCCTCGCTAACCCGTGGCCCACGTGTGCCTCCCCCGGGGCCCGAGGGGGGCCCAGCAGGGAGGTGGCTGTTCTGGTCCCTACTTAGGAAGATGGAGGCAAAGAAATCGTTAAACATGTTAGCTTTGCCGTCTGGTGTGACGACCAAGTTACCCATGTTGACCTGCAAGGGCCCCACATTACCCAGAACCTTCTTTTTACCCCCTATGTATTTAAAAAAAGACTTCTTATTGTCCTTAATCTGGGAAGTTAGTCCCAGTTCCATCTCTGCCTTGGCCTTCCTAACTGCCCCCCTACATCCCCGAGCAACTACAGAATAGTCCTCCCTGGTGATGACCCCTTCTTTCCACTGGGTATAAGCCTCCTTTTTAGCAAGGAGACATTCCTGGATGCTTTTGGTGAGCCACAGAGGCTTGTATGCTCTCCTGCTCCCTTTGATCCTCGTTGGAATTATCTTCCTTTGGGCTTGGAGGATCGTCTCCTTAAGGAGCGACCACTCTCCTTGGACACCTGGCTTCCCTCCCCCCCGGGACCTCAGTGCTTCTCCAACTATCCTCCTTAGCTCGTTGAAGTCTGCCCTCCTAAAATCTAGGGCCGCTGCCTTACTGCATGCCTTTGCCACCTTGCGCTGGATGGTGAATTCCAGCAGGCGATGATCGCTGTCACCCAGGTGGTCGAGCACTCGCAGCCCCCTCACCAAGTCATCACCCATGGCCAGCACTAGGTCCAACAAGGCATCCCCCCTGGTGGGGCTGTGCACCTCCTGGGTTAGATGGAGGTCCTGCACTCTGGACAAGAACCTGTGGGAGCATTCAGACCTGGCTGACTGCTCTTCCCAGCAGATGTCCGGGAAATTCAGGTCCCCATGACAACCACATCCTTAGCCTTCACCACCTCTGTGAGCTGACCCAAGAATTCCTGGTCAAGCTCTTCTCCCTGGTTGGGAGGTCTGTAGTAGACTCCCACTGTTAAGTCCCTTTCCCCTCGACTGCCTTGTACTCTAACCCAAAGCACTTCAGAGTGCCCCTCCCCTGGCTCCTTGCTAATTAACGAGGATGTGTATTCCTCCTTAACATAGAGCGCCACACCCCCACCCCTCTTTCCTATCCTGTCCCTCCTGTACAGCCTATAGCCCTTGACATTGACCACCCAATCATGCGTTTCATCCCACCATGTTTCTGTAATCCCCACTATGTCCGGGCTGGCGTCAGCCAGCAGGAGGGTGAGTTCCTCCTGCTTGTTGCCCATACTATGAGCATTTGTGTAGAGGCATTTGAGGCCTCCTGTGGGTGTGTGTACTGACCCCCTAGTCCCAACGTTACCCTGGCCCCTCTCTCTTACCTGTTTGATTGCTTCACTCGTCGATCTGGGCTGGGCTGTAGTTGTGGGTGCTGTTTGGTCTGGCAGTCTGATGTTTCCTCCACCCTCATCTTCCCCTTCCCCCGACAAGCCTAGTTTAAAGCCCACCAGAGGAGGTCCGCCAACCTAGAAGAGAACACGCGCTTACCTTTAGGGGAAAGGTGGAGCCTGTCCCACCCCAGCATGTCTCTCGTCGTGATGTGCCGGTCGTGGCTGAGGAAGCCAAAGCCCTCCTCGAAGCACCATTCCTGTAGCCGCCAGTTGGTTTCCGCGATGCATGTTTCATGCCGTCTGCCTTGTCCACTCACTGGCAGGATAGAAGAGAAAACCACCTGTGCGCATGTCTGTCAGCATCCTACCGCCTGTACTAACAGTCTTAAAAGCTCAAATCATTGTGAGAATCTTTCAGTATTGGATCCCCCTGGGCCATTGTATTACAAGCCCATTAATAACAAACCTTTGAAAAGCTGTTAACAGGTTTCCTCATCATTCCTATCTATTCAGGTGGCTGCTCAATGCAATCCACAGATTCTACTTGAAACTGATTAAAATTAATTTATTTTCACTTCCAGCAATTTATTTATTTGAGAGTATATGGTCATCAAGGTAAAGGCCATTGGTTTAAGATTTCTCTTAAATACAAATAATTGCTTTGAAGATTATTATGTTTTACTTTATTTCCCACTACAGCTGGCTAGTTCAAATAAAACTTGTGTATAAGGTAAGAAAAAGGAGAGATAAACATCTTAAACTTATTTTTAGACACTAAGATGTGACTGTATACAAACACATGTAAGTAGGAAAGGAAAGCCAATCTAGGTCCAAGTTCAAATTTTTTTTTTCAAACCAACTCTACTAATTAAGGCTTTAGTCTTACAAATACACAACTGGGAGCTATACACAAAGGATGAATGCCATTTGGCATGGTATACTCATTTATTTTTTTAGATGTGTATCCTGTCTTACCCAAAATGCTCAGAGAGGCAAAAGAGCACATGTGCATATGAATGTTTATAGGACTGTAGCCTAAATGTGTCAGAACAATTACAATGAAATTATATGCAGCCACATGAAGCCTGCATAAATACTGGGAGCATGGTGTTCTAATTGCTACATGTACAATAGTGTGTTTAATTTCAGTGGGATTTTTGTATGCAAAGAAGCTGCAAGGAAAAGACCCTGTACACACATTTCTACATATTTATAGCAGATTCCCTTTTCCTTTGAGATTCCTAGGTTAACCTATTGCATTCAATATTTTATTGTCTTGCACTGAAAAGGTTGGGCTCCGATCTGTTTTAATACTTTATTTTGACCTCAGACAACACTACAATAGATACCATGAGATTTGCCAACAGATTCAAAGTTTCTAGGGGAAAAAAAAGCTAATTTTGTTTTGTAATAGCTTAACTACCAAAATGATTAATACATAACACTCTGCCTCCAAAACAATGATCTTCATCATATTTTTCCTTAGTGGAAATGACAAATGAAACACAGAACCAAAATTAGAAAGAGTATAATTTCAGGCTGCAACTCCAACATAAATGGAATAATTATACTGTATTTACTATGCAGCAGTAGCAGAAGTTATCTGAAATCCAGTCCTTTGATCTTGCAGACTGAGAAACATGCTATATTTCAGTATACCAAGAAAAACTCCGTCACAGTCAGGATATCTGGGCTGTGGCACAAACTCCCTCCAGAGGTGGTGCAGTCACCTACCCTGGAGGTTTTCAAAAGGAGACTGGACAGTCACCTTGCTAGAGTCACCTAACCCCTTCCAGTTGTCTGCCTAGAGTGGGGGGGCTGGGCCAGATGATCTGCAAGGTCCCTTCTAGCTCCTAACAATCTATGAATCTAACAAAAAGTTGGCCAAAATTACATTTCTTTAACGATACTTGGAAAAGGAAAAGCAGTAACTCCAAACGCACTAAAAATGACCATACTTTAAATTCTTTTCAGCTCTGTTGGCCTTCATATAATTCTACCCTGAAGCTTAGCTATCTTTTACTGTACCCATTGGTTAGACTCATGATGGGACTCAATTTGAAATAAGGAATATCAGCAGAGCCATACATTCATATCTACGTTTTCATACAGTCATATATCTATTATTATCCATAGGATATCAGGACAGTTTATTTTTCTTTGCAATGTATTTTCATGTCTTTCTCTTCACTCTTTTCATTTTCCCATTCTATTTCTTCTCCATACCTACATGATTAGACATTAGGAAACATGTAGCACTAAGTTGCAACTCTGGATGTTCATTCTAGTGGAAAGACAGTTACTGAATCTTCATACAACATATGCTCAAGTCAGATGGGCTGGTTTACACGCACACAAAATGTAAAAAAATAAAATAATAATGCTGGTCAAATTCACAGTGATGTTACAAAACAGTAGAATTGTCTTGCAAAGAGTGCAGCGTGTAATCTTCTCCTGTGGTCTCTAAACCTGTTTTTGATGCATTCATTTAAGCTGAAGTAATAATTAGGTGCTTTTCTGTTTGCATAAAACTTGCCAAAAATCCCTTTGTATTTTGAAGAGGCTTTCAAAGCCAGCACTAAGTCATGGCCATAAATAATTGAGTCACAGAAATTAATTGTTTTCTCTCCAGAAGCAACAGCTGCCCTGTTAGGGCAGGCTGAAGCAAAAACCACTCTTGCAAACTTTGTCTCTTCACGTTGAACTTGCAGGCTCTTCATTCACAACTCAGAACCTATTGCCCTGTTGCTCAGAGCTGCCCCTGGGTGTGGGGAAAACAAGTGAAACAAGGCAGCTGCCAGCAGCACCTGCCAGCCATGACACCCGCTACTGAATAGAAAGGAAATGGATGAAATGGACCCTTTCCAGGGCTAGGCCTGGAGGGAGACTTCAGGGCTGCACCAGGTTGCAGTCTAGGGATATAAAAGTTATTAAAAAAAAGCAAGCTTGGTCAATGGGGTACACATTTTTAACACTCCATGAGGAAATATCTCCCCCCCACCCCTAACTGGCTGCCTGCCTCGTTGCTCCTGCCTTGTCAGGAAGAATAGCCAATCAGGGCTTCTGCAGAGACAGACCTGGCTCTTTCCTTCTGCCCCTAGCAGCCCAATGCCATTCTCATGGTAGGGAATACCTGTTCCCTCCCCTCTATTCTCCTTATAAACTTCTGTAGAACAACCACCAAATTACCCACTTAAGCCTATTAGAAAGGGAAACTCAGCCATGCCTTTCTTGTGATGGGAAGTCATTCTAAATAGGAATTGGGATATAAACTCTATTTCCAGGAGCAACTTGCCAACACTGGCAGTGAACTTAATGCGTCTGAGTCCCAATTACCAGACACTGTTTTTGGTTGTTATTTGACTCAATATTACATAGCTTATTGGATTCAAGATTGGCTTTTAATAAGCAATGCAAGTTGTTATTACTCATCTCTGGATTGCATTCCTTTTAGGCACTCCCATCTGATATGAACACATGCGTTTTCTTATTAGCAGCCTCACTGTAATGCAAGAAGCTGTTCCCCTTCGTTAGACCAAACAAAAAAAATAGCAGCAGATATGAGACAAAACCCTTGCTCTTGAGAAAGTCATTGCTGATATACCTGCAGAACGTTAGAATTTAATTCAAAGCAAAGCTAAATAATAAGGGCAGATGTTGCTATAAAGAATTTGCAATAACTTTTCCATACCAGACTAAGGTGATTTCAAAGGCCTCTGAATCAAAGGAATTGGCTCTGCTTTGGAATACCACATTATGAAGCACATAAAGAATCACACCTACCCTTTATGCCAATCTCTGACCTTGTGCTGCCTGGAACTTGTCCCTGCCAATAAATTCCCCAGATGGAAACTGTTTTGCTGCCTCAATATATAATCTATATATAATATAGCAATCTACTGCAATATGTAATCTAGCAAGTCATTTTTCATTCTTGTAGAGAAATTTGGACGTGTGTGGTTTACATCCAATGGAAGAAAAGCTAAAGTTGTGTGCTTCTGGCAGACAAGCAGCCCATAAATTACTGTGGCAGTAGTTATTGAAAACCCCTTTACACATATTACCCATTTGAAACAGATACCTTCTCAAGAAACTACTTTGAGGTTGAGGATTTTTGTGTGGCTTTTGTTTAATTGTTAAGCAAGTCAATGCAAAATGTGCAGTAAATGCAAAAAACCATGTTACTGCAATCTCAAGGATCATATGTGCCAGGCCCTGAGAAAGTAGACAGAAGGACAAAAAGAACTAATGATATATCCCTGAACATGGTCTACACACAAATCTGGTCTATTTATTAAGTGATCACGTGGAACTTGAATCTGTAGTGCTGTGCCAGAGGCAAGGTTAGTGAAGTCAACAGGCACTGGAAAAGGGATGGCTTGGCTTCCTCTTCTGGATTTCAACAGCCAGTATAGTGGTCCTGACAGAATGGGGAAAACATGTCAAAGGGTATAGCAAAGGGTGTTGCTCCTGGAGGCACCATGCCTGTCCCCCCACTCCTCATGGCACAGCATTCTCAAGCTATGCAGAGACAGGGCTAGATCTTCAGGTGCTATAAATCAACACAGCTCAACCGAAGGCATGTGAACCTGGCCCAGAGCCTAACGGACTGTAAGCTGAAGGGAATGACCTGGTTCTTTATTTGTTTACTGTTACCAGGTGTGAACTAAAGCCCAAAGGTAGAATAAGACTACAGCTTTAACATACTTAATCCTTTCAACATATTTTATCTAAAAAAGTTGGTACCAATATCCAAGTAAGAGATCAGGCTAGTGGCCGAGTCCATGTGGTTGCACAACCATGATTGTTTCTATATCACATCCATGCCCCTCTAAATTATATCCTCAATATTGGTGGATAGTTTTTTGTGGGTCGTTTTTTAAATAGACCTGAAAATGGGGCCTTGTAATCTTAAAAACATCTCAATTTCCCCGAAACATGGATGCTAAGGAGCACTGGGCTAACACATGCAATACGCAGACTTCAAGTTGATTTCATTGCTTGCAATTTTATATCATTTCTTAGATAAACTGGTTTCCATGTGTACTTGTTTGAAAAACAATATGATAGGACTGTGCCATAGGATTCTACATGAAGCATAGTATGCCAGCTTCATGCACATACTACATCCCAGAAGGAAGTCACATAGCACAGCACAATGTTGGGAGCCCACCACTGGGCACACTTGAGAAACGGAGCTCATTGACTGGTGCACACCATTACGCAAAAGGCAACTACATAACATCTGTTTTCAGCAGGAGCATGCCTGGAGCTGGTGTGCAATACTTTGCCTTGGCACACACTTACACAATTCTTCACAGTCTAGACTTGCCTTAAAAAACAGCTACAATGCACAAAATTATTAGGTTATGTAGGTAAAGCTTACAACATTTAAAACTGGCACACACTCAGGCCATTTGCTCCCTTTGCTGCTGATTTCTGCACTGTAGCAGTGGGGGAAGGGGTGGGGTGGGGGCAAATTTAAAATGACCCTCCAAAAATAGATTATAGACATGGAATATTATAACTAATTTATAAAATTTTCCATGTCTAATTATGGGGAGGGGGGAAAGTGGGGATGGTATCTTAAATTGAGAGTCTTGGGTTCAGGCCATATATGTATTTCAGATTACTGCTGTAAGTAGAATTGCTTTTTCAATTTGATGTCCAAAACAAACAAACCTGAAACCAGAATATACATACACACACCCCTATGTATGTATGTATGTATGTTTATGTTTATTCTGATTTCAGTTACTTGTATTTTTTTTTATATTTTCAGTTAGCCCAAAGCAAAATATTTTAGATTTTTTTGACAAACCTGAAAGCTACAAACAATTATTTTCCCTTGAGTTGAATGTTTCACCATACTTACCTAAACCCAAGACTCTGAATTTAATATGACCCTCCAGAAATGATATTCTAGACATGGAAAGTTTTGTAATTGTAGCAAGTTAACAACAGATCCAGAAATTGTATATTGTTTTCCAGATTCCCAGTGTAGTGCCATATTAACCATTACAAATCTAAAGAGGCATTTTAGAAATAATACCCCTGATGTAGCTCTATAATAAAAAGTGCTGTAACACAAGTATCACTTACTTTACACATAAGGTAACAGACAGCTGAAGTGACTTGTCTTGAGAATTCAAGTCTCATGAGTCCAGTGCCTTCCCGCTAGCTGAGAGACTCTTGACTTCATTTCAAGCAAATATCCCAGTCTAAGTCTTTACACAAATCATTAATATTCCTTGTGGATGTATCCACTTTCCTTCAATGGCTCTCTGAGGAACTGATTTGAATAAAGATACATATTTCACTCTATGCGTTTTAGAACTGTCTTTTCGGACATTTTAAGGATCCTTCTCACACAGGAGACCACTTAGTCATTATGCCATCTGGCAGAAATACCGCAATTTTGTTAAAATGACCAACTATCCGACACCAAATGTTGCCAGTAGGCTGCAAAGCTGCAAGCAGACTATCTTTTGGTGTAATTTAATAGGACTTTTGTACATTTAACCTGTGTGAACCTTTGATATATACATCTTATTCTGGGCAGGATGCAATGAACAGCAGCCACCAAGCAAGATCTGGTATTTAATCTCTGAACATTAACTGTACAAAAAAAAATTCTCTTTCAAGAAGTCCCTTCATATGTACAGTGATAAACTGACATGAATGTCAAAGATGAGCTAGAGAAGATGACCAAGAGCACAGACAAGCATAGATAAAAGGACATCTGCTTCAGTTAACATTGCTTGTGGATAGAAAATGTGCTAAATCCTTAAAAAAGTGATATCAGATGTTTTCCATAAGGATTATTTTGTTTTCTGCCAAAAAAAGCTTTTAAGCTAGGTTCTCGTAAAAAAGAAATAACATGGAAGATATAAAAATTGTCTTTGTGGTATTTGATCTTTTGTCTAACAGTTAAATGGAACAGAGAAAAAGGAAACATGGGAAGTCGAGGTGATGCAAAAAGAAGAAACAATTAATTTTGGCAAAAATGCCACTTAATGAACCCCCTCCAACAGGTCTTAAAAACATATTAAGTGAAGCAAACTGGTTGTGTCAGTGATTACACTGGTGCTTAGTGTATGCAGATGAGCACTGTGGCTAGGCCATTTTAGCAATATTAACAAAGCTCATAATGAGTTGATTTAGGGCCTGACTCAAAGCATGTGCCTAACTTTAAATTAATGAGTCTAAAGCATATGAATTAAGGGCATTTAAGAAAGTTGTGAAATTCGGTGTACTTTGCCTGGAAAATCAGGAATTTTTGTTGCAGATTTGGATCCAGCTACCATGCAATGCTCAATTTTCACTCAGAAGGGTTAGCAACCTGCATCTGCATCCATAATACTTTTGGAATTATATTAGACTATGGTACATCTCCTGGATAATAAAGCCCAATTCCTGCTATTGCCAGCAACCATGTCCTGTAATGTCTTTCATAACCAAATAACATTTTAGAAGGTTGTTCCAGAACCTCACTAATCCAGGAGTAAGAAATCTTCCTCTAATTTATAGCCTAAATTTATTCATGGCCAGTTTCATGGACTCTTATGTCTCCTGATCAACCCTGTACCCTTCCCTGCACCCATTCCAGATTCAATTCATTTCTCTTGTACATGAATGACCAGGATTATATTTAGTATACCAGGTAACATCTCACCACTATATTCAATGATATTAATACTTCCAGACTTGTCTTTCCTGATGCATTCTAGTATCACATTTCACAAAACCAAAGTGCATCTTACCAACATTAACTGGCTTTTCCTTGCACAAGCTTAGTAATCATTCTGAATATCACACTTGTTCCAAACCAAGAAATTACTGCTGGAATGATTTCCCTAAACATAGCAACAGTATGATGTGCATACAACTAAGACTTATCTAGAGACATCTCATACCTAGAAGATGATATGTTTGTTTGGCTATCGTACAAGTAATATAAATGATGGATCCAGCAACAAGTTGTTTTACTTCTGTAATTTCCTTTCTTGATTATGAAATCTCTTGCTTAAGAGTTGCTTTTTTCATTTAAATTATTAACCTGACCTAACCGCCTCTGGTTGCCGAATGGAGCATGGCATTGGTGGTCATGAAATGAAAGGCTGCCAGGGGGCCTTCAATCACTTGCACCAGCAAGTAGCACATTTTTACACTCTGACATGCCAGTAAAATATCACCAGAAGTGACAGAATGGCACACTACAATTTTTAGAAATATTTTCCATTTTGTTTTAAAACCATGAAAGCACACTGCATTCAGAGTTAAATGATCTGAATAAAACTACCAATTCATGATTTGGTTACAGATGGGAGAAACAGTCCCTTCTTAGGGATCTGAGCACAGCCTCTGGAGTCATGAAGTCCTGAGTTCTAATCACAGAAGTAATCCAGTCATTTATGCCCTCTGTGCCCTCGGTCATACTACTCTCTCTCTCCCCCTCGGCTTTCCTATCTGTAAAACAAGGGATCATCATCATCATAGCATTGTACTGCTATTTCTGCTATGATCCCCTTGTGCTAGTCAGTGCACCAACACACAACAAAATAGTGGTCCCTGTTCCAAAAAGCTCTCACAGAGATTTTGTGAAAATTAGCCAACGAGAGCAAAACACTCTGAAGATGCTTACCAGGTGAGCAATGTTATAAAATCCTATACCATAGTGATGAGCACAATATAAAAACCTAAATCAAATTGTAAGCCCCCCCCAAAAATGTAAAGCAGGATTTCCCCATTCAAATCAACAGCTAAAGTGAATTACCAAGCCCACCACTTTAAATTCTTGGAATTGTTCTGCTAAGTTCTTAGGTTAAAGATGGCATACCAAAACTAGCTAGAGGATCATCCAATCTCAGCTGTGATATTTTTCCTTACAACTGAACACATGTTCCTGAACTCTTCAGCTTGGCTTCCTGATTTCTGGATATTTTTAAAGGCAATATCTTAAAAGTTCACATAAAGTGTTACCAAGCATGGTGTCTAGAAACATAATTTTTATTTTGATACAAGATGCTCTACTAGAGGGAAAAGATCAGATGATAAGAAAAGAAAGAAGAACTTCAGTTTTTTATAATGTAATGATTAAACCTAATCTATTAAAATATCTTCAGAAGGTTTGATGGGTGAAGCACCTGCTTGAGATTTGAAAGATGGGCTTCAGCAAACACATGGGCTTCAGCAAATGTGTGTGCTTCTCTGGTAAAAATGTGCATAAACAAACAAGATTTCTGAGCTTAGGGAAATGTATTACTTCCACATGTCTTGTCTGAAGGTTTGATTTTCTGCCAGTAAAGACGCTATTTTGAGACCGTAATTGGAGTGGGCTTCAAAGAAGTTGTGAAAAAAAATGCTGATAATTGGAACTACAGCTTCCATTAATGAAGTCAGCCAGACTGAATGACATCATTTAGGAGGATGTTAAAAAGACTTCACAACATGTCTATGTCTTCATGTCACAACATGTCTTCATACCTATGTCTTAATTTTCCATTTTTAAATCACTCAGTCTTCTAACCATAGCCATTTCACTGACATAGAAAGCACTGTATCATTTACTGACAGAGATTCGCTCAGTCACATTTGACAATGTAAATTCTGTGAAATAGTGATTGCTGGCTCCTGATATTAAACCAGTGACTGAAGAGTGTGCAAACTACCTAAGAAATGAACACCTTCCTGTTACTAAAGCACATGCAGAAATGTCTGGTGGCAAAGGAGACTTACTCATTGCATGGTGTTTCAGTGACAAGTTCTTGTAAAGGGCTTCTGGCCATAAATGAGAAGAACGAGCCATGCTTAGCTGTAAGAAAGAAAACTCAACACTGTTATAAGTGTCCAACGAAAGCAGATGTGAGACTCAGCGGCTGGGGCTTAAATTTAAGTCATGACAGCGTGAAACTGTAACCACTGGATCATAAAGACGGCTCCCATTAATTAACTTCTTAAATTGTAGCTCTATTCTGTAACTGTAAAATGACAAGTGGTGTCATATTTACTGTGCAATAGCAATTTCAAGCCAAGTTGGGATTTTAATTGATGTCCACTATATTTTATATAAAGGAAGGGAAAAAAAGGAGAAATTAATGGAGAAACTAACACTGCAGCTCTTGTCACTGAATCCTAGATGTTAAGGTTACAGACCTACTGAGTTATCCAGCCTATCCTTCACTGAAGAGGGATGGCTTAACACAGACAAAGCCGTAGGAAGAACACTAAATCCAATATTAACTGTCTGTAGTGATGGAGCATTTGTCCTTTCCTTGCTAATCTATTCCACAGTTCAATACATCTCATTGTCATCATGAACTTTCTTCTTGCTATTTAACTTAGTGCATGCCTGGAAAGATTTATTTGGATAGGTTGAAATGGGCCAGATGTGGCAGTAGAACAGCTCACTGCATGGTCTCAATCCTCAGAAGTCCTTTCTGTAAGAATGTGAAACCTGGGCTGCAGAAATGAATGATCAGTGTTTTGCTCAGTGGGAGTTTCACAAATATGCATGATTTTTTGAATTCTGAGAACTGAAATAAGCTGATGGCTTAGCTATGATCTTCTCAGTACAATGAAAGTAAAAGCAGCTTGCTCCAACTGATGAATTACCCATAAATTGATAACTTTGACGTCCATGAGGACATAAAGAATACCTGCCAACTAAAAACCACAGGCCCTGAACCTTCAAAGTGCAAGGGATCTATGCATCAGCAAGAATACCCGTCAGAACAGCTATAGCGTGAACATAGAACAGCTTATCTGACAGACATGGGGGCCTGAGCTGACACTATCTCAAAGCACAAGTGTGCACAATTAGAGGTAAATAACCAGGATGTGTCACTGAGTATTTACAGACGTGTATCACAATAGATCACATGAAACATGCTAAACAATGAATTACATGCCCATATGCTCAAAAGCTATGAGACACATTTTGCAAAACTGTCATGAAAATTCTCCCTTTTTTGTGCTGAAAGAAAATTTAGATGAAACATTTCCAACCTGCTCCTAACACAGCCCAAGGTCCAAGCAGTATTATGCTGTCTTTATGCACACAGCTCTCACGCCAGGATGACCACTGCAGGTGGAATGTCCTCCACACAAGCCATCTCCCTCTTCTCTGTTAGCTCTCTCAAAAACTCATGTCTGTTATCTCCTTTGAGGAGCTGTGGTGACAGAAGGAAATGTTGGAATTGCAAGAAAAGAAGAAGAAAATAATACAACCATCGCTGACTTAGTAACACGCAAACTTGCAAGAGGCTCAGCATGTGGGCCTATACGTGTGTTTCATTCTAGGCATATGCTTATGTGGTCTCAGAGCAATGCCTAAGCATCTTAGTATGGGAGAGCACAAAACCTAATCACATTCACTCTTGCCCAGGTACTGTTTTTCCCACCCATTAATGTCCTTGCTTATTGCATCCGATCAGTGTTAGAATCCAGTCTTGTTGAATACACATCTGGATTTACTGCTGTGAAATGCCTAGCACAAAGTAACTGAGAAACTAATATGAGGTTGCCCTAATACTTTTTTAAAGATTTGTGATAGAAATACAACCAAAGCAATTTTTAAACAAAAAATTCTGTTTGAAAAAGCTTCTAGATGTGAAATTTATACTAATGAAAGCAAAAAAAAATGTTGCATGAAACAATTCTAGTCAAAACCAATATGAATCACTTCAATGTTATCAAAATAAAAGGTTTCAATTGAGCCTGTACAGTGCAGAGGAAGCCCAGAGCTCTCTGGTATTCAAAATACCTGTAATGTGTTGAACAAATGGTGCTACTTGCTTAAATCAAAACCCCAGGAAAGGAGACATTTCAGGTATTTTGTGCTTGCATACTCAAAGTTGGCCCCGCAATTAAAAAACTTTTTGAACTAGTGCTGAAATGCACAGGCATTTTAAAAAAATGAGCCAGGTTATTTAACCTTCCTTAGTGAATGTACGTATGTCATGTAGTTGTAGATTCCTCTTGTTTACTAACAGAAACTGGTAGATCTCCCCAGATTTTAGTGGCATCTGTGCACTAATGCATATTTAAGGATTCAGGAATCACATATCCTGAAAGAAGCTTTAATTTTATTACTTTAAGGCGCTTCTAAAGTACATTTGCTCTAAGATGATGGCATTATGATGCAAAGCCTATAAAAAGCTGATCCAGTCCTGCTGAAGATAAAGGAAGTTCCTCCATGGTCTTTAGTGGATGTAGGATCTGGCTTCCAGTGCTCACTTGGCTACTTTGACTACAAATCAGCATAACCCTGCAAACCCTACTATGCAGGGAAGTGAGTCAGACATATGCAAGTGCCTCTTTGTGGATTTCTTGACTACTGTGGGAGGTCACAGATTTTAATAAACTGCCCATGCTTCTTCAATCATTAGACTAGGACCTGAATGCTGATTATTTTAAGTAGCTTAAAAAAATTGGCCAGGGCATTTGTTTTACATTTCATCACTTGATTTAAATCCTGTAACATTTTCCATATGGTTATTTTGACTTGGCTTTCTGGCACCATTAAAGCAGCTTGAAATATAGATTTGTACAAAAATATGCATTGTAATGTGACTGATGCCCTCAGTTTGTCATACCATCCTCTGTTAAGTTTCTTGAAATCTGATGAATCAGTAAGAAATTTAAAAAAAAAGAAAGAAAAAGGCAGTATTCTTAAACTGTGGTTCAGTTGAGGGAGGTGACTACAAAACTGACAATACTGAGCCCTGTGGTGACTCCAGGTCAAATGTTTCTAGTTTACAAGTATAAAGACAATTCAGCTGGCTTCCAGCCTTGCAAATACAACCTGGGATTAGAAAGTCAAGTCAATCCCTTTTATTCTGTTTAATTAACAGATCTCATGAGAGGCACACCATGCCTCTAACATCACCAACAGTGACATTTCTCCAGCCGAACCTTGATTAAAAATGTAAAGCCAGAATAGAATCCAGCTTGCTGCCTGCACTGGCTCTACAATACCAACAAAACGAGTGAAAATTCATTTCAGTATAGAAAGTGGCTAGGACTCTCCGAGCAGAGGTAAGAAAGAAAAATCTGACAGTCATCTCTCTGACTATGGCAAATATCTGCTGTGAAGATGACATTTCTAAACTGCATGCCTAATGCTGAAAACTTTAGACTCCCAGGCCAGTCCTTACCTTCAGAGCCGTAACAATGAAGTTTGGTGCCTGGGGCAAAGCCTGCAGCCTGCCCTTACCCCCGCGCACAGATCTGGGGGGGCATGCCCCCCCCATGCTTGACTGGGAGTGCATGAAGTGGTGGGAGCCACCTTTTCCCCGTCCCTGCGCCCACCCCCAACAAGCCACTCATGGCTCTGTCCCGTGCCCCACCCTGGCTGGTAAGTACTTGTTGGTGCCCCTCCACTTCGGCAGCCAGGGCCATCACCCTGCTTGCCTCCCCCTTGCTACAGCACTTCTAACCTTTGACAATATGCCTTCTATTAACCCTGGCCTGGTTTCTTGCTAAATTCTACAGCTTTTCTTTGATTGCTATAGATGATGATTAGGCTCACTGCATAATGCTGCAAGACTCTCCTAAACATAATCAGCAAGTGATCCCTAATATCATAATGCCAGAGGAAAGATTTTCTTCCCAGACAACCAGGAAATAATTTAAAAGGGATTAGGCATAAAGGTATTAGGCTCTCCCTCTCTGATGATTCTATATTAGAAGTCAAACAAGAAAGACAACACAAGAGGCTACAAGTTCTTTTCCCCCTAAATAAAAAGTAATGTTGATGACAAGTCCTAGAAGTGGACCCAACCAGGACTCTCCAGTACTGTTAAAAAAATACAATGGCAGCCAGGACCCCAAAACATCCTTAGATTGTAGCAGAGATCCATTCAGAGGGCATTTTTTTTTACTGCTTGCTCATGTTGTTTAAAAAAGATGTATAGTGCCAAGTAACTAATGCCAAGGAATATACTTGGGCTCAGTCTGAGTAAACTAATTGCAATGTCACTGTCTACACTTGTGTTTAAAGCACGATAACTTACTGTGCTGCCAGATACCATTTGTATCTGATATGATCATCTGGCAGCACAGTAAATTATTCTACTGCACCCCAATTGCCACGCACGTGTAGACAGTGATGCTTTACTGTGCAGCAAATTAGTCTGCTGTGTAGTGAAGCATCTTGTGTAGATGTGCTGACTGATTCTGAACCTGCTCCTACTTCAGATGGTTTGTCACTGACTTTCAGTACAAACAAAATTAGTCTTTCTGAGAATCATGCAGCAAGTTGGAACCCAATGGATTTGCTAAAGATCACATATCTAAAGAGGGAAAGACCTCAGATATCATAAGGCCAGGACCCCATTATTCTGCCTGTAAAACACTGGTTAACACGTATCACCCCTCACAGTCCTAATGTAAAAAAGACCTGGGGATTTTAAAAAAATGGAGCATCAGAGAAGCAGTCACTATAAAGCGCACTTTTTCTGGCTGAGTTACTGTTCTTTAAAAACCTTTATCAGCACTAAGGACATATATGAGATACAAAGTCTTCTCCAAGCATAACACAATTGGTGCTTATAATAAAATGCCTCAAGGACAGAAAACTTTGCCTATTGTACTAATGCCTGTAGCCATATTTAAAAAAAAACTAGGAAATTTTTCTAGCTGTCAGTTCTGTGTAGCATGATTCTTGGAAGTGTTATGAAAAAACTGCCCTCATTTTACTTTTCAGCCTGTTTGGCTACTCACCAACCACTCCCTGGTTTGGAAAAGATGCAATCAAATGGTGCCCTCTCATGGTGAATAGTGGTATTGCTGCAAAGAGTTTCCCAGGCTCCAAAAGTCTATTTTTTTTTGTATTTTTGTTTTAGACATAACCACTACCATTGCTCCTACCTGTCAACAGAAGCCAAAGACTGAAGCATCTTATCCTTCTGTACAATACTCTCACTTAGTCAGAGTGCTCTACTGTCATTTCTCCTTGAACATTTGCTCAGTGAATAGGAGAAAATTGAGGGCTTAAGTCTCCAGGCCTGTTTGTGGAACATATACTAATGGCTAGATTTAGACACAGTTCTGAGCAAAGGGTGCTGCAGGACTTGCAGCAGCTCCCAAGCATCTCCCAAGCATCTCCAAGGCACCTGACAAAGACCCATGATTGAACCTGTAGTCATTTGTCAATGACCAATTCAGGAGGCGCTACTTCACGGTCAGGGTGGCTAGGGTCTGGAACCAGCTTCCAAGAGAAGTGGTGCTGGCTCCTACCCTGGGGGTCTTTAAGAGGAGGCTAGATGAACACCTTGCTGGGGTCGTTTGACCCCAGTACTCTTTCCTGCCATGGCAGGGGGTCGGACTTGATGATCTGCTCAGGTCCCTTCCGACCCTAGAAACTATGAAACTATGAATTCTAGCAATTCCAACCTGCCTTCTGGGCCAGCTGTTGGGTATGAGGAGATGGGGAGGCATGATTCTGCTTATTCCCAATCAGAGCTAGTAAGGAATTTTTTAATGAAACTCTCTCCTCTGCCAGAAAAAAAGGGGTCAGTTTGTCAATACTCAGACTTCTTGTGAAAATGTACCAGTTTCCAAAAATTTTCTTTGGAAAAGTTCTCAGGCACAGGCTAGAATATCTCATCAAACCCAGAGAGCCCCGGCCAGCCCAAAAAACAGCACTGATGTGTAATGTGGGAGACCTGGTTTCCAGTTCATGTGCTGCCTGATTTGGAGCAGGGACTTAAACCTCAGTCTCCCATATTGGAAGTGAGGTATAGGTATGAGCTGCTCTAGGGTAGGTCTCTCCAACAAAACAGAACAAGGAGCTGTTCCACTTTTATAAATAACTGGCTGTCCACTGGAGTTGCTGTGTGAACCTTAGCTGCACCTTGACTGCTGGACTACAGATTTTCTTTTTCTGCCTTTCCCTCACCCCAGCTCCATACCTCCATCCCCTCGTCTACCCTACATGACTAGCCCGTAGGATTGATTAAGCACAGCACCTGCTTATTTTTTTGCGTATGACCTGATGTCTGGGTGGCCTGAAAGTGGGTAAGGGCAGCTCCTCCACTCTTGTCTGCAGAATCACGATCTGAATTATAATCTATTTTTAACAAATCCTTGGGAACTTCTCTCCGGTTAAAAAGAAAATAAGACACTGGGTAGGAGAACAATTATACTTAACCTATTGTACCCCTGCTTCATTCACCAGAAGCTCTGGTTTGCCATTAATATGGATGTAATGTGGCTTCCTACCCATACTTCTTTTTAACAGGGACATTCTATACAAAGACATCTTTGCAGTGAAAATCGCTTTGGAGTGTTGAATGTTGGTGTGGAGATTATTTCAAGACTCCAGTATTAAGGGCTGTCTACATTCACAAGTCCTACAAAGCAGTTAGACATTAAAGCTATAAAACTGTCATCAGTGTTTTACTTCTATTATATAAATGAGAGCTGATATTTTCCAGGAAAAGAGGATGTCAGCCGTCCAGTAAGGATTAGGCCCCAATGCAAGTATATTGATGTACTGATAGGTTTGATGCAGGAGACATATTCCAGAAAGTAAATCCTTATTTTTCTGGCCAAGTCAATGCATTCAACTTAGCAAGAACTCAAGAAAAAGAACAGGTCCTCACTGTTTCATTCATAAATCAAATTAGTTGTACATGTAAAATTCCCTTACAAATGCCTGTCTGGAACGCTGGTTGTGAAATATGCTCAGCTTGATGTAGGAAAAAACCCTAGTGTGTAATCAGAAACTTAATTTGAGCCCTCATAAATCATAGAAACATGTCTGCTGGTAAAACACCCCCAAGAATATGATTAAAACAGAAAGTGTTTGTGCTTCCTCCAAAAACAAGGTTAAGACCACAGCTCTTAAAAGAGACTTTCTAAACTGGAAACTTCTTTGGACAGAACAGAAAAATGGATCACTTTTTTTACAGATTCAGTCATGTTAGCCTTTCTACAGTTCTTTACATGAAATTGATGTAATTATCCCTCAATAAGAAATGCTTCCTTATTGCTCATTAAAGCAACTGCAATTTAGAGCTTAGGAATTTTTATTAATTGATTTTCACAGGACAACTAAACCAAACATTTTTAAAAACTGTTTTGGGTTCCCCAAAATAAATTGTTTCTATTTCCTTTGCAAACTGGCATGGGAGAGAAATAAAAATCATTTTGGGCTGATCAAAATAGTTTGTTAATGGAACTGCTTGTTTCGGTGACAGGCTGACCTTCCCCTTAGGGCCTGAGGCCAGCCAGCCTTGTACTATTATGAGACCCAGCTGAGAAGTAATGCATCTTGCATACAAAGGATGAAGAAACAGCAGAAGAAGAGAACAGAGGGAGGAAAGCAGCGTTCTGCAATAGTTTATGAAGCAGCAAGATTAAAGAGAAAGAGCCTCTGGGATTTGTAGGTGAGTAAAGGGACAGTTTTGTTTGACTTTTTGCCTGGGTTTAATGGAAAAAAAGAGGAAAGAAAACTGAACCTTGAAAGAAACATGGATGCAGCAGCGAGCCCTTCCTGAGCTGGGGAAGGGGGCCAGCTGCCTTGCATCCAAGGCCAGCAGCTGTTCAATTTTGAATCTTCTAGAAACAATGAGAATTTGTAAATAGCTTTGTGCTCCCCCACCCCAAATTCCTTCTAAAAATACATTATTTTCGGTAAAGAAAAATAAATTATTCACCAAAAAATAATGTATCCAGTTCCATTTCTAAACCTCTTATCACCACAAAATAAATACCTGAGCATGTCACCATTACTAAGGCCTGTGAGAAGTGGCTAGTATTTGCTTCAGATTCCGCTGATTTGGGGGTCAGTGATACAATTTGATGATTCGAATCACTGTCCTGAATCAATTCGGCCAAATCCGATCTGGAGATTCGGCAGGAGCCGAATCCCTGAATCTCTGAATCAGCCAGGCCAGGCCCATCCCCCTCCCCTCTCCCAACCCAGCAATGGCTGCCCTGCCTGCCCCAGCTCCTACCACTTGGGGAAAAAAAAGCCCTGGCTCAGCAGGTGCTGCTGGGCAGGGGGCAATCCTCTCTGCCCCCCACTGCCCCACGGTGCATGGGGGGCTCTGCCATGAGCCCCTGAACCCTCCCTGCCCACTCCCTCAGCCCCCTCACAGCTCCGGCCCTTTAAGAAAAAAATCAAATCTGAAGAAACCCCAGGACTTACCACTGCTGTTGGCAGGGAGTGATCCCTGCTGCCCCTGCCATGTGGGGGGCTTTGCAGGAGCCCCCAAAGCCCTGAGGCTGCACCAGGAGGGTGAGTCCTGGGGTTTTCTCTGCTCTTTTTTTCTTAAAGAGCCAGAGCCCCAGCAGGCGGAGCAGCCGTGGGGGAGGGGGGTCTGGAGGAGCGGCGGGGGTCGAAGGGGCTCATGCAGAGCCCCCCATGCAGCAGGGGGCAGTGGGGATTGCCCTCTGCCCAGCAGCACCTGGTGAGCTTTTTTTTTTAAGTACTGAACTGGGGCAGCCATGGGGGGGCTGGGGGAGTGGGCAGGGGTTGGGGGGGCTGGGGGAGGGGCAGGGTGGGGGGGCTGGCAGGGGTCCCCCATGAGTCCCCTCCCCCCTCCCCCAGCCCCACCTCCCCCGCCCCTAGTACTTACCAGTTTGGAGTGGCTGCAGCTCCCTGCTGCAGGCACCAGAGACTGCCTGAATCATCAAAGCTCTCCAAATCTTCGTCAAAGATTCGGAGAGCTTTGAATTGATTCGGACCTTTAAATTGGTCCCCTGATTCAATTCGGATTTGGAGATTTGGCCGCCAAATCTCCTCCGAATGGAATCACCATCCGAAACTTCGCACAGCCCTAATGACCAGTGAGATACGGCATTTTATTATCCACATTCTGAAGGAAGGGAATGGAGACACAAAACTATAGGTGACTTGCTCCAAATCACAGGACGTCTTGGCCAGGGCAGGGAATTAAATCCATGGGTCTCCAATTTCTTTGCTATGTGGCCCAAATGCTAGGGGTAACATGGGTATGCTTTCTTTTAGCTCCGGGGGCCTTTGGATCCATAATATGCAAACTGCACATTCAATGTGTACTGGCTGAGGGACGACAGATCTAGTAGTTTTCTCATTAATGTACACCTGGAGTGAGAGAGGAATCAAAACTAAGTGGAACGGGAGTTCTCCAGATCTACATAATATATTTAACTGAAGAATAGAAAACAGATTTCAGCTAAGTACCTTGTTACAAATTAATTTAAGTTGGCTCCTGCAGCTCTTAGCCCCTGGTTTGTCCACACATCAACACCTGACTCTAGTTTTAAGCATGCTTAAGTGGCTGAAAGTTATGCTCCAGGGCAGGTTTATCTCTGATCCAGGTTACCCAGCTTGTGCTCCATTAATGTGTGGCCACTCCTCACAGATGAGCTGCCCAAGTTGCAGTCCTCCAGCATCCCAGGTTGAAGTGTTCTCTTCCCCCACCCTCCTATTCAGTGTGGACAAACTTTCCACACCCTAAACTCAATAGCCCATCATTACCCACCCCCATCCCATTAACCCTCTGCCTCATGTTCCTGCAGCTCATTTCTCCCCACCCCCCATCCTCCGTCCCCAACTAGAGCAGTGTCCTGGCTCACTGGCCCTGTAATGACAACTCATGGTTGTAGCTCCTAGTCAGGACCCTGCTCTCCACCCAGTGGTAAGTCCCAGCTGAGCAGGTGAGGGACAGTCAGAGAAGGATTTTAGCCTTAAGATGTGACTGCTCTAAGCAATGCTCAATATTTGTGCAGCTTAAAGTGCAATGTGTAACAAGGCCCTAACCGTGATTCCCATTCATCATAGCATCCATCTACCCCACCTTCCAATTTCAAGCCCACAGCCAAGAGGCAGCCCAACAATGTGCTGGTTCTTGGATCCCACTGAACCCTTTCTCCCTACCTTTAGGGACCTGCTTAACCTGCAGTAGGACAAAGCTATTCTCACCATGAAGAGCCCATTTCATGGGTGCTTCGTGGCAGCCTTGCCTCTTGGCGCTAGTTGGCAGAGAGGCCCTGCCCCTCAGCACTGATTGGTGGCGAGATCCTGGGGGGAGGAGGGACAAGGGCATGGCCACCATCTGGACTGCTGGCTGTCCTCCATCTGGCCACACCCCTCTGCACTGAGTGGCAGAGCGGCCTCAGGTGGGAGGAGGGAGAAGGGGCAGCTACTGTCTTGTCTGCTGTCTCCTTCTTGCCACCCTGCCAGCCAGGGAGTAGCTGTGAGGCCCACCTGGAGCAGAAGACTTAATATAAACTGATTTTTATTAAAGGTGGGGGTTTTTGTTGGTTTTTTTTTTTTTTTTTGCAGATTTCACAGGCAATGCTAGATTTCAGAGTTTCTATGAAATCCACAAAAGTGTGATTTAGGTAGGTCCCTATCATTGAATCTTCATAAATGAGCTAGCTCAGCCCTATCCACAAGAAGCTACTTTGTCTTTAACTCAGAGCTTTCCCCAGACTCCTTCTGGGGCTGTGATGCTTGCATCCCCTGGGCCCCATTTCAATCTGTACTGACAATTGCAGGAGGCTCAGTCCAGCCTGTTTGCCTCCCCTGCTGCCAGCCTACTGAGGGTGATGTGGTCTCCCAAAGGTACAGTGCTTTGTTGGGGGTGGGGGGGTTCTGCTTACTCTGCATTTCAGCTTTATGCAATAGCTTGAGCCTGGCTTATCCTAGGGGCTTGGTGACATGACAATGGGGCTAATGTGGACAAGGCTGCCATAATGCTGCAGAGTCTCCTCCAACTGATGCTGCAGCAGGAAACTTTCCTGGCCAAAGGCTTTTTAAACAGCCCTCAGTCCATGCTGAAGATTTCCTCACCAACCACAGGGTGATCAGGAGGAAGAATCCTCTCTTTGATCAAGAATTCCCTATAATCCCAGGAGACAGGCCTTAAAGATGCTACTCCCTTACAAACACTGTGCTATAGCCACCATGGGTAAAAACACTGTCCTATCTTCCAAGGCTGATGTTTAATTAACACACACACACACACACACACACACACACACGATTTGGAAATCACCCCCCCTCCCTGACTTCTCCATGCCAAAGCTCAGCACAAAGGCAAGCCTGGGCCTGAGGGAAGGGCAGCACCCTCAAACAGACCCAAGACAGAGCACAGAGGGGACTCTGTTTTGGAGACTGGGCTGACCTTTCTATGAAAGTTCAACCCTGTGAACAGCCAGCATATATAGCCATCAGGGACCTGCACAGGCCACAACTCAGCCCCCCAAAAACCTGAAGATAATAACAAAAGTTCAGGCAAGTAAGTTTACTTACTTAATGCAGCAGTTTATGAAAAAAAAAACTGCACTGACCTACTTAGCTGGATTTTCAGAACTGAACTCCAAAATATTTATCTGCCTCAGTAATTCACAGCGCTTCCCACACCCCGCAAAGGCACAGCAGCTCAGCGCACCCTCTAGCAGAGCAGAAAAGAAAGACAAATTCCGGGAACTTCCAAGCGAACCTCATTTCTTATTTGTGTTAAAACAACAAGTGTCCCAGAGCGATTCTAAATTTTCACTGACTAGCCCACATTCCTTTATGCTGCCAAACTAGAATAAGAGTATGTATGGGAAATGTATTCTGAAAAAAAACGCCCCTAATTATTTTAACGGTAATGCAACAGTGCATTGCAAAGGCAAAGGATTTCTGTAGCCATCTACTCTAACTTAAGCCTGTGATTAAAAGTATAATAAAATAAAAGAACACTCAAATGCTCCTTTTTCATATTAATTTCTACTCCTTTTTTTAAATCTTCGGGGGGAAAAAAGCTTGAAAATAAATTCTTCCTACATTTTTCTTTTGTTGTTTTTTTTTTGTTGCCCTTTGTTCCTCTTCCTCCTCCCTCCTCAACCCACCATTTAGGTTCTGTAAAATAAATAAAAGGATGTGAAAAACCTAGTACGAGTAAATATTTTTCAACATAGTTTCAGTGAAAACTGTTAGCGTGTGCTTCCCTCAAAGTCCTCTGTGGCAGTGGGAAAACAAACCCAAGAGCACTATGCCCACAGCATGATTCCCACAGCAGGAAGCTGACAAGAAAAACAAAGCTGGAACTGAGCAAACTAGTTTCAAGAGATAAATAGAGAGAGGAAAACAGAATAAATGATAGGAAGCAGTTTAAAAAAAACATCACTTTTAATCATTCAGATGTTTTGAGCGATATGGGCAAGATTTTTTTTTTTACATCATCCCTTTAGGAAAAAAAAATCCATCACACATCATGCTTTCTACTTAGTTGCTAGTTTTCAACTGTCCCATATTTAGGGCCTTTAAAAAACATGTCAAAAGGCAATGCTGAACATCTGATTTCTATAAAACTAGGAGTTAAATTTCTTCCTGTGATTTATTTGCAAAATTCCTAGGGTGGGGAGGATGTGGGGAGACACACAAAAACATTTCAAAGTTGCAGGGGAGGGGTTAAAAAAAAGTGTTGTAGCCTATTTAGCAAGTGAAACTGCAAACCACACACTGGCATACAGCGCACCAGGCAAATACATCCCCGTGATGGAATGTCACTAAAGCCCCAATCCTGAAAAGACTCGTCTACGGACTATAAGTAGTCCAAAGTTAGTAAACAGTGCTGCTCACAGTGTATAATGTTAACATATGTATAAGTTTTTGCAGGATCAAGTCCTAAATGAAGCCAGATAACAGCCAGCTTTCATGGCTACTGTGGTCCAGTGGGTAATAAGTAGAGTCTAAAGTAAGAGACCTGGGTTCTGTTCCATGCACACGTGGTATGATTTAACCCAAACCACTAAACCTTTGTGCTCTTCAATTTTCCTCCCTGTAAAACATGGATAGTAAATACTCCCCACTGACACATGCATGAAAAAGCATGTCAGGCCTTATTCATATAACACACAGATGAGTGCCAAGTATCGCAGTATTACTGCAGTTAATCCTAGTGTGTGTGTCTACATGTGCCCTACTTGGTACTGTGCAGTCATTTAGTACTTGCTAAAGTACTAAAGTACCCAAGGATGTAAATAGGTTTCTATTTTGGACTTTCAAATACAGTCATACACTGGATTGCAACTTTATAGATTGAGCCTATAGGAAAAACATTCCCTGTAGGCATTGTTGAAAATACAACTCTTTAGGCACCACAGTGGGTGTGTCTACACGAGACACTACATTGCCATAGCAACAAGCTACTGTGACGTAGCTCATTGCTACAGTGGTGTAGCATCGGTGGGCGCTAACCATGATGCCACCACTACCATGCAGTAGTCCAACCTGTGCACTGCTGGGACTGCTCAGTACTGCAAAGTACTGTGCTACTTAGCAATAGCGGCAGCATCACGGTTAGTGTCCACCAGTGTTACATCACTATAGCAATGAGATACATCACTGCAGCTCATTGCTATGGTGTAGATGTGCCCACTGTAGTACCTAAAAAGTTGTATTTTCAACAATGCCTACAGGGTATGTTTTTCCTACAGGTTCAGTCTATAAGTTGTAATCCAGTGCATGACTGTTTTTGAAAGTCCAAATAGAAACCTGGTTACATCGCTGGGTACCTCAATACATTTAAAAACCTAGCTGCTCTATCAGTTTCCCAGTTTTCAAATGACGGTAGTAGCACTGCCCCTCTTCACAGAAGTATTGTTAGGGTAAATGCATGGAAGACTGGGAAGTCCTCACATGCTGTCACTGGGGACCATGCAAATTGCCATGTTGGGCAGAGACAGCACTGTAATGTGTTTGTATTGCTAGGGCATCACAATTAGCCTGAAATGCAATTAATATTGTTACCAGCAGCCATTGTCAGATGTCCATATCTATTGGTACATTCATATTTTTATTTTTTTAAATCATAACAAAAATGTGGATTGTCTTCTCAATTACTTTAGATGTCATAGAAAAAGGTTAGCTGGCTAAATTACCATGTAAAATGACAAAGCAGTGTCCTAGGGTCTCTAATAGCCACATCAATGATTTCCTGGATACGATGTTTCAAAAAGGAATTCCTGTAGCTCCATCTGATATTTATAAAAGCAAATGAAGCTCAAATAACTGGGAAGAAAACCACTACAGAGTGCTTAAAGTATCATCTATTAGCTCCACAATTTTCTTGATAGAACAAAGGACTATATTATGCCCTTGAAATCCCCATGGATTTAAGCAGAGCTTGCTATTGATCTGAATGGGGAAATCCTGATTAAAAAAAAATAAAATCAAAGGGATAATATAGCCCAAATGGCATGGTTTCGCTGAATTTAGAAAAAACATCATCATACAAAAATACAAAAGCTCTATCTGGTGTTTGTGTTTTGCAGTATGCACAGGCTCCAAAATTCATAAATACAGCCCCTTGATGGAATATCTTTGATAAACTTGACAGCTGGCTCTTCTATTCAGAAAGTCCAGTAGGGGGTCTCTGTCAAAATGTATGAAGTAACTACAGCACCATTCAAATGCTTAGCAGGTAACTTCTTCACAAATAGATTCATTTTGACAAGTGCAGCTCATAATGCCACAAGAAGCAACATTTTTACAATAGCTACAAAACCCAGAAAAAGGACAATTTGTAAAAATAATTCAACTCTTTTGTATGATTCCTAATAAACAGGTCTTGTGGCTTCTTCTCTACCTGACAGGAGTAGATTTGCCATTATCAAACATTGATAATCAAATATTTTACTTTATTTTCCAGTTAACCTGGACTAGAATATATGTACCTAATTTTTAACCCCCCCCCACAAAACCCAAAGTTATATATCAGGTAATGAACAATGCACACAAATAACTAGTTAGAACCACTATAGAAAGCTATACGTGTGCATAACTGGATGCACAAATTATGCAAGCAAATTGTCCCAGGTCCATTCATTTGAGAACAAGTTACATGGAATATTAATTATTTATCTTCATTGTAATAATGTTAAGACTGATTCTTTAGGATGTAGATAGGTTGGTTGGTTATGCCCATATCAAATCAATTTTTAGGACTCCATCTATAGGATTTACTGGTCACCAAAGTTATTAATTTAATTTTAATAATCCTTTCACAGTTTGCAGGTGCTCATATACCATAGTGATACTACAAGATAGATTTCTAATGAGATCTCTGTTAGCACACAAAGTATACACAGCAGTTATGGCAATTTTGATCACAACTGTGTTGGCTTTTTTCCATGCTCATTTCTGAATAACTGGACTTAAAAAGCATAAATTTGTGGAACAGGGCACACTAAGCATTGAATCTACAGCCAACTGAAAGCAATGGGACTCCTTCCCTTGATTTCAAAAGGGCTTTAGTACAGTACTAAATAAGGTTTCATATTCTTGCTCATTCATGTCCCTTGGTTTTATTATTCCTTGTGTTGTTTCTAGTGTAAATTAGCACCTTTTCTTATTATAACCTAGTATACCTTTAATCATGTTCAAGGTTCATTCACACAATAAATGACTGAAACACTAATAAGCTTTGCAACACATTTACACTCCACTGAGACAAGTTTGCACTCACACCTGCATTTTCCTTGTTGCTTTGGCTTTGCATCAAGTTCTGCAATGGCTTTAGAAATATTGGAAATGCCTTCAGCAGGCAGGCTGAGAGCTCAGAGGCATACAAAATACCCAGGCAAAAGCAGGGCAAATGATTTGAAAAGCTCAGGACAGACTACAATAAGAAAAAAGAATAAATTAAAAATAGGAAAGTGACAAGAGGACCAAGCTTAAAAGGAAACCAGAACATCCAGATGAAACAGAGACCCCATAAACAATTTCTCGAACTAGTTTTGTTTGGTGAATGCCTACCCAAATAGAAAGCTATTACAGCACTTCCAAAAGATGTTCAGGCTGGGTTTGTGGCTAGACACAAGAGGACTAGAGCTGAGGAAGTCTAGAGCTGAGGAGCAATTGCAGAGGATGACCTCCTGCACGCTTTCACCAAGTGGACATGGTGTACTAATGGTATTTATAGGAGGTTGCTTTTAGCTGACCTTAAGGATTGTGAAGAGGCATGTAGAGGTGGTCCTTTAGGTATGTATACCCCAGACTTTTTAGGATTTTCTAGATCAAAACTAGTCCCTTGAATTATATAGACGACACTAAACTTTGGGACATAGTGTCCACACCTGAGGACAGCTAGTGATCCAGACTGACTTGGATAAACTTAGTAAGTGGGTGGATACAAACCTGATGATGTTCAATACCGATAAATGTAAGGTACTCCATCTCAGGGAACAACCCCCCCGCCTCCCCCGACAGCATGCTTACAGGCTCGGCAGTGGTACACTTGTTAGCTCCACTGCTGAAAGAGGGGTCATGATTGATCACAAGATTTATATGAGCCACCAATGCAATGGTGCAACTGGCAAAGCTAACAAAACTCTGGCTTGTATCCATAGATGCTTCTCAAGTAAATCTAAGCATGTCATCCTCCCACTGTACTCAGCCTTGGTAAGGCTGCAGCTGGAATACTGTATCCAATTCTGGACTCCACAGTTCAAGAAGGATGTGGAGAAGCTTGGCAGAGTCCAGAGGAGAGCCACATGCATGATCAGAGGGCACAAGAATAGGCCTTATGAAAAGAGGCTGAGAGCCATGGGACTCTTTAGGCTGGAAAAGCTCAGGCTCAGGGGGGACCTGGTGGCTGCCTATAAGTACATAAGGGGTATACATCAGGAGCTGCGATCTGTTCACCAAGGCACCCCAAGGTAAAACAAGGACCAAGACCATTTCAGGCTGGACAAAAGAAAAAAATGTCTTTACTGTCTGAGCCCCCCAGACCTGGAACAGACTCCCTCCAGAAGTGGTGCAGGCACCTAGTCTGGATTCATTCAAGAAACACTTGGATGCTTATCTTGCTGGGGTCCTTTGACCCTAGCTGGCTTCCTGCCCCTGGGCAGGAGGCTGGACTTGCTGGTCCTTGAGGTCCCTTCCAGCCCTAACGTCTATGAATCTATGAATCATATAGTCTCTGGAGCACTAGAGTTATGTGCTGCTAGAAACCCATCAGAAGGTGGCCTGCTGTGTTTTGTACCACCTGCAGCTTCTAAATGGTCTTCAAGGGCAGCTCTACAGAGAGTACATTTCAGTAATCTAGCCTTGTGATAATCCACATCTTACAAAGGCAGTGCTTGAGATAGATGTTAAGCCACCTGCCTAGTGAAACCTCTGGCAAAGCTAGGATATACCTTGCTTTACTTTACTTTCACTCTTGTGTTAAGCATAAAGCCAAAACTTTAACCTCACTGTATTTCTGTTACTTGCCACCGTTTGAGAAGCAGAGGCAACATCTGTAGCTGGGGCCAGTCAGTCCCTTTCACTGGGGCCAGGAAGCCTCGTGTATTATTCTAACAATTATATTGAACAACTCCACAGAAAGCTGCATCCAGTAATCCTGAGCTGAAGGGCAAGGTGCTGCAACCCTAAAGAGGGAAGGAATTTTTAAAGGAGATTTACCAAGGTCTCATAAAGTCTTCACCTCTACCTTTGGAATAAGATTTAAAAGAAGCTTTTTTAACACCATCTTGGATAATGTTTCATGGGTGAGGACTTCATTCACCAGTCAATTGCTTCATTTGAAATGCTCAGTGCATTCTGTGCTAGGCAGCTTGCTGAGTCCTCCTTGTTTGTGGCTTGTTTCCATCTCTAAAGCTATTCTTTTTAGTACATGTTTTGCAAGACAGCAGAAAAAATTACTTTATACTCTTCCTCTGCAGCCCCTTAAAGGGCATCCCTGATATGTCAAGGTATTAAAATGGCTTTACAAAAAAATGCCAAATTTTCATTCAGTGACAGATACAGTCCAGCTGTGTGTCATATTGCATTTCATTTCTTACTGTCCTTCTGCAGAAGGCAGTTGTATTATTATAACATGATAGCCTTCCCTAAGGAGAAGAACAGAGAGACAAGTCAGAAAACAAGGACTTGGGGATACCTGTCACCTAGAGCATGAGCACAAATGGATTGACATAATACATTACTCATTTCAAACACAAGCCATAAATATCATAGCTATGGTGAAAAAAACAGCAGCCAATGCCTTGAGTGATTTACTGACCACATTGAGTCTTTGGGCCATGTATTTACTTGCTGACAGGATTAGGACACTGCTTATATATGTGTGTGTGTGTGTGTGTGTGTGTGTGTGTGTGTGTGTGTCTCACATAGTGGCTGTGTTTACCGGTGCATTTATACTGACTTAAATTTGCTGCGCATTAAGTGACAGTACAGTAAGCAGGAATAGGCCGGTGTCTACATGTGCAGGCATTAAAGTGCATTAACACTGTGTGTGGACTGACTTGGGACTAACTTTAGTCCCAATAATAATGTGCAATACTGTGCAGTAACCAATCTGACGTAAATTTGATACCTGCATGATGCAGGTATCAAATTAATGCTCGTCAGCTAAGTTGCCATATTTACTGTGCAGTATAGGCATGAACATGTAGATGTGCCCTCCTACTGAGCAGTAAATGTACATGTGTAGATGTGCCCAATGTCATTGTTTGGAACTGGGTATCTGACAAGTCTATTGGAAATCAAGGTTCCAGCATCATGACTTGCATCTTTATTGTGATCTGCTATCTTCAGGGTGGGAAGGGCTCTGTATTCAATGACTCCTAAAACAAAAGGGGTCTGTCAGGCAAGTCATCTTTATGTGGTACTTAGGGTTTCAAATGATCTGTATGAATTATATTTGAGGTCATGGCACCTAGAAGTACAGCAATGCAATATAAAATTGTTTGCCTAACTGAATATAGTCAACCTGTTGAAAGCACAGATGTGCATCCAGGAAAGAAACAACTTAGGGAAACAACTGTTCCACAAATAGTTTTCTTTAAATTACTGAAAAAGACTGGTCTTCCGGATAATACGGCTAGGTGGCATCAGTACCACCAAAGAAAACTCAGCACAGTTTACTGAAACACAGTAGATAAGCTCATTTTTTAAGTTAGTTTGTCATCATAACAACACAGACACCACAGTTAGTGAAAACAGTACCTTTTAAAAATGTCCCTACAAAAACTTAACAGAGTTCAATTTTTTTTTTGTTCTAGCTAAAGGTGAGTTTGTTACCAAAGGGAAGTAAAACTGTAATTGTGCAGACAGCAATACTTTTACATTCTACTCTCACAGTCTATCCTGAATCCTTGCAAGAGATTATACTCTGACAAAAGGAAGCCTTACTAGCTACAGAAGGCTTGTAGGATTGTGATATGTTATGTATATCCTCAGGTGTAGAATTCTGTCCCTATCTGTTTTAAAACCAAGCTAGAAATAACTGAAATTATTTGTAGTTCCACTGCTTCCCCTGTCAGCAGTTGTTTTAGGGTTGGAGAGTGGGAGTTTAGAGTAAGCAGCTGGAAATAATTTGACATAGCCAACCCCTTCCCCCCACCACATATCTGCAAAGGCAAATCACCAGGAGGAACCGACAGATACAAAAGAGCCTGTAAAAGGTAGGGATGACAATGATAGTCCTGAACTTGAGTATTCAAGTTCTTTCCACCATGAGCACAATCCATCTCTTACACCAAGCTTATGGAAGAGTCGCTTCACGGACTGCACTAATTATCTTGTACCTGAGCAGGAGACTGAACTAGCATTTCTAGGAAGTCATTACAAGCCTAAGGAAGACAGAATCATAGAAAATGAGGGTTGGAAGGGACCTCAGGAGGTCACTTCTAGTCCACCCCGCTGCTCAAAGCAGGACTATCCCCAACTGTATCATCCCAGCCAAGGCTTTGTCTGAGCCCGGTCTTACTATCCTCTTAGTGAGAAAGTTTTTCCTAATATCTAACCTAAACTTTCCTTGTTGCCAATTTAATTCTTAATAATATTTCTGCTCATTTCTAAATTTGGCTCCTGTTGTTTTGGTCACTGATCAACTGTAATGATTTTCCACATTTATTGCCATGAATTTAGATTTTAGATGTCAAGACCCAATTTTATTTTCAACTGTTGGATTCTAAGAAACCCTTATTCCTAGGGTCTCCATTGAGACCTGAGGTTACTTGGCACATTTCAAGATTAGGGTCCCAGAAGCTCCAACATCACCTGCCCCTGAAATCAAAGGAAGATGCCTTCTAGGCACTGGATCAGATGCCAAAGACAGTCTGATTAATAGACCCATTAATGGAACTTCTGAGTTACTGGGATCAATGCGGGAATTACTAGGTAAAATTCTGAGAAGGTCAGGCTGGGTGATAAAAAAATCTCTCCTTACTCTATGAATGCAAATGGCAAAACACCCATTGACTTCCATATGGCCACAATTACACCATCTGTATCTATAAAGCTGATAACAAGAGAGATTCTACAGCATTCATTTAAGTAGCACAGAGCACCAAGTTTCTCCTCCCTGTTTGTGGTGACAACTGACTGACCCCGCTTTTCTAGATTTAGCCTAAGAAAGATACTCATGAGAGTTAACCCAGATTTGCTAACAATGAGCTATGGGTCACTTTGCACTGTCTAAACACAATAAATAATAAGAAAGCAAAAAGGAAGGACTTTGTTCAGAGTACAAATGACCAAATCTGATACAGCAATAGAGCATCAGCAAAACTATTTCATGTCATTTGAATTCGTTTGCATTTATGAATGTTTTATTTCCCAATCAAATTTGACTTTGTCAAAATAGTTATTCAACAAAATGCAATGTTTCTCTTTCAAAGCAATTTACTTCTTGCAATCAAAAAGCAAACATCATTGCCATAATTTGTCTGCCTTATAGCATGCACTTATGTGTCACTGCTCTCTAGGAGATCATTTGACGTGTGAATAAGTGAGAAAGGAAATGTTACCATCTAGTGGCAGCAGCCTGCATGTAATAAATGCTAACACTTGCATGAATAGAAGTTGTTGAAAATGATGAAAAGCCTCTCATGATAAATGCTGCTGAAATTAAATTTTCAACAACAAATGATTCAAACTGTTCTGCTTAGAAGCAAAGTTGTTCTAATGCAAATCACTAGTTGAAATGTATTTGCAAGGGTCTGATTGAATGAACACTCATCAGTTCTTGAATTTTAAGAGATCCTCTTTTTTTCCATGGTGCACAAAGTAAAACAATAATAAGACAAAGAATAATAAAGTTTTTGCCTATTATGTCTAGCACACTAGATGATGAGAAAGGGCTCTTCTCACTTGTGTTTGCTGAACATGATTGGAAATCCCCCTTGACACCCATGTGGAAGACATTTTGCACCTTCACAATCGCATCAGATGTGCACAGGGTAGCCTGGGAGGGAGACCCCTGCTTTCTGAGGCACAAAGCAGAGCATATCACCCTTAACACAAGGTTGAACAAAAAAGCTCAATGTAGTGCAAAACAAACAAACTAGCAAGACTGATTTCAGTGACTCTCTTTATCTTATGGGGTTATTTGATTACTCCATACTGAGGACTCTAAACAAATGGCGTTCCTTTTGCTTGATTGAAACATGTAAGAGCAAAATTCAGGGGTGGGGATATCCCCTTCTTGGATTATACTGCTAGAATAGAACTACAGGGATGAAAAATCACTTGTAATTAGAGGGGCATCAGGCTGCATTTAAAAACGTTGTCAGATGAAATCAATGCATAAATTCTGAAAATAACATTTCCAAGTGAGCAGACTTATACCTTTCTTTTAGTACAGGCTAGCTGATCTCACAAGAGACTTGTATAACTTTCCGTATCCACGCAACCACATCATGTCATTTTCCATTAATTAGACTGAAGAATGCAGACATATATATTATTACATTGGATTTTGTAAGAACAGTGGTAAAATCAGTCCTTTACAACATACTCAGTATGCCAGTTTGTTAAGTCCCAGAGTTCAATTTTCCATCTGCATATTACAGGAGATATTTGAAAACATCAAGTGCTCCCCCGCCTCCCCCGTAGGGAAATTGACCAATATATCTGGTCAATATAAGAATTTGACCAGAACAGCCACTTTTCTTGGAGGTCAAATGCAAGGGAATAGTCTAATGATAAAAAAAACATGATTTCCCTTTGGCAGCTTTTAGAGCAGAATTCTGTTGATGTTTCAAATTGATTTACTAACAACTACCAGTGTCATTTCAGCTGTCTTTGTGCAAATACCTGCAGAGTTGCAATAACTTAAGGGAGTGCTGTGGGTTCTGAAAACAAAGGTCTAATAATGAGCTCAATATAAACAACAATCAGCTGAAACCTAGCATTAGGGAGGGGAAAATCTGCTTTCAGTCTTCCTAATAGGACTTGGAAATTTGAAAGTCCTTGGTTGTTTTCCTGCCTTTTGAGTAAAAGAACTTGAGTGTTGTTACCATATGTTGCAAGGCACAGGTGATGCTTATTAAACTGTGAACTTAGTCAAGAACCTAGACTCTAAATCACAAAGAAGAGATGATAGTTTAAAATCAACAGTAATTGGAATCACTGCTATCTGATGATGACTACTCCAGTATTTGTTACCCTTTACCACTGGAATGATTCTGTGGGTGCATTTACATGTTGATCTACGGTGATGTAGAGTTGCACTGTGGTGATGTAGCAATCCTGTGTGCCTTCATGTGATCACCAGCTATGCTGCCTTAGTGGTGCACTCCCTGGATATAGCATGTTGCTAGGGTGACGTACCAGTGAAATCTACCCATGTGCCACACGCATGGTGCAGTAACCTCCCGTACTGCGCCATGCTTTAGTCCTTCCAAAAGGAAGGACTAAAGCGTGACGCTGTAGCAACTTTGCCATATGGCAACAAGTAGAATTATACCCTGTAATTCTGTAATTCTGTTTTATCAAGATAAAATTTAAAAGATAAAATTCTACAAAACCTTTATTACTATTTATTGGCCACTCTCTCTTATTTCTATTGATGCTAACAGAATCTTTGCCATCTCAGTATTGCCAACTCCACCACACCAAAAATCCTGAGATGAACTCAAGAGATTGGCATGTAAATCATGAGATGCTATTTTTGAAGTGTGTGTGTGTGGGGGAGGGTTATTTGTGAAAGTGTGGGGGGCTGTGGGTGTGTGCGAGGGGGTTTGGAGCCCAGGGAAGGAGAGTTCCTGCACACCCTGGCAGGATGCAGGATACTGTGGGTCAGGAGTGAGAGGCAGCAGTAGGGCTGGGAGGGCCGGCTGGGGAGTGAGGAGCAGACACACAGAGACAGACATAGAGACAGCACTCAGCTGGCAAGTGGAAAGAAAGGGGTAGGGGGAGAGAGAAGGTGAGTGGGGGGTGAGATTGAGGCCCCACGGTGAGGGAAGGAGTGAGGCAGAAGCTGGGGTGAATAGGGCCCTGGGGCTAGGGTGGGTCATTCAGAGGCAGGGTGGGGGAGGGTTATGTGCCTCCCTCCACAGATTTACTAGCTGGGAAAATCCGGTGATTTGAGGGTTCGACTGGGAGATCACGAGTCAGAGTTATTTTGACTTAGAAATCCTGAGTCTCTCAATGTTTTTGTGAAAGTTGGTATTATTGCCATCTACTTCAAGAGGAGAAGCAGCAGATCTGTATTTGCAGTTCATTACTTGAGCAATGCTCATTTCTCAAAGGAGTGTGGCTCAGATTTTCATTAGCACCATTTTGTGAGTGTCCTGGAAAAACTTGGTTTGGCACTTACAAAAATTGTGCCTAGAATAAGTCTGATGCAAAATTACTTGAAAAATAAGAATCTGCTGAAAGTCTGGAGGTGTTCATTGTTGACTCAGCACTGTGAAATGCACCTCCACTCTACCTGTGGGAACCTATAGGGATATAATTGTAGTGAAAAGAACCAGTGGGGAAGTGGGATGTCCAAGGTGGCAGGACACAAGCTGATTCATCTGAGCTTTTCAACAGTCTCTGCCCATGACATTCCTATGGAGTCCTGATGTCTTCTACAGATACCTCTCAAATGCAGGCACACCTAAGGCAAAGAATTCCTTAGGTGAATGCTCCCTAGGCTATAAGGGGCCAGGCTAATGGAAGATGCAATAAATTACCTCCTTGGGACCCACTTCCATCAGTTTGGCCCTCAATTTTTAATGCAAATTTTCAACAGCAGCATGATTTTTTGTCAATGGAAGCACTCAAGTGTGTGACATCATAAGATGGAAAACTGAACATTAACAGTCTTATTAACACCAGGTTTCCTATGATCTCACTCTATCTTTTCCCAACATCGTATGCTATTGCAGTCAAATGTTCCTATGGGGATCAAGCTGTAAATTCTCCATTCACAAGGAAAGGACTTGGAAACAATGGTGGGCAGGTAAGATTCACTGGAACTTTGGGCAACTTTACTCTGGGAACTGTGGGAGTTCCAGTGAGCACAGATGGTAAGTTGTTGAGGTGCCATTGGCTAAGGGGCTGCTTCTGAGTGATTATCAACAGCAACAGTTGGTAAAGGATTCTCTTTACTATTGATCTGGCAATCAACATATTTTATCCGGACTATAATCCGCAAGGAATGGGAAGAACACTTCCCTTTCTTTGCATAAATAAAAACATAAGTGTCTATGGGCTGAACCACCCCCAACACAAAGGTCTTTGGGAATGTGAGCCTTTGGGCTCTTCATGTGTCCCACCCATGGTTGCATGGCTATTTTGCACAAGGGATAGATGACACTGGGGTGCACAAGGCCTAGTAAGACACAGACCCCTCTGACCCACTTACCTTCTCTATCCCCTGAAAAGCATCAGAGAACTTTTTCACTCTTTGAGTCTGAATTAGCAGTAAATTTGATATATGTGCCAATATTAATCTCTTTGAAAATCTAGCCCAATCCTTAATGCTCTTATACAAACCCTAAGTGTGGTGCTTTCAAAGACTGCCTCTAGCATGCCCCTTTGTAAGCTCTTTCAGGATAGAGAAGTTAGAGCTACTTCTTATTAGAGCCAGTTCTTTATCCAAGACAATTATGCTATCACAATTTTTATGGCTCACTCTACAATCAAATAATTGCTGTTTAGAACCATTAATTACCTTAAATGCAGTATTAATATATAGATAATAAATATTACATTTCAATTATTCAGAGGTTGTAAATTAAAGATAATGTTCCACTACATCAAGTACCCTTTGAAGGGCAGAACACAAAATGCAGGCAACATTCCAAGGGATGATTTTCCAACACATCCAAAACTAAATGCACAGTATTAATGATGCATCTTCCAGAGATAAATCTAGACTCCACTTGATTAAGTAAATAGGATAAATTAATTCAAATTACAGCCAGCATTTTATAATTGAAATGAAGTGTAATAGAGCTCCAATTATCTAAAGAGTTCACATTTTGTATCCTTTTCATTCTTAGGAGACAAAAAAAAAATCCCTTGGCACATATAGTTATAGAAGATTCATTTGTAACAGTTACAGAAAATATAAAAAACAAGCCAAAGTGGCTGAAACCAGTTTGGAGAAGTTAGCACCCAGGGTTTTATCTGGGGCTTCTGTTTTTTTTGTTTAAACACTCCCTGATTATATCTGCACTAGTCTTTATTCCACCCGTTTTACATCAAGCCAACCGGGTTATATCCAGGGACAGTCAGTAACAGAGGGGTTATTTTAAGAGATTTTAGTTTGTGCAAATTAATACTGTCTATATGCAAATAGTCTGAGCGCTTTCTTCTATTCATCTGTGTCTATTCTTAGAAGACATGTTGGGCACATTAGTGGTATATATGGAGTTCCTACTGCAATGGGGAGTTGTGCACCTGTGCCAGAGGGTGGAGTTTGGCCTAGAAAGTTTATAATACCCTAATTAATTAGCTAATGTTTCCATAGTGCTGTGGAGATGAAAAATGCCATATCACTGCTTCACAGAATGATGAATTACATTGCAGTTGCTTGATAAAAATAAGCTTTATAAAGGAGGAATGTTGTACTGCAGTCCTGGCTATAAAGATCAGAATAATTCCTCAGTGTGGTCTTGCTCTTGATCTGGAGCTGTTTAGCTCCAGTCCTTAAGTCAAAGCCCTGGCTCAGTGTCCGAATTATAGTGGCAGACCATCTGCTAGTGTGTGTTGTACTATGCCTAAATCACATAATGCCGCTCCATTCACGGTAGGTCCTTAGGAACTGCCATAATAAACAGGATCATTAATAAAATAAAAACAAACATGCTTCCTGCCTGAAGTCAGTTTCCATTTGAAACCTGAATCATGCTTCATAGTTGAACTTTTGAGCTGTGCCATCTGCAACAGCTACAAGAATCATGAAATAATTTATCTTCTTACTATCAGCTTTCCACGGACTGACTCATGCTGGGCTACAGAACCAGCTGAAAAGAGTTTGGAAATGCTTTATTTTCATGTTGATAAAACAAACATATTTCAGGGAAAAATAGTTTTTTTGTAGAAAACTTAAAATTGAGGTTTTGATTTCATGATGAAAACCTGGAAAAGTTTCTATACAAATATGGTTATTTTTGTCAATTTTTTTCACTGGGAAAAACTATCATTTGTGGAGCAGCACCGAGAATGCTTATTGGCTTTGATCTTTCCTTGTCCAAACAGACTGCAATTACTTTACCACAGACTTGCTGTATCTGAAACAAACAATAGCGGATAGTAACTTGTGGACCTGTAGAGACACCCTTTATCTTTCCCCAACTCTTGTACTACATTAAATATTATATTGCTGTTTCATCAAGATGCTGAAGTTGTCCCAACGAAGAAAGAGAGAGAGAAGTAGGCTGTGTAAGAAATGATGCATAAGGACACAGTTCTTAAGTGGAGGGACTGTACTGGTGAAAAAAATAGGATATTTTGAGTACTAATGACAAAAGGCTGATACATGAGAACAAACAGCTAAACATATTGAATCTAGGTAGAATGAAGAATGGCCTGGGACAGAACACTGCTTAGAGTAGTGGAACTGATATAGTATATTTTAATGTCTGTAATATTTTCAGAATCCCAGCTAAGCAGTCTGAAATGCAGCTGAGTGCTTTTCTTAATGAAGTTCTCAACTGGATGCAAATTAGCTTCACCATATTTTGTTTTTGCTCTGCACATGGCCTGAGGATGATTAGTGCTCTGTTTAGGGCACCCTCCTCTCATGAGTTCCTACAGTCATCCATGCTATAGCTCTGCTTGGGCTGAAGAGCAGTTGGATGAGTGGAGTTAAAAGCTTTCTCCTGCTATGTGTCATTTTTAAAAATAAAATGTTATAGGGCTTGCATGACATGAAGGCAATTAAACACACTTAGCCACTACTAACAAATGCATGGGATAGGTCTATGATCAGAATAATATTAATCCTTGTTGACTCAGAATTAAATGGAATATCCCACCCCACCACCAGGGAAACTAACTGAAAAAGGCATCTGAAGAGCTGGCATAATCACACTAGTTATTTTTTATACATGGCCATATGTCTGTATAATTTAATAAAATGTATCCTTGCCTTAAAAAGCTGGGAGGCCAATCCCCAAGGTGCCAAATCCCCATAACTCCCACTCAAGTTATGCAGGACAGCAGTAAAGGAGGCATGATTCAAACACTGCTGTTGCCAAAACTCTGGGTACTACATTACAGACACGAGCAAGCATTTGATTTTCATTCAGAACCTGGATGCATCAGTGGGACATCTCTGACACAGCAAACTAACACAGAGTCCAAAGCAACCTAAGAATAGGCTTAACGTGCCCAGAGTGTTACATGAAAAGTCTCAAGGGAGAGTAAAAAAGAAGACCTCTGAGTGCAGAATGCCTATTGCACCAATTCTTCCAGTTGCCCTACTTTAAACAGAAGACTTGAGTATTCTTGGTGGAGTTTTGATTAAAATCTGAGACAACATGGTACTTACAGCAATGGCTGCAGAACTCCATTTAAGGTCAGCTTAAGACTTGTGGGGGGAAATATCTGCTTTTGCACTGCCATTTATACCTTTGCACAGTACCACCAGGTGTTTGCATTGTGGTAAGACATGGGAAGCTGCACTGCAGCTTTCTGTTCAAGAACACTATGCATTATTTAGTTGCTTTTTTCCTTGTGGGTTTGATTTTGAGTAGCTTTTTGGTGGCATCCCTTTCTCATTATTTTCACCAAAGGAAGGAAGATGTAATGTGTTTTGATGGGAGGCAAAATACATCTATATGAAACAAAAATGAAATTGGGGGAAATAGGGGAGAAGAATGGACAGCACAAAGAGGTTTGATCAGCTTAAAGAAATGCTGGACAGTATCAAGAAACTAAAGATCTGGGGAGTTAAATTCTGGCCCCACTGAAGTCAATAGTTACCTCCCACTTATCTCAATGAAGCTAGGCTCTCACTGGTAGTGTGCAGCTCTAGAAATCCAGGCCAGCATAATGCTAGATAGACCTCCTCTCAAGGCTGTAATAGCCAGATACTGCCTTGCAATTAAAATAAATAACATGTAGGGGCAATTTATTTCATATGGTATTACTGGCACTGTACAAGTTAATGTAATTTTTTATGGGATCTTAAACTGAAATCTCATATATTTAATAGTTACACTGGATGACTGATTTCTTCCGGTCTGTCTTCTCTTCACTGTTTCCTTAAGCCTAGAACCTCTATTTCTTTGCCACAGTTGTAATGGTTCTAGAGCATTAATTATTGCTTTTTACAGAGAAAGCTAAATCCCATGGTTTGCTGTCATCTTTGGACGTCCTATAGCCCTGTAGCTTTTCAGATCCCTAAATCATAAGACCGTGGAATACTTTGGCAGTAAAAATAGAACAAAAGGCACCTTCCAGTCACATTACTTGAAGCTGTACTTCCTTCCTGAGAATACTTTGTCATTAGGAAATAGACTGGGCCATGTAAAGCCTTTAATGCCCTAAGGAATGGAGAAAGGAAGATGACTTCGTCTCAGCCTGCAAACTGCCTGTGATCCTTTCTTCCCAAGTGGTTTGAAATCTTGGAGAAAATTGGTTATGAAAGACTCACCCCAAGGGAACATTAGCTTGTGAAATCAGTACTTACATAGCATTGTTGCCTTAAGTCTCACTGACTTTGGCAGCATAGCAGAGGTCATATTTTTACATGTATACTCTGCTCCTAAACAATTTCTCCACTACAATAAGCACATAAATCCCAACCCTTGCTTTCATTCCTAGGTATCTTTTTTCCACATACTTGTTTCCTTTAAATACATAGGGGATGTGAAGGAGAAAAGAAGGTTTACACAAATGTCAGTAAACCTGAAACAGCTTAAATGCTCTCCCTCTTCAGCTCCCTTCCCAGTGCATGGTCACTGCAGGGCAGCCATATCACTGAAATTGTTCCCAGCCTCTGCTGCAGATCTGAGCTTCATTTCTACGAATTCCCATGCTGCTGTTGCTATTGTAATTTTGGACCATTGCTGTAGTGTATTTTATAAGGAATCACTTTATATTTGTTATTGCTGTGATAGCTGGAAGGACCTTTCTTTTGAGAGCTGCTGGTTGAGCAGGCAGGCGGGTGAGTTGTCTTCCTTTACATTGTCCCCTGGCTTTCCTGTTCATTGCTTTAGCAGTGGGGCTGGGAGAGAGTGAGCAAATTTGAAAATCAGCCATGACACTCAAGAGTGCAGCAGTGGGTTATTCCTGAAGAAAGTCAGAAGTATCAGTTGCAACTAAAACTAGGTGACTTAAAAGGTGTAAATATCACTGATAAGAAAATCTCTTCCACTTTATTATTTGAGTTCTTAATATATTTGACACTATTCTATAGAAGCAAGTGGGACAATATCATTTTGGAGAAGACCTCTACCAAATCTTTCACACTATATGGAAAAACTAGCAGCTATGTCTTTTGTCTGTTCTTAGGGGCCTAGATTTCTTTCATGTCCTTTTTGACATATTAGGCCTCAAAACATACCCCTTATCCTATTTGCCAAAAAAGTGTCTGATAAAAAGCAGAACGGTACATGAAGATAGTAGTTTTTGAAGATTAGAAATGATAACATCTGTACCACTGATGTGAGTGAAGAGAGTGACAACCAACTGGCATAAAATTTAAAAAGTCAGGTAAGATCTGCACGGGCCAGAACAAATGCTTTTTTGTTGCTATACATCTAAAACATTGCTCTGAGCAGAGATATCATTTCCTTTGGTCATCAAAACAATTTCAACTTCAAAGTTGATATTATTATTCAAAATGTGGAGTTGATTTTTCCAAACGATAGAATGATCAGAGACCACAAATGGGCTGCTGAGTAATGAGAGTTTTTAACATTCTGCTACCTCAAGAAAAATAGATCCAACATGATTTATTTCTTTTTTTCCTCCCTTGCCTTCGAAGAAACATCTTCAGACTTCAATTATTAATGCATATTTTTAAATGGAACATACCATAGATATTGGTTTCTGTTCTACTGTGTCTACTGAACAGAATGAAAATTAACAGATCTGTACAGCTACACTTTATTTACCTTTGGGGGTTAATTTTATTGTATTTGAAATAACTTTAAGAGAGTCCAAAGCACATTGTTTTTTGGGGTGTTTTTAGGGTGTAATGTGCATAAACCTAAATAAATATTGCTTATTCATTAGTATTTTTTACATGGCATTTCATTGTTAATAATAAGGTTCCTCAACTTATGAATCCTGGTTAGAGAAAAATAAAATGCCATTTTCTTTGAACTAGAGACAACTCATGTTGAACTGATCCATTAAATACCACATTTGTTTGATTAGAGAAATACAGGTTGGAAATCAACAAAGAAAAAATATAGCATCTGTTCATTCTACTAAATTGATCGAGAGAAAGAAATAATACCCGGGGAACTAAAAAGGTTAGAATCATAACCAGAAAATAAAAGGGCATTCAGGCTGGAATAACTCTAAGGCAAATAAAGGCTCTGATGCTGCAAATGTTATGTGTAGGTCTATATAACACTATGAGGCTGCCAAAGAAGATGTAATGCAGGGCCAGATTTTCAAATGCTTGTCACCCACAAGAGGGGTGAGATTTTCCCTGTAAGGGATGCTTATGGGGTCCTGTTGTTCAAGGCCTCTTGGTGGGTACTGGTCTCCATCAAATCCCATCTACTTCAATGAAGTGCTCAGTGGGTGCGTCTATGTGTTCATTTATGTGCCTTTGCTACCGCACATTAAGTTCAGTACCTGGATGAAGTACTAGATAAAGGTGCAGTAGCTGTGCTAATGTGCAGTAGCAAAGGCAAACTTTTTTTTTGTGACGCTTAATGCAAAGTAGATTAATTCTATTGTGCGTTAAGGCGTCTTGTGTAGATGCACGCAGTTACTAGCCGTACTGAGCCCTCAGCATGATGGGAGTTTGCATGAAACTCAGCTCAGATCCTTCCATAGCACTCCAACCATGCCAAACAGAAAGACTGCAGAACCTTCTTTAAGGTGATCCAAATAGAGGTACAAATGTATGCATTATTCATCATTGCTATTATTAAGAGGCTAACTTAGAGGTGTCATACAATTAAACCTTATATATTTTGCAAAATAAAAGAAATATACTGTGCAAAATAAAAGAAATATTCTGTGCTCTCTGTTTAAAGAATTGAATACAATTATTATTTCCAGCCTCCCCACCACAGATATGATGACAGCTCATTTAGAAATAACAAGGTGGCCTAAAGGCAGTTCTGTCAGCTGTCATGCAAAATACCTAGGATGTATTCCCAGACTCTCTTGCCGCTTGGTTTGGCAGGAATGAAAGTAAATGCAGAAGTAATGGTCTCAGTCATTACAGAGAGAGGATCCAAGAATTAATCAAGTGATCCCTACTGGACAATATTTTATAACCCCTAGGGAACCCTGTACATTTTCCTTGGCTGGAGATGATCAGTCTGGGAAGAATGTATGGTTAGAATTAAAAGCAGAGTTTACACTGGTAAGGATCTGCAGGGTTCTACACCAGTCTAGGAGATTTTGCTAGTGGACAGGACGATGATTTGTTTAAATACAGAGGTTGTTCTTTAGACCTACTTGTAATAATAATAGTACCCAAATCTTATGCAGCTTTTACCCATACATCTCAAAGCATTTTGTTCAGGTGGGTCTGTATATTTATCCATTAAGTTCTGCATTATAAATGGAAAACCTGAAGTACAGAACAACAACATGACTTGCCCATACAGGCCAGGGGCAAGCTATGAAGAGAACCTAAGTTATCTGAGGCCTAGTCCAGTGCTCTCTCCAGCAAAGTGAACTGCATGACAGGTCACTAGTTAACCCACAGAAACACTTTATTTTCTAAGGTAAACATTTTTTATACCACAAAGACTGTTGTTGCTTTTAATAGGATCACATTTAATAGTAATGTGAATATTGCCATGACATGCAGTTCACACCTCCATTTCTTTGCTGATAAAGCTAGGCGACTTAATTATCATAAATTCAATTGTACAGGAACCATACCACAGCCTACCACAGTTTTTTTGGTGAAAAGCTTTCAAACTTATCTCATCTCTTTGCTAGGCTAGAAATAAGATATACAGGGCATATTTTTCCTTTACTGGAAGGGAAGATTCCTAACTCTGGAACAGTATACAGCACTCATGTCTAACCTTGGAAGACACAAGACATTGGACGTAGCACTGTGACATTTTTACACACGGGAAATGCTACATTTAGTCTTTTTACAGGCTTTAGGGCTCTCAGGTCCTCAGGTTTGTTAAAACATTCAGGAGTAGGTCAGTGTGTCTCTGGAAAACTCTGTGACATGAAGAATGTACGAAGGTGTGGTCTATCTCTTCAGATTGGAAGGAGATTCTTGACTCACTTCTTGACTACTCTCTCTTTTGATAGAGTACTATGCAAATCAAGAAATTTATCCCAATCCCAATCCCAAATACACACACACACAGTAAAACCTATATTAAAGGAAAATTCAGGTTTCAAAGTCAAGCACCCTAAAATAAGGAAATGTCTCAGCCAGATCTGACAATGCCCATACAGCCATCTAATCATGCTTGATTATATAGCCACCTACTTTTTGCTCCACAGGACCCTTGCCTGATTCAATGCAAACAAAAGGACAGCGCTTGCTGAGTGAGCAGCTACTCCCAGTGGATTTTTTTTTTTGCCGCACTGTTCAATGTTTGCTCCTGTGGCCTATTTACTGCACATTATTCAAACCCTCTACTGAATACAGAGCTATTAATTTCCTCATGGGCTTTTCTATGGTTCTTCTCACTGGAGTGCTTTGCTAAGTGCTTTGCAAACCCTAATGAATTTAAATTCACAACATCCGTATGAAGTGGCAGGAATGATTTTCTCCATTTTACAGATGGGAACTGAGGTCCTGACAGATGAAGCTCAAAAGCAGCCTTGTCATTTTAAGGGCCCACTTCAAGACGCGTAGGATTTGAACTTTCCTCACATTTACTGTAATGTTGTTTAGTCTGGGTGCAGAGCCCATTGCTGGGATGGCTGGGCACTACAATTTCAATACCTCAGCCTGGGTGCCTATAGGCCTGAGTACCTGTGTAAAGGTGCCCAGCTTCACATATAGTTTCATAGTTTCATAGTAGCTAGAGTCGGAAGGGACCTAGGAAGATCATCTAGTCCGACCCCCTGCCTTGGCAGAAAAGAGCACCGGGGTCACATGACCCCGGCAAGGTGCTCATCTAACTTCCTTTTAAAAATCCCCAGGCTAGGAGCCTGCACCACTTCCCCTGGAAGCCGGTTCCAGGCCCTAGCCGCCCTGACTGTGAAGTAGCGCCTCCTAATATCTAATCTAAACCTACCCTCCGCCAGCTTGTGACCGTTATTCCTGGTCACTCCTGGCAGCGCACGGGGGAACAGGGACTCCCCCAATACCTGCTGATCCCCCCTGACCAGTTTGTAGCAGGCCACAAGGTCCCCCTTTAACCTTCTCTTGTGGAGGCTAAACAGGTTCAGGTCCCGTAGCCTCTCCTCATAAGGCTTGCCCTGCTGACCCCTGATCATACGAGTGACCCTCCTCTGGACTCTTTCCATATCGTCCACATCCCTCTTGAAGTGCGGCGCCCAGAACTGGACGCAGTACTCCAGCTGTGGCCTGACCAGTGCCGCATAGAGGGGGAGGATCACCTCCCTGGACCTGCTCGAGATGCATCTGTGGATGCATGACAGGGTACGGTTGGCCTTCTTGACTGCCTCCCCACACTGCCGGCCCATGTTCATCGTGGAGTCAATGATGACTCCAAGATCCTTTTCCATCTCCATATGGACTCTAGGATAGAGGCAGAGCTAGAACCCATTTCCCCAGGGCAATAATGACCCCTCTGCCTCCCCCAGGACCTGCTATAGAAAGTGCCCAGCAGCCCCAACTTCTTCCCGGCAGCATGGGCAGCAGTGGCCTTAGGGCAAAAACATGAAATTCACGTTTTTCTGTAGGTGACTGAGCCAAAGACCTGCTGTGGAGACCTAGAAACAAGAAATATACTTAAACTTGAGTATTTTCTATTGTTTCATTTTCCTTATAGTATTTTATATGGTTTTGTGGAAACCACTGAGTACATTTCTATGAAGCATTCCTTTTCTGTAGACAAATTTATACTTTCTGCTTCTTGCTTGGTAATAAATGTTACAACGAAAGTTTTAGTTTTGTATGAGCTCTGCGTTTCGTAGATTAATAAACTGTAGAGTCAGAAGGGACTGATTCAAAACTGGAGTTTCTGGCTTTGAGGGGCACATCCTTAGGGCTGTTGGGGTCCTGCTCAAAAGAATCATTCGGGGCCCCTCTGATGACCTATATGCAAGTCGGACATTTTTGATGTGAAGAAGCAAGGTGTACATACCCGATTTCATGAAGTGAGGTATATGTACCTGTATTCACGAAGTGAGGTGTACATACCCAATTTTAGGAAGCGAGGCATACATACCAATTTCAAGAAGCAAGGCATACGTACCCGATTTCACGAAGCGAGGTGCACATAGCATATTAACTATTAACCCACTCCCCATTACATCGTGAACCTTTTAAACATTCTTTGGGGGGGGGAAATTAGCTAAATAGCGCAGTGTTACCATGCAAACGGAGCCGCTTCCTTGCAAAAAAACTTCACCCTCCCCCAAAAAATCGTTGCAAAATTTCCAGGCCTGGTTCACCCTCCCCTACGGTGCATCATGGCTTGTGGACATCTCCCTGCCCACTTTGGAGGTCGTCAACAGGGGAGGGAGGGAGCCCCCGCGCCCTGCTCTGCTGAGGCGATCTCCCCGGCCGCTGGGGCAAATGCCCATGTCCGAGGAGCTCGGGGGCGGGGGCGGAGGGGCTCCCTCCTCCCTTGCACCTGCCCCTTTGTGCAGTGCAGGTGTCCCAGCGCGGTCCAGCCCGCCGTGATGTCACGCTGCCTGTCGCGGGGCATGATGGGAGTATCCCGACAGATGCTCGGAGCCGCGCCGCCGAGCAGACCCGCGCCGCTCGCTGCCGTCGGGGCGCCGCGGCCGCCGGGCGGGGGCATGGAGCCGCCCGCCGCCCCCTGAAGGGGCCGGAGCCGCAGCCCGGGGCCGCGGGGGCTGCCCGGGGCTGGAGGATGCTGCCGCCGCCGCCGGGGCTGCCGCGCCCGCCCGCGGCCCCCGCTCCCCCGGCGTGACTGCCGCCCGGCCCCTGCCCCAGCCCCATGGCTGCAGCGGAGGAAGGGCCCGGCTGCTTCCTCCCCCGGGCCAGGTCGCAGAGTGACCCCAGCATCCTGACGGACCCTGCGGGCTCCGGCGGCAGAGAGCATCCAGGTACCAGCCTGCCCCCTCCCCGGGCTCCCCCGGGCTCTGGGGGGCATCTCTTCATCCCTTGGGCAGGGCTGGGGGGCGCTCTCCTACACTAGAAAGGAGCAGGCTGTTTGCCTGGCATCACCATGGAGACAGGAGGGAGCAGAGTCATAATTAAATGCTTTCCCCCCTACAAGAAGGTAATTTTCGCTGCATACAGAGGAGTCTAATCTTCTTATGGAGGGAGGTGGGGGGGGGGAAGGTGCGGATAGCTCATTGCAGTAGGTTGTTTATAAATTCAAGGGACCCCCCTCCCTGAAGACCAGCTCATTGAGAGTCGTTTCGGCTTTGAAGAATAATTCAGTTACTCCAGAATTTAATATCAAAGTAATGTTGGGCACCTTGGGGGGAGGGGGACAACAACAACAAAAGAAAAACAACATTGGCTTTGCAGGGCCAAGACTTCTCTTAGTCAACTCAAAAAGTCCAGATAGGTTTAATGTGATGTGAGTACAAGGAGACGCCTAATGGCAAGCAGCTGGAAGCAAAGGCCAAGATCCAGTTGATTCCGGGGTTTATATAAACAGTACATCATGTATGAGTTGTAAGGTTTCTTTATGAGAGTTACCAATACCACCCATGATAAACTGATGCTGAGAACTGTGTGGCTAACAGTGTGGGACAATACAAGATATGTTGAGCCTCGCTGCCTAGTGTACTGATTTTTAAATGCAGAACTCAGGTAGGGCCGGACCCAAAAGCCTGGTGAAGCCAGGGGGGAGAAGCCCATTGCAATTAGTGTGTTTTGGGCCATAGCTTTGTCCCTGTCCATTTGCAGAATAGTGATTAAATACAAGCTCCCGGCCCTCTTTGATGGGTCTGCTTGCCAACATTCCTTTCCTTTGAGGCAGAATGTAACTGTTAATAATTATGACAATTTTAAGTTTGATTCATTTCCCTTATCAAACAATTCTAAGCACCTTTGTTGCACTGGAACTAGATAAAAAAATGAAATAAATGGAAACAGTAGAGGATTTATCTCTGATGTCCAACTGTGCAGATACCCCAAGTAAAGGGAACAAAGGATGCCTCTAACATGAAGTGCTAGACTTTCTCCCAAAGGGGCAATCTTGACTGAAAGAGAGGAATGTGTATTTCTGCCATTTGATTTCTGAAGGCAGGGTTTATTAGTGAAAGGAAAATCATCTGAGATTTCATCTCTTTCTATATATTTCAAAGCAATCATAAACAATTGGAAGCAGTAAATGTAACCATATAGACTAATTCTTGAAACCTTCTGATACATAAAGGAAAATAAACATACACTTTCTGCAAGGAGGAAGTGTTATTAATATTTTAAAAAACCCCTTACATTATTTTTCAATAACAATTCCACAATTAAGGCCAAATATCCCTATGGCATTGCAGCAGCTGCATAAAATTTGCAAGAAAAGCGCTTTCTTTTTTTCAAAAAATGCAGTACAATAGCGTGTGTTTGTTTGTATGGGAACACACAGTTTTGTGCAACATCACATTGTATAGATTAAAGAGACCTTCAAGGAAACTGAATTTATTTGTTCATGTAATTTACCCGTCTGACTTGTTAGCTAACATATTTACAGTATGTAGTATGCTTCTCATTTTGTGTAGGAGTGTCACTTTAACAAAGAATGCTACATGGTGCAACATTGTTGATAACAATACCTTTACATCTAATTTTTATGGTATAGCATGAATATTCAATTACATAGTAATCTTACCTTCCTATCAGGTAATAGAACAGTTAAATTTTAGATTAGAGGTTTAAAATTAAAACACAGTCATCTAAGGATGCTGAGTCAAAAGGACTGCTTAAACATGGGTTATTTAATAGAGTATTATTCATATATATGGCCCAACCCCAGCCCTACTAAAGTCTTATTACTAACCTCAGGTGATTGGAACTGTGTTCTTAATTTGATCTTTCAGGATTTTAAGATGGATTTAAAGGTATTTTTCTTATTCATTTAAAAAGAGAAGTAGTGATATTGGACAGGGTTTGTTTTTATTTAAACTTAGTTATGCAGGCAAATGTGCTGATGCAAACTAAAACTGTATGAGAAGTTCAGGATTTTTCTTTCTGAAGTACTTGTCATAATCACATTAATCTTATTGAAAATATGTTTAACAAACTGTTGCTTCACAAAACACATCGTTTACTTTAAAATGGTATTACTCAATATAGTGGTAAAGCATCATTTCTATGAATTGATGGTGGGCCATCTAAAAAGAGTTAGAGAAAGGTGGTTGAGGGCTAGTTATTCATGTCACTGAACCGTTAACATAACCAAATGGCTTTTATAAGGTAGATGAGCCAAAATATCACTGACCTTGGTGGAACAAGGATAAGATTTATTCAGGGATGAGTTGTTTTGGGGGTGGAGGGGAATTCATAATGTTAGGTATAAATAGGTTTTCCTTCTGGAGAGATTTTGTTTGTGGCTCAAACCCTGACTGAGGTCTGTTCTGTGGCATTCTCATCCTAAACTCATGTTTGAGTTCCACTGTTTTCTCTGTCATGTGGGATACCAGTGGATGGTCAAAATCCTTGTCTGCTTTTTGCCATAGTGGCCTGTATTTCATTGAACAACAGGTAGGGTCAAGCAGCCTCTACACGTGCATTTCTTTGACTATGTGCACACTGTGAATATGGTTCCTTATAAAAAATGCTGTAACAGGTGTTAAATAACATGTTTTCTAAGTAGTGAGAAATGCAAGGTTTTTAAACAAAGACTATTACTCCTCTTGGCTTATCAGGTTACAGCATGTGTCTTTTGTGGCCCATTTTAGGCAGGAGTATGTTCAGTGACACCAAACAGGTGAGGATGTAGATGAAGAGGCATTTAATTCTCTTTCTAGAAAGACAGTTTTGGTGCAATATTGGATTTCTTTTTTTAACTCAGTTTTTCAGTTGAGTTGATTGAAGCACAGCAAGGCTCCATGGCTTGCCCAAGGTCATATTCCTGCCAGTGCAATTGGGGCTTGAACCACTGGCAAGTCAATCAGGGGTTCAGTTGAGATAAAAGCCCAGAATTCCATGTGCAATTACTGGCCCAGCAGACTTCCTTTTGGCAGATTACGGGACAAGAAAATGGACGGAGGCAGGGAAGTGAGTATGAATAGACTGCCCTGAAAAAGTTCTTACCCTGTGTTAGAAAACCATCTCATTGTAATTGAATGCTATCTTATTTGGTTGAATATCATTCTGTGGCAAAATGCTTTGTAGAAGCTGCTCATGCTGATGTTAAAACTATCCCCTTCTTCCTTATAAAGGGTAAAAAAGTGCTTCTTTTCCAATATCAGAAAGTGATATCTATAGTACTCATCTAGCCAGATCCCTCACAGATTCAATTCTGAAGATGCAGCTGAAAAACTATTTGCAAAAATTCTGAGTACCCACAGCTCTGGCTGATGCCCATCTTAGATACAGTTACTCAGTGGCCCTGTCTGCCGAATTATATAAGGACTGAATTAAGCACAGGCTCAGACCTGGATGTTCAATTTAAAACTTTTATTGTTTCACAAAGTCATAAACTAAAGGAGGTCTGTTGGTTCACGAGGTTCCCAAATCAAGCCCTTGCTTTCTAACCCGGAGGCTAGGTGCGGCTGCCTGATTCAGTAGTCTCAGAACTGGTCAACAGCTCATTTAAAAGGAGTCCCTTATCTTTTTTTAGACAAAAGATACAAAACTGTCCCCATGGTGGATCTGAGGCATCTAACATAACTTTACTATTAGTTATATACGATAACACTTATACATATGCATTTCTAATTTTTACTTCTATTGGTTATTTAGTTAACTTATCGATATTATAATATCAGGTGATACACTTTGTATTATAATTTTTACGCTTCTTATGTTAATTCTTAATGACCTTTATATTTCTTATGTTTCTTAATGACCTTTATGTTTCTTATGTTTTTAGCAGGGTTAAAATGTCAAGGCTTACATAATATGCGGTTTTTCGTCATTGTGGTTTAGCCATACGGTTTCCTGTTTTGACAATATAAGCTGCAATTTTTATCATTGTTCAAGGGTCAGAAGGTCCATTTTTATCTAAGGGTCAGAAAGTGATTACCAGAATGTCAATCGCTGACTCCTCAACCTCCTTGAAGCATTCTGGGAGTTTTAGTGCATTGTTCTTAATGCTAGGCCTTGCTTAGCATAAGCACTCTCTCACACTGTCTACACATGCACTTAATTGTGGAGTAGACTAATTAGCTGCAGAGTAAAGTGCCACTGTCTACATGGACAAAGCTATTAGGCTGAAGTAAATTAATGCCACTGTAAGATCATACTGTCAGGGACAGTACTATCTTATGATGGGGTAAGTAACTGCAATTTAACTCATGTAGATACTGACTGTGGGTGTCAGTTGCACCCAGTCAGCAGGGGGCCAGACAGCTCCGCACTTGCAGCACCCTCATGCCCCAGCAAGCCCCTCTGCTGCTCAGTGCCACCACCTGGAACCTGGGGCTGAGCCCCTTCCCTCTCCCCACATTCCCCTAGCCTTGGGATAAAGTGCTCCACTCCATCACACGTTTAGATGCTGCACCCAGGAATAGTTTATTCTGGCCCAAACTACTCTTGAATTTATTGCTTTGAATAAATTGCATGTGTAGATGCACCCAGTCACTCCAAAAAATCCAGACCCATTGTAAAACTTATCTGGCATATTTGTCTTTAAGCAAATGGGAAGTTTTTTTATTATTATGATTGACTACAAGATTACTGCAGATGTAGAGAAGACTAATAAGTTATCTTCCAAAATACTGCTGTGCAAAACTGTTTAAAAACATTACTGTATATTAATAACATATTATTAAATGTTCCTATAGCAAATAAGATAGATAAGATGTTCAATATATTTAGACCAGCTGTATATTTAGCTGTCAATAGTAACACACCTTTCTAAAAGCAAGCCTACCAGTGTGCTAGTTTAGATCCTTCACATGCATTTTAATTAAACAGTAGCTCCTTGCAGTGATCTCTTAGCATATGACAGTCACAGTCTAAGAAGGAAATTTGGACTTTAATTGTCTGCAGTAAGCATCATTGGGAAAAGGCTGTTTTCCTCACATAATTATGTACAGTATGGTACATATACACACAGTATTAGGTATAGAACAGACTGCAAATAGTGCTATAAACACTGGACAGTGAATTTTTTTAATAGAACCTAGTGCAGGGAAAGGCAACTTTTTTCAGTGACAGACTTTCCACCACTGCCGCTTGTCTTCACAAAAGCAGAGGGAGAGCACCTGCAGCTGCTGCTTCTCCCTGAGGTGGCATGGGGGCAGTGCTCACAACCAAGTCCCCTGCCACTGAGTGCCACTGAAGCCCTAGATACATGGGCCAGATCCAGTGGTTTGACTGGCTAGATCTAGCATATGGGTCATAGGTCACCAACCCCTGACCTAATATATTTGGATTCTTTTTCTTTTGGACAAAGCGAATGTATTTTGGCCCAAGATGCAGTCATCTTTTGCACCACCAGTGAGCTCAGGTGTATAGGCTCTTGAAAACTGGTGTTTTTTCTGCCCTGAGATATTGCAATACACAAACAATAATACAATATTGCAAAGACAAACATAGAACCATAGGAACCTCCTGGCTTACTGAGTCCAGTTCCTATTATCACAAGCAATCACGCAACAAGCATCCATCCAGAAGAGTCGGTAAGTACATGTCCTCAGGTCCCTCCTGCAAATAATGGCCAAAACAAAACAATAAGAATGGAGCAGGGGAGACAAGGGCACAGCCAATGCTTTGGCAATTGCACTGTCAGGGAATTTGTTAGATAAAATCTACTTGGATGACCCCCAGAGGACCAGTTTTTCAGTTCTTACTCAGGCATATTATCAGATTGAATTCAGCAGGAATTTTGCCTGAGTAAACTATGCACAGTCCAGATAAGAACACATTCAATACCTGTAAGGCCCATGAAAAACCATCTGAGCACAACTGGGGCTTTCTTACACTAAAGGCTCGGGTCCAGTGGAAATGATGAATTTCTTATGTACAGAAAGCAAGGAGTTCTTTGCATGATATCCTTTATTGGGCCAACTGTATAGCTGGGATAGATTTAGACAAGCTTTTGAATGTAAAACACTCTATCAGGAACAGAACACCCTTTTGCCATGATCTCATTCAGAAAAAAATTATCTTTGTTAGCGCAGCATGATTAATGCTTAAGTAGCGCATCAGGGAGGGGGTTTCAGGTTCTTATACAAAAGACTTCCAGACTGGACAATCTGCTCTGGATCCCACTAGAATCACTGGGCAGATTTTCCAGTGTTTTCAACAGGTTCATGAAAAGGCCTGAATTGACATCCTGTTGAAGTAGATTAGGTATACAATTTAATGCATCACTGAAATGCCATCACCTATGGGGTGCTACAGCAGATGTTTAAATAGAAGACAAAAACTCTATGTTCAAAACAATTTAGGACAATAAGCAAGACCACTATTTAATACTGCAACTGCCAAGAGAATTTAAAATTGACAGCCTGTAAATTATTACTAAACTCAAGAATTTTTAAGAACACTAGGGTTAAACACAGAAAGAAAGAGATTGGCAGAATAACCCCATGAAGAAAGAGGATGACAAGAGGAAGTCTGTTAAACAAAGAGGTCATTTTAGGTAGATTCTTTCCCTATTCCCTCTCTTTTCCCATCCCCCCCCCCCCAAAAAAAAAAAATTCAGAAAGGGGGAATTCAAGGAAGAGGCTGGAATCTAATATTCAAAGTCGACTTCAACATCACTGTTTGTGTGAGAGAGAGTTCCAGGAAGCCCAAATAGTGCCTTCATTGTATGAGTCCAGGAATCAAAGGCTATAGGAGAGACTGAGTCTCATGAATTGTAAAAAGAACACTGAGAAAAAACAGAAAGAGGAGGAAATCACTGTCTGACTTGGTATCCAGAAAAAAAATACTGAGAACCATAATAAAATGAAAATGTCTAACTGCCCAACAGTTTAGATACTGGGACTATGTTCTACCGAGTCAATAAACCTAATTTGCTGAAAGGTACATTGGTGCTACCGTGTCTGCTGCTACTTTGACCATTATTTTTCTGCCCCATGTCACTTCTGAACTGCCACGCTAAGAAATACTTTTTCAGTATGTGCTTTTCTGTAGTAGGGCACACATTTATTGACCCAACTTGCCAAGTATCTGTTACATCTTGCTGTCCTCCAGTGTAACAGCTATGGAAAAGCAGTAAGTTGCTGTGGGACTAACAGTAGCATTACATCTTAGAGTCACTAGTATTAGTATTAGAGTGCATCAGATTCTAGAGTTCTAGGTGTAGGAACTGGTATGCCTTGCATATGTCAAAAGAAAACAGTGCTTCAGGGTAAAGCCTACGCTCAATGGGGAAGGTGATTCTTGCCACATGGGACACTTAGCATGCATTTTATTTAGATTGTAGTAAACATTACCAAAAGTTAGAACATGTTCTGAGCAGCTGCATGGTAATGCTTACTATGAACTCCCAAGCCATTCAGCAATGGGCAGGGGGAGCCATGGGGAGCCGGTTGAAACTTCGGTGTAGTCCCAGGGCTGGGGCTGACAATCAACCTTGGGATTGTACCAGAGCCAGTTCAAGCCTCCAGTGTGGTCTAGGTGCTGGGATTGACAATCAGCTGATTATTAATCTTAGCCCCTTCACCAGGTTAGAGCCCTGAAACATCACTCCTACAGTGCTGGGACTCATAATCAGCCGATCGTCAGTCCCAGCCCCTGCACACAGCTGGACCCAGTTGGAAATTTCAGTATGGTTGCAGGGTTGGAAGCAAAAATCAGCTGATTTTCAGTTTTAGCCCCAGGACCAAGCCAGAGCTAGTTTGAGGCTTCTTTGCAGTTCTGGGGCTGGGATACGCAATCAGCACATTGTGGATCCCAGCTCTGGGACTGCACTTTCTTTTATTATCTCTGTGGAGCAGTCTGATCTTAGCTGAACACCTGGTACCTAATATGATCTGGAGATACTCATCACTGGATAAGTCATAACTTTGCTATGGTAAAATACAATGCAAGCACACTTGTCATGTATTTTCCTACTTGAACACATGAATGCTTGTGTTTTAAGCACATTTAACACATGCTAAGTGTCTTGTGTGTCATGGTTCTTAGTGACTACAAGTGGGGAAGTCTCTTCCTTCTGCAGAGTAGCTCTCGGTGACCAGACAGTTCAAAGTGGAACACTTGTGTTCCAGATATGCACAGCTGTATGCAAGCCAAATGTTGATCCATCCATACAAAGAAAAGTAGCTTGTGTGATCAACATTAAGGCTGGGATTGTTGGGGAGAAATCCATTCAAGTTGACAGTTGAGTCAAGCTTTTATCTATTAAATCGTTCTTCACCATTTATCACTTATTGTCATTCAGAAGTTATTGTGGCAAGGGATGCTCATGTAATTAGACAGTTATTATGCCAGACAGATGAAAAGATGAGAATTACTGATATTTTTGTTTTTTTATGTTAATTATCTTTGGGCAGAAAGAGGGATTTATATTGTTCAGCAGAGGCCAGTGGAGAGCATTAGGGTAACAGACATAAGCAACTCCTTAGGGCAGTAGTTTTCAGCCTTTTTTCATTTGCGGTCCCTAAAAAAATTTGAATGGCAGTGTGGATTCCTTTGGAAATTGTGAATAGAGGTGCAGATGCCTTTGAATTGAAAGTGTGGGTATTCACATACTTTTGAGTGAAAGATGACTATAACCATTGACCCCTTAGACGTAGTCTGTGGACCCTCAGGGGTCCACAGGTTTATACTACAAACTGCTTAGATCTAATTCCACTCTGCCCAGTCAGCACACAGATTTTCCATATAATAATGAAATGGCCATAAACCACAGCTAGTTTAAAAGCTTCAGTCAGGTTACTTATTAATTGCCTCTTTGAGCTGAATGAGCCCAGCTTTTTCAGTCTCATACCTAAGTCAGTGCATTCTATTAATTGTGCCTCTTTGCCCTTCAGCACTGTCCTTCCAAACCAACTGTATCTTTCTTCAATTAAATTGGCAAAAAGTGAATGCTGTGCTCCAGCCTACTGTGTGCTGCTTGTCCAGTGGCTCCTGCTGCTCATCCAGGAGGGCATGGGGGGTGGTGCATGTGCCCCCGGATCTGTGCAGGGTGGGCTGCAGCTGTGGGCTGGGGCTGGAGACCTCACTGTGCTTGGGGCAGGCAGTGGCAGTGCTGGGAAGGGGCTACAGTGAAATTTGGGGTGTCTGAAGCCCCCCACCCCATAGTCCCCCTCCCAGTGCTGCTGCCACTTACCCTAAGTGCAGCATTGCAGCCTGCTTGGGCTACCCAACACAGCTTTGGGGGCACGACCCGCCTCCCCCACCGCAGTGCCCTCCCGGACAAGCGGCAGGAGCAGTGGTGGGAGCCCCCCTCCACCCCTCTCCATGCCTCCCAGATGAGCCGTGGCTGCATCCTGCACCTGCCTCACCCTACCTGGGCAGTGCCTGCCCCAGCCCACTCCCTCCCTCACCATGGGGGGTGTTGATCTCCAGCTGTATCAGAAATCAGATCGGTATTGGCTGAGACCTTGTTTCCCCTAGCACCCCCTGGCATAACAAGGAATAAAGGCCATAAGTTGTTGGAGAGTAGGTTTAGATTAGACATCCGTAAGAACTACTTCACAGTCAGGGCGGCTAGGGTCTGGAACCAACTTCCAAGAGAAGTGGTGCTGGCTCCTGCCCTGGGGGTCTTTAAGAAGAGGCTTGATGCCTACCTGGCTGGAGTCATTTGAGCCCAGTTTTTCTCCTGCCCAGGCAGGGGGTTGGACTTGAAGATCTACAAGGTCCCTTCCGACCCTACTTCTATGATTCTATCATATCCCTCCTTAAAAATTAGCTGTTGGTGTCGGCCCCCAAAATCTCTATCAGTGCACCCCTAGTATTTATTTTTCCCCAGCACTGTATAGGCCTAGGGTGTGCTTCTTTCCTTCACTGTTCCTAGCACTAACTGGATTAATTATCCTCAGTTCTGCAGATCTTTTGCCACCAAAGCATATGGAACACAAGAAAGGATTTCCCTCAAATGTGGAGACTAGGCACTCCATCCAGGTCTGCCACATGGCAGTGTCAAAACACCTTCACTAGACACCTAGCCTAACACTTTTGGAGCAGTTTCTAACATTATTTGTTTCTTTTGTTGGTTCAGATTTGATTTTGGCAAATAACCAGTGTTCAAATGTTTTGAATATTGCATCTCCCCCAGTTCCGACTGCTGTCTTCTCCATGCACTGCAAGAAAGAACCCAGTCATGGTTACACAAATGCCTTTCTTTCCTTCTCAGCTGCAGCTACAGTATTCTGGCATTGTTGCCAAAGGCAGCATGGATGGCATTAGGCTTTGTGTAATGATGTTAGCATGTGATGCTTTTTAAAGCAGTCAGCAATGACAGAGAAAGAAGCAGATAATATCTAGATACTGCATTTACATGTTTCAGTGAAAATAAGTTCTTAACCTGAGTCCTGGACAGACAAGCTTCAAACTGAGCTATACTGAATAAAAGCTCCTTTTCTTTCAAAGCTGGAATACCATGTACATCATACTGAAGGAATTACAGGCCTCTCTTGTGTAGTTGTCTACAAAGGGCATTTTTGTCCCCTCCTTAACTCTTCAGATGTTTCTATGTGTCATAACAGGGAACTGTCACAGAGTTGCAAAAATGATTTGGCTTCAGAGCCCATTGACACTTAGACATATGACTACTTCCATTGTTGTTAATAATTGCATTATAATAATGCCCGAGGGCCCAAATGAGATAAATGCATGATTGTGCCAGGCACTGGACAAAACACCGAGTAAGAAACAGTCTCTGCTAAAAATTGTTTGCAATTCAAATAGGGAAAAGACAGATAAAAAAGATGGAATAAAAGATGGAATAAGAGGAAGCATTCCTCCCATTCTACCAAGGCCCCAAGACAACAACTTGCTTAAGATTACATTGGAAGTTCATTGCAATGCTGGGATCTGAATCTGGATTCCTCAGGTCCTGATATTCATACCCATAAAATCATTGCTCCTTTCAGAGGGATTATTCAAGTGATGGAAGTTATTTCTGTGCTTAGCTGATTGAAGAATAAAATTAGATGAAAAATAAGTGAAAAACATCCAAGATAGGGAAAATCAATTCACAGTAGACAGGTAGACTGTTTTTAAAATCCAGCGACAGTTTCTGGTTCTGTAATTCCCAATGTCTGGCAGGACTGAGAACAGATTAAGCTAGGATGCCTAGAAGACTTGGTGAGTTATGAAAGAAAAACTGTTGGCTTTCTGCTCCCAAGCACCTGATAGAAAGAAGTCCATGAAAAAACATGGGCAGGTAGATATGTGAACCATGCCTTCCCATACCTCAAGGAAAATTTGAGCTTGGAAGAGTCAAATGCTGACTCTGCTTCTTTGCTCAATATTGTTTCACCCACTTGAAAATAGGTATGCAGAAATACTTCAGGATGAAAGGGAAGAGCTGAATTAATTCTAATATTGCATTTGTATAATTAGGAACTCATTATAACTAAAGCTGCATCAGGTTAATTCTTCTCTTCAGTTATGTCCCTGGCCACATAGTGGTGAAAAACGGAACTGCCAGGAGACATTTATCAAAAAGCAAGGCAGACAAATACTTAGCATAATTGTAATAACATGCAAAGCGTTAAAATGTATTCCATGAAAGTGCAGTATGTGTTAGCTTGTACAAAGCTGTTTAGCTTGAATCTGGCAGCAAACAAGACAGAGTGATCAGCACTGATTTTGAGAGATAAGCATTGATCTCTTGAACTGAGATAAATAGATCCGATTGCAGAGGATTTTAAAGTTCAGTTGTTTTCTCTGGAATTTTATAATTTGAAATGTTTAAACATGAAGAACGTTATGGAAAAATTACACATCCTTATTGAGACCTCCTTATTTTTTAGCCAATGGTAGGCACAACTCAATTCCACAAGCACACATTCCATTCTCGCATGCATAATAATTTATGTGCACAATTATTTGATTTTCTATGCATATTAAATTAATCATATGCCTCAGGTATGAATTGAGATGCTTTAGGATGAATCAATTAATGTTTGTACAACACTTTGAAAATGTAATGAGTTATGTAAGTGCTAAGTGCTGTGTTTTTCTAGGAGCTGTTAACTGTTTATTTTAGTAATTAAAGTGACTGTAATATAAAATTTATTGCAAGCTTTAGCTTTGAAACCCTGTTTCAAGACTTGCCAATTAGTGCTTTTGGGAATGAAAGGGGTAACCCATTAAGGTATAGCATTTAATCAATTGTTTTTTACCAAATTAGTGATGTTGCAGTGTATAAGTTAATATCTAGAATTAATTATGCTGGCTTCTGTAAGCATTCCTGCCTTATACATACCAACAGGCAAGTAAAGCTAAATATGAGAGCCTCATATTCATTCTTATCTAGCTAGAGTTTAAATAATAATGCAATGGATCCTTTGTGCCCATTCAATCCCATGCTTTTGTTTGAATTCCAAGTTGATTTATTGTCTGTAATGTATACACAATTTATAGATGCTCTAGGGAGCACCTAGAATAACCACATGAAGCAGGTCAATAATCTGATGCTTGAGCTACATAAATATTTCAATGAGATGGTCTTAATCAAAGAGTATCTGATCTTGCTTTCTGCAGTGCTCTGTTATTCCTTTATAACACATGGCTCAAACACATAGGCATATACATGTAAGAAACATGTAAGAAATACATAAAACACTGCATGGTGATTTCACTTAAAGCAGAGAGATGGATGGGTAGGTTGGTCTGCAAAATGGGGATTGGGTAATACATTCCCTTTTCTTTTTGTTTTAACACCCTCAGCCTACCTACTGCTACTTAACTGGGAATTGAACTAGCTGACAGTGGTGCAGTGCCCTGTGCCAGACCCTCCACTGTGCCCCCTCCACTCCTGCTCAGATCCCTCTAGCCCTTAGCCATGAAGTCACCTCCCCTGCATTCCCCACATTGATTTATTGTGAGTGTTGCTGTCTGCTTTCATTCACTCATGCAAGCCTGTATCCTGTTCTCCAATCGCTGTTGAGGCTTTCTGCTTCCAGCCCACACTGAGACTTGTTCTTCTAGCCTTGACACAACCTGGAAGCAAGGCAAAGGCAGCCCTGGGTGATGGAAGGAAGAGAAAAACATGGAAAGCAAACACTCCATGTCAGCACTCGGAAATTCAGTTCCCAACCCACACACAAATGTTGATGCCTCAGGCAGGTTCACTCATACCCTGTAACCAGTTTTGCTAAATTTGGGGCCTACAGACAAAATGTTAGGTGAAAACAGGCCATTGGGAGGATTACCTGGCTTTTTGTAAGTGGTTTAATTTTAATCACAAATGATATGCCTCTCTATAGGGTATTTAGGAAAGTTGGTCCAGATCCTCTGCCCCATTCTGCATGGTCTTTGCTGCTTAGGCAAAGCAGAACTGGGTGTTCTCAGGTGGGTGTCCTCTGGTGTAGGTGGGATCCCAGGGGAAAAAAGCCTGCCTAGCCAGCCTGGAATCACACTGCACCCAAATCCTGTGGTGCTGGGGATGGTCTGCAGTAGCAGTTGCTCTGGCCAGGGTCTCTTGTGCTCTAGCAAGATTCAGCTCCTAGAGTTAGACTGCTTTGAGCTGTGCTTGGGTGGTGGATGGAGAAACTGGCTGCCGGATTAGAGGACTGGAAAGGCTGAACAGATGCATCTTGCCATCCTAACTTTCAAGGTCCTGAAGAATGCAGTTGGACTGGATCTGAAAAGCTTTCTCTTTGGGGAGGAGGCAGGAGAGGGAAATTGTCAAGAGGAGCTGGACTAGGTTCTGATGTTTCTATCCCATCAGCAAAATCACACATTATGGTCAAGTGGGTCATAGCCCACCAAACAGACACTTCACAGACTTCATGAATTATTCTGAATTTTGCAAGTAGCTTTCTGATGTTTTAGAAGTCAGTCAGCTGAATGGCTGTGGGGAGACTGCACAAACAGCCTGAAATACCGACTGCCGAAGCAGCAGGGAAAGTGGTAGTGTGTCTTAGCCAACAGTAAGGGCAAGGGAGCAGTTCAAATACAAGGTGTGATTTTCATGAGCTGCAAAGTGACTTTGGAGTGCAAGTGCCATTGGGTTTTTTGGGGTTTTTTTTTTTACTAGGATTGGAGTAACTTGAAAGTCCTACTCTTGAGGCAATACACTGTCTATGGCCAAAAAATTCAAAACTGGGTGCTAAGTATTAGAGTACTAAAATCTATGTTTTTGCATCAAATGGTGAGATTTTCAGAAGCATCTATGGGAGTTAAGCACTAAGTTCCCATCAAAAGTCAAACAAGAGTTGGGCACTTAATACCCTTATATGCTTCTGAAAACCCATACATGAAGCGGTCACTTTTTAAATGTGGAAGTGCAAACATGCATGTGTTATCTCCTGTATCCTACTGCTACTTCTCTTTGTTGCCTGAGCTTGTTACTGCATATAACTTAACTTCTCTGACAAAGTTTGTATTTTTCAGACGGTGCTATTTTCTGAACTGTGTAAACTTTGCATTTATAAGGGTGGGTAACAAACAAATCACCTCAAATTCAACTCGATCCTCTCAGAAGAGTTATTCAGATTTGGGGTTCCAACTTGATTATACCATGATTATACCAGGTTCAAGAGATTGAAATAGAACCTCATAGATTTGGCAGGAATGGTCAGCCATTCATCTGATTTTGCTGTGGCTATCCAACCATGCCTAAAAGCTAGGAACTTTTAATTCCCAACACTAGCATTAGATTAACTGCTATGCAGAAAAAGAATGGAATTTCGGTTTGCACTGGGATTTATGACTGGAAAATGAAGAACAAAAGTAAACTGTCTTGATGACTGACTAAGGCTTCAGCCATATGCAAGGTATAGCTGTAGGAAACCTAGCTATCGGTTGTACCGCCACCAGCACATAATAAATGTAAGCAAGTGTATCATCATCTTGGATTGTCCTTTCATTTATGCACACTACGCCAGTCTTAGAGAATGGATTGTTTTACTATGAATACTGAGAGTGGTCTAAAGCTGAGCAGGCCAAGTTCTTGCAGGACACGCAAAATTTAAATCTCCACCAAAAATGGTTACACTGTTAGATCTGTAACAGCCAATGTCAACCCTAGCTCCAGGCTAATTCCCTTGAACCTTCAAACTAGCTATTAATGTAACAGATGCCAAGGTGAAATGCTTATTTTCCTAAGCAAAGACAGGGTTTGTGAATTGCTGCTGTCAGGACTGATAAACAACAGATTCTTCCTTGGTGCTATGGTGCACTTCTCCCATCATGTTCCAACCCAGAGAATAAGCTGTGAAGAAGCCAGGATAAAGAATGCATGCCAGCAAGCCCATTATTACAGCTAAACAGGCCTTAGAAAGACAGAATACTGTGGAGGGGTGGGCATATTTTAAAGATGATACAACTGCTCAATGTAATCTAGCCCAACATTACCTTCATGATCCTGATAAGGTACCTTTTTAAACATCAATATTTGTTATAGCCTATTTTTTAAAAGTGACCCAATAAAATCACTGCTGTGGCACTAAGCAACAGATGTTGCGTCTACTATACTAGCCATACTGTAGTACAGATGTGAGCCTGATAGACCAGTGTTATCTGTTCTTCTATTACCTTGTGCGATAGGTAGATAACCCTTGACATGGTTGCAACTTTTCACCTGTTTTCAGTTCATGTTCTCCTCTGTCACTTTCTGAAACTCATAGAAAAATAGATCGGGAAGGAACTTCAGCAAATCATCTATTCCAACTCCCTGCTCACTGCAGGATCATCCATGACTAAACCCTTTCCTCCAAGCACTTGTCTAACCCACTCTTAAAAACTTCCAAGGATTGAGACTCCACAAAACTGCTTGTTTGCCCCCTACATCAGGGTGACCAGTCTGTGGCACATGTGCCATAAGTGGCATGTGGGCAGTCTTTGTGCATGTCACATGGCAGACCAGAGACAGGACAGGGAGCACAGCAACAGACAGAGAAGGAAGCAGAGCAGGAGCATGGGGCAGGAAGCAGAGCAGCATATTGGGCAGGGGATGGGATTCCAAGTGGTACTTGGGGAAGTTGCAGAGCTAATTTGTGGCATGCCAGCCAAAAAGGTTGCCCCCCACTACCCTACATCAAGGCTCCTCTTCCCCCATTCTTTCACTCATGACTTAAGTTTTCTCTTCCTTTTGATAATGCCACTGGCCTCACATTCTTGTCATTCTCCCCGGCATGTTCCTTGGAGACTGCCTTGTGCCATAATGGACAGTGGGCAACTCTGAAGGGTGTTGGGAGGAGAGTCCAATGTTCCCAGCCATCTAGACTGGCCAGTGCCCCTATGCTGGAAGTCTGGTACTGCTCCAGAAAGCTGAAGTGCACGGGTTGAAAATCACTGTCTGGATCACTAGTGCAGAATACTAATATTAAAAAATAAAGGTAAGGTACAGAAGCACACTGTAGATTGGACTTAGGCTGCAGCAAAGCTTGCTGTGTAAAGAAAGAAAACCAAAATTCTCTTCTGGATTCATGACCTACAGGAGAGTACAGCTGACAGAACTTAGCCTGATGAAGAAACACATCAGAAACAGGTGCTGTATAGAATTTGCAGGGCTGAAGACAAGAGTCACATTACTTGACATGGCAGGTACACCCCAATGCTACCTTCACATTCTCTCTCCTCTTAGTTTACTACGCTGATGACATGGGGCTTAAACAAAGGCAGCCTTTGGTTAAGAGTACTTATCCTGGAGAGTGGTAGACAGGCCCTGGGAATTACTACTCTCAGATTCTGTTCCTTCTCTGCTAGTTGTGTCCTTTGGCAAGCCACTAACTTCTGCTCCACAGTTCCCCTATCTGAAAACTAGGATGCAAGCCTTGTATGATTGCTGATAAGCAGGGATCCTGGTTTTCTCTGGTTTAAAAAATCCCCAATTTTCAGATTAAAAAAAGCAACCCAAAATCTACATTTTTCCATGATTAAAATGAAACACCACTATCTCTCTCTCTCTCTCTCTTAGTGGTGTTTCATTTTAATTCATGAGAAAATATGGATTTGGGGCTGCTTTTTCGATCTGAAAATTAGGGATTTTTTTAAATTGAAGAAAACCAGGATCCCTGCTGATAATCTTAGCAACTTGATGATTAGGAAGAGCTTGGAGCCTATTGGAAGAAAAATCCTAGAGAGGGAAAAATAATTACTTTCATTATTGAAAAATTGTCCTTGGCGGGGGGGGGGGGGGGGGGGGAATTGTATGTGGGGTTCCTTAGTGCCTTTTTGTAGAGAGTGTGGGTTGGGAAGTTCCACTTAATCCTACTTTGCATGAGCAGTAGCCGTAGCTATAACCAGGGGTAAGACCTGGTAGAGGCAGAAGGCTCTGGGAAGGGAGGGATGATTCCCAGAGATGTGTTTTTTTCATTTGCACTGGAAGAAAATACAGGTTTCTAATAGCAGCAAAGGCACTAATGAAATGAATTAGTCGCTTTGGGAGGCTGGAGCTGTACTTGCTGACTGCATGGCTGGGAAGTTTAATGGCATGTATCTCTGAAAGAGAAAGCACAAAGTAGAATGATCATCTCTACTGCCTGCTCCAAAGTCCTAAACCAGAAGGTCTCAACCTCGTTCAACTCAAGGCACCCTTTGTTAGACTCAAGGCACCCCTTGGAAAATGCAAGCTCAGTTTTTTCTTGTTTTTTGACTACAGAAAGATAACAGAGCAAGTCTTGTTTCAATCAAGCTACACTTTGTTCTACAATTCTTCTGTCTGTTAGCTACTCCTGGTAATGAAGCTCCTATTTCACAGCCCAGCAGACCGTTTTTAACTCATTCCAATGAAGCTATATTTGTTTTTGCTTCACTCTTAAATTGAATAATACAGCCCAGGCTGAATAATACAGCCATAGCATATTAGTAAGCCTTTGCGTTCATTTTCAACTGGAGAAAAATATGAGTTGTTTTATGTGATGATGCACTTCACCATCTGCACCGCCCTTGTCAAAATTCTAGATCTGCCCATGCTTGCTGTCATATTATGATTGGTGTAGGCTTGATTCTGCCTCACCACAACTCCCCTCTATTGCCCTCTGAGAAAAAAAAGTCTGCTTAGACCCAAGCCATGACTCATCCATCTCATTTGGAAGATGATAGTTTATTTAATCAGCTCTATTGTGTTTTGCACCTGCAGAAGACTGAAACTGCTCACTGTTTTGGACTTTAGTACTTTTCTGGCAGATTATTCTTTATTAAATCTTATAGAAACATTTCTCAGCATTCCTTTCAAAAGAGCCGGTGAGAACCTGTGTGATTTGGGGCTCTGATTTATCTCAGTGGGGTAGAAAGGTGGCCATCTTGATAACAGACTTTGATAGTAAGGAAATATTTCATGATGCAAATATCACAGGCTTGGGATCTACCTCAAAGTGACAATAATATCTATCCCAAAATTTCAGGAGGAATGTTCAAGCCACTTACGGGATTTGGATACCCAGACAAATGCACTTCTTTGGGTGTTCAAAAATCTCGACATCATCTATTATAAAAGCTCAGACCACTAGGAAGATTTCAATTCCATTATTAGGTAATTCTAAAGAAGAATTTAAAATAAGGAAAAAGCCCCACAGATAAAATTTCCCCTTCAGTGTTTGCAACACAGGAATTACAAGACCTTTTTAGAATATGAGATCTCAAGGTGATCAGAAGAAAAAAGGAGGCATTTACACATGCAGAAGCTACAGACAGTTTACTCATCCCAGACAATTTACTCTAGAGTAAACCCACCCCAGGCAGGAGTCTACATGTGCGGGGAAGTGGGAGCAGATTTGCTGCTTCTGGCAGCATTCTGTTTTTTCCCCTCTGGCCTGGTACTGCCCCCTTGTAGCATCCCCTGGGTGCTAGTTCAGGGTTTGGCAGGGAGCATGGGGCCAGGAGCTCAGTCATAGCTGCCCCACTGATGGATTGGGGCAAGGGGCTGGGACCTCCCCCACTCCCTGCAGCTCTTTCCAAGCCCCATACCTCGATTACCTGATTGGGGCACAGGGCTGGGACCTGCCCCTGGCTGGGACAGTTCCTAGCCAGCCCCGGGGTGCACGCAGAAGTTTGTATGTGCAGCTGGCTGGGGTCTGTCCCATTTTGGGCAGTCCCCGGCCAGTTCTGGCTGCACATGCAAACTTCTGCACTCAGCCTGGGTCAGCTGGGAACTGTCCCAGTCCAGGGCAGGTCCCAGCCAGCTCCAGGCTGGGCAGGGAACTCTCTCCATGCAGGGAACTCTCCATGACTGTGGAGCTGGGAGCTTGTTGTGATTGGGAAGCAGAGGCTGAGAGTGGGGGCTGGGAGCTCTCTGCTGCCAGGGCAGGGGGACATTGTCCACACTTGTGCTCTGGTGGCAGAGCCCACCCCAGCAGCAGGCAGATCCATGGGGCAGAGAGCAATTTCCTGGCCCCTGCTACGCAGCTGACTGGGAGCAAGTTTGCTCCCAGTCGGCCCTCTACATATGCTGTACTGTGCAGTAACTAATCACGAGTAAATTTGCTACTTGTATTAACAGGTACTCATGATGAGAGCAAATTACTGCACAGTAAGTTTTTGCATGTGTAGACGGTGATGCTTACTGCGTAGTAATTTGCACTAAAGCATTTTATGTAGATGTGCCCAAAAAGAACAGATCAAAGAGTCTAATAGTCTTATCCAAGCAAAAAGAAATGCAAAAATATGTAAATAAGATTTTGAAACATTTCGGGTGGTAGTCCTAACCTGCTGAAGTTACTGATGGTCTTTACTTTGACTTCAGTAAACTGCAGCTCTCAGGCTCTCTTGGGATTAGAACTTAATTTTTGAAAAACAAATAGTCTTGCTTACTATGTAATAATAATGTGATTTTTAGCATGACTGTATCTAATTGGAAGAAAGAGATGCAAAAATTTCTTTTATAATGTAAAGAGGCAAATCTAAGCACATTTGAGCTGACAGGAAAGCATTCAGTTTGCGGAAGAAAGACTAGAGAAGTATGGGGTAGGCTTAATTTGTCTGACATTGTAAAGGAAGAAGGACTTAAAGGATTAGTTTTGATAATTTAGCTGTTTTCTTGCAACGTACTGTGCTATAATATGCAGCCTCTGGCAAATGCCAAAAATGAGTAAAACTAGTTAGCAGCCCCAATTTTCTGCCCCAGAAATGGCAAAAGAAGATGTGACATCACTGGTTCTAATGTTGCATAAGGACATATTAAAAATACGATTATACAAGACTACTTGATTCAACTTATTCCTCAGGATTCATTTCTTGTTTCTTTACTACGAACTGAAGACAATGTAAAAGAACTGGGTTGGGTTCTGGAGAGGAGTCCTTGCTTTGGTGAAGAGTTAAACCATCATGATCATTTTGGTAGCACTGGGTACTGGAGAAGGTAAAAGGGAAAGCAAAGTGACAGAACACATTGTTTGATCGGTTTCTAATACAAGGTACACTAATAATTTTGTGCCTAATTTGCAAATACAAAGAGCACATGAAGTCACAGACATTGCATAACTGTACACACAAATTACTGTAATGAATCTGTTGCCCACCGAAGTTTGTCTGACTGGCACATGCAGCTATGGTGATTAGGTGACTAACTGCATATAGAAACTGTTTTTTAAAAAATCAGCTAACTTCTCCTGCCCCTCTCCCAAAGGTCAGTCTAGCTATAGTAAGGGATCCTGCTTTCTACAAGCTGCCCTGTTGATGAGCAAATTGCAGTCTGCCTCATCACCTTAATACTGCTTTTTCATTATCCACTTTTCAAGGATCATTCATTCTATGAAGCCATGATCTTCCACAGAAGGACCTGCTTTCTCAAATATTCAATCACTGCACTAAATATGGATCAGAATCTGACCCTGCAGTCTTCTTAACAGGCAGTTTCTTATTTTGACACCATTTTCTACCTACTGCTTAGACTGAGGATAATGAAGACTAACTGTTATATGTCTAAACCTGGTCTCCATTGCAAACCTCTAACAATCTTTTTCCAGTAAACCTTGCCCCCTAGCAGACATTACTGTGCCAGGTATTCCATATCCATCAAAATAAATTTGATATGCACAATTCCTTATTAAGCAGTAGTATCTTGTAGTAAGGCTAATCTCAGAAAGGCAAGAATACTAGGTTAGGACAAGTACCTATTTTTTCCAGCCAAAGTAAACACATTTTTTTCTGCTTTCCTTCAGGGACCCAGTTTTTCCAGTGCTTTTTTTGTTTGACCTGGCTTGTGTTTTGGACTTGACTTGTATTTATCTAGCCTTACATTTATCATTGTAACTGTTGAGGCCAACAGAAAGCATCATGAGCTTTAGATTTTTAAATCCCCAGGTGACCTTTGTGTATCTGTTTAACCTATTTTCCTGTGACACTTTAAGAATATTTCATCTAGAACTGAGGTCTTGACAGGTACAGATATATACTGTAGTGCTGTGGTGCCTTGTGCTAATAGCCTTCATTATGTTCAGTAGGTTCTCCTCAGCAGTAGGTTTGCCAAAGCCAGTCTAGGACATTTTTTTTTTTAAAAACATCAAATTGACTTACTCTTAAATATTGTTCCAGTGCACTTTTGTCAAATGGTATAGGGAGCATGTTTGGAAAAATGAACTCTCTCTCAGGTTTGCATGCAGTTTGGAAATCTGTAGTGGAAACAAGTGTTCTGCATTCTATGGATGGGGATATTTGCTATGCCCTTTCAGAAATACCAGTAAGGGTTTATGGTCAGTTTAAGCTAAGAGTAGACTCCCATAAATCCCATAGTGGACTCCCACAAATTTTTTAAATGCATGAACTAAGGCCCAAACCTCCTTTCTTATTTAAGCAAAATTACAATCCATTTTTTTAGCCCCAAGTCACTGGTTTTGCCCATATTGTTGTAAAAGGATTGCACCGTTTCTCCATTTGGAAGCATCTATGGACAGTTTAGCTTTGCTCACAAGGAAACTGTATTTGAAAACCGTTTATGTGCACACAGTCCTATCAAATTTTCAGGAACAACTGCATTTTGAATCAGGAATTGTTTCTTTTTAAATTTGACAGTGTTCGGCAAGAGGAAAATCTGCCATAACATCTCTACTGCTAAAACAGCATTAATTTTTCTGAGCACATTTATATGGCTACACTTTGAAAAAAAATCTATTTCTTCATTTTTTGGGGGTGGTCTTCTTGAAATAATCAGAATTGCTCAGTGCCTAGTGGAAAGAACAATTTATTAAAATGCTGCTAATATGAAGTCCAGGACCTGGTTCTTCTCTCCATCTTATCCTTTATTACTTCATGGTTCTCTTGTTGTTGTCTTAGGGGTGTTTCATGCTTGAAGAGCCTATGCCAGCAGGCTCTTCTGTTTTTTGCTCTTGCGGAGTGATTACTAGTCATCTACCTTTTTGCTAAGATTCCTCCTCCATTCCCCTCATGGATAAAATTATCCACCTTTCACTGTCATATTATTTAATTATACCAAAACGTCAATCAGTTGGCCACATTTAAAACCAATACTATTTTGAAGTAGCAATGACAAGCAGCAATTTCTCTAGAGTGGCATAGCCCCAGGGCCTGTTTATCTTGCCAGAAACAGATGAATACATTTAAATCATCTCCTTCCTGTTTACAAAGGACCAAATGTTAACATTGTCACATGTGAACCGTGCAATAAGTCTGATATTGGCATTAGCCCACATCCTATTACTTTTGGGTCTGTTGCAAACTTTTTATAGACTTTGGAAAGACAAGTGAGCATTGCTTTTAGCCAATTAATACTTAGCACCATGTGGGATAAATCTAGGAAGATTTACTCACAGGAAATAGCTTGCAAGGAAGAATCTTATATAAAAAGGACATTTTTGTGCAAAAGCACAGTTTTGAACCATGTGCGCAGCTGATGTCTCTTATTCTGCATAAATATGAATGGGGGTCAACTTATAAATTAGGCAAGAGTCCAGGTGGAAGTAGTTATTAACTACCTATTCCTGGCATATTTATCAAGTATACATGTAACAGATTATATCTTTGGAAAATGCAGATGAGATTGCCTACAGAAGGCCAATCCTGAATAATAAATTTGCCCTTGAAATGGGAACAAAGGGGTTATTTTGATCACTGTTATTAAATCATGAGCAAGTCTCCTAAATTTGGAGAACCAACTTCCATTGCAAGAGAACACAGAAAGTTTATAGCAATATTGATTATATGGTTCTGCAGTTTCCTATTGTAACTAGGCTGTCTCAGGGTGAATGACTCAACTGCAGAAAAAAGAAAGCTAAGAATGGCTCAAGAGTTTTAAATGTCTTGTAGTTTACAAACAAAGTATCAATCCATTGCATTCTGCTCTCATTTTATTAATTAGTTATTCATTAGCCCATGTGCAATCAGTTAAGCTTCTATGCAGAAATTTTACCATATCCCTATTCTCTTTACTGATAATGAAGGTATCTGTCCCTGATTAAACTTGCTCTAATGGTTCAGGCTTTTAAAGATATAAAACAGACTGTCCTCTACAAGTATCACCTAAGGCTTTGATGAAATCATTAAAATGTGCTCCAGTGGACAAAGTGACCTCCTGCAGTGTTTGCTTCTTAGTCTTCCATGACTCTATTCCAAATTTATAGTGGCCACAGGCCAAACTAAATCAATCCCCAGGAGTGTCTCAATTCCACTATGCACTCAGAACTGAACACACTGAGTCAGCCTGTTCTTGTGGAGAGAAACGCGTTTTAAAAACTGGTATCAACTCATGTTCATCCAAATCACAAGCAATCTTTTTTCTAAGGAAGTTGTGGGTTATACTTTCAGAGCAGTGTATGCACATACATCAAGCCAAGTCTCATTAATGCTAATGAACTTCTCAGTCTAGGAATGCATCCCTGCATAATACTCCAGATATATCCATTTGTCTTCACTCCAGCTCAGTTTCTTCTCTCAGTTACAATGCTGCCAGTATTGGGGCACATAAACATCAAAGTTGTGAACATGCAAGGCACGAGTTTTTGCGCAGAAGACCTGATTTGAGAGAGAACCACTGAGAAACATACCGTTTGACTTATATCTCCAATCAAAACTAACCAACATTGCTTAAATTCAGCTATGAAAGTTGCTTCTACAACCCACAGTTCATGCACTATTTACAGAAATAATCTGGTAAATATTTTGTATATACAAGTCAGGGAAATTGTAAGTTGTTCAAAGGCAATTTGCAATTGGAAAATAAAGCAAAACTGTGTCAAATAAATTACTCATTAGGAATTATTTGCCCAGTTGCAAAGGAGGACAGTGTGTCCAATTAAAAAGGTTTTAAAATGTGCTTTTAAAAGCCAGGTACAGACATGACACATAAACCAATATAAGTGCTCCAAAACCAGTCTATACCATAACCAAACAGCCGTTCAGTGCATACTGACTGCTTTAAAAATGGCAGAATCAAGTCTAAGACAGATCTGGATCAATGTGCTATCAGATTTAAGTAATTTAAGTTAGACCCATCTATCAGACTTCTGTACCAGATCCCCTAGCAACTCAAGTTAAGCCACAGTCCTTCAGCATCCCAGGCACTTTTGTGGCCCTCCACTACCCCACTCCCACCTGGAGGCGTGCTGGAACTTGGCTCATACTTGGCTGCTCTGGGCTCGGCCAGTGCAGGCAGTGTGCATGCCCCCTGCCAAAGGGTGAATGTCTGTTCTGTTCACTTCCAACCTAACCTAACCTAACCTAGGGTGCTTAAAGTACAAAACTTAGATTGTTTTCACCGCAGGCTTTTTGAACATCTGTACATAGCCTAAATCTTTTCAATTTTTTAAAATAGTGTTAATTAGCAATTATTAAGTTAAAAAAACAAACAACAGCAAAGCTTACTGCCCTCCTGACTAAGCAAATGAAGCCTGCATGAAGGGTGTACCTTGATAAGAGCCATAAATAGCTTTCAGATTTCATTAAATGTTTCAAGGCTGCACCAGTCACGTGAAGAAATTCTATTGCTTGCTTAAAAAAAATGTAGCTAATCAAAAAGTGATGACCCAGAAAGAAAACACTTTCTGTATGCCTTTTTATAGTCACAGTTTGAATTTCATGCATGGCAGTAGCTGTAAGGTACTGTAGCTATTAGATCATTTTTAGCTCTACCTATTATGTGAGCTGTGTTAGTGGGAGGAAAAAACCTACTCAAGTGTATTTTCAGATAAAAGCAAAACATGAAACACAGCCTTTTGAATGTATGCCAGTGTCTGCATCAGTGACATCTATGGGCCAACATCATTCAAAAACAAACACAAAGAGCCTGAATTCACAGCCTGATCCATTGTGGCAGGAAGTGCCAGGTTTAATGTATGCTGCTGTCTAATGCCATGGGTAGGGTTGGTGTAGCCCACCCCAACACCCAACCATTCATTTGGTCATTCAGAATAGATGAGTTTCCACCAATTGCAATAGTCCAGCGTTATTTTTTTGTGCTTAGAACAATAAAATATTCTGCTATAAGGCAGGGCCTTGTATTCATTTGTAATCTGTCAAGTAACCAAGCGACTGCCATCTGTGGGCTCAGACAGGCCAGATCTTTGGTGGAGTTATGTTGATTTATACAAGCTGAAGCTCTGGCTCCAATATGAGGAATGAAAACAGTCTTCTTTCTCCCTTCCCTGCTCCCCCCCACCATAATTTTTCACATCCATTTTAACTGTTCACACTGGGGAGAGAAGGAGGAGGAGGAGAAAAGTCAGCCTCTTGTCAGCTTAATTGTCTCGTTCTATATTTAAACTGAGCTGACAGGCCTATCTACCCCCATGCTTAGAAATGCAATCTTGGTTTTGTTATGGAAAAGACAACTTGGAAATCTCATGTAGATACAAATGAAACACAAATGGAGTGGGATGCAGAAAAGCTGCTAGCCTATTACCTCTGCAGAGGGCCATTAGTTTTTAGAACACAATTATCATCAGGACTGCATTCACACCTGAGTTTGGTGGCGTGACTGAGTCTGCCACAACTCTTGCTGAGTTGTGGGATAATAGGATGTTTTCCTGCAGCTAGTGCTTGTTAGTACAAGCTCCTGGGCAGCAGGGGGTGCACACATCAAATGACGGAAAGTTGTCTAGCTGCATATTCTCTTCCTGTGCCCTGGAGGTAAATGTTTACCTAATGAGGAAGCAGATATTGCTGTAGTAAAGGGACAGCCTGACTTTATCTGAAGCCTCTGACAATATTTACATTGATTACACACTTTAGTCTATTAAGTTAATACTACCATGGATTTCAAATGGATTTAGCCCTTTTCAGGATCTGGTCCACCGTGCAAAAGGCTCGTGAATGCAGGCTTTGGAAACCACTGCAATACAATGTCTTAAAGTACTTAGTGATAGGTAGTCTCAAAAGGTCCACAGCAAACAGAAACTTCACAGTTGGGACAACCTGGAATCTGTTTCTCAGACGACTCCAGGGCAAATAAAGGGACAACCCAAGATATCCAAGTTCTTCATTATGCTATCATGCACATTATGCTTTGACCCCAAAGTTTCTGTTCCTTTCAAAATCTTGTAATAGTCTACTTGCCCCTTTCTTCTCTCTATGACAGGTTCTAGACGCTGCAGACAATAAAACTATCTTCCTTTGATGCTCTCTTAACCTCTAGCTGGTACATACCGTTATGGAATAAAAAAGAAATCTATGTGACTTCTGGTTAAGACCATTCAAGCCTATTTACATTTCATGCATTGCCATACAAATAAGAGAATGACAATCTTGTCTTTTTATTGATGAACATTGAGGAATATGTCTTCAATTTATCCTGTGCTTCCTCACAGACATATGAATGCAATCAAATGTGAGGTATACAAGAAGGATTATGAAAAAAGAAGGATTTTGCAAAAATCTTGTTGGTCTAATAAAAGGTATCACCTCTACCATGAGCCCTGGTTGCTTTTTCCTCTAGATCAATACAGCTACAGCCTGGATACCTGACACAAGAAGGACTGTGACATTTGATCCCAAGACTAGCATAAAGTACCGCCCACAATGAGCAACTCCTTCTGCTCTTTATTTGAAAATGGGGGAATAACAATTTCATTCAGCCATTCATTTAATTATATGGTGAAGTGACAGGAAAGTAGAGTTCTAGTTAAAGCAACTATTTGGGTTGTAGAACAAAGTTATGCCAATTTTGATAACCAACATATTTCAAGACCTGATTTGCTTCTAGTGAAGCAAATAGCAAAACTCCAATTTATTTCAGTGGGCTCCAAGATTAGGTTTTGTTGGCCATTTTTAATGGTTAAATTTAGTAAATCTAAAGGGCAAAAAATGACTAATCACAAACATGTGCAATAGACTATGATCCAAAAGAGCAGATTACAGGTTGGATTTTAATAGTTTATCCAGTGCTTGGATTTTAGTATGACAGCCAAAAATATGTTTCCTGCATAAATAGGAGGGCATTCTTAAAATGGAAAGTAATCAAGAGATTTTACTGACTACAGAACCTGTAAACCTTGAAAAATCATCAGTTATAATCCACTAGCCCAGATCCTCGACTGCTACAAATCAGAAGTTGTTCCTTTGACATTAGCCTTGTGAAGCCAATTTATGTCACCTGGGGATCTGGCTCATTAATTTCAAATTATGACAGGTATTCTTCAGTTAAGTGATGCAGAAATAGTAACACATGTAGTAAAATCATAATTTGGAAAGGAAAATTGGATTTTCTCAATTGCAAGCTATAGGCTATTTGCTAACGAACACATCGAAGGATATTTATTTTTAGACACTGAATTTCAAATGAATATTGTTTGTTTAAACTAATTACATGGAGCTTCCTATCCACATCTTAATCAGCTGTGTTTTGCATCTCCTTAAACTTTAAGGCCTAAAATGATACATTGAAGGCTCAAATTCAAAGGTAGCATAAGAACCAAAAACTGATAGTCCTGGTTGGAGCTAGACACAATGAGTAGTCTGCCAAAAGTGCAGTTAATTTCATTCCTATCAGTTTGTTACTTGCTTGGGTGTCCCTATATTGAGGTCACTGGTCACACTGGATCAAGAAGTGGTTTTATGCTGTAGATAATTATCTACTGTAGCCTACAGCTGAGATCAAACTTATTGTGACTGTAGAGATAAAGAGTGGCACATGCTGGGGATGGCTCAGATAGAGCTCCCCATCATCCTGTGCCTGTTGGTTGTGGTTTCTTGCTTGCTTTTCTGACTTTCATGCTAGTCACAGCCCAGATGCCTATTTTTCCTCTCTTTTAATAGAGGAGAGTCTATTCCTTATCATTAGAAGAGATAGCTAAAGTAGTAAGATTCCATGGGTGTTTAAATCAATGGACCGATTGATACAACAATTAGAACAAGCCCAGAGTCAGCTTTTTCCTTTCAAGCCTCTTTGGAATAAAAAAATAATCAAAAAAAAAAAGAAAATCAGGAGGGAGTCCAAGGCTAGGGACACAAATTACACATAAACTGGTATAAGCAATTGGAAACTGGTTCAAATTTGTAACACAACAGAAGTTCAGTGTACTTAAATGGCTTCCAAAATGGCTGAAACTGGTTTAGGATAAACCTGCATGATGTAGTATTAGACTTAACTGATTTAGGTCAAATCAGTTTATTGAACTTCTGTCCCCAAACCCTCTCCAGATTCAAGTTAACTCACAATCCCCCAGCATCCCAGCATACTTTGCACCTCCCCTGAACACCCCCTCCCCCCCCCCAGGCTAGCCTTGGCCCAAGCTGCCTGCTTCAGCTGAGGAGGGAGGTGTGCTTTAGCACCCCCTGGCTTCTGACCTGGGCCACTGCATGCATGTGGCTGCATTTCTAGAATCACAGTTGAAGTTCACTTGCTTATCGGTTCCATCTACATAGTTTAGACTAACCTGAGACGACTGAATCAATTCATTCTTCAGCCTTTTGACTGTCTGTACTTAGTCTAAGGATCTGGACATATGGATATTTGGAGCTATTTGAAAAGGGGAATGTTCCAAAGTGGAGTTTTAATTGGGAATGTACATCAGCTTTTACATGCTAAGTTATGAGAAGCTGGGAGCAATACGAAGGTAGCAAAAATGCTTCAGCTTTAATCCTGGATGAAGCAGCTTTAAAGTTTGAGCTGTTTTGCAATGCTTGTATAGTACTTGGCTTGTCCACACAACTGTTAGAACATAACAGCTACAGCATGGTTCAGAGCAAGAATCCCCACATCCTTTTGAAATGGCTCCAAACGTATGTGTCCACACTATAAGTCAAAGCTTTTTTCATGTCAGAGCCTCTAAGAACCACACATGCTATATTTGGCATGTTATTGTACTGAATTAAAAAATGAAAGGGCTGAATCCACAGCTCATGTATGTGGTGGTATCTGATGTTTGAACAAACTTTCAATGTAACCATGTCATTGCTAGTGGAACCAGCTCACTCTGCACCAGGAGTGTTCAACCCCTAGCCCTGGGGCCACATCTGTCCCAGTAAGCTCTGTCATACAGCCTGCTGGGCTCCCCAAGGGTCCAGACATTTGGTGGCAGGGGAGTGGCAGTGTTAATTGTTGCTCCTCTGATACCAATTTCCAGACCCATGGGGAAATTAGCAGACCAGATAGTATAGCTCTGTGTACTAGATTGGGTGCATGTGGCTGCAATGGCCGGGGTCTTGACAGGAGGCTCAGGACCCAACACCTCTCACTAACCCCATGAGGGATCAGGCCCGTGGACCAGCCCTGTGCCATTCATCCAGCCTGCAGGTCTGAAAGGCTTGAGTACCACCATCTGCAACAACAACTGAAATCGGTCCCATAGCATTTAAGGGTCAATCTTTGTATGCTGGGGAGCAAATATTTGTGGAGACAGTACAGGAAGTTTAGTAACCCCACACCTAAAAAAACCAAAAAACCCCCAAAAAAGATGCATACAAAATAGAGCACTCCTGAAGTGGAAACACAATAGCGAATTTAGAGTTTGTCTACACAGGGACACCATGAAAATTAATCTGCATTTAAACTCCTGCATGAACACTCTCATTTTGAATTAAAGTAGCCTTTAATCAATTTAGCTCAATTCTTTTCAATGGTAAACAAAGCTAAATTGAACTAAAGCCACTTTAATTCTGAATGAGAGTGCCCACATGGATGTTTAATGTGGTTTAAGTAAGCAACTTTAACTTCACATGTATAGTTAATTTAGAATATCTTTCCTGAGTGTCCCAGATAGAACGGCTTTTTATGCGCATGGAGAGAGAAACCTTGGATGAAATTTGTGTATTTGTCTGCTTAAGTAATAAAGGCCTTGTTATACCTTATACTGTAAGCCAAACAAATGTTAATCAGCTTTATGTAGTTTAGCTTAGTGGAGCAGTTGCACCTTAATGTGAAATATCATCTCTGGCTGTCCTTCACCTGCACAGCTGTGACTTGCCACTAGAGAGTTGGTAAACAGGGCCAGGACTAGGAGATTGAGGCAGGATCAGCTTGCTGCTCCTGCTGGGTAGGGTGAGAGCCACAGTCCTGGAGTGCCTAGTGGCTGTGGTGCCTCCCACCACTGCCTAGACCATCTCACTGCTTGAGCTCCAAGGGGTCTGATCCTTTTTTTCTGTGGAGCCCACTCCCTGCACTGCCCCCACCTGGGCTGTTGGCTGGCCAGGCACCACCTGAGCTCTGAAAAGGATTTGGCCCCTTGGAGCTCAGGCAGTGTCTGGCTGTCTGGTAACCCAACCAGCTAAGCCAGCAGCAGCATGAGGGGTGAGCGCTGTATTAAAAAAAAAGGATCAGGCCTCTCAGAGCTCAGGTGATCTTCAGCCAGTAGTAGCGTGCAGGGAGTGAGGGTAAGATACCAGCCAGCCAAGTGCTGCCCAAGCTCTGAGGAGCCTGATTCTATTTTTTTTGGAGTTTGTCCCCCCACACTGCTACTGGTGGTTGAGCCAATCCTGGCAGGAGGCACTGTGACTGCCAGGTGCTTTGGGACTGTGATGCTTGCTCTGTGCAACAACCCCAGGGGGTGAGGTGCTGTGTCTGGCCCCACTGCAACCTGCTGCTCTTCCCTGAGTCAGGAGGGGCCATTGCATCCTGGAATGCTGGAGGACTTCAACTTGGGCAGATTAGTTGTAGGGAGTGGCCACACCTTAAGGAACAGGAGCAAAATTAGATGGATTAAAAAGAATCCTGGCTTGGAATGGCATAACTTTAAGCCAAACAATGAGTGCTATAAGCCACTTAAAGGTGTTAAGGTGAAGCCAATGCAAGGGTTAAGAGCTCCAGAAGTTACTTAAACTTACCATGTTACAAGGCACTAAGTCTACTGTGTTACTTGTCTAAATGCTGATTGGAGACTTCTATTTTTGAAATCTCTTTAGAACACCTTGAATGCAATGTTTATTATTACCATATCAACAATAATGGACCAGTACATCCTAATCCACCTGCACCTAGATTAGAACATATCCAGAGTATGAGCTAAATCTATTGTACTCACCTAGCCCTCCGGGATTTATGCTGGAATCCTCTGCAACTCAACTTATATGAGTTGAGAGTCTCCAGAGAAATTGCACATTAGGCTAATGGCATAAAGTTTACATTGCATCTCCAAAAACTTTCTTGGCTGGTGAGGACGTGTGAGGATTAGTAGTATTGGCACTGGGTCCAGTGGGACCTCACTTGTCCCTTTCTGCATATAGAAACTGCATAAGCAGCATATGGGTCCCTCTAATTTTGCATTTCACATCAACTAAGAAAAACAGATTTTGACCAGAAACTATGTTTTTGGAGGGATGGCAGGGGAGTGAGATGGATTGCGGGGAAGGGAGATGGGGAGGGGTGCTCTGTCATAAACTCTGATCATCTAAATGTAACTGTTTCAAACCCACCATCCAGTAAAGTAAATAAGTTATCCAGACACAGGAACATGTGTGTCTGGGGCTGGGCATGCAGGCATAAGATGGTAAACAATACTCACTCTCTACCTGCTTTGTCTAGAAGAGGGAGCTGGAGAGTAAGCAGACACAAGTGGAAAGAGGGACAGGGCCTTGAATATATCCCCCCAGATCACTGGCCAGCACCTCTGAGCCATGCCCACCTGATGATTGGTTGTTGATGGGATTGGGTGGCTACAAATTACTCCCCCCAGTATTACAAGTAAGAGGGAGGGAGGAAGGAGGTCTGCTTTGGAGCAATGCCTGATACAGCATCTCCTTTGGTGGGTTAGTTTAAGCACTACTTGCTGTGCAAAGTCATGTCTGATGACAATTTTTATATATAATCTGTTCTGTGGAATAGTTCAGCTATTCATTAAGGGTCTGATTCCGCCACCCTTTCCCCTGCCAAGTTTTACCTTCTGATGTACACAATCCTGTTGTGCAGGGAGGCACTACCTGGTATGAATAAAAGTAGCAGAACATAGCCCAAAGAAAATATAACCTGGAGTCCAATGTTTGCATTATATGAAGCCGTTTTATTCACTTCCATAGAGCAGTTTCAGTAAAGATACTGCTAATAGCGTGCAAACCATTTTAGCTATTAGATTATAGCTGTAAAACCTTCCACAGCAGGACTGGCTGACTTCATCATTAGAGTCACACATTCCACCTTATTAAGAGGAGGATTGATTTGTTAATTAAGGTGGATAGTTTTAAAGGCACAGTATTATTCTGAGCTGACCTTGGTGCTGAATATTGGTATGTTATTTTGTTTTTTTGCCACCTTTTAATCTCCATTAAGTCCTCTCAATACTAATTGAAGGAGATATGTATATTAGTAAAGGTATATATTATGTGGATACATTCATTCTTATTACCCACTTTGTACAGCACAACATGCCAAATTCTCACTTGGCAGAAGAGTCCACACTGACAGAACTATAAAAGCATTATAGTGGAAAAATAAGGGCAACCTGGCTTGCATATATCTATGTGTATGTGCAATAAGCCTATTGCCTATTAACTGCTATACATCCTGGAATCTTTAGCTCTCATGGAATTAAAATCATTTTAAAAATGTATATTCCACATAGTATAAAATAGGGTAATCTGGAGCTATATTGCACAGAGAATACAGGCCCAGATTTTCAGAACTGCATGCTTATGAAACCAAGTACTTCTTCTCTTCAACCAATTAACCAGATGGCTTCTAATATGTTATTTTGCCTATTTTTACATTTGTTTTTCCAAAAACTTCATCTAATTAAGTCAACAGCAGTTCTAAAAAACCCTGTGATGGCCAGGTACCAAGATGACCCTTAGAGATACTTTAAATTATATCAGCTGTAGTGAAGACTGTTAGAAATTACAAGAAGATTTTCTATATTATTTATCAGGACAGAAGAGAAATGCAGCAATTTGGGTTTTGGGTAATACGTATAAAGTCTGCCATGGCAATATTATTTAAAACTCAACCCATTCAGGTGAATCAAAGAAATAGATCCATTCCAAGAAGCTGTTTAAAGGACATTTTTGGGAACCAGCCACTGGAAAAAAAAAATCACTGCTATGCTGTATCTGCAGGTCTTATCTTTGGCATTTAATCAAAACGAATCTGGTGTTTGCTATTCCATGATTTGCACAGGTTATCCTAGATACTGTGAAATGCATAGTTGATAATTCATGGGCTTCTAACCTTTTCAAACTTAGGGCAAGTGGGATTTCCTTGTATGCTTGAACATTTCTTCTTGAAGGTCAAAAGCATGCATTTGGGACAGCTGTCACAATATAGATGAATAATTGATGGGTGTAGATATATATTTTATTTGTACAGGTTACATCAACAGATACAAAAGTTCCATGTAAAAGAATTGGATTTTTAGTTTGAAATGAAAATGTTATGATTGGAAAAATAAAAAGAGATGAAATGATGGCATTGTTTCTAGTGGTTGCAGAAATAACTGAAACTCAGTACATCCTCTTTATTCTTTTACTGAAGGTCTGCTGCTGCTCTGGTTGAAGTAAAGCTTTAAGCATTATATCTTTCACTTATCACAAATATTGGACCGCTTAGGTGTCATATAGTTAGAATCAAATCATCTCACCCTTACTGGTAATATTCAGTAGGCAATTGTTAATGCAACTGTGTGTGGAGAGAAGTATTTACAGTGAATAGTAAGGCTGGTAGAACCTGTTCCTTTTATGCCTCCTCTCCCCAAAAAATCTACATTAAAGAACATTAAGAGTGTAAAGTCAAGTTAGGTAGTGTCAGAATCAAGGTCTCCAGCCTTAATTTGGCTCCTTTGTGGGTACACACTATGCTGCCATCTTTAGTACCATGTCTGCATATCTTTTTGCACGGGGCTAAGAAGCTGTCTGGCATCTGGCAGTTTGGTACACTTGCGGTAACCAATGAACACTAGCATTCATACTTTATAGCTACTGATAGTTTTTCCTGCCCACTGTCTTCATTTATGGATTGCAGAAATAACTCTTGATATAAAGTCTTAAAGCAGTGATGTTTGCATACAACATAAGCTAGGGGCTTTTGCTTCTATCATACCACTTAAAATCAGGATTAACTGTACTTAAGAGCTCACTGGAATAGTAATATGGCACAACACAGAACAGTCACTTTGTGACGTGCAGGCCAGCAAACAATATCTTATTGAAATAGTTACTTCAGAAATGCCAAAGATAAATGAAGAGATATTTAAAGTATTTTGCATTTGAGAACAAATTTGAACATCTTTGAGGATCTGGGAAACATTAAAAAGATGGTGCTTCTTCTCTTCCCTGCCTCTCATCTTTTATTGAGTAAAGTTCCCACTAAACTTAAATGCAGACAGGAGGGTCTGAGATTAGAAAACATATTACATTATAAAAAATTGGCATGCTGAATAAAGTGTACAGTACTAAAATAATCTGAGGCTTTTGTTTGTTACCACTAGTATCTCTATGGTTGGGATGCTTTGTAAGGGATGGTACATCGTTGTTGGCTTAGGCACAGTTTAATGAAGTGTGCTCCTTCATTCCTTCTGCTGCTCTTGGAAAAGTCCGATTTTTGCTGATAAATTACTACCCATTTTATAGTGGATCAGCTGTTCCACCCAGAAGCTTAACTGAGGCTCTACTTATTCCTCACCTGGCTTGGTCCATCCATACAGGGACGGAAGAAGTACCTAGCCCTTTTTTCTCACAGCTACAGTGGATGTAAGAGGACTCTGCCCATAGGTCCTTATGTTTAGAACCAGTTACACAGACCAAAACTAACATCTGGCTTTAAGCTGAAATCCACTATGGATTTTCCCATTGTATTTTCGGGACATAGAAATCACAATTCATTTTTTTCAATAATCATTTCCCTATTAACTTGAGTAAAATCAGGCAGAGGTCAACCATCAGAGAAAGCTGATGATTAAATCTGCTGTGACATTTTTGTGCATGAACGACTAGATAATGTAATGCCAACTCTCAAGCATAGGCACAATACATATATTTTACTATTAGCATGTATGAACATCCAGTCTTTTAATATTTTCATCTCTTACAGCAATCATTAGGTCTGGAGAAGATTCTTCATGATTAAATTGTCTAATGACCTTGTTAGTGATCACTGAAACTGCTTACAAATTCAGTGGATTTGTAAGATGCAACAGAGGATAAAAAAAAAAATTCACGAACGAAAAGGCTTTACTGAGAAAGTGAGAAAAATAGACTGCTTTTGTTAAAAAAATTCAAATTGTAGCTAAATCAAAAGGGAAAAAGCAGTGTGTGTGGTTTTAGAAAAGTACAGTGCAGAATCCTTTAAGATGTTTCCAGGAATACACTGGTAGAATATCAGTTACATCTGATTTCTTTTTCTGCTAACTACCATATTAATTACAAATTAGAGAAGGTTATAAGTGTTCATTACTGAAGTAGGTAACCTAATAGTCCAAGCATTTTAAGTACAGGTGAATGAAAAAAAAAAGGTTTTAGAAAACGAAAGTGCCTCTTCAGGTTTGTGACAATAGGAGAGCAAATCTTTTATTCTTCAGTCTTTCTAAATGTAAGTTCACAGATAACTACCAGTTTTCTGGTCTAAAGAGTAATTGTTCCAATCTTCATTAATGTGCCCCTTCATGTGGGTATTCATTAAACCCGATAGAAGAAGGAAAATCAAAATTAAATCCAAACACGAGTTAAAAGTACAGTAGTTAAGAAATGTTGAATAGGTTATAGATATCATTTTCCTGAGACATTTTGTGAAGGATTCCTGAAATGCCAAGTTCTCTTCAGCCTTCACATGTTGCAAAAATGCATACTTGTTTGTTTTAGCAATTTTAAAGATTTTTCCTAATCGTTTTCTAAAGTTTTTCCTAACCTAAACTTCCCTTGCTGCTCCTTGTTCTGTCATCTGCCACCACTGAGAACAGTCCAGCTCCATCATCTTTGTACCCAGCCTTCAGGTAACTACCTGCTATTAAATCTCCACTGAGTCTTCTCGTCTCTAGAGTAAATAAGCCCAGTTTCCTTAGTCTCTCCTCACAAGTCATGTCCCCCAGCCCCTGTTACCCTCTGCTGGACTCTCTCCAATTTGTCCACATCCTTTCTGTAGCGGGGGGACCAAACCTGGACACAGTACTCCAAGATGTGGCCTCACCAGTGCTGAACAGAGGAGAAGAATCACTTCTCTTGACCTGCTGGCAACACACCTACCAATGCAGTGCCTTTTTGGTGACAGGGACATACTGTTGGCTCATGTTCAGTTTACTCTCCACTGTAACCCCTGGGTCCTTTTCTGCAGGGGTTACAATGCAGAAAAATCACAGTCTTTGGTGCCTTGACACAGATACCTTGTTTAAACTTCAAGCATTTACATTAGAAAATTGGTCTCTCTGTTGCCATGCAATTTTCCAAGATTGATCTATCAGTACAAGAGAAAGGGCTATAATATATAAGGGCTATCATATTTAATATTTCTACATTAATCTATGTGGAATATAAATCTATATTCCACAGAGATTGATGGAGAAAAATTAATAACTAAAATGTAGTTTAAGAACAGACATTTTAAATCTTCTAAAAATGGCCAATATCTTAAGCAGATTTTAATGGAACTTGCTGTTTCTACCCGTATATCCCTGGAATATTAGTGTACATATCCCTTCTCTTCCACTTTTCTTTCCATTTTCCTCTGCCTTAGTCAACCATTCCACATCCTTCAAGCCTGTTGTAATCTCTGTCTGTTAGAAATTATCCAGTTGAAAACCAATTCTCCCCGAAATAAGGAAGGGAGCCTTGCAAGATGTCTAAGCATCTTCCTCTACCCAGAGTTCCATCAGGAACAATTAAACTTGGCACATGTGCCCAAAAGATTATAAGAGAACATATTTACTGGGCACATCTACACGTGTAGTTTAATTTGCAACAGCCTATTTTACTGTGTATTAAAGCATCTCATAAAAAAATGTTCAATTACAACAATGTGCAGTAAAATAGGCTACTGAACATTAAGTGTTACTTAAAAACATTTTAGTACTGTGCATTAGGGCAGCCTGGTGCACATTTATTTAATACTTCACATTGGAGATATTAAATTTAATTCACATTAGGAAAAATGCATTAGTGCACATGTAGACATGCCCACTGAGTAGCAAGTCAGAATGATAGGCTAGCAGGTAACTTCAACAATACTATCTTATCAAATGAAGAAGCTGGACTATAAAGCATAAGAATGATGGTCAGTACAGCACAGTTTCTATGAAGTGGCTTGAAAAAAAAAATCCCTATTTTTCATTTACCATTGTATATGTTTCTCTAACCCTGTAGAACAGGTTAAGTTATATAAAACTGAAGAATATAACTCCTATATCTGCACAGATAGGCACAGATCTCTGTAAAAAAGGGATCCTGTGCAAATATGCAAAAAGCATGCCTGAATATTTCAAGAATGTCCTTAACCAGGCAGGACCTTCTTGTAATACATTCCCTTAAGGGATGATCTAAAACTCATTGAAGTTACTAGAAACACTCCCACTGACTCTAATGGGCTTTGAAATAAGTCTGTATTGAAGATGCTCTTTAGTAGCAGTCCCCAAAGAGTTTGCAGCAGACTGTTCATTAAAGGATTTGTTCAGGTGGATGAGGCTTGGGATTCTAGTGCTGAAATTCCAGCTGATGATTTGAAGTATCTGGAGCCATGCGTTGTGAGTTTCCTATTCTTGCCCACTCCTTGGATTTAAAAAAGGTAATTACTTATATTTGCATTATCCATGTGATCCTTGCACTTCTGTCAGAACAGGACTTGTCAGCATCAAGGCTGCTGAGTCTGTACAGAGAAACTGACCAATGCCATCATTTGCTTCAGCTACTTTGTTAGGAGGACAACAAATGGAGGAAGCCTAGGAGGAGACAGCATAGAGTTTGTCGGGTACTAGAAAATGTAGTTGACATCTTCAGTAAGAGAAAGGCCTCTACACAGTGAGTGAAAGTGACAATGGCTTCGGAAATTTACCAGGAGTTTCCACATACTAACCTGCAAGAGCTGCACTGCAGTTGCTGGGTACCTCTACAGGATATTTTTTCCTGAACTCCGTTTCAAGTATTAAATGTTCTGATTATTGCTTATACACATTCAGAGGGTACTTGACTTTTGGCTGGTCCACAATTGCAATTGTTAGGCCACTTCAAAACCAAGTGAAGACCCTTGATGCTTTGTAACTTAAAAGACACACACTTTCCTCTTACACTTTTCATAGTTTCATAGTAGCTAGAGTCGGAAGGGACCTAGGTAGATCATCTAGTCCGACCCCCTGCCTTGGCAGGAAAGAGCACCGGGGTCAGATGACCCCGGCAAGGTGCCCATCTAACTTCCTTTTAAAAATCCCCAGGCTAGGAGCCTGCACCACTTCCCCTGGAAGCCGGTTCCAGGCCCTAGCCGCCCTGACTGTGAAGTAGCGCCTCCTAATATCTAATCTAAACTTACCCTCCGCCAGCTTGTGACCGTTATTCCTGGTCACTCCTGGCAGCGCACGGGGGAACAGGGACTCCCCCAATACCTGCTGATCCCCCCTGACCAGTTTGTAGCAGGCCACAAGGTCCCCCCTTAACCTTCTCTTGTGGAGGCTAAACAGGTTCAGGTCCCGTAGCCTCTCCTCATAAGGCCTGCCCTGCTGACCCCTGATCATACGAGTGGCCCTCCTCTGAACTCTTTCCATATCGTCCACGTCCCTCTTGAAGTGTGGCGCCCAGAACTGGACGCAGTACTCCAGCTGCGGCCTGACCAGTGCCGCATAGAGGGGGAGGATCACCTCCCTGGACCTGCTCGAGATGCATCTGTGGATGCATGACAGGGTACGGTTGGCCTTCTTGACTGCCTCCCCACACTGCCGGCCCATGTTCATTGTAGAGTCAATGACGACTCCGAGATCCTTTTCCGTCTCCGTGCTGGCAAGAGGGGAGTTCCCCAACCTGTAAGTGTGGTGCCGGTTCTTCCTCCCCATGTGCAACACCTTGCACTTATCAGTGTTAAACCCCATCCTATTCTCATCCGCCCACCGTTGCAACCTGTCAAGGTCAGCTTGTAGCCTATTGCACCCTTCTAGTGCACCCACATCCCCCCACATCTTAGTGTCATCAGCAAACTTGAACAGGGTGCTTTCTACCCCCTCATCCAAGTCACTGATGAAGATGTTGAACAGTGCGGGCCCGAGGACCGAGCCCTGCGGAACCCCACTGCCCACATCTTTCCAGGTTGAGAAGAACCCATCCACCACCACCCTCTGGGTGCGGCCCTCCAACCAGTTGGCGACCCATTTGACTGTGTGGGCATCGACACCACAGTCTCCCAGCTTTTTGATGAGGACAGGGTGAGAGACAGTGTCGAAAGCCTTCCGGAAGTCCAGAAAGACTACATCCACAGCAACCCCTGTGTCTAATGATTTGGTGACCTGATCGTAAAAGGCCACCAGGTTGGTCTGACAAGACCTGCCACTGATGAACCCATGTTGGTTGCCCCTGAGCATGCACTCCCCCGCAAGGCCCTCCTGGATGTGTGCCAGGATAATTTTTTCAAAGAGCTTACCCGGGATTGAGGTAAGACTAACTGGCCTGTAATTTCCCGGGTCCTCTTTTTTTCCCTTTTTGAAGATAGGGACCACATTGGCCCTCTTCCAGTCCTCCGGCACCTCACCAGAGCACCACGAGTGCTCATAGAGCCGTACCAGGGGTCCCGCAATGACCTCGGCCAGTTCCTGTAGAACCCTAGGGTGAAGATCGTCCGGACCAGCGGACTTGAACACGTCCAGCCTCTCCAGAAGTACCCTAACTAACTCCTCGCTAACCCCTGGCCCAGGCGTGTCTCTCCCGGGGCTAGTACTAGAGCAAGAAAGACTGTCACTAGAGCTAATCAGAAAGGGTTTTCCTTAATTCCTCCTTCTCGGTGACTAATTTTCTTCAAAAATGAAATGGAAACAAAATTTCAGCTTTTAGTAATCCCCCCCTTAAGATTTCACACACTGTGTGAGAAATGGTTTCCTTGAAAACTCAGTTTTTTCTAGGGAAGTTTTCACAGCATATAGACTGACATAACAATTGTATTGATAACAAAGGATATCAGTATCAGCTGCTTTGATGCAACTGTTACATCTGCATGATTCTGCAGCAACACAAGTGTAACAAAAATCACTGCAGCTTTAATGAGGTTTCACTAGGGTCAAAGTTGAGGTGAATTAGCTCATTTGCATTGCTGCAGGATCTTGTAGGTGTTAACAGTTAAATTGTAAAAAATGCCTGCGCACTCCTGAGGAGCAGCTCCCCGCTTTTGAGGACATTAAAAGGTATGTTTGTCTATACCCACAAAAGACTTTTGACCATTCCCAATTCCAAGAGTCATCTCTATCTCCAGGTGTTGTGGTGGACGTAGTCTTTCTGGACTTTAGGAAGACCTTTGACACTGTCTCACCCCATTCTCATTAAAAAATTAGGCAACTGTGGCATCAATGCCTACACTGTCAGATGGGTCACAAATTGGCTGGAGGGCCACACCCAGAGTGGTAGTGGACCTGGAGGGACGTGGGCAGTGGGACCCCCCAGGGCTTGGTCCTTGGGCCCGCACTGTTTAACATGTTTAAACATCTTCATCTGCGACTTGGACAAGGGGGTGAAAAGAACCTTGTTCACATTCTCAAATGACACCAAGATGTGGGGAGAAGTGGGCACGCTGGAAGGGAGGGACAGACTACAACTAGATCTGGACAAGTTACAGGGCGGGCAGATGGATGGGATTCAATACTGACAAGTGCAATGCACTGCATGTGGGGAGGAAGAACCAGCAGCATACCTACAGGCTAGGGAACTCCCTTCTTGTCAGCACAGAGGCAGAAAAGGATCTTGGTGTCATTACTGATTCCAAAATGAACACGGGCCGACAATGTGAGGACACGGTCAGTAAGGCTAACCACACCTTGTCATGCATCCACAGTTACATAATGAGCAGGTCCAAGGAGGTGATCCTCCCCCTCTATGCGGCACTGGTCAGGCCGCAGCTGGAGTACTGCATCCAGTTCTGGGCACTGCACTTCAGCATGGAGAGGGTCCAGAGGAGGCCACTTGCATGATTCAGGGACAGCAGGGCAGGCCCTACTAGGAAAGACTACGAGACCTGAACCTGTTCAGCCTCCACAAGAGAAGGCTGAGAGCCATCTATAAACTTACCGTGGGGGACCAGCGGGGAATGGGAGAGTCCCTGTTCCCCTGAGCACTACCGGGAGTAACAAGGAATAACGGCCATAAGTTGACTGAGAGTAGGTTCAGGCTAGACATCAGGAGGCACTACTTCACAGTCACAGCAGCTAGGATCTGGAACCAACTTCTAAGGGAAGTGGTGCTCGCTCCTACCCTGGGGGTCTTCAAAAGGAGGCTAGACAATCACCTAGCTGGGGTCATCTGACCCCAGCATCCTTTCCTGCCCATGGCAGGGGGTTGGACTTGATGATCTGCTCAGGTCCCTTGTGACCCTACCAACTATGAAACTATTGAAATTATCTGCAAATCTGTAGTTACTGATCTTCTGGTTAGGTGAAGAGACCTATTTTACTGTAGTCAGTGGGTACTGCACTCACATTAGGGGTGTGTGAAGTGGCCCCTATTAGATTCGGATTCAGCCCAAATCAGGGACAGTGATTTGATTCATTGATTCAGATCTCTGTCCCCGATTCAATTCAACTGAATCCAAATCTGAAGATTCGAAGCTTATTCGGAGAATCAGGAATTCAGCCATAGACAGCTTTAAATGTTTTTTCTACATGCTTTGAGGTACCAGTGCAGCTTGTGAACACTGTGATGCTGGGGCAGTTGGAGTGTCCCACAGGAGTTTGTGGGGGGGGTCCTCCACGTGTTCAATGGTGAACCTGGAAGTGAACCAGAAGTACTTCTGGGTCCACTGGGGAGCATGCTGGGGCCCCCGCCACCTCCCTGGCTCAGCAATTGGCTGCAAGGGGACCCTGGGTGCCCCCTCAGACCCAGGTGGCACTAGTCGCCGAGGTGGGAGGACAGTGGGGGTGAGGCCCTGCATGCTCCCCGGCAGACCCGGAAGTGGACTGGAAGTGCTTTTGGTCCATTTCTGAGTCTGCTGCTGAGTGTGCTGAGGAGGCCCCCACACTTCTGTAGGATGCTCCGTGTGCCCCAGCATCACAGCGTTGACGAGTCACCTGCTACCTAGAGGTATGTAGAAAAAACATTTAAAGCCGTGTCTATGGCCAAATTTCTGAATTGATTTGGAGAGATTGAAGGGTCCTCTGATTCGATTTGGATTTGGCGATTCAGCCGCTGAATCAGGCTAAGTCTCCACCAGATTGAAGCTTTGCACAGCCCTAGTTCACATGTCTCTCAGAAAAATCTACCCCACGGGCTGTGAGAAGACTCAATTCCAGCTCTGACATCATCCTGCCTATTCTGTACTTTTCAGCCTGTACTAACTTCATTTTGACCAACTGTTTAACACCAGTGACCCCTATGACTGTAATCCATTTAACTCCCTCCTTCCCTTAATTTCTTCCCTTTCCATGCTTTCCCCCTTTGCTTAAAATGGACTTAAAATGTAAAAAATGAAAAACGGCATCTTAAGCAAATGGGCCTAATGTCCAATATTTCCCTTCTGCTAACTTCAAGATAAAAGGTGCTCATTAGCAGGGAGAATGTCTTTTGTGAACAGTCTGCAGAGAGCTGGAGCAGCTGGGAGAATTAGATTTCAGCAGAGAACCATGAATATTGATTAATCTCAAAGTGTGCAAGAATTTCTCTAGCTGTTTCTTTGATTCTGTGTCAACACCTAGAAAGCACATACTCTGGGGACCCATGAAAAGGTGGTATGTTTACCCATTTGTACTTATATTCTGTGTCGTAAGATAGGAATTAAAAACAGAACAGGGTTGTGGTTTTAGGTTCTTAGTCTGCATTTGCCTTCATGTAGGAAAGAGCCAGCAATTTTAAATTTAGATGGTAATAACATGTTCCCAGTGACAAAATGAAGAAAACTGTTTTGATATGTGTCTTACTTGAAGTGCAGAGCTGTGCAGCTGTTCATGGAGAGTTTTATTTTTTCCTGCTTCTTTGCTTTTTCCAAAGCATATTCCTATCGAGTCCTCCTAATGAAGGGATTTAAGATTACAAGAAGAGAGAAAGGTTTGTTTGCCTGTATCCTGGACATTTGGTTATGGTTAGGTGGAGAATATGATCAAATTTAAGTATTCTAGGAAAAAAGAAAATAGCACAATGCTGGGAGCAGACTTTCACTACTGTAATTTAGGTTGGAATCCTTTCAAACAGTGGCTGAAGCAGTTTGCTGACAGTGCTATAAAACAAAACTGCCTTGGGAGAAGGAAATCACGGGTTTAGTGTGGGAGCTGAGGAAAAGCTACTGTGTGGTTGACAGAGGCACCTTAATGAGCTATATTATTCTTTGCATGTTTGGTTTCAGTGCTTAGCTGATTCTGTAGGCCTTCTGTTATCCTCCCTTTCTTCTTCAGTGTCTCCAGTTAAAAAGCTTTATGGTGACTTTCAGCTTCTACAGGAAGGAGGCAGAGAAATTTGCAGAATGAAGACAAGTTGATGTGCAGATTTTTATTTGGTGCTGCATTTAGAAGCCAAGCCTAATTCTGAATACTGCGTGGGCTTTTACAGATGCATACAGTATAACATTCATGCTCCAAGCACCTGCGAGTGAAGACATGATTTCTCTGGCTAGAATTGGAAATATATTTATTTTTTTCTACATAATAACAGGACCTGTCTAGACCCCAACAGGGTCTGTCCTTATATTTTTATGCCATCTGAAAAGAAGAGGTGAAGAAATTTCAAGAGCTAACAATAAGGGAAATAACCATTTTTCTCCTTGGATTGAACTGCTGCATTCAGTGTGCTCCGAGCAAGGAGCAGCACTCTGAGGTGAGTAGCAAGGAACAGAAAAAATAAATAGAGAGGTCAGTAAATATTTACTGCCTGTTACCGATGCATTTTTAAAGATACAATAGATTCTTTAATGAAAATGTTAGACCAGGCTAATGGTCTAACTGGATAATTATTTTAAACTAACTGGAAATTTTTCCTCTAGCCAGGAGGCTTACATCTTTGTTTACAGGTTGAATGTAAATGATCTAGAACAGTGTACTGTACTTAGGGGGTGGGGCTTGCTTTTAATGATTTTTAACTAGTGTGCATAAGAGATTTGGAATACTGGGCATCAAGCAAACTCATTCTGGCATTCCTCTTACCAGTACAGACCAGGGGGGTAGAGAAGGAACAATCTTCTTAGGTTACACTGTCTGTTCTCCTGCTAATGCAGGGTAGTTTTTTGCCTAGTTTGTGCTCCAGAAACCAGCCTACAATCTGTAACAAAGAACATTCCTCTACAAAACTGTAAATTGCTTAAGATGTCAGCAGATTCACTACTGAACTATTTGTTTAATATGTTTGACTTGACTGCTATTAGTCAGCCACCAAAAATAGCATATATTTAAAAGTTACAGTGCCAAGAACTGTTGGGTTACAGGAATAATGTGCACTGATTTATTGGTATTTTGGAAGTTCTTTCAAATGCCAGTGTCACAAGGAATTGTAACTCAGTGTTGTGTTGGATAGCAAGTTTCTTGACCCAAAGCACTGGTGAAAAAGTGAGTTATGCTGGCAAACAGCTGTAGACAGCTTATACACTAGAAAACACTTTAACTTACTTAGGGTAATACAACAGTTGTTCAACATTTGTGATAAATTTTTTCTGGTGCTCTAAAGATACAGCATTGAAATGATGCTGAGAGAGAGAGAGACAAACAAACAGACATACACATTCAACCAAAACAAATTAGGAAAAACCAAAATTATTCCATAAAGCATACATTCTGGACAGATGGGGAAATAAAGCTTAATAATAATAATAATAATAATAATAATAATAATAACACAGACTTTTTCAAAAGCATATAAATGAAACACTGACACTTTGAAGAGGAGCTCTTCATGCCTAATTTGCACATATGATGATCAAATCAAAGTGCCCAGTGAAATGAACTGCACATGCTAAAAAAAGAAGTTGATGTCTTTCCACCCCCACTCTTCCTAGATATTCATCTGGTATGTGAAAAGCTCTTTGGAGATATGCAGGTGGCTTTGCCTTATAAATAAAGCAAAAGAAAAGTTGAAACTGTTTTAGTTAAATTAACATCATTTTATCTGACCCTTTTAAAGTAAATGTTATTTAGATACTGAGAAGCTCTCTTGTGCATAGTCATATATAATTACATATTAATTTAGTTAAGGGCACAGCATTAAGGTTTTTTTTGTGTTTTTTTTTAAAAGTCAAGCACTGAAAAGTTAGGAACTGCCAGAATTATGGTTCCCTATACAACTTCAATTTCTACCCCCCCAACCCTTCTATGTATGCATTATGATATAGTATTTAATTACATTATTGCATACTTTTTTTTTACATTCAGATAATGCTATGAAGATAGAGTTATCACTTTCTTCAAGAGCTTTTCTGTGGACTTAATTTAAAAAAATAACTGGGTGCTTTACAAACAACTGAACTTCATGAGACCCCTGTATGGTGAAGGGGTAGCGTTATACTCCTTTTATTGTGGGGCTGGGGGTGTGTGAAGGAGCTGAGTAACAGAGAAATTAATGTCAAATTATTCAGTCATTTTCAGTGTCCAACTTAAGAGAGGTATAGGACCTGATTTTCCAGAGTTTTAGCATTGCCAGGTACTAATGTACGGCTCTTATTAAATTCAGGTGTGAATTCTCAGTATGTCTTCAGATCAGAGCCCCCTTGTTTCTCAAACTGATCCCTAAATGCATTATTGTGAAGATTTGGACTTAAGTGACTTGCTTACCACTCTACAGGAACTCCTTGGCAAGGGCAGGAATAAAAATCAAGTTTGTTAGGTCAGCATTTAACTGTCTCCTGTAACTTCCTGCCTCATTCACTGTACAACTTCAACTTCTGCAGGAAATGCAGTCCGAGTCCCACAGATGGACTCAAATGAATAACCCCCTCAAGAACTGACCCATGGTGTGCTCCAAATGGGGCACAGGCCTAGAGGAAAAAACTACATGATCAGGTAAATACAGTATCATACTGTGTATGTGAAGGGGAAATCAATTAAAAATTGCACAGGCAAGCTTTATTTTTGTACTTCCTAATTTTGTGACCTTCAGATCTTTTAATATTGCAATCACATACATGACTGTAAAAAAGGCTTTTAAATGGAAGAAACCCTGGAAAAACCCTGGGAATTCTACCATGTGCCATCAAATTGACATCTACATGATTTATCAGCTGTAACAGAGTATTTAGGTCCACTGCACAAGCATCTGCTGCATGAACAAAGATGGGAACCAATAGCAATAGCAGGTATCTGGATCAGCAGTAGATTGCGATAGACCACAATGATGGTATCAGAGATATCTGCCGATAGCAGAGATATGGCAAGATTCAAGACTCAAGTTCATTTTCAGAGTCTCTTCTGTCCTGTTCTCCTAAAATTGACTCTTATCTTCATCTCTCCAAAACTGTCCCTGTCTGAGCCTTGTCTCTGTCCCAGGCTTTGGTTTCTTGTCCCAGTTCTGGTCTTGCCTAATCACAATCAGTCTCCTTCCTAACTTCCAATTTCCAGTCTTATGTTCCCCTGCCAAATCCAAGCCACTTTTCTCTTCCTTTCCTTCCAGTCTCAGCAGACTTCTAGTCCAAATCTACTCCTTTCCCTCCTCTCATCTGGTTTTGTCCCCTCTGCATTTGAAAAAGACAGTCTCATCTTCTAGGCTAGACATTTGAAAAGTGCATAGGAGACAGGGGCGTAGTTCTCTGTTCCCGTGCCTTGCCCTACCTTATCTCTCTTGGTAAGCTAACCATGGTTTGCTCTACAGCTTTCAAGGTTTCCAGGCTCTTTGCTATGGAATCAGAAAGCCAAGCCCAGACTAGAGATGAAGCTCCATGGGAAGGACGCAGGTTCCCCACACAGGCTAAACACAGACAAACAAAAAGCCTGAGGCTGAATCAATTTAGTCTTCACAGATTAGTCTAAGCCAGGGCCAGCAATTATTTCAGGCAGAGGGCTGCTTACTGAGTTCTGGCAAACCATCGAGGGCTCCATGACAGGCAGCCAGGGGCAGATAAATATTAATTTGCTAAATTTTTTAGGGGCCCCGTGGGCCGGATAGAATGGCCTGGTGGGCTGCATCTGGCCCGTGGGCCACATTTTGCTCACCCATGGTCTAAGCAGTGTAGGTTGAACTAATAAGCAAGTGAACAGACATTCACTTTTGATGCTTGAAATGCAGCTACATGGCTGCAGTGGCTTAGGTCAGAAGCTGGGGTGGTGTTACAACATGCCTCCCTGCTTGATTGGAGCAGGCAGCTTGGGCAAGGCTAGCCTGCCTGCCCTGTGAGGTGGGGCTTGTGGGGAAGTTGCAAATCATCCTAGGATGCTGGGGGCCTCTGATTTTTAATTTGAATCTGGAGGGGATATGGGACAGAAGTTCAACAAAATGATTTCACCTAAATCAGCTAAGTCTGATGCTACATCCATCCAGGCTTATCTTAAACCAGTTTCAGCCATTTTGAAAGGGGTTTATGTGCATTGAATTTCTGTTGTGTTACAGATCTGAACCAGCTTCTGATCACTTATACCAGTCTGTGTGTATCCTCTGTCCCAAGGCACAGAGAGCTCTGGCATCCCTGAATTCCTGACTGTCTGCATGGCAGGAAACTTTGGGTCCCCAACACTTAACCAGGAGAGCTGGTGGGAAACCAGGCAGGTTTCTACACAGCTTTTATCAGAAGTTCATTTGTAATCAGATGCACTGCCTTGCATGTGGGTTTTTACAAGCTGACATTTTCTAAAAAAATTTAGTCATGTAATTCCCAACCATCTGTAGGAGCCAAAACTGTTGGTTTCCAGAGTAACGTGTGGTTTTAGTGGTTCTTGTGAACAGTGTCCTGTTTATAAGCTAAACACAGACAAAATATTGTAGCTCCCATTAACAAATGAGAGGGTTTCACAACTGGATTTGTGGTGCACATTATGATGAATCCATAACAAATGCAGTTTATAATTATGTTAATCCACAAGCCTGTCACACACACTATAACAACTCCATTGGAATCATTATGATTCATGCTACGAATATACATTAGAAATAATATAGTAGAAGCTGATAAATCCAAATAGATTCATATTCTTAATCACCTAGCTGGAGAAGCGTTGCATCTCAGAATGACTTCTGTTTCTCCCTCAACTGAAAAGCACCATGATATACAGAAAAGCTATGTTAAGTTAACCTTAAGAATCTTCTTTAAGAAAAGTTCAGAGTAGCAAATGAAGCTCAGCCTCCATTTGCTTTGCTTTATGGTGAGCAAACAATGAACTGATATATAAGAAAGTTACCCACCTAACTCACAGAAATCACTGGGAGTTGGATGGCAGACTCCTCCAGTTGCTTATGAAAACCCCACCCTAACAGTGATAGCAGCTATATTCTTTGAAATGTCACACTGGATGAGGTTTCCTTACAGAGACAGCCAAATGCTCTTCTCTCTGGCTAGGGACAGACATTCAAAAAGCCTGAACCTGAATTGATTCAATCTTTGTAGGTTAGTCTAACCTGCAAAGCTTGAACCAATTTGCAGGTGAATAAACATTCCCTTTTCATTCCAGAAATGCAGGCACATGACTGCAGTGGCTCAGGCTAGAAGCCAGGGGGTGCTAGAGCAGCCCTCCCTTCCCTTCTACAGTACTGAGCTGAGGCCGGTCCTGGCCAGGCCCTGGTAGGATGCTCTGATTAGTCCAGCAGGGAATTGATAACAGTGTTTATCACCCCATTAAGAAAACCACAGAGGGACATCACCAGCTTCCTTTCGATTCTGTCTTTGTCACAGCACAGACCAGAGCCAGCGTGTGGTCTGTTGGCCAATAAACAGATATCACTCAAAGCAGAGGGGAGTGGGGAATTCCTGCTTAGCAGGAGGGGAGCAGCAGCTGGCAAGTCTTTGCCAGAGCTGCAGCCAGGGAGCAGGGGGGGCAGGGCCAGCTCTGCTGTGGAGCAGAGAGCCCTGCCTAGCCCAGAGAGCATGCTGGGATGCTGGAGGAGTCTGATTGAACTTAAACCAGCAAGGGTCTGGGACAGACATTTCATAAACCAGTTTGACACAAATCAGTTAAATCTGCTTGAACATAGTGTCAGACTTATCTCAAACTGGTTTCAGCCATTTTCAAACTGGTTTATGTGCAATGAACATCTGTTCTATTACAGGTTTAAACCAATTTCTGATCACTTAAACCAGTTTATGCATAATGTCTGTCCCTAGCCCCTGTGGCTTAACTTCCCCTAGCAAATGTTTACTGGATACATTCTGCTGTATAGGACAGAGCATTACTAGTCAGGAACACCACTTGTGGTCTCAAATTATTCATTTTCTAACTAAAGGATTTTCCAACAGGCATATATGTGGGAAATCTGAATGAGAAGATTGCCAACAAAACTGAGTTTCTGTTCAGTGCGTTCGTGGGAATACTAAACCTTTGAAGATAAACCTGTACTGTACACCAGTGGGTTTCCGATTTGTTGTGAAACTAGGTGGCAACGGTAGTGTTGCCAGCTTATAGTTCTAAACCCAGAATAAAGATGTCAGAGCTATGCAATAGCATATGTAAATTTGTTCTGAAGATGGGTAAATCTGACACATTTTAAATTGTTTATTCCCATTAGATGCTAATTAGAAAATATTATACAAAAGAGTTTACATGTAAATGAGTTGTTGATTTTTTAAAATTCTAAATGGCTCTTCAGGGACAGGATTGAGGAGGAGTTTCCTTATGTGACCATGCTATGTTTGTGGACTGTATTAAATATTTACAAAGAGAAATATGCTCTTCATAAAAAAAACAACAACAAAAGGTTACACATAAAGCTCTCTGCTTTAACTGAACAGGAATCTGGGGATCTTACGTCTTGTCAGCCTCAAGCATTCAAGAGATAGTTCAGGTCTGATAGAAAAATTGAATAAGAACCGGTATTTGCTGAGTCAGACCATGGGTCTATCTGTTCCAATATCTTGCCTCACATAGTGGCAGTGTGGATGTTGAAGTAAACTAGGCCTACCCAAAATTTTCTATCCCATACTTGTTTCCTACTCATGCTCAATACCCACAGATGGACCTTTCTTGTATTAATTTGTCCAATCCACATTTAGTCTAGGTTTAGCAATCCACCTCCATAACATCTTGTGGCAATGAATTCTGCAAGTGCACACACGGTGTAAAAAGGCCTCCTTTTGTTAGTTTTAATCCCGCTACAGAGTAGTTCACCGTTAATGGCCACTACCTCTAGTATTGAGAGAGAGAAAGTAAATAATACTATTTGTGGTCTCGCAGCATGTATTGGTTTGTTAACCTCTGTCATGTTCCCACACAGGCATCTCTTTTCTAACCTGTAAAGTCATAGCCTATTTAGTGTCTCTTGATACAGAAGCCCCTCCATACCTGATCATTCCTGTGAACCCTCTCTACACCTTTTCTGATTCTTTTAAAGGAAGAAGACATAGTTCTTCTATATCCTTTTTGAGTTGGGAGGACAAAATTGCACACAGTATTCAAGGTATGAGCACACCATAGGTTTATAAAGTGGCATAATGACACTTTGTTTCGTTTACAGCTCCCTTTTGATCACAGGAAAGTAGGGCTGGATAGGATTCACAAGAGCAGGCTAGAAAAACACTTGGACAGGATGGCTTTAGTCAGAATGATCCTACCTTGAGCAAAGGGCTGGATTAGATGACCTCATGAAGTCCCTTCTAGCTCCATTTGATTTTATTTGCCTTTCTGAACTGCTAAAAACTGAGCTGATGTTTTCAACAAACTCAAAAAATCTCTTTCCTGTATAGTAATACTTAATGCAGAGCCCATCATCATGCATGAATATTTAAGGTTCTTTCCCACTCGCATGCAAATCATGCTACACTTAACGGTTGAATTTCATCTGCCATTTTGTTGCCTGTGCACTTAATCTTGCAAGCTGTTTTATTTAATTTTATAGCTGTTTGGAATCTGCATTGATTTTTACTGCTCTGAATATTTCACGTCATCTGTAACCTTGGCCACATCACTATTCACCCCCCTTTCTAGATCATGCAACACCAATCCCAGAAGAGATCGTTGGAGGACCCACTGTGTGTTTCTTTCCATTCGGAGAACAGGCCATTTATACCAACTCTGTTCTCTAGCCTTATACCAATTTTTGATTCACAAGTGAACCTTCCCTCTAATATTATTTGAGACTTATAATCCCCTAGAAGCTGTCCAAGGAGCTCACTTGTACTTTTTGCCCAACGTGTCATTGTTAGGAATGAGTTCTCTGATAACTAGACATGCACCTGCAAAGATTAAAAACAGAAGAATGAAACTGCAGATAGAGCACGGGTGCACAGATAAGTTTGCTAATATAACCTTAAAACATTCCAAGGGCTCAGGAGTCAGTAGCGAAGTATAAGAATACAACTCTTTTTTGTTTTTTTGAACAGTCACATGCTAGTTTTGGACAGAACTTCTCATTTTTTAATGTAATTTATAATCAAGAGGCTTCTAGGTATGTGATCAAGAGAATGTTGTTGCCCAAGGCCATGTGTAGATAAAACAAGAGGCATGTGCATGACACTTTAAAGTAGGTTAAATATTTTTGCAACACTTAAATGGTGTCAATGTTTGCACACCTCGGCGGCGTATTGCGCATTAATTCCAGCTGCTGTAGGAAATTCAGTGGTGTAATGCACCTTAAATGACTTGGGGCGCAGTCAATAAATTCCTTTGAGGAATTTTAGTTTGCTGACCCTACAGCCGTGGAGTGAAGCACCGGGCTCCGTGCAGCTCAGAGGCTCTGCATGAAGCCCTGCAGGCAGCCTGGCAGTAGCCCAGGAACGCAGGCTCTGCCCAAGAAAAGTGGCGAGCCTGATTTTTTTTTTTTGTCCACCCCTCCCCAAAGTCTGCCTGTCTGAGCTGCGTGGGGGACCGTGATTCCCTCTGAAGCTCTGGTGCCCCCAGGACTGCCCAAGATAGGTGCCTGAGGGCGGGTGCTGCCTGGGGGGGGGGGAACACTGCTGCCATGGAGGGAAGCACCAGCCCCTCCTGCAGCCCAGGGACCACTCCGTCCACCGGCACCTCACCCTCCCCTCCCCACTACCACTGAGGCATGTAAGTTGGGTGTGTTCATGACACAGGGGCTGACACAATCAGCCCTAAATTGAAGGGGTGTTTTTTTAAAACCCACTACTTCAATTTAGAGCCCCCGTTTCATCTACGCACACCCCAAGGCAGCAAGGCAAGGGAATGGTTAGCAATACACTTGGACTGTCTGTAAAAAAAAAAAAAAATGGAAGTCACATCTTTACGTAGGGTGATGGGCAGGGAGCCTTTCGACTTTTGTAGAGTTTTTACTGGTGTAGCCTTTGGTCTTACCAGAGCAGTTCTGCCAATTGAAACAGTTCACTCAATGCACTCTTTGGCTCTCCTGGCCAGACAGTTTTCCTGCTAGTTTCAGTCTCCATAGTTACAGCACCTGGGGCCCTTTAGACTGCCAGAGAAGATCAGTGCTGGTATACACTTCAGACACAGTCTGGCACCATAAGGTTAGAAATCAAGGCTTAACTCTAATCCCTGAACACCTCCCTCCTCCTCCACTGCATTACCCCTCACTCGCTGGGAAAAGTTGCATTCAGATCTGAGCCTCAGGAAGATTCATAGAAACAGAATCAAAACCAGGCGTCAGATGTGCAGCAACAGCAGAGACAACCTGTCCTGGTGCTGCTGTGTTCAAACTTCTCCCACACAGAAAAAAAAGCAGCAGCCCCACATGGTGAGCTCCAGGAGCAGGTTTAAATAGACAACCAGCACAAAGTGCCTGTCTGCCAGAACTGCCTTTGCTTTTGTTTTAATAAGTCTGTGGCTGGTTTGCTAGTAATTTATACTGATGACCAGCAACAACTCAAAGTCATCTTAAGAAAAATAAAAGCGGGGTGGAGGCAGGGGGGAGGGAAGTTTATTTCCCTGGCTGGCTGGCATGAGATCACTTCAAGCATATATTGGGGGGGGGGGGGGGGGGGGGCGGCAGGAATGCATGTGCGAGTTCGTGTATGCATGCAAAATCCTCAAAAGTGTAACCAGACTGAAACCCCAGACTAGGCTCCCTGCAGCCAAGGCACAAGGACGGGATTGCAAGGTATATATCTCAGCTTTTCTGCACTAGGTACCTTCACTAGGAACACAGGTAGCTCTGTAACTGAGGTATTATTAATTCTTCCATCACCTCCTCCCATTAGTGGGTTTTTTCTTTTAAACTCTGAAAAATAGGATGGCGGAGAGGGCTGCCAGTGGAGGCTGCAGCCCAACTGTACCATACTACAGCCAGCCAGGACTCCATTTGGAGACCTAAATAGTTTATTGATGCAGGAAAGTCATCTTGTCCCATTGGCACTTGCTGTTGTCTTTCAGCCACTTCAGATCCTATTTTTATTTCATTATTGACCTTCCTCCCATCACCATACAGAAGTGAGCAGCACCAAATGTCAGAAGCATCGTGTGTTCCATACCAGTTTGACTACCCACAGCTTTCTACCCCCTTGCAGTGTCAGGGTGCCTCACTCACTTCTCTGACTTTGTCAGTGTCAAGTCGGAGATGCCACTCCCTCCATCTCAGTTTCCTTCTTATACACATGCCCCATCTAATTTGTACAATATGTAGACTTTGCAACACGCTGTGTCCTATATGTGTATTCAGATTTTTCTGAGCAAGCAGGTGTTTTCTCCCAGTTGTACACACAGCTGTGCTCCCATCTACCAGGTGTACATCTATAGATATGTAGGCAAATAGATATTTTTGCTTTTTCCATGATTTTAATTAGAAACAAATCTGCACTAATGCAGCATGCAGAATTATACATGTGTAGCACTTGGCTAAAATTTTTTACATGCATTACAGCTAGGAACAAAAGTTACACATAAATCAGTTTAAGCGATCATAACTGATTTAAACCTGTAACACAACAGAAGATCGGTGCACATAAACCACTTTCAGAGTGGCCAAAAACCAGTTTAAGATAAACCTTGTTGGATGTAGCATCAGACTTAATTGATTTAGGTCAAATCAGTTTATGGAACTGCTGTCCCAGACCCCTTCCCAGTTCAAGTTAACTTACAGCCCCCCAGCATCCTAGGATGCTTTGCCATCTGCCCCAATGGAGCAGGGACTACCCCACCAATTTGCTTCCTATCCTGCCTCCTGCTTGTGTTTGTCAACTTATAAGGACTACAAAGCACCCTGGGCTCTTGGGGGCTGTAAGGTACCTTGAACTGGGAAGAGGTCTGGGATAGCATCCCAGCCCAGGCTCCCCCAGCCCAGAGCAGCCCCAAGGAGCTGAAGGGAATTCTTCCCCTCCCCAACACCACAGCTGCTTGCTTTAGCTGCTGAAAGCCTCGTGGATAGCCCAGGGCAGCCTCAGGAAACGGGGAAATTCTTCCACACCTCTGCAGCTGCTTTTGCCTCAGATTCACAGCTGCAGAGAAGCAGAAGAATTTCCCTCTGCTCCCTGGGGCCACCCTGGGCTAGGGGACCCTGGGCTGTGGTAAGGGGAAGCTCCCCAAGGCAGGGGCTCCCCAGTGCCCTGAAGCTGGGATGCATAGGTGGGAACTCAGCCTGGAGGACGACTTCTCCCTCCTTCCTGTGGCAGTGGCTGAAGCAATCAGCAGCTGAGAAGAGGGAGGGGGCAAATTCCCGTTGCCTCCCCAGGGCTGCCTAGGTTGGGGAGCCCAGGCTGATGGAAACACCCTAGCTGGGGGGGGAGGGGTGTTGGAGGCTCCACAAAGGTGGGGCAGGACCTGGACAGCAGGGCTCCTCAACCCCCTGTGGGAAGACAGCAGGAGGTTGGAGGTGCATACTGGGGAGCCAGTTGGGGACAGCCCCACTTAGAGGAAGCTGTGTAGTTTGAATCAATTCTGCCTTGGGCTTTTTGACTGTCTGTACTTAGCCTAGGTGTTCTATGATATACTATTGCTGCTGCAAACTCTGCAGTTGTAGGCATTGCTAGGCAGATTCAAAACACAAAAATAGAAGTGAAATAGTGGAGAACAGAGTGCACGTGAGTGCTTAGGCCTAGGGACAGAACCCCTATAAGTGACTGGAAATCAATTCAAATCTGTAACACAACAGAAGTTCAGTGCACATGAACTGCTTTCAAATTGGCCAAAAATGGTTTAAGATAAACCTGGATGTAGTATCAAACTGATTTAGGTTAAACTGGTTTATCGAACTTCTGTCCCAGATGCCCCTCAAATTCAAGTTAACTCACAGTCCCCCAGCATCCCAGGATGCTTTGCACCTCCCTCACATCCCCTGCCCCCCCAGGGTGGGCAGGCTAACCTTGGCCCAACCTGTTTGCTCCAGCTGAGCAGAGAGATGTGCCCTAGTGTCCCCCCAGCTTCTGGCCTGGGCCACTGCAGGCATTTCCAGAACCAAAAGTGAATGTCTGTTTATTTGCTTATCAGTTCAATCCATGCAATTTAGGCTAACTTGCAAAGCTTGAATCGATTCAATCTCAGGCTTTTTGACTGTTTGTACTTAGCCTAGGAGACCAACCTTGTGTGTCTGTTACTACCAATACTGTTTTTCAGAACTACCAATACAAAATGATTGCCTTTGGGATCTGCTCTCATTTAAAAACAATATTTCAATCCCTTCTCCAGCCATTATTTACTATCACTATATAATCTCCTGCCCTCACAAAGCCCATTTGAATTTTAATAGGATCATCTAGGGGTTTTTAGCAGAGAAGAGCCAATATGTTAATTTATTTAAATTGGAAAGCTGCATTTTGGTCACCTCAGCCTGTATTTGTTTTTAAACGTTTTAAGAACAGCTTTTTTCCTCTTGGCTCTTCTGAAGTGGAGACTTTCATTTATTAATGTTGATGTGGTGTTTTTCTCCTCACCTCAGCTGCTATTACAGGGGAAGGGGGCAAAGAGGAAAGAGTGGCTTTTGACAAGAAGATCCAAGATTGAGAATATAGGGAAAATTCACTGGTTTTCATATCTGCTGTGGGATGCAGGGTTGCATCACTCCAGACATGTGGTCTATGAATACCTGTTAAAAGAATTAATTTTTCATGCTTCATTCCAATATCTACAGAAATGTAGTACAGTTTTATTTCATGGCTACATAATAAATTTATCAGAGTGAATTTCCAGGATAACAAAGAGGTAAAACAGTAGGAGGCTGACCTGATGAAAGTACAGATCTATTCAAACACTCCCTTGGTTGTTTATTATAAAGCATTTAAATGTACATTGCTCATCTAGCTGAAGAACTAGAAAAGGCTCAGTGTACATGCAGTGTGTAAGCCTTAGGTTATTATTTGTTTTCTGCCTTTTAAGCCCCACCCCCACCAAGGCCTTCTGTGCAACCATGATGGGCAGAAAGGTTTAAAAGCAAAGTTTCTCATTCACTTTGTTGCATGAGTCAGGATTTTTAGGGAGGAAAAAAAATGCCTGCCCAGATACCAGCATACTACCAGATGAGTTTTGATACTTGTATTATTTGTGTGTTCATTAAGAAGATCTCCTAATAAGAGGGATGTTCTCAATTTCTCATTACAAAAAAGGCTCTCTATAAAGAAATTTCACCAGATACCAGTGTTACCCATACATGATTTTATTATGATGAGCCTCCCTCAGTTGGCATGTCTGCACGTGCAATTAATGTGAAGCAATGAACTCCAGAGTTTATTGCTGTGAACGTGAGCCTGGGATTGCAGGACGTTGAGCCAGGTTGGAGCAGCCCCCGGTGGCAGAGGGTCTGGGGGAATCGGCATGCCAGCCCAAGGCTGCTCCCCACAGCTCAATTTGCTACGGAGGGGCTGACTGAGGCACGCGGGTGCTTCAGTGCAGGTCTAGCTGGCAGGCAGCCGCTCCACTGAAGCATCCTTATGCTACAGCCAGCTGGGGCAGGGTCTACACATGTACTGCTGTGGAGTTTTTTTGTTTGTTTGTTTTTTGTGTTTTTACAAGTACTATCCTGGTTCAGAGTAAATTAGTTTACTCAAGCCTAATAGGAGCTCACGTGTAGATGCAGAGATGTTTCTGTGTAGCTAATTAATCTACTGTGCAGTAAATGTCTCATGTAGAAGTACCCAGTGGGCACATCTATATGTGTGCCTGACTGTGCAGTTGTTACTGTGAAGTAATTTAGTACTTGCTTTACCAAGTATTATATGACTATGCAGTAACAGCCATTACTGCGCAGTTTCAGTGGCGCATGGGTCATTTCTGACCCTACTGCACAGTTGCAATGAGTAGTTCACTGCTACTGCTCTGTAGCATCAGGTTCATTGTTTGTGGATGCTGAAGCTACGTTGATGTAATGTCTTGTGTAGATGCACCCAGTGTGGAGATTGTTAGAGCCACAATTTCAGAAAACAAAATGAATACAAGAGGGATTTTTTCCCCCTTTTTTGAAAGGACACGTTTGATCCAAGCGCACCCCAAGGATGCAAAAAAGTAGAGAGCAAAATAAGAATCAACAAGAAGAAAGACGATTTTCAGCCCACTCACACAATTTGAGGGTGGGATGAGATGGTTAGCCCTGTTCGTCTGAAGTCAGGAAGAAGACAGGGCAGTGTGGGACCTTAGAGACTAAGCTGTACAGAAAGACACGCTTTTGTAGGCAACAGCCTACTTTGTCAGATGCTATGAATGTGAGGGAAGAGAGTCAGCATGACAACTCCTGTAGTCCTCATTCCCTAGGCCAAATAAGTTTCTTCCTCTTTGCTAGAAAAATACATCTGAATTTTTAACTTCTTGCATTTACTAGGAGCACTGTCAGTTCAGGGAGAGGCACAGATTGCTTCCTGTGCACATCACCATTGCAACACCTTATCTGTATGACAAGAGGAAACCAGTGGGGAGAACACAATTGATCAGTGATCAGCCTTTAACTCTCCCTGCTGAATTCCTGGTAATTTGTCTAGACCTCTGCTCATCTGAATGTAGGGGTGGGCAGTCCACATTAAATCCCTAGCAATACCACATTAACACTCGGTTAGAAGGTGATAATTGCTGTTCTCTAGAGAGATTACCAGAGTGGAACCCAATTATAGCAATATAGCAAGTAAAAATGAAACAGGAGCAAGGGGCAAACCCCAAGATCCTTGGAATAATGGATTTTATGGTTTGTTGGTACTTCTGAGAAATTTGTTTCAGTTTGAAAGAAAATATTTCTAATGTAAAGCATTTTATAAGGGACTAACTAGAAGGATATGGAGGCAAACTTTGTAGAAAAAAAAAATCAAAATGTTTATCAACATCTTCCCCCCCACAAATCTCATTTTCCCCTTCCCAAAAACCACTCAGTGAACCAAAATAAGTTCATGAATGAATTCAAGATGCTGAATTTACATTTTTCCCTCCACAAAAAAATAACTTCTTGTCCAAAATACTTAGTAGACTTCTATCCCCATGCCTTCTCTACTTATGGCTGGATACTTTCATTTCAATAAGTAAGTAGCTCAAGTAAAAGTTCTCAAATTTGCAGTTTTGTCAACTTCTGCTAGTTGGTCTCCTTATATTTGGTGTTTACTTTATAAACTCATTTCCTGGAATCAAGCAATTGCACAGTAATCTGAGATTTCATATAACAGCTGAATGTTTTTAGCCTTGGCTACAGAGCAAGTATGAAAATCTATTCACTGAAAGGAAGAGTGCACACACATTTTAAAAACTGTGTGGATCTGGGGGGCTCTATGGAGGTGCAACTAAACTGTACTGCCCTCCCCTTCATGCCTTTTCTTCTCCAGCTCCAACAATGGGGAGGGCAAAGCAGCAGCCAGAGGTTGGCTACTGCTGGGAGAGAGGTCACCTCTTCCTTTTGCTGCCAGCATGCATGTCCAAGTGAGCAAAAACATACCGGTTTTTGTTTGCAAAAAGAGGTGATCTCTCTCTCTTGCAGCAAACCTCTAGGTATCTACACACTTGCCACTGCTACTTCTCTACCCTCCTTACTGCTGTAGTCGTGGCCTGAGCCAGACTATGGAAGGTGCAGGGTATCAAGGGGTGTGGGGGTCAGGTTGATCTAAATGCAAGGCCTGTACATATCCTATGACATGACAGGTGCTGGAGGCACATAGGTACAAGCATACCAAGTCTGACTCTTACAGAGGTCTTTAGTGCTGCAGTCCTGTTGTGGAAGTACGGAAATGTCAATAGACACATGCTCTCACTCATACTCATGTTGCAGAAGACTGACATTTTACCTATAGGGATTTGAGCAAAAACTGTCAGAATCTGATTTCTTGGAGATGGTAAAAAACCCACACATGAGAAAAATGTAATGTTTCATACCATGTAGAAAGACGTGTACAAGCCATGGACTCTGCTAATGGCACAGCAGACCTATCAGCTAATTGAGTGCAGCATGACACCCAGGGTAACACCTAGACTAAGTACAGACAGTCAAAAAACCCAAGGCTGAACCGATTAAATCTTCACAGCTTAGTCTAAACTGAATAGATTGATTGATTATCAGTTGATAAGCAAGTGAACAGACATTCACTTTTGATTCCGGAAATGCAGCTACACGCCTGCAGTGTCTCAGGCTGGAAGCTGGGGGTGCTGGAACACACCTCCCTGCTTGCCTACACCAGACAGCTTGGGCCAAGGCTAGCCTTCCCACCCTGTGGGGGGAAGTTGAGGAGAGCAACTGGGATTATGAGTTAACTTGAAACTGGAGGGGATCTAGGACAGAAGTTAATAAACTGATTTAACCTAAAACAGTTAATTCTGATGCTTCATCCATCCAGGTTTATCTTAAACAGTTTTGGCCATTGGGAAAGCTGTTTGTGTGTACTGAACTGCCGTTGGGTTACAGATTTGAACCGGTTTCCAATCACTTTTACCAGTTTATCTGTAATTTCTGTCCCAAATGTACATCTACACAACATAATGCAGTAGAGATACCCTGAGCTCTCAGAGAAAATCTACCTGGTACAGAGCAGCATCCTGTGGAGAGGACATACCAGCTCCAGAGTCACACTAGCAGAGATGCACTGCTTCCAGTTCTGGAGTTAATCCATGCAGAGCTAACTTGGGTACCTCCACAGAGCACTGCCTTGTGCTGCAGGCACATACTCATACACCCACGGCTGGAGGTAAACAGAAATACTTCCCACTGTAGAAACAGGCTACAGTTTTAGATTTTCACACGTGTTTGCACAGACAGCTTTAATGCTACTGACTGTTCTGCTTCTCATGAAAGAACTCACACTGACAGAGCCATTCTGTGTGGCAAGAGAAGACTATTTTGACTTAAAAAGCATAACTAAGTCTGAAGTTTCAATTACAGCACAAAGGATGGTAGTAACATACAACCTTGCCAGTTCCTGTCATTTTATCACAGGACTTCCAGTATCTGGCATTTCCGTTAAGGTCCCCAGCTCCTGCTCTCACATGATTACTTTCACATTTTAGTGAGTTTCTAGTTTTGATGGATTAGAAAGAACACCTTAACAATGCAAAACTACTGTATGACTTGTAAATATTTAAAAAAAAACATTATAGGGGAGGCATTTAATTTAAAATGTGGGTTTGACAGCACAGATAACATACCTCTGTGGCAGGCTATTTCATAACCTTAACCCCAGTAAATAGTGTATTGACACATGGAGGCAAACACCATGTAACTAGTAGCATAAGCAGGTTTAATTTATGATGCACTTTGTAGGAGTTCCTACTTACAGTGGAAAGCTGCTAATGCAAATCAGACCTTTCCTGCTCACACAGGGCTAGGGTTCACCATAGTGCAGGTTCCCAGTGCATTGGCCTAGGTCTGCTTCCTTTGGTAAAAACTCCAGGTGACTTTGAACACAGTTTCTCTCTTAATATCTCCTACTCTACTATACTCATCACATAAAGCATCAAATGCTTGCAGGGCATTTGGGGCATTTTTACATGTGCTCTGGGGGTGGGACAATGCTTTAATTAGAGTAGCTCTAAGAGATGCTCCAATTAGAGTGCCCATAGCATCTTGTGTATCAGTGTCCTCGCACTTCAAAATGGCGTCAAATGAGCTTTAGTTAAAGTGCCCCCTCACCATTTTGCTGCACGAGGACGCTGATACGTGAGACGTAGAAGCTGACTGGGGTGTGCTAATTAGCACGCTCCAGCAGACTTGATTAATCAAGTCTGCTGTGACATGCTGGAACTACAGCATGTTGGAGCCGCCTCCCAGCACATCTATAGGCATTCTTGTATTTTTAATAACTAGATAAATGTGGCAATAGACATAGGACTTGTCATAGTCTGGCCTATACTTTCCCCTCACCCTTTGCTTCAGTTTGGGAATGAGCTGAAGTTGGTAAGCCAAAGAAATGGAAACCATTTCCTGCTTGAACACATGGCTCTCTCAAACAGAGAAAATACCACAAAAAGTGCTATCCAACCCCTTATGTAATTGAAGATTGCTGCAGTTTGAAAAACAAATGAACAACACCCCCCCCAACAAAAAAAAAAGTGAAGGATTCCTATGAAGTTTTCCAAATGAAATTTTGAATCAGGTTATTTAAAAAAAACAAAAAAACCACCAAGCTAAAAAAAAAAAAGAAAAGAAAAAAAAAAAGAAGCAAACTCTGAATATTTGAAAGGAAAGAGTGACTAAAAAGTTAGGGAATTGCTGGCGGTGGTGGGGGGAAGAACGTTAATTTTTCATGGCTGTGCTCATTAAGAACATAATTAGATAGAAGCGGGTAAGATGAGAGGGACTATATGTTGTCTATTTCCACTGAAAACAGAGTTAATATAACAAATTACTCCAAAAATTGATTTCCCAGAATCTGTAGCTGTGGAGGCAGGCAGAATTTTAATTTTGTGCAACATTGTGTTAGCATCACCTCTTTGTTTAATGTAGTGTAGTGCTCTTCGTTGACCTTCCCCCTACCCTATTCCTTGTTCTTATTCACCACAAAAACTAAAGCCTTTTTCCAAACACAAGGCCAGCAACGTTCTGCTTGTGCAGAATGAAAAATGTGACTTTTGATTGTACAAATGAGCCTGCAAAAAGTCAAATGCCTACAAACGGCCTTTGCTTGTGCAACTGCTTGTATATGCACAGTCAGAACTGGCCACTGATAAAGTCAATTACCTGAGTCATACAGACAGCTGCAGCCACTATGTATGCAGATTGGCCCACAATTATGCACATATTTTTAGTGTACAGCTGCACACCAAGTTCTTATAAAAATATATGCTTCCATTACTGGCCAACCGATTGCAGCTTGCATTCAGTCTAGATCCTGGAGACATGACTGCCCTTTTGAGTTCCTTCATGCTTTATCACAAACTACAGTACACTGCAGTAGTGAGGAAGCCCATTGCCCTTCACTCACCTGCAGTTAGAAATCCACAGGCTAATGGAGGTAGTGAGGCCTAAATGTGAAAGTACTGGGACTCTGGAAACATGGGGTCTATGCTTGCCCTAGTCATTGGCCTTCTGTATGGTGTTGGATAAGTTACTACATCTCTGTACCTTAGTTTCTCCTATCTATAATAAAGGGGAAATGATACTGATTTCCCAGGTACAGCATTATGAAACGTATTGATGAAAAAGAAAACTAGCTCATAATTTATATAACTGATGTTGTTATTGAGGGGATTATCAAATATTCAGTTACTTCACCAGTTAGGCAAGTAGCTGGTGTGTTCTGGTCACCATTACACACATGGGTGACTATTGGCACCTTAGCTGGGGGTGGGGCATGTACTCCCCCCCAGCTAATCTCACTGACCGGGGGTGGGGGTCATCCTCCCCGCCAATCTTGCCAGCAGCAGTGCTCCTGCTTGCCCCCCCTCCATTGCTTAAGCAGGGAACATGGCCGGTCAAGGTTGCACGAGTACAACATGCACCCCCCTACACCCTTATGCGTTGCCACTGAATACACACATAGGACAAGTCAAAACAAATTGACAACCATTTTTTAAGCTAACTTCAGAGATAGACAAGGCATCTAGGTTAAAAAAAAAAAAATGTACACCACCCCCCAAGGAATCCATGCTGCAGTTACCATGGTAAAGTTGGTTGTTTACTAAAGGCCAGAGTGCTCAAGCTGAAGAAAACAGTTGTTTTCTTTCCTAAATGGCTAAACCACAAGATAAATCTGCCTTTAGGAAGGCTCAGTGTACCCCGTGGCCTTGCTGGAACATTTTCAACAAAGACGCACAGTTTGCACATTTGAAACAGAAGCATTTGTTTTTCGGCTGACTTAGCCAGATCTTTGACTTGGGAACCACTTAGACTGTCATTAGCTTTTCACATTCAGAGGAAAGGAAGTTGACTAATCCCAAGAAAAAATACCCATCTTCCCTTACCCTCCCTGCCAACTCTTAAAAGCCTCTGTAAGAAGCAGGGCTAGGAAAAACTAGAGAGAAAATCTGAATAGGAGTTTCAGTTCAACAGTATTCACACCCCTTTCACCATGTATTTCAGTTATATAGTGTTATGAACTGCAGGATTTGAAGAACTGGTGCCTTAGCAGTTGCCAGAATTAAAACTATCCCATTTTAAATTTTAGATTGTACAATGTGAGATTCAGGATATGTGCTGTTGGGGGGAAATAAATGGATTATCCAGTAAAAGCCTAGAAACCCCCCCCCCCCACTTTTCAATCCTGCAGCCTATAACAGAAAAAGGAGAAAAAGGTATAAAGATACAAGCTGTAAGGATAACCTTCATGACACGTGATTGCAGGAAACATTCACCATTCCCAGTTATCTAATGGGAGACAAAGGTTTTGGTGTGTGATACCTTTTACTGGACCAGCCAAACATTCCTTCCAACTATATGGTTTGTCCAATAAAAAACAATGATTTAATACCAGTAATTTAAAAATATCCCCTACCTGTATAACTGGATTAGTACACTGACCTCTTTCAGCTTTGTGTAGAAGTCTCCCATCTCACAGAACTCATGCAGCACAGGGCCAACAGTCCCCGGGACCGTGGGCAAGTTACTTCTTCAGCCCGTTCCTCAAGTTATGAACCTACAAGGAGAGCATGAGTGACCAACCTCACAGAGAAATTTCAACAAGAGTTTGCAGTCCTTTCAATGAAAGGCATTGTATGCCCAACAGGGAAGTTCACTTCAACCCCTGCATCAGGTTAGAGGCACTTCCCCAGTTTTCCTTACTGGGCCTATCTTTCCCTCTGGTGACTGGCTACTTTATTCAGGCTTAGGCAATTTGGTGCATTAGTGATCTGACCCTCAGCCAGTGCCAGAACCCTTTCCTTCAAAGGTAAGGAAGCATACAGATAAAGCTCTTCCTTGCCCACCATAGGCTGATCAGTTCAATGGCCCTTTCTTCACAACCCGGCACAGTCTCCTCCTTCATTACAGACTTCCTCCACACGTCTTTGAAACCGCGAACCTTGGACAGCTAAACAGAGATAGGACGTCAAGCCCATTTCTCTGTAGTCTTAGGTTTTTCACTTGCTTGTATTCCTTGCCACCAAGACCTCTTCCCAAGTTTCTTCCCTGGCCTTCAATAACTCCCTCCCAGGGTTACTAGGAGGGACCCAATACTCACCAATGACCTCAAGCTTCTTCTTCAACAAACTACTTTTTTTTTTTTTTAATTAATTCTCAACAAACTACTACTTCCCCCAAGCCAACCATCACAACTCTCCCAAGTCTAACCAGAGTGGCTGGCAGCTCTTTTATACCCCAGTCCTGTCCTCCCATCAGGCTTTGCTGTAGCCTACAGTCAGGTGGTACCATCAGGGAACTACAAATCCCAGAATGCCTGTACTTAAAGGACCAGCACTTGCAGGACAGATGGGTTATCTCTTTTGAGAATGCATTTATTATTCCATGTGTGGGCTTAAAATCTAACCTGTACCGAACAGTTCAGCAGTTTGAGATTGCTTCAACAGACAGCAGAGTCCATGTTAACTAAACTGCTTGGGTAGCACCAATTTAATTTAGAGAATCAGGAGTTTGGACAAGTTGGGAATCAATAGAATAAAAATTATAGGGCAATTCATGAGTTTGATAATTAGGATTTTAATCTATTTCATGTCTCCATTTAATGTTCCTTTTCACTGCCCAAGGACTCTGGAAGAGGACTGGTATACACCCTGGTGTAATATTATTATCACTGACTTTAAAGATGCTCTTAAGCTGCTGTTTTATTTAAATGAATGAGCTCAGAAAAATTCTGCTTTTGGCTGCAGGAATACAGAATATGACTGTCCACAAGTGTTTTACTGCCATGTGTCAGACCCTAATATCAGCTACAAATTTATGTGGTTTAAAAAAAAAAGAGATTTTCTTTGTCTGCTTTCTTGGTGTTGAGCTTCTGGGTTTCACATTTTCAAGCTTTGTCTGCAACCATGCAGGATAGAAACTTTTTAAAGTAAAAGCTGAAGCATGTAATTACATGATTTTCAACAGCTAGGACTTTGAAAAATAAGCCATGTACCTGGTACTTGCAATAAAATGTGAGTTGACAGGACTGGTAATAAATGTAAAGAAACTTTATTGACTTATCTGGAATTACTCCAGAATTACACCTGTGTAACTTAGAAGAGAGTCTCACCTACTGACCAGCTTTAAAATACTCTGGAATAGCAGTAGCAGCAGGGTTAAGACAAAACCAGAATGTGTAAATGTTGTTACATTTAAAATGTAGGTTCTTACAATTAGGTCCTTAAATCTGTAAATATGCTTCTAAATAAAATGGTGGTGGCTTGAATGACCCAATGTTCTGTGATTTGTTTTCGAGTAGGGAAGGAACACCACCATAATAAGACAGCGTAACAAGTTATGCAAGGTGACTTTCATAAGTGCTTGAAATGTCTCTAAACCTGACATCTAGGAGACTGAAAATATGGTCACAAAAAAACCCCAACTTGTTAGAATGTCAGCTGAGACTGGATGTTCCACCTCATTTATTACAGGCCTGAAGGAAGTTGTACATGACTAAGCAGCCAGGAACAATGTAGTCAAAAGGATGTTGTACTGAGTTTCACTCACTGAAATCTATTAGACAATGAACTACTTCTATCTAATATCTACCCATTTGTCTGCTTATATGGTCTCCATCACCATTAACAGAATCTCTGAAGTACATAGAAACAGTAACAGTCCCTTCATTCCCAGGCTATGAGCGGGAGAGACTGGTTAGTTTACAGGTTGTTTGTCTGCCTGAATTTCTAGGTATGCTGTGCATATTTGGGGGAGTGCATGTGGAGGGGTTGTGATTAGATGCTTGAAAAAAATACTGAGGGAAGGTGAAGAAATGAGTTCTGCATTTTGTTCGGGAAGTGGGGTTGTTTTGTGCTCACCTGTCTCTTTTGCAGCGTAGAGCTGCATAGTGTAAGTTTAGCTCCTGAAAAAGTTCCCCATTGTTCTTGAGCCTTCCCCAGTTAGTATTTTATGGTTCCAGAGATGCGTAGATACTGAGTGACATTTTCAGTCATGAAGCAGTGAAGAGCTTTCAGCAAAATAACCCAGTACAGCTCTTTTACCCATCCCACTCCTTAAGGGCCTAAAGATACAAATCGGGCCATACAACTGACTATATACCATGCAGGGGATGCCCTTCTGTGACACAGTGCTTCTGTGATGATACAATGGAGCTGCAGCATGGAGCAAAATTTGCCTTCTTTGGTTTTCCTAATTTCATATATTTGTAACTCTTAAGTATATTATCCCTTACGGAATAAAATTATCAACAACGCTGAACTATGAGAGGTCTATATTGGATTCTATGGCAGTTGCACAGGTTTATATGTTTTGGGTGAATTATATATCAGATTTTGAAAAAATAATCTTCACGAGGGACTCCTGGTAACTTGAGTCATATGAGTGAAATATATGAACTGCACATGAAGCCAGTGTGCATATGATCATTGAGCTTTGCCCATGGCAAGCGAACACGTCTGATGGCCCAGGCACCTAGAAAGGGGTGACAAAATCATTTAGTACAACATGCCCTATCTAAAGTCCTGGGGCCTGAGAGGTATTACTGTGTGCTGTCCTTTGTGATACAAACAATTGATTGTAGCCCAGTGTCCACACAAAATGTCATCAGAGCTAGGACTGATTTCATACCTCTATGTAACATCTACGAGAAGACCATGAGGACTGAACAACGTTCTCACCTCCCATCACAGTCACTTCAGGTCAGAGTCAAGGACCAGTGAGCAGCACAGGGGCAGCTGGCACAGCTGCTTCATTAACTGTGCCTGCTTCTGTCACTGAATGAAAATCTGTTTTAGTGCTGGCAATCTGGCAGCTTCTAATTTTCACCAAATCAAGTACTGTATTGCAGTCCTACTACATAATCTGTGGAGGAAGGATGGTGTGGTGGCTAGCATACTGGCTGTAGACTTGGGGGACCTATGTGGCCTCATGAAATCACTCAGCCTCTCTGTTTTGCTTCTGTAAAATGCAGATCAATTATTTCTCTTCCCAACAGGGATGTTCTGAGGATAAATACCCTGGCAATTGTGACGCACTTAGATGGTATAGGTAGACATGCCAGAGACATTTGATAACTGCCTTGTATTGCCCTATTGGTCTGTAGCTACTTGTTGTCTCTTGATTTAGACTTCTATTTTAAGGTCCCTGGAGCACGTGCTGTTTTTTCATTCCATATTTATACAGAACCTAGCACGTGATGACCAGCAATAATACAAACGGTATTTTGACTTCTTGTAGCTCTCTGTTTGTTTATTCTGCAAAAATTATTCTTCCATTAATGACAGATAAGTGGAATCCCTCTTACATTTGTTTGGTTTCAACAATTTCTAAGACTCCTTAGCATCTTTTTTCCATTTTTCTTGCAAAAAACTCCCCACTTGCATAAACGTTTTTTTTTGTGTCAGGAGTTACTTGACATTACTGTATGTTTGGGACAAGACATTTATTAAGATCATTTGCTGCTAAGATGAACATATATACTTTAATCCCACCATATAAAATAGTCAAAAGGCAATTCAAATGAGCAGATATCAGGATCATAATTTTTGTTCTTTAATGCTATTCTACAGTAGCTTTAAAAGAAGCATAGATTTTCCATAGAAAAAGTCCCTGCTATTAATACAATTATGGCATGGAATCAGCACACTAAAAGAAGAAATTCCTGTTATGTCTATTTTTGTCTCTCTTGAATATTATTTATTACTTTATTGTCAAGGGGATGGTGTTTTCCTTCAAAGCTGAAAGTAATATTGCATTGCCAGAGAGAATATCTGTCTTTATGCATGTGGTACAAAAAGCAAATCTGTACATACCACTATGTGAAATGACCTAAAATTACACATTGTCTTCAAACAGTCTGCCCATGTGTTTCAATTCCTCTTTTCTGCTTTGGACCCAGCTTGCATATATAGATCACAGGAAAAGCTCCATGTTGGTTCAGTTAATTTTTGTTTATTCAGTATAGTTAACCGAAACTGTGGGCCAAATGGAGTGATGAGTTACAAAGGCACAAGTCCAAGGCTTCCTCTTCATGGGGCAGGACTGAGAGAAAAGCAGAATTTGGCCAAATATATTTCTTCTGCTTCACAACATCTTGATTTTACTCAACCTAACACCTATCTGCACTCTTTTTAGAAATAAATTGTATCTTAGGGTCCTCTGCATTTTTCAAACAAATGTTGTCATCCTCTTATTAAAAGATTAAGAGGATCTTCCTTATATGTCACTTCACTTAAAGGCAGAAACCTAAAACATGGTTTGTTTCACAGGCCCAGGCATTTCAGACATTTTTTTGTAATGAATGGGCGATGTCAAAGGAACATATGGTATTTTTAATTTTACTTTGTTACCCGAAGTGGTAAACCAATTCTGAAGCATTTGCAACCTCTAATGTTTTCCTGCATAGTCTTGATTAAAGTTGGGCTTTTATTGTCTAGAGAATCACTAAGCTATACTGAGCAGAGAGGAGGTGCATGCAGGATGGCTAGTCAGACCTGAAAGCATGGTGAAGGCTAAGGAATAATGAAGACTGAGTTCAGAATAAAGATGCGTATCCTTACATAAGAGAAAAGTATGCTTCAGTGGTTTGGGCAGCAGCCTGACACTTGAGAGCTGCAGATTCAATTCTCTGTTCTGCCCCAAACTCCCTGTGTGACCTGCCATCTATGCACTGAAGACAGATGGGTTTGAGATTACAAAATAAATACAGCGTGCTCAAACTGTGACTAGCACACAATGATGTGAGGCATGATAATGCATGTCTGTAAGTACAGCAGAGCCATTTCACATGTTTGCTATATATTCCATCTTGGTTATGTTTCATCATTTTTCTTAACTATTCTATTTGCCATAAACACCCCCTTGGCCAGACTGTGAGATGAAGTTATCTGATGTGCATGATTAAATTGACCTTGCTTTTATTTTTACTGTTGCTGCACCAAACCCTTGACCTGGATCTATGCTGTTCTACTCTGTCTTAACGAGAAGTGTCAGGGAACTGGCTCATCCCAGAGTCAAGAGACTGAGACTGAAGGATGACCTCTGCCCTGAGCCTGCTTTCCTGTGCCTATGTACTTTATTGCAGGCAGCTCTGCACAGAGGGGATGATTTCACATGCCATTTACACTACAAAAACTAAGAACGGGCTGAGTTAAGGACAACCTTTAAGTCTTAACTTGGAAAATCCTGAATTAAAAGCCTTGGGCACAGTCTTGCAAAACTCTGAGAACCTGCCCAAACCACACTAAGTAAGAGCCCCAGTCATTTTTGGCACTAGCACACAGTTTGCGATTCAACTCTAGGTGCACAATTATGCAGACGCTTACTGAGCATACTTAGTAAGGTATTGCTTCAGCCCAGCAGGTATGCACCAACATAGCTTTTGTACAAGAATATGCATAAGGTAAGGCAAAAAAGCATAGCAGAAAAGGAGCGCTCCCTCTCCTTTATTTTAGACCAGTGGGTAGGTCACTTGCAGGTTGCAAGAGGCCCAGGTTCTAGTCTCTCCTGAGCAAGCAGGTTCTCTAAACCTGTGCTTTCTCCTTTCCAGCAAAGTGCTCTAATGGGCAGGTCAAAGGTGGTTATACAGAGCCCTTTCCAGCCAAGAGGAAGAGCATAAACTAGAAGGTGTGTGGCTCAGTGAGGTGGATGCTACCCCAGCTGGAAAGGGGCTCTGGGTCCTTGTTCTCAGTAGGGAAGAAGTTCCCCACTTCTACGTCTATTTTATCACCTGACTATTAAATACAAAATGCAGTGGATCAGCTTCCAGGAGAGGGCTTGAGATGGGACTGGATAATACTGAACCTGTGACCTGGTGCTTCAAGATGATGAAGGTCCCAGACCTCTCTCAGGGAGAGGGACCTAGAACCTTAGCAGATATACCTCTCCCCTGGGTGAATGCCCTAACCACTAGGCTATTTGGCTAAAACATAGGAGAGCCATTCCTCCCCTTGCAGGTATGTGCATAGGTGGAATGAGCATCCAAAACTGTGTGTAGGCCCCCAAAACTGCAATTATGTTGCAGATGTGCCATTTAGGCACATAAAATGAAATGGGACTTAGCTGTTAGTGACATGCCTGTGCACATACCACAGAACAGTCATAGTGTATTTCATAAGCAGGTTTTCTTTAATTAAAAAAAAACCACCCCAATTTTCAGGTTAAAAAAAAGTAACCCAAAATTCACATTTTTCTGTGATTAAAATGAAACACCATTAACGTGTAGATATACATATAGTGGTGTTTCATTTTAGTCACAAAAAAAATGTGGAGTTTGGGTACTTTTTTAACCCAAAAATTGGGCATTTTTTTTATGAGCAGAGAAAACCAGGATCCCTGCTCATAAGACACCATCTATTACAAATATTGTGGGGATCTCTTGTTTCTTACAGAGAGCTGAATATTGCTAATATGTGAGAACTGAAAAGACAATGAGAGATAGGGAGCAGTTTTTCTACTTTATCTTCTCATTAAAGAATTTAAAGCCAGATCCTTTGTATCTAACTTGCACAAAATAATCCAGATTCATTTTTCCCCCTTATGTTGGACTCCAACAGACTTTTTAAATGGAACCATGGTGGGACTGACATGGACAAGAAACTGCTTGCCTTCACATTTTTTTAATACAACACCTTCTTAATGGAACAGAAATTCAGTACACATTTTCAGGCTGTTTTGAAATGAAACTTCTTCACAGTTCTAGTTACCTCCTTTGCAGTCAATGCAGAAAAAAAAAAGCCCTAAGAAAAAGGAGAAGGAAAAATAACCCTAATATTCCTGCTGATGAATGTAAAATGCTATGGAAAAAAATTAATTCAATGATTTTTTTCTCTCAAAAATTGGCCTTTAACTGAAAACCAGAAACTGTTTGAAACTGTAGAACCAACAGCTCCTGACTGGTGTTTTTTTAAATAAATGTGGGTTTACCCTCACCTAATGCAGACTCACAGCTCCTGTTGATATTAATGGGAATTATATGTATATGGAAGAGAAGACAGAACCCTTTTCCTGGCATGGTTTGATGAAGGGAATTATTAGTTCTTTTTTATGTTGTGATATTTTTCATAAACTCTACCACCAGCAAACTGAGACAGTAGAACCTCAGCAGAGTGTCTCTATCCCCTTTTCAGTATTGCTGAAACTCACTGATTTTTACTTAAGAGTATTTTACTTGGAGTATAAACTATTACTCACAGCTCTAGGATTGAGAAAAGCTTACCAGCTAAGCCAGGGGAGGATTTTAATAGCCATGGCAGGAGGTCGGACTTGATGATCTGCTCAGGTCTCTTCCGACTATGAAACTATGAATAGGTAAGAAAAGTCCCAAATATGCAGATTCTCTACATATTATATTTCAGACACAAGCAGGACTTGATTCTCATACACCATGGCAGCTTTATGCTGTTTCTTTGCCACAAAGCTGCCAGACCAAGGCAGTGGACCACTGGGAGCTCCCCACATGCTAGTGGCACAGAGCTGTGAGAGCCTTTCTGACACCATCTACAGGCTGATCTTTGGATGCAGGACTGGTTCATTGGGTCATCAAGTCAGTTTCAGGCTGCCCTGATTAGTTCAGTGTTGTAGTATGTAGAAGTGTGGGGGGGGAGTGCACACATTGGGAGATTAAGAGAAAAAGGTCTAGTGTGCATTCACTGGAGAAAGCAGCATTAGAAGGCATCTTATGAGCGGCATTACACGTGCGCTGGGGCTTCACTGTGTGGTGGTGCTGGGGTACTTCTGTAGCTGCCTTCAAGGAGCTGCACAGATGGAGCAGCAATTTGTTCTTTCTCACTGCTTCTGCACTGGCTGTTGTTGACTTCTGCTCTCAGTGCTGCTAATTGTGTTTCCTGCAGACGCAATAGGGAGGGAGCATGATAGCTTGGAATGCAGAGTTTCTGTAGCCAGAAATGACATGTAAAAATCTATCAAATTCCATGGAAATTCCTAACCAGATTACCACATGGATGCTGATGCTATCTGCAGGTGCTGCATTTAGGGAAGTGTATGTTGTTTGCTTTCCTACTGAATTCTGATTTTATATTGTTAAATTGCCTTACGCTGTCTGGAACGATTTGAGCTGTACTTTGCAGCTTGTCTTTTGTTTTTCAGCTGTAATCCTAGTTTAATTAACCTTTACTGTTGCTGGTAATTAGCAGGCATTTGAAATATAAAGGAAAGTATTTTTCTATATTTATTTACAGGTTATTTTATCTCAGAAAATACAGTGTACATACTCTCAATACTGTCATGTGCTAACTCTTTTCCTCTTGGGCCCCCTAGTTGTGCATTAACTTAAGGCCACCTTTCTAAAGGTGTTGGCAGCACACTCATAAAAACCCTCCACATCTGTGTGCACTGTTTCCCAATTTGTCTGCACAGATGACTGCAGAGTTTCCCAGGTGTAACTGATATGTGAGCACTTTTCCAGGTGCATCAATGCATTGCAACATTTCCCAAAAATCTGGTCCCAGCATTTTTTTAGGTCGAAGTATTACAGATATTGTAAATGAATTTAGATTCAAGGTCAAAGTAATACAAGTATTGTAAATGAATTTCCAAAAGGTTTGGGGCACAACTATAGAGGGGCAGCGAGGTCATTGAGCTCCTGAAGCAGGGAGGGAGTGTAGAGATATGCTAACCATTGTAGACCTGGGGTGGAGGGAGGAATGTGGGTAAAGGAAAGCAAAGGCTAATCTTCCTGGACTACTGGTGCTGGTCTGCTCTGGCAGCAGCAGCCCTGTGGCTGGGCTCCCTGGGAGGTGATCTGGGTGCCCTGTTCACTCCCTACCTCCCTGGCCTGATGCATACATATTGGGAGTGGGGCTGTGCTTGCTCTGGCAAGGCTCCAGGGGTGGGAAGGGTGGAGAAGGGGAGCCCAATCCTGCTTCCTCCTCCCCCAATCGCCAGATATGCTTCTTGGTGTGGCTCTGCCTTGCCTGGCTCCCAGGGCTTGGACAAAGACTCCTGGTTTATCCTTGCCCCGCTCAGTCAGCACGTGGGGCTGGTGCCTCGCTCGCTGTGCCCTAGTTCCGCTACTGTACAGCTGTGTGTGTAAACTGCATTTGTCATTCCATTCTTAACTTCCAGTGCAAATACTCTGATTATACATACTTTCCATACAAATTGTGCTCATCTCATATTTGTAATCATGGTAACTGTGTGAGCATATTAGGAACACGATTAGATTTGCATACTAAAGTTTCTGCTAATATGGAGTGCCGCACAACTAACTTAAAAAAACAAATCAGATGTTAAAGTGCAACCAAAATGGCATTTAATTCATACTTTATAATTCTATAGCACCTTTTATCGAAGCATCTCAAAATGTTATATGAACATCAGTAACTTAAAACTTGAAGCACTTCTGGTTTAAACGTTATCTCTGTTTCATATACATTAAGTAACATGCCCCAAATTAAACTGAATCAATAACAGCTCAGCCACAAAAGATGGATCTCCTGACTCCTTGATCTAATCATTTGACAATGCTTCCTCTAACTCTGACCTAGGAGTAGAAACCAGGGATCCCAAAGGAGTTATTTCTCCATACAAGAGCAAAAATTCAAAAGACCTCTGCAAATGAACTCAGCCATGAAATGTGAAGGTGAATCTGTTTTCATGTTCAAAACCTTTCCATGTAGCATATATAATTGTGCACAGAAAAGAGCCGTGGGGTTGCCCTGTTGCCCATTTTGCGTACCTGAATTTGAAGACTTACGTAAACAAATAGATGCTCCAGCAAATATTGGCACCTTATTGATTTCTGGATGACATTTGTCCCTTTAAATACAATATAGATGTATTGCAACAACCTGTGTGCCTATGGCATATCTATTCATAGTTTCATAGTTTCTAGGGTCAGAAGGGACCTGAGCAGATCATCAAGTCCGACCCCCTGCCATGGCAGGAAAGAGTACTGGGGCAAACGACCCCAGCAAGGTGTACATCTAGCTTCCTCTTAAACACCCCCAGGGTAGGAACCAGCACCACTTCTCTTGGAAGTTGGTTCCAGATCCTAGCTGCCCTGACTGTGAAGTCGCGCCTCCTGATATCTAGCTTAAATCTACCCTCTGCCAGCTTGTGACCGTTATTCCTAGTCACTCCTGGTAGTGCTCAGGGGCACAGGGACTCCCCCAATGCCTGCTGGTCCCCTCTGACTAGTTTGTAACAGGCCACTAGATCCGCCCTCAGCCTTCTTTTGTGGAGGCTGAACAGGTTCAGGTCCCGTAGCCTCTCCTCGTAGGGCCTGCCCTGCTGACCCCTGATCATGCAAGTGGCCTCCTCTGGCCCCTCTCCATGCTGTCCACATCCCCCCTGAAGTGCGGCGCCCAGAACTGGATGCAGTACTCCAGCTGAGGCCTGACCAGTGCTGCATAGAGGGGGAGGATCACCTCCTTGGACCTGCTCGAGATGCATCTGTGGATGCACGACAAGGTGCGGTTGGCCTTCCTGACTGCAACCCCACACTGCCGGCCCATGTTCATCTTGGCATCAATGATGACTCCAAGATCCTCTTCTGCCTCTGTGCTGACGAGAAGGGAGTTCCCCAGCCTATAGATATGGTGCTGGTTCTTTCTCCCCAGGTGCAGAACTTTGCACTTGTCAGTGCTGAATCCCATCTTATTCTCATCCGCCCACTCCTGTAACCTGTCTAGGCGGCCGTCTGAAGCTGTGATTATTTCCCACCAAGCAGGGGCTGAGTTTACAGAAGGCTCAAACCGCCTTGCCAGGATGCTAGACCATGGAGGAACAGGGCTGGAGGATGAAGCTCCCTTCAGCGATCTACAGCTTTCAGGCGCTGCCTCTTCTCTAAGTGCTGGGCTCTGGGGTGCTCCCCAGAGGTATTTCCCTCTCCCAAGCTCTTTGATACTGCTTTGTAAAGGTATTTTGGGGCCTGACTCGCATGGGAAACAACACAGAAAAGTGCAAGATGATGCACCTCAGGAGGAACAACCGGCACCATACCTACAGGTTAGGGAACTCCCCTCTTGTCAGCACGGAGGTGGAAAATGATCTTGGGGTCGTCGTTGACTCCAAGATGAACATGGGCCGGCAGTGTGGGGACGCGGTCAGGAAGGCCAACCGCACCTTGTCGTGCATCCACAGATGCATCTCGAGCAGGTCCAAGGAGGTGATCCTCCCCCTCTGTGCAGCACTGGTCAGGCCGCAGCTGGAATACTGTGTCCAGGTCTGGGCGCCGCACTGCAGGAGGGATGTGGACAGCATGGAGAGGGTCCAGAGGAGGGCCACTCGTATGATCAGGGGACAATAGGGCAGGCCCTACGAGAAGAGGCGACGGGACCTGAACCTGTTCAGCCTCCACAAAAGAAGGCTGAGGGGGGATCTAGTGGCCTGTTACAAACTAGTCAGGGGGGACCAGGAGGCATTGGGGAAGTCACTGTTCCCCCGAGCACCACCAGGAGTGACCAGAAATAACGGTCACATGCTGGCAGAGGGGAGATTTAGGCTAGACATCAGGAGGCGCGACTTCACGGTCAGGGCAGCTAGGATCTGGGACTAACTTCCAAGAGAAGTGGTACAGGCTCCTACCCTGGGGGTGTTTAAGAGGAGGTTAGATGAACATCTTGCTGGGGTCATTTGACCCCAGTACTCTTTCCTGCCATGGCGTGGGGTCGGACTAGATGATCTGCTCAGGTCCCTTCCGACCCTAGAAACTATGAAACTATGAAACTATGATTGCAGCCTATTCCTTTCTTCTAGCATGCCCACATCCCTATTGCAGGTACAGATTTAAAAATTTTGAAAAGGAGTACATTCAAATTCATATTTTAATTTAATTCTGCTTGAGATGGTGATTGGCAGCTTTCTTTTTGTACCATTGAGCCATTGTTCCATGGTTCATTTAGAAAGCTCTGAAAATAGATTTATGCCAAGATATGCTAAACATACAAAAGTAGCAGAGGATGCTGGGACAGGAACAGATCAAGTTCAATGAAATTTTAATGAGCATATGTATAGTTGTATAGGGAGTGGGGGAGGTTAAAATTGAATTAGGATGCAATGCTTTGTAGCACCAGACTAATAAATTAATAATACCTTGTCCCTGGTGGTCTGTCTGTTTGGCTCAGGGCCGACACTGTGGAAATTAATGTTTCTATTACACGTAATCAACATTAAAGGTAAATATCTGCCTTCAAATTTGACTTTTCAGGTATTTGCTAATGGGTATGCGAAACAACTTGTTAGGAAATGCAAAGCTTTCTTATTATAAGGATGATCTCACAATTCATCTAGTGCCTTGGGGGTGAGGGTGGCATTGCTAAAGGCATATGAATCTGAAATATTCAACCAAATTTTTTCATAAAGGGATTGTGGTGGGGGTAGTGGGAGAGGAGGTGGGCAATTACAATGCAGATGCCCATTGCTGCAAGCAGAGTTCAGCCTTTGAAATGGATTTTACTTGAACAAAACGACAACCTAATGAAGTAATTTTTCTCATGGGATTATTTAACACACAGCCTTTCATGTTTCCTGTTATTATATTTGAGTTCGGCAATATAACACAAAAAGCATTGTTATGCTTTGTTTAAAAACAAACATAAAAAAAGAGCCCACGTAAAATATATATCTGATTAGCTTTATCAAAGAATATTGTTTTCCCCACATTTTCTTTGATGTGCAGCTTCCTTAAGGCTTTTAATAATAATTATACTTCTTCAAAGCCCTTTGAAAAAAAAATCAGTTGTGAGATACCTATGTAATACTCTATTTTCATATGCACATTCTGTGCTTATTCCAGGGAGTTCTTTATGTATTTCTGGAGATCATGATTTATTTCCATGTTCATCTCCTATCCTTGTTCTTGCAGTAAAGTCAGTGAGGGTGCCGCATATTTATTACGCTTTTTCCTATTTGCCCCCACATCAAAGCACAGTTGGTATCCATTTCATTGTCATTTTATTATAATGGATCGTTGTTTGTTAATTGCTGACATTGTGCTGGGATATGTGCAAAACATAAAGGAAGATATTGTCCCTGCTCTGTGGATATTCTTAATTGGTACGCAAGGACAGTCAAAGACATGGCATCAGAATGTTTTATCTAATTGAATCAAAGGATCTATTTATGGCTGTTCTAAAAGCCCTATCATTGTGGTATCTGAGATTAGTGTAGTTTCTTTTGCCTAGTATGTAAACGCACTTCTGAGATGCCTCTTCCTCTGTGTTAATGTCAACTTGGATTACACTAATCCAGTACAATCAGTCTTTCTCTATCTAGTTACCTATACGATCTTCATTACTGTAGTATCTGCAGGCCAGACATAGCCATACTTTAGTTAATGGGGAGTTTTGCCATTGCTTTAACTGGGAACACAATCAAATTTGGAGTACCTTAAGGGTTTTCTTAAGGGTTGGCTTGTTGGCTACTACTGTTGTGTATTTTTTTTTGTTTATCTTGGCACCTGGCTAGCTGTTATTTTAATAAGATTGTAAATCATTTAGGGCAGGAACTATTATTTTTTTATTATATGTTTGCTCAGTATCTAGTGTTTGTACAGTAGTATGGGCTCTCTAATGTGTCTGCAGCTCAAATAATACATACAGTAAGGTACACACTGTTTGTTATCCCCATGAGCTCTAGAGGCACACAGGGGGAAATGCTGCACAGACACTGGGCCAAATCCTGCTGTCGTGCACGGGCAAGTATTATGCTGCTATAAGGTAGTTGTGGGGGTGGGCGGCGGGGGGGGGAATCAGTAGTGGGATGCTTACATAATGGTTTGTTCTCATGAGTGAGAGCCACTAGCCATGCCTCTATCTCCTTCTGATGGAAACTGACCCAAACCACCATATTTCCACGTTTATCTTCGATCCTCTTTTGGTAGAAACATCAACGAGGGCTGCACATGTTAATTGCTGTTTGTCTAAATGAATGTAATGCGGAGCAAAATTTATCCTACAGGTTCCAGATAAAGGCAGAGTTTCTCACACTGTTTATAGAGATCCATTGGGTATGAAGGGCTGACACTGAGGAGCACTGAAGGGACTCTAAATTCATCTCACTTACCTAAGAGGTTGATAGGCAAGAGTTAAGGGCAGGGGCGGGCACTTATTTTGGGTGGAGGGCTGCTTGATGAGTTTGGTGAGCTGTTGAGGGCTGCATGGGTAGTCCCACTATCTTGAAATCCCAGCCCAAACCCCTGACCTTTGCCCCCAGAAGTCCCTCCCCTCACCCTCCAGACATACACCTTTTGGGCGGGGGGAGGGGTTGTCATCTTAGACCTAGAAAAAACCCAAATTATACACTAAAGGTCAAACATCTACTATAACTTATTTTAATCCTATTATGAATTAAATTTTTGTCATGCTTTCTGTTTGTGTACAGTATACAGAGATGACTGCATAATATCTCAAAAATAAATTCTTAGTCCTGTATATTGTGGGGGGTGTATGGTGGGATGTGGATGTGTGTGAGGTATGTGTGTATGTGGTGGGGCGTTGGTGTGTGGTAGCATGTGGGGGGATGTTTGCGGGGTTTGTGAGTTGGTGTGGCTGGGTATGGTGAGCATATGGTGGGTATTTGTGGGGGTGTACATGTGGGGGGTTGTGGGGGAGGGTGTGGGTGTGTGAGGGAAGGTTGGAGGGTGTGCTGCCTGTTGCAGCAGCAACAGGCAGGGTGTTCAGGGTGCAGATGCCCGATGGGGCGCAGCTCTGGCCAGCGCTGCACATTGCAGCAAGAGGCACAGCCTCCACCGGGATGTCTGTATGGCTGGTGCTCCCTGCCACTCATGCACAACATCTGTGCTCGCATAGCAGAGGAGGGAAGTCCCACATGCAATCACACAGCATAGGAGAGAAGCCTCCAGCACTGGAGCTGGCTGGTAAGGCTGCGCTGCAGGGGAGGGAAGCCTCAGGGGCCTTCCTGCGGGAGGCAGGAAGATAGTGGACTCCAGCACCTGAGTGCTTCTCTCCTGCACTGCACAGCCCCAGTGGCGAAGGCGGCTGGCTCCAGCACTGGGGCTTTCCTCCCGGCTGTGCAAGTGTGTGTGAGTTGCAAGAAGCGCCAGCAATACAGGTGGCCCAGTAGAGGTTGTACCCCTCGCTGAGATGTGCAGCACTGGCCAGAGCTGCACCCCACTGGGCACTTGCACCCTGAGCCTGATGCTGCTGCCACCACCTGCCAGGCCTGTGCACCATGGGGGAGTGTGGGGGGTCCCCACACCCCCACTCTACGTCACACCCATACCCTGATCATCCGAGCTCTGTGCTGCTGCCAGCCCCATCCCCATGCTTCACGTTCCTGCCCAACTGCAGCTCCTCCCCCGCCACTTCCCCATCTGGTGCCCAGAGCCAGCAGGAGACCAGGGAAGCAGAGCAGGTCCCTGGGGGCTGCAGTAGCAGCAGGCCTGCCCAGAAGTTGCATGCTGGCTGGCTGGGCCCTTCTGCCCATGAGGGTGGGGAGCAAGGCAATAGATGTTTGGGGCTGTGTGTACAGTGGACCCCTCACTTGCACCCTCATGGGCAGAAGGGCTGGGCGGGGCACAATTTGTTGGTGGCTGCTGCGGACCAGAAGAAAATACTTGGTGGGCTGAATCCGGCCTGCGGGCTGTATTTTGTCCACCCCTGAGTTAAGGCCTCAGTGGAGATGACAAAGAAAAACTGAATTGAGGGGTACACTTGGTCTTGTAAACTCGGGACAGGTTTCAGAGGACGTGAACAGGAAAAATAGGAATAGGTTATAATTCCCATCTAGGAAATTCTTAAACACATGCAAACAAGAGCTGGTAAATGTCACAGTTAGCTGCTGTCTTGAAGAAACTGCATGTCGCCAATCCCACAGATAGTCTTTGTGCGCTAGTCACCTGCGTACATGTCTGGAGCCCTCACAAAAGCACAGAACTCATCCTTAATCTCATTCATTCAGGAGATAGGAAAGGAAATGATGTTTGCAGCACGGAGCAGAGAGCTCCCCGGAGACACTGCTTTGTCGCTGTGTTTAAGCTTCTTCCATAAATTTGCCTGCTTGTTTGTGCTGCAAAACTGAAGTTTGTTTATATTCAGTCTGAGAAGCTATGAAAACCATAAAAAATTACATACAAAGAAGTTGAACTGAAAGCTTTTTGTTCAACATATTCCCTGTTCCTTTGCATTTCATGTAACCTTAACGGTGGCAACACTGGCAGCTCCTGTAGTGGGGCTAGAAAACAAGTATTTTCAGTTGTATAACCTCAGCATTTGCAGCAGCCAAGTTATTACCTATTGCAAGTGTAAAGGAAAATGAGTGAATGTCACCAATATTTAGGACTGACATAGGTAAAACTAGCACTTTGTTGTGACCAGTACCATAGATTTACATCATTCATATAAGCATTTGTGAACAACAGGCTAGTGCACAGTGAAAAGGGTAAAGCAACTACTGCAGTACATTCAAAAATTTTTTCAAAATAGAAGGCACTTGTCTGAGCCAATTCCTAACCAGGCTTCTTCTTGTGATTTGGAAATATTTAGGATCATAGGAAAGTAGGGCTGGAAGGGACCTCTTGGGTACATCCCAACAAGCACAAACTTGCAGTTTGTGGAGCCTTAAAGCTGTCTGAGGTGCTGCAAACCGCACGGGGTGCCTGGGCACGTGTTTGCTGTGCTGCTGATTTGCAGTTCAGTGAAGGGCTTTTTTGACACTGGGAGATCCACTGAAAAAAGTGGCATGGCTCATGCAAACAAAAAACCCTGTGCTGCCAAAAAGGGAGCCTGGCTGGCCAGAACTATGCTCTGGCTGCTGGCCAGGCTCTGAGCAGCTGGCTCAACATTGCTGCTGCCCCAGGAGGTCTACAGGATTCCAGGTAAGGCTGCTGGGGCCAGCACAATCCTACCCCACCTGGGTCACTTTGCCACACATTGGAGCGTGTGTGCAGGGACATGCCCGGGCACAAATAGCAGTGGCACAAATATGTATTACTGCTATTTGTTTTGCAGGAAATGTGCACCCTTGCACATGCGTGCTCGTTGGGATACACCCTGTGATGCCATCTAGTACAGCCTCTTGCTCAAGGAATGATTTGTACAGGATTCTTGAAATACAATTTGAAGTTTGCAGCTAGGATTTGAATTACAGGGGAACTAATAAGAGACAACTCCCCCCTCCTCCCCCATAAGATTTTAAAATCATACCTGGGGGAGGGGTGGGGGGGGGGGAGGGATCCTTCAATTTTATTAAGGCATTGTGATGGGCAGTTAAATTTTTTTTGCAGACCACCCCTCCAGAGTCAAACTGTAATTCAAACCCTGTTTGTAGCTGTTCATGTATTAGCAGACAATAACAAGCAGTTTAATTAGTCTACAATAAGGTTCTCTCATCAAAAAGAATAACAATATTAAATGGAATTTAAGCCTTTTTTTTTTTGCACTTATTTGAAATACATTCTCTTTAAAAATAGAGAGAACCATTGTAATGATCACCTATGAGTTTGAAGATTTGCCTTAAACTGTGGCTAATTATCTTCCTTGTCTAGGCTGTGGGGAAAAAAACATCCTGGTGATGTCTCATGAAGCTACAAACTGATACCACTAAGACCCTGATCCTGCACTGATCTCTAGACATAGTTCCCCTAAGTAGAGTACTATGCCTCTGGATAGGTACAGAGCTCTACCCTCACAGATGCAGGTCCAAGATTAAAGCCTAAAAGAGAACATAAAAGGCACATGAATGAGCTGTTCTCAGCTTTGGCCACAGCACTGGTATAATTTAATAAAATAATTTATAGTTCTGCAAAACAATCTGACTTCAGTGGGTTGCATATTCTTTGTTATCTCAAATTTCTTTTAAGATAAGGTGTCTCTTGCTGATGGAGTCTGTTAAAATACATACCACTCAAGTATAAGAAAATATGAAGATCAGTTCAGAGCACTAATATTCTAGCCGTGTTGAAATATAGACTAAGATGCCACATATATAAAGGCAGGCAGTGTACCAACAGAAGCCCATGAATAAGTCATACTTTCCAAGGTCTACCGTGGAAAAACTATATACATTTAAAACAAAAAGTATATTATAGCATTATAGTTTCTAGGGTTGGAAGGGACCTGAGCAGATCATTGAGTCCAACCCCCTGCCACGGCAGGAAAGAGTACTGCGGTGAAACGACCCCGGCAAGGTATTCATCTAACCTCCTCTTAAAGACCCCCAGGGTAGGAGCCAGCATCACTTCTCTTGGAAGTTGGTTCCAGATCCTAGCCGTCCTGACTGTGAAGTAGCAACTCCTGATATCTAGCTTAAATCTACCCTCTGCCAGCTTATGACCATTATTCATGGTCACTCCTGGTAGTGCACAGGGGAACAGGGACTTCCCCAGTGCCTTTTGGTCCCCTCTGACTAGTTTGTAACAGGCCACTATATTGTATACCTGAGATGCATTTTCTCAAAATGGATAGTATAGTCTAAGGGTAGAACTTGCAAATGCACTTCAAAGGACTTTGGGTCCTAAATCTCATTTTCAAGTGTCTTAGGAGCTTAAGTCCTAGCGGAAGTCAGTAACCCATAACTAGATCTTAGAAATTTTAGACATGTACTTAAGTGCCTTCCTGCACTGAGCTATGCAAAGAAAGATAAATATGAAATATGAAACCAAGATACTGGGCTTTCTTGTCCAGGATACTGCATCATCATTTCCTGTTGATGTTAAAACTCTTTTGGTATTCATCATGAGAGTGGCACTGGTTTCCCTCCAGCATAACCCAATGACAGTGCTTGGTATTGGCCAGAAAAGGGTGCTGTGATTTAAGGGTATTTCCTCTTCTGCTTGAAATTTATCTAACAGAAAATGTCAGTGTTTTAGGTTTAACTCAAGGTATTTTGTTTCCTCCAGCTGAACACAAGTCATTGGAATTCTACGTTTACATTTTGCAAAGGAATATTTTTTCATTATGATAGTCTCTTTCTTGTGTGTGTGTGCTTACAAAAAGGATATAAGCCCATTTGATTAGAGAGTCACCAAAACTATCTTACTTCCAGAATGGCATCCATTCTGGTCCAAGGAAAGGGCTAATTATCTTCATTCCCAGGTAAAGACAGAGGTATAGAGAACCGTAGCTCAGCATCTAACAAAAAGACTTATTACAGAGAATGCTTGTTGTCCATCAATGAAATTATATCCAGAGGCAAGGCCTGGGGAGGTGGAAATATGCACAGACCATAGCAGTAGGATTTTCTTCAATAGATAGAATAAGGTCTACTTCGTAGTCTGTTCTGGTAAGAACTTTGGAGAGATCAATAACTTGGCCAACAACTCTTCATCTGTCTCAGCATTAGGAGAGTGAGGAAACATAGCAGTTTCTTAGTTGCTTTTCTCTTCTTGACTGCCAGGCGATGCAGTGTTAGTACCCAAGTAGCCTGGTAAAGTCAAGTCAGGGAAGAATGAAAAGACCAGAGGGCTGAAATCCAGAGGGTCAAGATGCTGCCAGAAATGAGGAGTTAGGGAATCTAGGATACCAGGAGCAGCCAGGCAGAAACAAAATGGGCTAGGATAGGAGTGGGGAACAAGACAGGATCTGGAGCCACAAGTTCATCAGGATACCTAGAGCATTGGACACCAACCGTGAAGACTTAACTCTTACATACCAAGGCTAAAGCTACAGAACTCTGCCATTCTACACCACATTAGCAGTATTTCCACCATACTATGTACAGGGATGACCACAGATTCTAGCTATATAGTTTTTGTAAAGTAGCAGCATCCTTATGTGAAATTGTTGTGAGAGCTGCTTATGAAACGTTGCATGGGGAAATATTTTGTGAATATTTTCCACTTTCATTCCTTGCATTAGAATGGCCTTAGAAACAGGATGTGCTCTTTTGGTCAAACAGCAATAACAAATAAGGACTAACAACTTCTTTCAATGTTGGTTGCTAATGGATAAAATTTGCAAAAGCACCAAGGAATTTGCAAAACGCAGGAGAGCGCACAAAACACCAGCAAACTCTCCCTATGCCTACAGAAGGGTGTTAGTGTCTGAAAGCTTGCAAAGAATTTTTTCAATTATTTAGTTGGTTTAATAAAAGATATGACATCTACCCAAAGGACCTTGTCTGCCAAGGAATCATAGGCACTTTTGAAAATGTTGTCTAGGGCAGTGGTCTCCAAACTTTTTTGATCGTGCACCCCTATCAGTAAAATTTTTTTGAGCACGCACCCCAAATATATGTATATTTATATAAATATTCATCTAAATAGAAGTTCTAATATTTTCTTCCCGCACCCCAGTGGATCATCTTGCACACCTCCTGGGGTGCGCACACCCCACTTTGGAGACCACTGGTCTAGGGTATATGGGTTTTGGAGATGGCAACCGTAAGATTAGCTTTAGCATTGCCATTCAGTCAGAATAAGGACCCTAAAGGATTCGCATTAATATTTTAACACGCTCAGGATTTTAAGTTTAGGAGTGTTACAGTTCTATTACAGTCATGTTTTCAAGCCCTGACCTGAGCCTGAAGATACTAAGTTAGAGTAGAAAATGTGAACTTTATTGTGAGATGCGACAGCTGAGTACAGCTGCAGCCTCTTTGGAGCTGTGCACTGTCTGGCTCCTCTCTTTTTGTCTGTCTGTGTTGAGAGTAGTGGTGATGAAGAGGGTCATGGCTCTTTACTGATGAGCATTTTTGAAGACCTAAGTGTAATTGCTTTTTTGAAAAACATTCACAGGCTTGAGGTAAGAGAGCTACTGGACAAAGCAATCGTTTTAAAATTGCCTTAACAATGCTCAGCCTTGAAATATTTTCCTCAAGTTGATGTTGTTCTGTGTACACTCTATTATGCAATCTGTTTAAGGTATTTATTCAAGTGCAGGAAGTGGTATGTCTGCAAGAAGGATTTCAGCATAAAATCTAGGGGACACTAGCCTTACAACAAAGGCCTACAGAGGGCCTAATTTGGACTTTATGCTAGATTGGTGTAGAGTGAGGCTTTAATTTGGCTCATAGTTTCCAGCCTATTTATATCTATCTTTCTGGATCAATGCTCTATTTCATCTTGTGCCTTTTTTGTAGTCTTAAATACTGTGAATACCTCCAAGACCAGTGATCCTGTAAGGCATAGTATGCCTGAATAATGCCCCAAGGTCATTGATTTTTACACACTTATTGGCAGTGGGTAGTTGAACAGAGGATGTGGAGCTTAGGAGGAACCAGTAATAGTACAAAAGAAGGTTGAGGAGAATTGAGTTTCACAAGGAAAAGCAAAATAAAGAAAAGAAAGAACATTTTCTAGTAGATGCAGCAGTAGCATAATAGTGGGGTAAGTGGAATAAACTGGGTCTTGCCATGCATGTGAGAGGGGAAAAAACACAGTACATTGGATAGGCCCATAATTGTATAGGCCATGGAGCTTTGATTCTCTCTCTCTCTGATTTACAAGTTTAGGATGAATATTAAATTGAGAACTGCCCATATGTCTGGCAGACATTGGCTGCTCTTGGCAGAAAGAAAGAGACAAGATTAAACAGATGGGTTTCTGAAAGATTAATTCTCTTCCTTTTTCAGGAAAAAGGATTTAGAAACATTTTAGTGACAATCCTTTTCCTGACTTGTTTTTTAGCATGGAGTTCTGAGATGAACAGCTATGTACTTCAATGCAGTGTTTTTCCTGTAAGATGTACCTGGCAAGAGATGCACAATCACTGCAGCAGTTCTGGGAGGTGCTTTCTAGAGAGTAAGAAATGAAAGCTGCTTAACGCTGCAGATTCCCCCATGGGGCCATATGTGCCTAATTTTAACATCTCTTGTCATAAGATTGCTGTTAACTACACGTATGCAGGTGGTAGAATAGTGCTTCTGCGAGCAAGGTAACAGCTTTACTGCTTTCAACAATCAAGGGCTTTTGTGCTTGAATTTGTGCAGTCATGTAGAGTGCTCCTTCTAAGAAAGGTATGTGGGATGCACTCAGCCTGCCATTAATATGTTCAGTCACCTGCTCCTGGAAAAAGCCAGGGATCACAGGCTGTTAAATGGGGAGAGAGGAAGGAACGGAATAAGAACCACCTAGTGTAGCGCCCTAGCACTTGGAAAGTTTGTGATGGAAAGCCTCTTCTCTATAACAAAGACATCCACACCATTGTTCCTGTTGCAGAGGGTCAGAGGGTCTGCAGTGTAGGCTTTTCAAGGGAAGCTGTAGTGTAAAGGAGCATTCTGCATTGATGTGGCATGGGGTGTTTTTTTAGGAAAATCAGAAAAGAGGGTAGGGGCTTAAAAGTGGTTGTTCACAGCCCTGGATTCCAGATTGGGGGTGTGAGGAGGGGAGAGGGCTACCTCACCTTGTGGTACTGTTTTATTTTGTTTTTTTCTCCTACCAGGAATCACAGCCCTGTTTGCTGGCTGGCCAGATTCTCACTGGGTAGTGCAATACATGCAAATGCCAAGCTTCTCCTGTCAAAACAAGATGTCATGCAGGTGAAGATAATTGAATTAGCTGTGATTATATAAGGATTCTTCAGTGATTTCATTTTCTTGCAGGCATTCAGTTTCTCTCTTCCCCAGGTATACAGGAGGAAGTCACATTGTAAATTATTTCAGGCAAGCAGTGAAAAACTTATTTTGCTAATGAACTGCTAATGTTGTACCATGCATTATAAATCATAAGAAGTGCTATTGGGACTTGACACATTGATCCAAAAGGCATGAAAGATTCCCGATTAATTTCTTTGCACCTCAGCTCATACAGTGACAGTAATGCTGTTAAGTGATAATGTCAACTTCCTGGAAGAACATTTTCCCAAAGTAATCACAAGTGTCCAATAGATATGGTATATCTAGGAGATTTAGCTGGAGTTGCCACTTATTCATACTCTTTTTTTTTTTTTGTTGAGGGACATAATCTGTTACTTTATCTGAGCTAAAACTGTTTCTGAAATCTAAATTCCTTGAAGGGAAGCTCAGTGTGACAGAATGGAAATAAAACGTTCCTGACAAGGACAGCCCCTTCCCAATGCCCACAGCTTCCTCCCCCTGCCCCCTTCTTCCTTCAGTTCAGATTAAAAAACAGCACGAACCTTTAACTTAGCATAATAAAGATGGGTGAAAATTATGGGAATCTAGACCTGGCTGAAGATGGAAATGGTAGCCCTGCCTTAGGAGACATAGGAAAGAGAAGCAAGGCAAACACAGTGACTTGTGCTTCTATGTAGAGCTATATGAAATTCCAACCCAGGCAGGATGCTGACGGCATGGCTGGGACTACTATGACTATAAAACAGCTCAGTCTTTGTGGATGCTCAGGGCTGTTTTTTGCATGGTGTTCATGGAGGAATCAGTTCCCTTCTGTCATATTGCCACTCTTTATAGTGTTTTCCCTGAGCCCTTATGTATGTCCAAGAGCTTGAACTCTGCTCAAATTTACTAGGCCAGAATCATCCCTGAGGTATCTCCACAATGACATAGTTATCACACAGATGAATTTGGCCCATGGTGTGTCTGTTTCTATTAACTTTTATTTTAGAGAGACTGAGCTGTGGGGTAAGAAAGTCTGAAATAGGAAACCTTGAACAGACAGCACCTTAAAGGAAAGCACTACTACAACATTGCAAATAGATATACAAGGAGCAGAACCATCCACACCTGCCTGTCTGCCAACACATGTGCCTGGCCACCTAATATTATAACAGTTCAGACTTGAGCTTGAGCTCCTACACAGCTAGCTGCCATTATTTTTCTACTGCAAAAAATAGGATCCCACAGTGTTGAATCCATCCAGCATTTATCATTCAGGCCTCAGTTTGCCATCATGTTCAACTGTTATTATACATACCCTGCATTCTATAAATATGTGGAGGTGGGCAGAAAACCAAATTTTCTGTTTTAAGAAAACTGCAGAATTTTCTGTATCTTTTCCATTTCAAAAGAAAGCAAAACATTTAAAAACTTCCTATAAAATGAAATTTTGAAAATTTCATTTTGGGCTAATCAAAATGCTTCATTTTGAAAACAGTACAATGTTTTGTTCTAATTGCTCCTTTATACAAATCCATTGTTATAGCACATAAATTAAAAACAGCTGAAACCAAGAAGGAATTTCAAAGCAGCAAATCAAAATGTTATGTTCTGAAAATGTTGAAACCAACTGTTGCTTTCCCCCTAAACAAAATTTAATCAAAATCAAGATATTTCTGCAAATTATTTTACTTATGACAAATCAGCATTTTCCAAAAGAAACTTTTGTCAGACATTTTCCAACCAGCTCTGCCAACAAGATTCTCTATTGTTAAGCTTGGTTAACTCGGATGTAACAATACAGATGGTTCACCAGGTCCTTCAAGTCATTGAGCTTCTTCCCTGGCCAACTGGATTTCACACTTTAGCTAGTGCAGTTTAGCTTTCCTGATTTAGTCCTTCCTGTTCATGGGACTCTGGTTTAAGTTCACAGGTTCCCTTCCTGCCACTGCTTTTCTCCTTAAACTCAACACAGTTCTCATGTCACACTCCAGAGCTAGGTGACCTCATGGCATTTTCTGCCCTTTTCATGTCTTCCTCCACTTGATGAAAAACACCCCCTTCCTATACAAACAGCTTTTTCAGGACTCCTGGTCACTTTATCAGGCACAGACATAGCAGTGGGCATTGAGGAAGACAGGCTCCTCCTTACTGTCATTTTTAGAAATGAAAATGGACTGTAGACAACCCAGACTTTAACACTGATAAGGCATGACATAGATGCCCCCATATCAAAAGCCTGAAGGCCAGGACAATTCCTCCCACGCTGGGCAAAGGGTTTGCTCATCTAAAAGGGAACCTCCTCTTCCATTTTTAACTCTGCTTCTGAGGTGCAAAGACAGAAGCAATGACAATACAGGGGAGAGGCTGCAGTGCTGCATTACAAACCAATTGATCAAAAAGCAGAGCACGCCTTGCCTTTCCAATTTGCCTGCAGCTCTTGTCTGCTGTGTTATTTTTAAACTACCTGCAGGTTGCAGATTTTCAGGCCTTTTCTCTCAGTAATACACAGGGGAGTTATCAGGCAGAACTCCAGTCACCAGGAATAGAAGTTATCCAAATGTCCAGTCTATTAGCATACAGGCCCCTTGACTCAGGAAATTCAGGAGGCTCACTTCCTCCGTGCAGCTTTGCATACTCACAACAATACTTTGCACATGCACCTACAGCCCCTCTCTGCAGCAAGACCAGCTGAGGTTCCTGATGGGCTTAACAACCATACAGTAATTCAGGGTGTGGAAGCTGTAGTTGCTGTAATCAGCAGCCTAGGGATCAAACTACTGTCCTCTTTGGCTCAGCAGGAAAAATCTAAAAAAAAAAATAAGAAAAGCCAGCCTACAGAATCCAGACACTTAGGTGCTCAACAGAGTTAACACCCAAGATTGTAACATCTACAGGAGATTTTGCCAGGATAGCTCTTGTCTTCTCAGATAGGAAAGACTCCACAAGCATTGTAGCATGATATGCCACCAAGAGTTCCTACAGGTTTGGGGCTGACAGGAAGAAGGGTCTTATTTTCAGTCTAAGCAAATCACTTTTAAATTAACAAATCACTCAGACCAGTGGACTTCTCTGTTGGAGGTAATCTGGAAAGGTGGTGAATACCTGCTACTTCAGGAAGTCAGTAGGAATCATCAGTACTTAGCCCCCCTGAAATATCAGACTTTGCAGCTTTATCTTCTTTATTCAAACAACGTAATTCTGATCTGACCTCTAATGCTCTTAAGTTAGCAGTTTTCTTTCTTCTTGCCTGGTTTATTCTGTATTGGTTGTTTTAGACTCCCTTCTATCGCTCTGATATGAGATGTCGTAAGCGTCAAAAACATGCAGAGGATCAGGCTGATTAACAGAGCTTTTATGTCAATGAGGATATTTCTCCATTTTTTGCAACATATTCTGTAGCATTTGGTGCTGGCCACTGCCAAAGAAAAGCGTTGGCTTAGAATGACCAATGGCCTCATTCAGTATGGAAATTTGTGTGTTATAAAACACACTCCTACTTATTACCTAGCCCCCATACAAAGAGTATATGACAGGGTGGGATATAAATGTTTAACTTGCAATAGCTCCACAAATGGCTATTTCAGAGCAAGGGGGTTCCTTTTTAAACAGGTTTCAGGTTGTGATACTTGTCTAGCGTCTTACTGATGCAAGTCATAACAGACTTCTCCAGTCCACATTTCTGGCATTCCCAGAGCTTGGGACCATTACTTTTTGGCATAGTCCTAAAAGTCTGGAAAACAAATTTTATCTCATGCAAAATACTGATATTTTGAAAATTGCTTCATTGGTGTTGAAGGCACTTGCCTGGGACCTGGGATACTTGCCTTCATGAGTCAAGCCAGAGCTGGGACTTGAACTTGGTTTTGTGAAAAGCTTTCCAACCAAATCTACTCAAAGGGCCATGTACTGACCACAAGAAAATGGCCAGGCAGATTTGACTGGCCCATCTAGCTCCTGGTGGAAGAACAGTCACTGCTCTTACCTATAAGAAGTTCCTTCAGTGGGCTCAAATGTTTGCATTATTTTCATGCCCTTCTACACTAGATTATTCTTTAAGCTGTTGTTCCTGTTTTGGAACCTGATTTGGCTTCCAGACATTGCCTACATGTTCTATCATAGGTGCCACCTCAGAGGGCTCCAGGGCTCAAGCACCCACCAAAAAAATTAGCAGGTGCTCAGCACCCACAAGCCACATTGGGCGAGACAAGTTGAAGTAAAGTGCTGCCTCTTTGGGACATGTGTGGGGCTCGGTATGAGAATGCAAAACAAAAAAAAAGCACCCACCAGCAAAAAGCAATGTTGGCACCTATGGGCGCCTATACATGTACATTGAGGCTGCTCTAACATGCTGTAATTACAGTGCATTGGAGCAGACTCCAGTGCCATGTGTGTCAGCTTCCTGTTGCTGAAAAATGGTGGTGGGGGAGCTCATTCAACGAGCTTTAGTTAAAGCACCCCACCACCATTTTTCAACGTGGGGACGCTGATACACGTGACATAAAAGGCACTTTAATTAGAGCAGCTCTCAAAACTGCTTTAATTAAAGTGCCCTCCCCCACCTCCCGCACCACATCTATAAATGCCTTATGTGTTCTATAGACTCAGGCTATCAGATTTAATGGAAAAATAACCATGTTATCCCACATTATAGTTATTATAATTAAAATATTGACTGAAGATTCAAGAATGTGCTGAACAATTTACAAAGCATCCTGAGAGTTGGCAAGCCTTAACAGTCTGCTGGCTGCATGATTTGGCTAAAATTTAGGTGTGCATGCTACTTCTGTTACCACTGCAGTATATGAGACTTGCTTGTTTTTTGTCTTATAGCCTTCCTATCTCCCTTTCATGTGGTTCTCATTGCCAGGGAGACTATTTGCTTGTTATTTGTGACTTCAGGACATCTGTCTTACTTTGTCTCCATCAAATTTTATTTTTGTCCATCTCAGTTATACAATGCAAAATCTGAGAATGGTATACAGTAAGAATATGGCAGGTGATTAAAACATTTGCCTCAGAACTGTATGTATCTTGTGGCAAGTGTGTGTATTGCTAAAGTTAGAAAGCACATCAAAGTCTGCATTGGAAGATTTGTTTTATACACCCTAAAAGAATTCTCCCTTTTACAGTCTTCATCCTCTTTGTTTATATTTCAGGGAATTACAGTCAGAACATAAAGGGCTAACTCCTTGAGTCTTGTTCAGCTATACTAGTAGAGGATAAGAGGGTTTGGGGGGTGGTGCCCTTATACTCCCTGGTCTACCAGACAAACAGCTCTGGTGCAGCACCCAGCTGACAGTAGTCTTAGGGTAATACTAGCTTATGTCTGCTGGAATACCTTCCAGGGCTGTTTGGTTATGCCAGAAAACAAAAGGGCCAATTTCCCTGCATTGCCAAAGCTTCCGCCACTCCATCAAAGTACAAACTTCCCTGTCCATTTGTCATTCTCATACTTGTGCTCTTTACCAGTCCTCATCTCCTGCCCAAAGCTCTCTAGCTTCACTCCAACTGCTGCATCTTTTCTTCGCCTTGGGTATGTCTACATGTGCATTTAGGTGTGCATAAATGTAATGAGGATTAGCTTAATGCACATTAAGGCAATTTAGGCTCGCATTTACATGTACATGCATTAAAGCATATTAATGCCATCTGTGAGGACTGACATGGGACTAAAGTTAGCCCCAAATCAGTCCTTACACAGGCGTTAATGCACCTTAACACATCTACACACACATTAATGTGCTTTAGCTATTTGCGCCTAAATTTGATAACTGCTTAGGTGCGAATAGCCTAAAATCGCCATTTGTAAGGTGCATTAAGGGCACGTACGTGTAAACGTGCTCTTAATGTGCCTTCAGTCGGGCTAAAGTGCCTTAAATCGGCATGTGTAGATGTGCCCCCTGAAGTATGTCTTTTTCAACAGCAACCCTCAACACGTCCCTTCTCAGTAGCTTGTTCTGCCATACCCTTCTCATTTTTTCCTAGATTGCTATTCAGCAGACTTGTTACTATGAACAGCAATGCTCGCTCTTGGTGCCTTTCCAGTTGTCTTTATAAACTCCTCACTCACTGCTGTAGGCTCTGCAAGAGATGCTAGGGTAACAAGTAAGCTCTGCAAGAGATGCATGGAGTTTGGGCTGAGGTTTATTTCCCAGGCATGCCTTGACTCCCTGGTATCAGATAAAGATGCTACAGTGATATTATACTAGAAGCAGTCAATAAAACACATGGGTGATGCTTAAACCACTTTGCAGACACCTAAATCCTGAATGAACTGCTGCAGGGTCAGCAACTTGCCAAGATACTATCTAAAAATCAGCCACTCATTTAATCTCCACTTATATGCTTGAGAGACTCCCGGGACAACAGGAATTGCTCAAGCAGCAGTCTGCAAGTGTATAGCCAAGGACAGGCATGGCTTGGTGGAGGTTGTCCTGACCTCCATAGTATCTTCCAGTGGTGAGGATACAATTTCAAGCCTTGCGAATGAGATAGGCTACTTGTGTAAATGCTTATACTCCTATTACAGTGGCTGTTGCAGGAAGGGCTAAATGCCTATTTCAGTTGTTTCTGTTACAGCTTTAAAATAATTCTAATAGCATATCCAATTTGCTATTTTCTGTTCTCAGTGCTGTCTCTTGTAATGAGCAGTTCTAATGGCTAATAGGTTCATTTTCATTATGTTTTTCATTTCTGAATATATAATTGGGGAAAAATAAAACAAGTGATGAGATTCTTGCATGCTACAGCACTTGAAAGGCTGAAAAACTTCAGTCTTCCACACATACTAGTATGCCTCACTGTTTGTTTCAGTTCTTAACTTCCTAAAGGCAACTTCCAGACTACAGTGAACAAAGTCCATTTTGGGTGGGCAGCATTCTTTCGAACTCTGGACATACAAGGTACACAATCTCAGTGCTTCATGCATCCATAATACTGATCTCCTTTGTAAAGCACTTTGAGATCTACCAATAAAAATGCTATATATGAGAGCAAGGCATTATCATTATGGAATAACTCACATATGTCTTAGGCAAAAATGTTTGGGCATCAGTTTAAAAATACAAAATCTAAATTTTACTCTTGTCAGTTAAATTGAGTTTTGAATGCCACAAGAACAAAAGAAAAGATATTTAACTACCTTCTGTTGTTCTTTTGTGAGTAACAAAACTCATATTTTGTGCATTACAAGAGGAAAATTGTATTTGGAGTCAATGGGCATCTTTCTCTTGTCAAAACCTTCACATACTGGCCACAGATACTCACAGAGTGTTTTAGAAAATATATTCTCTACATAAACTACAACTGACATACGGCTCTCAGTGGGAGAAATAAAAAGGTGTAAAAAAACCCCAACTAAGCAAATTCCTGCTTTTGTTAAAAGTGCAGTTGGAATTTTAATGTCCACTCAAAACTGTAGCATTTCAGTGGTGAAAACTCTTTCAAGCTCTGTGGAAGAAGGCAAAAGATGCTTTAACATGTTTTTAAAACAATGCATCTCTTCCCTTGATTTACCTGATTTAACTTTGGTTCTACAACAGAACAGTGTTTCAGGAACCAGTAGTTATGTTCAGGGAAGTTTGACTCCAGAGTTACTCCTTGATTCACTTTACCAGCATGTTGACTTTGAATAGCAGAGTAGAATTAGCATTGTCCCATGCAACCCCTCTTAACAGTAGATGAGCAAGTTGCACCAATATATAAATAGCAGTATCAGGAATGTCACATGTTTTATTATTTCACTGTGTGCACCGAACAACAGTTCTGCTGACTAATATGCTAACCAATATGGATGTATTCAACTGCAAGTCTATAAGGCAAACCACTAGTAAAAAGTGTTTAATACTAATAATTAAAAAAAAAACATGAAAAAGAAGAATGCAATTTTATCCTGCTGTGTTTAGCAATCTTTTTAAAATTATTTCCTGTTGGAAATCCCCACCTGTCACAAAAAACAAACCTGTAATATACCGTGTATAGTTTTCTTATCCAGCATTCACAAAGAACATTATAATGATTTTATTATTCCAGAGAGAAATGACTTGGTAATGCATAGATGGTCATGGCTCCACATTGCTCATATAAATGGCTAGGGGTAGTTGAGCAAAATTTGCTAATAGTCTTATAACTGACATGGCTGGGTGACTGGTGGTGGCATCACTTTTGACAATTATAATTGGGTGTCCATATATACAATGCTATCAGTATTCTCATTTATGGAACTGTGCTTTTTCCCTGTCATGACACAGGCTGGAAGATGTCTATCGCCATTCAGTCTTCGCTGTTACATGTCATATTAAAAAAATGAGTGGGCAGGGAAAGCCAAAATACTGAAAACATATAAACCAGTTCTCCTACTGAACCATATGAAGTCATATGTTTTGGCTGCATGAAAGGAACTACAGCATTTTCCTTCGCTTGTTTAAGGAGCATATTTGTGTAATAGTTGTTGGGAATTTTGCTTAACTACTTACAACATTCCAAATAATCTATTTCCATACATAAAAGTCTGAGTTCACTGAAGGCCTGTAGTACTTATGTGAGGAGAGGGCATTTACAAGGGTCAAGTAAATGCCCATTTACTAGGGATTGGGGACATCATTTGGAGTCAGAAACTCATAAGGGAAAAATCCCAGGTTTCATCACAGATCCTGTCTGCTTTTGGGGAATGTACTTGGATATACACTTTCCAGAATGACCAGCTGTTGCAGGGACTTAACCTAGAACTAGCTGGGCCTGACTTAAAGAAACACTGAATGTCCACAGTTTCTCCTGAAGTCATGCATGCGGCTCTGCAGGTGCTCAGCATTTCTGGAGAGAGGTCTTAAAACAGGCACCCCAAATCTGTACTGCCTTTTAAAGCCATTTAGTTCATCTCTGTCTCAGCTTCCCCATCACCAACACAAAGGTACCTACCGCAGCGCAATTATGTGATTTTTTGGTCAACACTTTAAAGATCGAGAGCTGGATAAGGACTATGCTATTGCCCTGTGATTATTATTACAAAAACAGTCTGTCCACCTGAGGTGTCTCTGTGCCCTCATAACCACGGTATCAGAGCATCTTGCAGTTATGTTTCCCCTCACTTTGTGCGGCACGTGCGTTCCTGGAAAACAGGGCGTAACTCAAACTCGTGTTGAAGGAACCCACTTTACAATGTAACAAACAGGGATATGTGCCAAGACCCTGACTGTACTGATCCCCACCCCCATTTCTACCACTTGTACAAAGCAATTGTGGTGCTCACCGACAGCAGACAGTGCACACCAGCACAGGGCACTGCCATAACAGGGATGGTGACTACAGAAACACGTCTTGCGGGCAGCGAGCGAGGAGCACGGATCCACGCAGGAGACTATTTATCTGCCCGCCACTCCCACAACGCACCTCACAAAGCAGCCGACCGTGGTCCTCCGCCACACTGATCGCAGAAGGGCAAATTTACCTCACGCATAACAAATTGTTGGTATAAAGAGGGTCATCGCGTGAAGGCGAATTCGCACATGCAGAACCCGCATAATGTGAGGGAAACCTGTAATTTACTTACCCCCCAGAGGAAGTCCTATTATCTCCACACGCTGAGGCGCAGAGAGAGGGGTCACGCAGGACACCTGGGGCAGCTCAGGGGTCTGGGCTGAGGTAGCTGGCACGTCAGCCTAGCGCCCTCATCGCCAGCCTTTCCTTTCTCCTCAGGTGAGCTCTGGCTATCTGCGTGTGAGGGGAGCTGGCACAAGGCCCCTCTTTTCCTTTCACCCCCCGTTGGGTCCCTTCAGAAGAGCACAGACTCCAAGGAGGCCCACACGCTCCCACAGGGCCGCACGCATCCATCCAAGTGCTTTGGCTGGACTAACAGCCTGGCAGGGGCTTCTCATGTAGAAAGCACCAGCTGGGAAGCACCCTGAGGAGGGAAGCAAGGGTATAAGGTATATCCCTCCTGTGGGCTGAGGGAGGGCTCTTTCCCAGTGGGACTTGCTGTCAAGATGGGTGTCTGGCATGGGCTGGCAGGAGAGGTACACGTTCAGCTGCCCATCCATCCCTCCAGCATGCTCCTCTGGGGGTGTCCCTGAGAGAGGGCAGCGACGGGGCCACTCAGATGCTAGGTGGTCGGCGAAGTGCCCTCCAAGGCAGTGCTTCTCAACCTTTTTTGTACCAGGACTCATTTGTAAACATCGATAGCCAGTCCTAACCCTGTGCCCTGCCCCCCAACCAGGCCTCAGCTCCCCAGTTTGTGGGGCAGGGTGTGGGGGTGGGACATGGGGGAGCTCTGCCAGCCTGCAAGGGACAAGCCACAGTTTCCCATGCTTTTCTCCTTTAAAGGACAATTCATTTTAAAGTTTGCTGATCCATTTTGAGAGTTTGTTTGTGACCCCTTCATATATTTTCATGACCTCCTTTTGGGTCTGGACCCACGGGTTGAGAAACGTGGCTCTAAGCCACATCTCCGCAGTACAAACAGCCATGCTGGCACAAGGAGGTTTAGCTTGGGTTCTTTGCTTCTGGTTCACCTCCTTTAGAGACTAAAATGACTCCCCCCTCCCTCCCACCACCACTTGTTTTGCACTACTTAGCCTGATAGATACCTAAATTGAATGCACTCTTCGCTGGAGTAGTTACCATAAATCTCCCCTTATTAAGCCTATCATGAAGCACTTGGTCTTATATTCCTCTCACCATTGGCTTTGTTCTGTGTTTACCCTCTTAGATGAGATGGAGCAGTCCCCGGCAATGCGTTCTGACTATCTGGTCTCAGGGATTAGAACTCCACCAGTGAGAAGGAACAGCAAGTTGGCAACACTGGGCAGGATCTTCAAACCGTGGAAGTGGAGGAAAAAGAAAAATGAGAAGCTAAAGCAGACGTCAGCAGGTAGGATGAGTGTGACGGCTTGACTCTGCGCAAACCAAAGCGCAGCTTGAGAGGAAAAATAAGACGAACTGGCAAGTTATTGACAACCTGATTCTAAAAGTAATCCCTAAAATTGGGCCTGCTGTGGATTCAGGGGTTCTTAGACCAGAAGGGACTATCGTGATCCAGCTCCCTGCATAACAAAGCACAAAATTTCAAAGAAATGAATTTCAGCTTGCTTAAAGTGGACTTAATTGAGCAGGCAGTCCAGACTGAAGAAGCTACATTATGTCCCTAGTTTCTGCATTTATAAGGGATCGCATGCAACAGCATTAACAAGGATTGCTCATTTATAGGCTGAGGAGAGATACCCATACTTCCATTGGAAAGTCTTTTATATCTAAACAATACCATAAACCACCATTCAGTAAGTGTTACTGAATGTGACTGAGTACCAAAGTCTGGCTCTTCAGTTAAAATGAGTACAGGAAAGGCTTCAAAGCTATTTTTTGCAGCCTACCCATAATCCTTAGAAAGTCCATTACTTGGATGTGGCCCAGTGCCAGGCATGTCTCCAAATAGTTACCATCTGATGTCTCTTTGGCAACCTCTGTAAAGTATGTTAGTGCTAGCAATCCAGTCCTAGTTGGGAATTTACACTGAAAACAGCCACATCATCGTAAACAATCCTTACATTGACAACTAGTAGAGAAGTAGTGGATTAACTTACATTCACACACCTCCAGGAAACACATATTCCATATCAGCATTAATGCATATCAGTTGAAGAACTTTGCACATCAGTGGGGAAAATTGCGCTGCTCCTGTGCTGGAGGTATGAGCTTGGATGTATGGTGGTATGAGTCTAATACTTTGCATTAGAAATTAAACAGTAAACGAAGAGGACTTTTTTAAGTGCCAGAAAAAGTGGATTGTACAGGTAAGGTATTGGACAAAAACATGTGCTGAATTATAAACAGAGAACTGATGATGATATCTGCTTGAATAGTGACATCATCCAAAGCTTTGCACCCAAAAAGTATCCCTACAATGAGAGGTGTTTATTTTTTCATTTTTCTAGGCACTCCTTTTTGACATATTGCATTCAACCTATTTTCAATTCCCATTTTGGTGACAGAAATCTATCAAGACCCCTAAACAGAGCATGTTGTCATTGCTGTGCCTGATTGGGCTCAACTTTCCAGCAGCAAGTGGCAGATGCTCTGTTGTAGAAATGCTTACTGGAAACTGGGGTGACAAAGTGTGAACTCTCTCATCTCAAAAGACATCCCTAGTGCTCAGCATAGAAGCAGAAGTCACTTGTTTCTTCTAAGGGGCAAATGATTGCAAAGGTGGATGTAAGATGGTTGTCTACAACATGCTCTGTGGAGACCACATGAAAAAGAACGTACTTCCCAATACTGCTTCATAGTCTCAGTATCAAGGCTACAGTAGCTTTCACGTGTTTAGCATCTCCCTGTCCTTCCTTATATCTATTGTTAGTCTCAAATGCAGTAGCCAACCCTCAATCCACAGCCTCTCCCCTAATATATTTCTACTTGGGGACACAGGAAGCTGCCTTTTTATGGAGTATAAAAGTGCTGCACACTCCTAGCGAGAGCTTCTGGCATCCAGCTTCTCTCCTCTTGTATATTATGCAAGAAAGGATGTGTTCAGCATTTGCCCCAAAGTACAGAAGCTGAGGTCCTCAGAGAAGAGACGACATACTGTTCTCTTCACCATTCTCAACACTATGGAGCTGCAGTTTTCTGCTGGTTTCACAAAATCTCTCAACCTCCACAAGAGAAGGCTGAGAGGTGATCCTGTGGCCATCTACAAACTCATTGGGGTTGGGGGGGAGAACAGCAGGAAATAGGGGATACGAAGTTTACCAGAGCACCCATCAGGGTAACTAGAAACAATGGCCACAAACTGAAGGAGAGCAAATTTAAATTGCACATCAGGAAAAAATTCTTTACAGTGAGTGTTGCCAAAATATGGAATACGCTTCCAAGGGAAGTGGTGCTGTCTCCTTCCTCGGAGGTATTTAAGAGGAGATTGGACAAACACATGGCTGGGGTCATCTGAACCCAGCATGCTTTCCTGCCCAGGGCAGGGGGTCAGACTCGATGATCTAATAAGTCCCTTCCAACCCTAATAACTATGACATCTATGAAACATGGTTCCAATTCTTGATTCCTATCAGAGTTATTCTCCGGCTTAAGGCAGCTAATTCATCTGATTCCCAGAAGGGACTGATGCACAGAATGGAAGATAGAGAGGAAGGGGAAAAAAAAGAAGGAACAAGTAGTTTTGAAGCCCCTTCTGCATTTGGCAAGCAATACCAGCTGGTGATTTGTTTGAAAAATTCCTAAGCAGGGGAGGGCTTGTGCATGAAGGTCAATCAGGTGAAATAATATATTGGTAACAGATGCTTATACAAAGCATGTGGTATGACAAAGAGACAAAGCAGTAGTGGGCAGAAAGTCTTGAGGAGCGTGGAGCTTTTGGCTTCCCCTACGAATCACAAATATTGAACAGTTTTATAATCCCCTGTAGAGGGAGGTTTGAGCCCCACCCTAAATCTGAACATCTCCTGATCTGGGAGTTTTAGATTCAGATCCAGGCAGCTGGCATCTCTATCACCAATGCACATAACCAAAACACTGCACTGAAACAACCTTGAATTTTGACAGAGGATATGAACATGGTTGTTACGCCTCTTGGTATATCTTTGTACTTTACAAAGTCCTGTGTCTTCAATTGGCCATTCAACTATGGCTTTAATGATGAAAAAAGCACTGAACTGGCCAGTTAGTCAAAATGCAGCCCAGCATTAAAACTACACCTCTAAAATTCTCTGTGGTCCTTTCCAGGTCCACTCATTAGCATAATGCATTTGCGACTAGTCACCATTCACCTGTTGCAGTTTTCCCACTGAATTTCTGTACCTGACTATTTCCATCCATTGTTTCCTCTGATTTTTCTATGTTATGCTACCACCTTCTGCAGTGTTAGAGAAGAAGATTACAGCAAGGCAAGGTCGGGATGAACTCATTAAGAAAGGTCTTCTGGAGATGATGGAACAAGGTAAGTAAAAGCTATCTTCCTTTTTATTGTAGTTCTTATTTATTTACTTATTTATTTTTTTCACTGTAGTTCTCATTCATGCAAATAGGAAACACATGGCCATGAGGGGAAAAAATGTGATCAGCCTGAACAATCATTAAGTCACATTCATTCTGAATATAACTCAACATAAACAGTATTAGTTTGGGTGTTTCTCCATCTTGGGTACAATTCCAGTTATGCAAGCATGAAGTCAGTGATGTAGGTTTTATGCAATTACAGAAAACTGCCAAGAAACTCAAAGCTTAAATGATTGTAACACCAAACACATAGATACATTCAGCAAAGTTAACTAGTACAGACTATTTATAGAATGATGTTAAATCTAGGTTTTCAGTTGTCTTTAATGTCAAGCAGGTTTAGTACAAGACACAATATCATTATATCAGTCCTTCATGCACAGAGAAAAGTGAGAGTTGGTGCTGTTGTTTTTAAAGCGTCCTGAATACAAAAGAAGTTCAGAAGCAGTGACTAGAGATAAGAGGGTAAAATGCCACAGACCTGCACAAAGGACTGCAATTCTATTAGTTACTTGTCTAAAGCCCCAAGCAAATGCTGCTAGGAGAGAAAAAGACAGGTTCCTGAGATGGTTTAGGCTTCTACCAGATAGCGTGGGTCCTAGCATCAGATACCCAACTTTGTATATGCATTTTCCCTAAATATAGCTAAAATAAATTATCTTTGGTTCAGGAACTTTATCAAACTTCATGTTATCATGGAAAGGGCGGGTGTGGGGAGGAAGAGGATGTAGAGGGTAGGGGGAAGAGGCCTGCTGAATAATACCAAGCTGAGAGAGATAAAGAATATTTATTAAAACCAACAGGAACAAAAATGATTTTGCCTTGCTTAAAAAAATTGAAAGTCTATAAATAACCCAACAAAATGACACTTGATGATATTATATTTGACTGCAACTGAAAAAATAGAGAGTCAGAAAATAAGCATTTGTAATTACAGTAAAATTATGCATGTGTATTTCATATGCATTTTACATATAAGATCTAAAAGCTACTGAATGGCTAGTTTATTCTGGTAGAAGTTTAAGAATGCTTATCGTTAAATATGATTAATAGTCTGTTGAACTGTTTTTCCTTCATACCAGGCAACTACTTAATCCCTTATCATCCTGATGATACTAGATAGACATAAGGCTAAGAAATTTGCAGTGTATATAAAAATTTTGAATGCACTATGAATTTGAAGTTATAGCCTTCTAAAAACAAGCAAAGGAAAATTATGTAGAGCACATCAAAGGCATTACTAGTATTAGATCAGCTTTTGACTTGTTCTCAAGAACAAGTTGAAAATAAAACTTAAGAAGTTACATATTGAAATCATTTTTGAAAGATAAAAGAAAGAACCAAATAAGCCTAGTTCAATAAACAGTGACCAACAAAAATTTAAAAGTTGCCTTTCAGCGGTTGGTTGGAAATGGACTGGTTTATTTCTTCTTTCCTCCTTGTCTCTGTTACAGTTACATAGGGTTCATAAAAACATCAGGCAATTTTACAATGCCACACCATTGTCTAGAGAAGAGAGTCTGAATAATGGTCAAGCAAAGGACAATGTATGATGCTAAAAATTATTCTCTTCCAACACAATAGATATTTTGAATCTTAAGGGTCCTTTTATTGTCTTACATATGCAGTATACTAAATCCTGTTGAAAATTGCCCCAAATGTCTTGTAAAAACTGATCATAATCCGACTCAGATTAAGGCAAAACTGCAGCAGTGGCATCCTCATTTTTTCAGATTAAATCTGTTTTTTTTTTTATGAATGCTCACTGCAATAATTTATAGTTGTTAAAAGGAGAAGTATTATGCTAAATCTCTAAATTCCAGGCTTCTCTTTGTGACTTAACTCTGCTACGGGTGACCTGGTTCCTGTTCTCTATACTAAACTAACACAAAACAGAGAGACAGCTTGAATCTGAAAAATCGGTGAAGCCCTGTCACCCAGCAATGGCACGATCTGTTTCTGTAGTGTACCCACTTGGTAACTAGCATGCTGCACTGCACACCAGCCTACAGAAACTGTGAGCTACTCTTAACTGGGCTCAGCCCAGAATAGGAGCTGGTGAAGAAACTGCATCACTTCAGGGATGGCTTGGAAGGAATCGGCACCTGGAACAGTTTCTTTCTGGGGCCTTCCTTTCTCTGGGGACAGATTGTACAAGGGGACTTAACCACTTTTCAAGGGACAGTTTACTTCCCTTTTCATAGCACCTGACCAGAGATTCTGCCTTGTAAATTGACAGTGCCTAACCAAGCTAAGCCTCTTCCCACTTCTTGCCCCTGTTGTTCATGGAGTGCTGTATCGAGTAGCCAGACCCTGGTTTCCAGAACTCTATGATGGAGTCACAGCATGAACAGCCCTGTACTTCATTCCTCCCAAGCATGGTGGAGTAAGGGCAAGGAACAAATGTGACCCAGATTAAATCCAGAGGGTGATGCTAGAAATTATACAGCAGATTTCATTAACCATAAAAGTGCTGTCTCCTGCTAACTCTGTCATGCTACTTCTGAGAGTCTTCATTCTTACTGTGAGAAGTGCAGATGCATCCCTTAGAAGAACTTTTTGACTGACTGGCATTGGAACAGGCTACCTAGAGAAGCTCTGAAATCTCCTTCTCTGGAAAATTTCAAGAGTAGGTTAGGCAGACACTTAGCTGGGATGGTTTAGTTGGGGATAATCCTGCCTTGATTAGAGAACTGAACTAGACGGCCTCATGACAGTCCCTTTCGTCTCTACTGCCCTATGATTCCAGGGCAGCTTAGGCTGTAGAATCCAATGTTTGCCATAATTTGTTCCTGTCTAAGTAGTTTGTCCTCACTTGTGATCTGAGTTCTCCAGTATGGAAGAGCACTGTTGCTTCCTGACACCAGTTTGTCAGCATTTTGAAGACTTACAGAGAGTCTCTAGTGTCCTCTTATACTAGTGAATACCTGCCATTTGTGCTGTCCCTTGATCATCTCTCAAGAATCACAGGGTTAGCACTACCACTGCCATATTGCTGTAGGGATCTGCATGTGCGCTGCCCACCTCTGACCAGGGACCTCGTAATTCTCTATCCCAGACACTCCTCATTAGAAGCTTGCTGACAGGGCTGTCTTCTCCTGGCTGTTATTCCATTTGTCAGTGAAGTTTTTATACATAATGATTTAAAGGAGCCAATGTTCTGGCTCTGTTTTATTGTTGTGGCACAGCATTCAGTGGCTTGCACAGCAGGAGTTACCTCCTGCACTAAGTACAGACAGTCAAAAAGTCCAAAGCCAAATCAATTCAATCTTTGCAGGTTAGTCTAAGCTGCATAGATTGAACTGATAAGCAAGTGAACAGACATCCACTTTTGATTCTGGAAATGCAGTTACATGCCTGCAGTTGGCCAGAAGCTGGGTGGGTGCTACAACATGCCTCCCTACTGGCCTGGAGCATACAGCTAGGGCCAACTACCTTGTGGCGGGGGGAGGTGCAAAGCATCATGGGATACTGGGGACTGTGTTAACTTGAATCTGGAGGGGATCTAGGGCCGAAGTTCAATTAACCAATTTAACCTAAATCAGTTCAGTCTGATACTACATCCATCCAGATTTATCTTAAATCAGTTTCACACACTTCGAAAGAGATTTGTGCGCACTGAATTTCTGATCACTTATACCAGTTTCTGATCACTTATACCAGTTTATGTATAATTTCTGTCCCTAACCCTGGAGAACACAGACAGAGCTATCCAGTTCTGCTCCTTGCAAACATTTAAGGAGTTTTTCCTTTCTTGCTTTCAGTTACGAAGAGTAGATTGGATCAAATGTAACACAAGGTATAGTGCTAGGAGGAAAGCTCTCTCTGACAAATAATGGAGGCAGCTGTTAATATGCCAATGATTATGTATACGCTGGCTTGACAATGAGCTGTAATGTCGGCAGTGAACTTTTCCCCCCCCATTCCCCTGTATCATAGCAACTGTGCTACTGCAGGGGCTATTTTAAGAACAGTAACTTTTTACTGAACGTGATTATGAGGCAGCCAGAGTGAGCTCAGCCTATAACAAAAAATACTGCATTAGTTCTGCAGCATCTGTGGGCCAAAGTTTGATACCCTTAATCAAGTGAGCAAAAAGTCTTACAAAAGTGAAAAGGAGAGCGTGTGAACATTATATCTTAAATCCCAGTTTAAGAAACTTATCGTGGTATCACTACAAGGGAGGACAGACATGTTGTGAGGTTCTACTAAGGAGTTTCTAGTGCCAAGGTGGACAGCATACAAACATATCATTTCAGAGACCTAGCCTGAGCTGGAAGTAGTTGCTACAATTTGTAAAAGTGAGCCTTATCCTATCATTTCTGAGAGAGAACCAAGGAAATCTGCCTGAACTGGAAAATAGCGAAGATCATCAGAGTTCTTACAGCTGATGGGACTATTGGCAGCAGAAGTTACTATTCAAGGCTAGGTCAGGGTAGCTGGATCTGACCCTCTGAACCTGTGTCAAGAGGACTTTGGATTTCAGTTTTGTTCAGACATTTGAGCACACCTGTTTAAAAAAGGGGCCTAAATTGAGTCACCCACAAAACCCCAGTGAGGCAGCTGAGTATCAGGAGGCTTATCTTCAGAGCTACTGAGCATCCACAAATTCTGCTGATGTCAGTGGGATCAACAGGTGCTGAGCACTTCTGGAAATCAGATGCTGCCAAAGGTAAGTTCTCACTACAGTGAGTCCTCATAAAGAACACTGTGCAGTAAGTAACAGATTATTAGGCATATACTTCTAATTAGTGGCAGGATGCATTAGCTTTTACTGCTGACAGCTTAATTAAGATTAAATGACATGGTGTTTTAGATGCCGAAGGCAAAGCTTGCACTGCTGATGCTGCCACCAGAGCAATGCTGAGTGACCTTCCACCTCCCACATGCCAGGCACTTACCTCAGAAGAGATGCAGCAGGAAAACACAACAGCAACAACAAATGCGACCTCACTTGGAGAGGAGTTGCAGTCAGAGGAGCTGAAAGAGGATGCAGGTATTGAATGTCAAATAGAAAAGTGCTTCCCCTGAGGTGGCCTGAGATAAGTCAAAAGAATTGGTTTCTGAGAGGGTCAGTGTTGCATTCAGCTCTCTTTCTTCCAGACCAGGTTAGAAATCTATATTGAGTTTCGAGCTCTTTGCTGAACCCAGGGGCACATGAACCTGGGGTTAATGGGCATAGTTGGATGTATAAGAAGAGACTACATTGGCATTTTGAACTCTTGGTATTAGTACTAATTATTGTGAATGTGAAACATTCTCCCCCTAAAACATCTTTGCTTACATTTCCACAGCAGGTATGTGCTTGCCTGAACAACCTGGGTAGCACTGCAATGGCTATGTACCTAAGAGATGCACATGTCCCCTTTGAGATGGTCATCCATACTGGGATCCATGGATGAAACTGAAAATGTATTTCAGTTTGTAGAAACAGCACTTCTGTATCAATAGCACAACTAAGCCCAAAACAACCTCCATACCAGAGTCCCTTCCTGCAAACACTCACAAATTTTGACCCCCAAATAACATCCGGATCTGAACCCAGTTAGGTCTGCCAGACAAAGTTTTAGCAATAAAAAACTTAGTATAAAAGGTTGCCAAAATAGTCAGCTGATATATCTGTGTCATAGGGGAATTTTTCATTGTATGGAGTCAGTTGTTATACCCAGAGCACATCTATACATTCATTAATGAGCAGTGCCTACTGCGCATTAACTTTAGTACTTGTATAATCAAGCACTAAATAAGGGTGCAGTAGGCTGCTGTACTGCACATCAGTGCAATTGTACACTTTGTGTTACGCTTCATGTGCAGTAGACTAATACTACTGCTCATTAGCATATTAGCATGGTTTTTGCCATTTGTGCTAATGCATAGTAGAATTAGTCTACTGCACAATGTCTCATGTAGATATGCCCCCAGTGTACTAGGCATGGTTGGGGGGAAAAAATACTGATATGTCCCAATTGCCTTAGTATTCTGGCAAGAAGCTACTGGAACAGCCCCTTGGTGGGCAGTGCAGTTGAGTAAAACTTAGAGCAACCTTAATGCTGTTCTGAATTGCACTTGGGTTGAGCCAGTCCTGATTGGCCCTATGGTTGTGGGGTCAGAATGATTAAATTAATCTTTTATTTAACTATTGGTCCAGTAGAATGCAGATACAGCTTTAATATCTAGCCTTTATGTTGCCATTAGTAACTATCACTATAAAGGTTATTAGTAGTATTTTTACTAATAAGATGTATTATTAATCAGTGGCCTGACTATAGATCAACTCTATTCATAAGTTGAGTGTGATGGTTATGGGTCTTTTGGAAGAGGAGGGAAAAGAGAGTCAACTTCTAACTGGAACAATATATTATCTCCTCATCTTCTCAATTTCTGCTTCATGTGTTATGTCATGCAGAAACATCTCAAAATAGATTTTTTACACAGGGGCCCTCTAATATTTGTCTCATTTCTGTTCTTTATGTTATAAAATGAAAGCAAAACAAGTGACTCAGAATCTAGCCCTGTATGTAGTTGACTTCTGTTAATGCATGCTCATATGGTTCTTTTTCCACTTTTCTGGTTTGTCTTGAGCCAAACTAAATACTCTTCAAACTGTCCATCTTCCTACAGAGCCTAAGACAATGAGACCTCAATCTGCATTGGGATTCTCCAGGCACTACTATCATTAATAATAATGTTCCAAGACCACTGCCATTTTTATATAGCTCTGAGCAAGCTTCCTCTCTGCTTGTGTTTGGTTTCAGTCACTGGGACAGGAAAGGTGGGGCCAAAGAGATCAGAAGGAAAAAGAGATGAGAAAAGGAAGTTATGTGTGTGTAGCTTTGCCATGTCCAGAATCATTTTCATCCCATGTCTAAACTCTGAACATAGGCATTGATTTCCTTCCAGATTGTCCTTATTTCTGGTGACACTTGTTAGTGCCAGCTCTTTTTAGTATCTCTATTGTCTAACCTTGCCTGTATTCTGCATTTATTTTTTCCCTCTCAGGGCTTGTGTCTTTCCTCCAGCCTCAGTAACGAGAAAGATGGAATTACATTTTCTAAAACAGCTTGCTGTGAAACTCCAGTCATTGTTAGATGTCCTTCTGCCTCTTTCTTTAGCAACTTCTGGCTTTCCATACAATTATTGTTACTATTTTCTTGAGCTCAGTTAGTTCCATCTTTGTGCATTTTGGCATTTCTCTCTTTATAAGCATAAGCAGTCCAAATCCATTCCAGACCTTACCCTGTTCCTGTTGACATTAGTGGGAAAAAAATATGTAGGATGAGCTTTCCTTGACACAGGTTCCAGTGGTTTCCACAGGAGTTTGCAGCAAGCAATACAGGCTCAACCCTGTGCACGTGCATACATTTTATTACTGTATCTTTGTAATTTTATGCTATTTAGCTAAATATGCAAATATTGATGTGTATAGTAGAGGTGTGAAAAAGAGGGGAAAACAAGAAAAAGGAAGAGAGAGGAAAAGCAAACCAGTAACATAGGAGATGTTTATATTTTTGCCATCTGTAGGATTTGAGAGATTTGTGCTTCCAACTTATGGGGGTTCAAATGAACAAGTTAAAAGGGAGAAAAAGCCACATTCCAAAATAACAGGTCTTGGAATTCTCATGGAGTATGCTAAAAGCTTCTAGGTCTCTAGCGGTATAATATTATGATAGAAATATGCGCCTCTGTTTATTACCTGACAGTCTTTCACAGCAACGTCAAGCAAAAGTTCCTTTTCACAAGACTCATTTAACTGACAGCTAGAAAACAGAAAAACCTTTATTTTTAAAAATTATATTGTAGGAGTTTTGTAACCTCCCAAAGCTAGAACAGGAGACCTGGAATCCAGAGTTCTGGATTCTCTTTTCTCTTCTGTCATTGCCTTGGTATGTGACATGAAGAAAGCAACAACATGCCTATTTTCCCAGTCTATTAAATGGGGATTATAATACTTCCTACTTCACAGGAATGACATGAATTTAGGGAAGTTAGGTTTCTTCTATACATATCTTTTTTTCCTACTGAATTGGGCCCCAGTTCAACAGGAGTCTTTGCATGGATTACAGTGGACTTCAGGTCACACTCCAGAAAATACAACTGAATGTAAATATTTGCTCCCTTTGAGTTTTCAGATTTTCTTTCTTTTTTTCTTCTTTCTTGGTAGTAAACTGATTTAAAGCCCCACAGGATGTGATCTGATGCCATTTTGAAATGGGAATTGGTATATGATGCTCTTGAGATGAATAATTAGTTACACTCTTAAGGGGTCTAGTGCCAAACCTTGAAATATTCTCAATGGAATGAGATTCACTCTATAATGTGAACTCTGTAAATAGTATGTGTATCATATTGTGTATTGATAGTAACCAACAATGACCAAAGTCCACTTTGAAAAATGGTAGTAGATGATCCATGGTGGAAAAAGGAATGAGGTTCTTATTAAACAATGACCCTTGATAAGGATTTGTTTAATGAGAACTTCCTAATCAGGACTTGAGTTTAGAAAAGTCAAGCATTGATAGGACTGGCTGAAGCCAAGCAGACTATGGGCTAATCCTGTCTAAAGGTTCAGTTCTAATACCCACATTCATTTATACTCATGCTAAACAGAACCAGACTATACAAGCAGTCCCGTCAGCGTCAGCAGGCTTAACAGTACATGACACTATTGCTCCCGTTGAGTAGAGGTATTACAGTCTGGCTGTACATAACTTATTGTGGCTATCAAGCGACTAGCAACATCCATTCTATCACTTGGCCTTTTAAATAGTGCTCAAGATTTTACCCATTTTAGGATGCCAATCATGCTGCAGTTCATTAATGACTTCATTTTGCTCTACTCCATGCTACTTAGACGTTCATTACAAAAAAAAGAGGATTAGAGAATCATTCCACTTAGCAATTTCTCCTCATTGTACAAATAGTATATGATTTTTCATGGCAACTAACATGAAATATCACTCCTAGATTTAAAAACAAAAACAAGTAGGGAATGCAATGCTTTTATCAAAAAATGAGATGATTATTTCTCAAACAAAGCAACTTTTCTTTCAATCAAGCAAAAATTTTGCAAGCATTTCCCGAACTAATAATGCACATTTATTTTACTTCCCTGTCTCTCTGAAATGATAAATACCCATTATCCCACTTCTAGGCACTCACATTAATCTGTTTGTCAACAAATTAAAAGCTATTATCTTGCCAAAGCCATTGTCTGCTACTGCCTCACTGCTCTGCCGCCTTCCCTTTTTCACTCGAAATTCAAGGATGAAGATTGCTTGTTAATACAAAGAGCTTATACAGAAAGGGTTTGGAGGGAAATTAATTTATAATGCAATAAGGTCACAAACAAATCTTTCTGTTAATAGGCCCCCCCAGCAATTAGAGATGGGAACATTATTTTATCCATCCTGCAAGACCAGCACACAGTTTTTCTTGTAAGATTATTTTTTTCTTTAAGTTAATTTTCTGTCATTCATTTTACTGCCTTGTCCCATTTTAAATGCCTCAAGTGAAGGAGTTTCCATTACTGTCCACCTATCAGTCGCCATTGTCTTCAGAGAACGGTTCTCACTATTTCTATGGAGGCCAGTTTGGCAAGCTAAGGACATGCTCTTGGGCTGGCTTCCTTGGAATCAAGTGCACTCGTCTCCATTCACAAGGTATTCTATAGCCTGCAGGATCAGGCCTCTTGGTGAAACAGGACTCTTTCTAAAGCCAGACTTCAAGTTAAATTTTTTCCCTACATACTTTGGTTCCTGTTCTCCTGTTCCAGAATTGCTATCATGATCTAGTGGCAGATTTTTATAGGAGATTGCTTCAACTTCTCTTCCTGGTCACTAACATGAGCTGCAAGAAATCTTCAGGAACTCTGACATGAGAGAGATTAGAGCAAAATTAGGCAGCAAGTTGAAGTCACATATTTAATGGGATAAAAAAAAATTGCCAGGAAACCTGGCGTCTATGCAGAGAGGAATCATAAAGAGATCTTTGAGGGAATATTAAAGCTTAATCATTCCTTAGCCTTTATTTGTGTTCCTTGCAAGGAGAAGTGCTCACACAGTCGCACTCTTAATCACTGCAGCTGGGCTCTAAGACAATGAATTGCAGTTCTCAACATGCAGTTCTCAAAAGCCACAATACCCTGCTGTCCTCATTATAGAAATGACATAAGAAAAGATTTTGGGGAGAATGAGTAAAGGCTGTTTGGCTGTTCAAGGCTCAATAATTTCCTTAGGAACACAGAATCTAATTGTTTCCTCAGTTACCCTGGTGGGTTTTTATATTTTACCTGAACACCCTTGGCTGGTTGGCTATTTCACACATTAATTATTTTCCTTGAGAAAATAAGTGCTTCTAGCTGTGTGCCGTGACTCTCTTTTTTCTGAATTTTCCTGGAATAGCCCCTTGGTCTATCATTATTTTTAATTTCATGTTCCGTTAATTGTACTGCTTCTTACCCTCTTGCTAGCCAAGAAACCTTCAGCATCCACTGAAGACTTAGAAGATGCCAGCCTGCCAGCAACCGAAGAGAATCCACAAGCCTTACTTGTTACTGAATCTGCGGGTTCCCCACAGAAACAGACAGAAAGAAACCCAGCACAGCTTCCCAGCCCCCCATTGCTCCCGATTCCTCCACCTAAGGCAGTGTCTAAAATCACTAAAAGTGTAACAGGTGAGTCACAACAGCCTAGAAAGACCTTTCTGTCCCCTCAACATGGTCATCCTCTACACATGTGGATGCATCATTTTTCTCCTACCTACTTTTTTGGTCAGATCCTCAGCCACTAAAAATTAAATCTAGTTTCTTGAATGAACTGTAATCTAAAAGCACTAAATCTCTGTGTGTTACACGGATACCAGACCTTTCATAGGTTGGTTTGTTTCTGGAGGTTGTTGCAAGGCTGCTGTTTTCAACACACGTGAAGCAGATCAAACTGATTGCAGACATGTGCCAAATCAGCAACTTCCACAAGTTGCTGTGAACATCGAAGGTTTCAATTAATTTCACTGGACAGAAACACAATCCAATAACATTTTGGCAGCAGCGCAGTTCCATTCAATAGGTCCCTCATAACATTTTTGCCCGAAAGCTTTGGTCTTTTGGCAGGTCTAAATTAGAGCTCTGCAAACTGCTCTAATTACACAGAAGAGCATGTGAACATTTCACCTGGTTTCCACGATCTACTTCCCCCCATCTCAGGATTCACTCAAAATTCCAGTTTCAGACCCTCAAAAAGATGAATTCCTTAATATACCATCTCAGTGGTATTACATTTTTCAACAGTCGGGCAGTGGAAAGGGCATTCCAGTAAGTACAACTGTCATTTGCTCCCTCTCTGAGGACCCTTTATATTGCAAGAGTGGTGAAAAAGGCCTTAAGTATAAATGAGAATCAGGCTTGAACATCTAAAGTACCTGTTTTTATCTATTAATTAGGCATAAGCACTGGGCTACTGCCATGATTTGCATCTATAATTTACTGATACAAAAAAGGTGGATTATGGTTTTGGAATCACAAGGAAGCAGAAGATCAGAGGGTGCTATTCTTCCAACCAGAACTATTGGGAGACTTTTGGGTTAAACTACATCTGTGGAAAATTGAATTTTAGCTTAAATGAAATGTTTAATGAAAAGTGCAGTTTTTGTTTGCTATGGAAAACATAAATATTTTGTCAGAAAACAAGAGTTTTTGAATCAAAAGTGGTGTTAGGGTTTCCTGAGACTAATAGCATGGGGTATGGACAACATACTTTTTAGCCACTTTAGAAGGGCAGAGGAGAAGTTGGGTGGAGGAAGGAGGCAGAGCTGATATTTGGGAAGGCACATCAGCTGTTATTCTGTTATAGCTGCATGAACCTGCAGATACCTTGACCCTAGTGAAACAAAGCTAAAGTTTTAGTGGGTTTGCTACAGAATCATCCAGATATAACAATTGCATTCTCAACAGCTTATACTGGTTTGTTATTCCCATCTATACCCTTAGACATAAGCACCAACTTTTATTTTTGCCAGGGTGGACCTAAGATAATGGACACGTGGACAGTTTTACACATTTCAGGTGACAGCTGTCTCCCCAAGGTGGGGCCAGGGTCCTTGGGCCCCTACATACTCAGCTACTCTGGCCTTAGATAGTTTATGTTTTTGCTCGCCTCTCTAAGCCAAGCTGTCTAGGTTCCTACTTCTTCCATAATGCAGCATGATCAGGCATAGCTATGGCCTTCATCCTCTCACCAAGAGAAGAATCAATCATATCTCATGGGACATATAATTAATTGAAAGAAACTGGCCTGTAGAGCAGAAACCCTACAACTCCTGTAAGGCATTTCATTTGGGAGAACTTGTTATTTGGCCCCCAACTTTTTGTGGTCTAGAAATATTTTAGCTTGTAGTATTTCATTTTTATCTATATTTTCTACAGGGAGTGGCAGGGAGGGGAGGGGGAAGAAAAAAACACCCACAATCTGTGTTTTTAGACTACTTTGAGTAATGACACTTAAAAAAGAAGGGAGGGCTGTTTTGTATATGGAAGTGGAAGTAGTAGAAAACCAAACCTGAACAAGTACCAGCAGGGAGTGAGAGGGAAGCAAAATGGCAGGGAGAGAGAGAGAGAGAGAGAGAGAGAGAGAGGAACTGTGACGTGAAAGCAACAAAGTCAGAGCTGTGCTCTAGATGCTGGTGGTGGAAGGAAGGAGGAATAAGCCAAGCACTAATTAATCAGAGAAGGGGGAGGAAGGCAAAGCATGGGCAAAGCACCAAGGAACCACTTTGTAAGATTATTCATTGACCACTTGTTGGTAGAACAAACCAGGTGTGATTTATAAAAGTACTCGGAGGCCTCTGCTGCCTTGAGTGCCCAGTCCCATGGGCAGCTTCATAATCAAGGAAGCATAAAAGGTGACATAAGTCATGTCTACAGAGTAAGTTTACTGTGCCAGGCAATGCTACCTTCAGATAGCCCATGTGGGACAGCATGGTGTGCCTCCTCAACCAAAAACCATGGACTTACAACACCACCAGTGGACTGGGGATCAGAGGGTGTGAGCCAACTGACCCTATCATTTAGCAGTGCTCATTAGTCCAACTGTAGTGCTATTTAGATGTGGCTACACCATTTCCAGTGCAGGTAGCAGCCTGCATGGAGCAATACAGGCATGCTTGAGGATACCACGGTTGGGCACAATGAGTTTAAAGTGTAGCTGTGACTTCAGACACCTCCCCTCCCCTCCCACTCAGAAATGTAGATCTTCCTGTGAAAGCAGAGGCAATCCTTTCCTCTTGCTCAAAAGTGCAACTGGACTTAGAGGTGTTTTTCATCCCTTTGAGCTATGGTTCAATGGAAAGCAGATAGATTATAAATCTCTATGTACATTTCCACAGTAGCATGTGATCAACATCTTCCTGAGCTCAGCTCTATGCCTGCTGGATATGGAGAGACCACTTCAGGGGAAGAAATGTAGATGTTGTTGGGGTAAATGGTACACAGCTTTATTTCCATTGCATTGTGGCTTGGTTCTACACTTCACAGACATGTCAAAATGTTCCCATGCTTTAAAGCAGTTAAAACAGTAGTTTCCAAGGTACCCCTTCTTAGATTCAAGTTATCCTTGGAAAATGCCTGTTCTTAGCTTTCAATAATTTATTTTTATGACATAAAATAATACACGAATTCTTCTGTTGCAAAGAGCTCAGAAAGACCACAGCAGAGCAGAATATTTTTCTGCACACAGCAACTGACCCCTCTCACAGCAGGGAAAAATATTTTGATACTATGGATTCCTATTAGAAATTTCTGGGTTTATCCTGTGGGACATGCATAGGTGTTTACACCTTAACAATGCTAATATTGTGTGGCACCCTGAGGCACCATGAAAAGGATGTCATGGCACCCTGGTTGAGAATTACTGCTTTAAAGTGTTTTCAGGACTAGGTCACCCACATAGATTTAATTCACTCTTTTTCTATGTACATACATATAAAGAGAGAGAGGGTGGATAATTGATTAGGCATCTGGTGAAGGCCATGAAAAACATGCAGTCTTGCCAAAATTATTCAAAAATCATGAGTCAGACCCTCTTCTCCCCCCAAAACATGAGAATGTAACTCACAATGTAATCAATCTCTTTCTCAAAAATAGCAAAAAACCCCAAAAGAAATACTCATGATTTGTGTGCAGTCATGTCATCCATTCCCACCTTCAGTCATCTGGGTGTGACAGTCAGCCCACTCTCCCAGATGTATATATTGAGCTAGCAGATCTGGGCCCTTGCTACATGAATTTTCACTCCCAGATGATAAAGTTACCATTCCATCAACTGCCCTTAACTTGTTGTGCTGCTACATATGGACTGTGTGCTAAACTGGAAGCAGCATGGTTGCTAATTAGCTAGGGGTAGGCTAATTGGCACACACATTCAACAACACTAATTAGTGCACTCCAAGTGTTACACAGAGGTGGCAATCATTTTTTAGTTTATAGGAGGTTGCTGTCTCTGGGGAGGGTGGGTTTACTGTATATTACTGCCTTAGTCTACCTGGGTCAGCATTTTATATGGTAGTTAAGTCAGGAGGAATATAGCCATCTCTGTGCAATACTTCAGGCAGGATAATTAGCACTGAATACTGGCATCAGTTGGCCCATATCCATGCCCAGTAGCCTGTCTGTAGTACCATGCTGATGCAGCTACACAGTTTCCAAGTCAGATGGCAGCCTGTATGGAGTACCTTTGTTTGAGGGTATCACTGTCTCTTAAGGCCAGTTTGCTATGTAACACAGACCAGTCTAATGACCAGTCTAATGAGAAGTCCTTTCTTGCTAGGATTCTAGTGATACCAGTAAATGTTTTGTCTGGATAAGGATTTACTCCAAAGAAAGACAGAATGTTGAAAAGGATCCGTGTTTGTTTAAATGCATGTTTAACACTAGGTGGCAACATGAGAAAAGGAATAGGCTTTCACACAACCAAACCAAACTGATTTATGGTACCAAAGTGCAAAGGTCCTGCCTCTGATGTAAAAAGCAAGTGTTGAAAGCAAGTACAGAAACAGAGTAGGGTAAGACAGTGGGAAGCGAAAGAGAAATGAAGAAAAAAATTAAACAGCATCTTTTTTTACAAGTAAGGGTGTTTACTCTTGCATCCTCCTACAAGTCTTACGGAGAGAAGGTGATATTATTAGAGGTTCAGCCTTAGCAGTATCAGGTGTGGGTTGTACTGGGGTGACCGATCTTACTGTTCTCATGGAAGCGATGAGAAGAATGACAAGGACTGAAGAGGAGCCAGGTCTGAAAAAAGGAAGAATACTCTAAATTTCAATCTGGAGAGCTATAGGCTCTGGCTTGAAAGCTGAGATTTCCAAAGCTGCCTAAGGCACTTGGATATCAAAGTCCCATTACAATTAATCCAGATGCCCAGATGCTTTGAAAATCTCAGCCTTAGATATAAAAAGAATCAGTTAAACATTTCCCCACTCCTCTTTTCCTTTCTACGGTATTCAGGACCACTACCTTTCTTTGCTGACATCTGTTTAGATTTCATCAACTCTAACAGGTTTTGTTGACCTGAGTAATAGCTTCCTATTGTAAAAGCTCTGGTGTTTCCCTAAGTGAGATGAGAGTTAGGAATCCATAAGGAAGTGGCAAGAGCAGAGAATGCATCAGATCCTGATTTTGCTCCAAATGAAGACAAGAACGCATAAGGTTTAAGTCAAGTCTTCTGCTGAGTTAGAGTGTACCTGTATATGCAGTTAGAGTTTAGCAGAGATGTGGGTGAGGGGTGTAGGAATCTAAAATAGATTGATGGGATTGAGAAGGAAGAAAGAGATGACTGTGTTGGGAGGAAGTAGGGAGAAGGGTGAAGAAGAAAAGATCCATTTTTCCAGGCCAACCCTCTGCAGTACTGGCCCTTCTATTTCAGATCTAGATGGCAATCTCAACGCAGTCTCATGTCTCTGCTATAACCCTCACTATTCAATACATAGAGTAAATTTCAACTTAGGCTCTGTGTGTAACAACAAAGGCCTGGCATCACCTCTAATTTATTTTTTTATTTTTATTTTTTTGGCAGCAGGAAGTGAAATAGATGACCCAGTTGTGAAATCCCCTCCTTCCACTATCCTGAAGAATTATGTCATCGTTGGTTCCTCCCAAATCTCAGGACAAGCTGCCCTCTTCCATCCTTCTGGCCAGAAAGGCTCTGATTCCCTTATCAGAGGACAGCACCCAACGCCAACTGGCTCCCCTCACCTTGCTGCCGTCCACCTGCCTTTACCTCCCAGCAGAGTCATTGAGGAACTCCACAGGGCTCTGGCCACTAAACATCGGCAGGATAGGTAAATATAGTGCGCTGTGTACCGGGGAACAAAATCCTTGAAAATAGAATATTTTTCTAATAAAAATTCCCTTCTTGCTGTTAAACATTCCATTCATTCAAGTTGACTGAATCCGCTCAGTTTTGTCCTTGCATTATTTGTTGCTGCTGCTAATCCAGGCAACAATCTCTAGTTAAAATGAAAGGTTCTGTTATCACTTTATAATAACTGAACTTGATAATACTGCAACAGGGAAACAGGGGATCAGATAGGTGAACTTGTTTGATAAAACACAGTCCACAGTAAAAAGTATCTTGTCCCTGAATCAGGATATCAGATGGAATAACATAGGCTAGTCCTGAGAAAAGAACTACATCCTTGCAGACCACACATCACTTTAGGCTGGTTCATCAGGAACAGAGATCAGAGGCCAGGTGTTCAAAACTGCATGTGCACAAAATGCACAGCTAATCTGCACACAAAACTGTCCAGGCTCTCGCATGCAAATCAAGCAATTTCTCCATCAGATAGACTGTTCTGATAATCAGGGATACAATTACCCAACTAGCCAATTTAATCAAATAACTATGCCTGAAAATTAGGAATCCAGTTTCTTGGACACATTTATTGAAAATTAGACCCCAGCAACTTCTCTGAGGTTGCCTGTGACTTTTGGAGCTGTACACAATGGTTAGAATTTCAGAAGATGGAGACAGGATGTGAATCTCTCTGCCCTGACTCAAGAATGCCTACTTCACCTAAGAAAATGAGTTATTTCAATACTGCATATCATATTTACACGTGACTAGAGAAAATTACCTGTTTCTCAATATTGAAACTGTTAAATATGAGCTACTTTATATCAGTTGACCACCATCTCTCACCTCCGTAATACCTTTCTGCCTCCAGCCTCCTACCTTCTGAACTTTTCCTGACTGTAGCTAGGCTGCTAATATATAGCTCCTCTGAATTATTCTTCAGCTGTGTTTTCCCTACTATTGCTTGTGTCCCAACTGTCTGTTGATGTTATCACTGTTAGCATCTACCAAAGAGATCATTTGCTCCCCAATATAGACTTGTATCTAGGTGCATGAGAAGGGAGAAGTAGCAAGCAGGAAGTCCTGAGTTCCAGTACTACCTCTGCCAGAGGTTCATTGTGTGACCTCAGGCAAGACACTTAACATCCCAGGTGCCTCAGTTCAGTCATTTGCAAAATTAATATAAAAATAATCTGTGAAAATGGAAGAGTGCTTTACCAGCATTAAGCAGTAGTATTTTAGTATGGGGTTTTTTTGGCCATATGTAAGCGTATACGGAATCTTACTTTCCAATAGGAAGGGTGGAATAGGAGTATTTTAGGTACTTCATCTATTTTTCATTATAAACCTTCTACTGCAGCAGTAGAGAAGAACAAAGATATAGTTTTGGATTTAAGTTGGTAACATTTCTCAATACTACAACAGGCTTTGTCACAGGGAATAGATTAATACAATACCCCTCCAGGCCCTGTTAAATCTTTATCAGAATAATGAAATAGCAGAACAGCGGTGTTTCATGCCATGCATGTTTTACATTAGAAGCACGTGCCGTGTTCTTTGAAAAAGGTCAGCATGTTACAGCATGCAGCGCTGTATCAAAGAAATGCATTAGTTATCACCCTTCTGTACCTTGTTCTTATGACAGAGACAGAGACAGTGTTAGCCATTCTCATCACAATCCTGGAAATCCAATTGCACGATGTCCCTTGCATGTTTCACTGCAGAGGACATGCTGCTTGTGCTCATATAATACTAGGTTTCTATTGTGACATTGAAACGATCTTGTCTGAAAACATGGTTGTGTACCTTCTATCCACAGCTTTCATGGAAGGGAGAGCAAAGGGTCTCCAAAAAAGAGGGTGGATGTCCGTCCATCCAGAACATCTAGCATTGAGTGCAACAAAGAAAAGGAGAATTCACTGAGCCACGGCAATGATCCAGAGAACAAGCGGAACTCAGTTAAAGAGTCGGATGAGAACAAAGAAAACATGATCATGAACTCAGAACTCAAGGACGACTCTGTATTTTATCAGGATGAAGAGGTTTTGAATGACTCCATTATTTCTGGTAGGGAAACTAAATTTGTTATCTTAATAAAAAACATTACCATGATCTACAGGAGTGGTCCACATACTTAGGCACGTGGTAGTGGTCTGGATTTCTCTGTTGTTACCTCATTTTTGCACAGATTCTGTTTCTAACTGAAGACAGCATATTGGGATGTCATTTAGAGATATACATATAATTTTAATCCATGTCACCCTTTCAGTTTTGCATGAATTGCTTTGTATCATCTCACCTGCCTGGCAGAGCTTGCATACATGATATCTCATTGTCAGAGCATTATCTGGTGCATACGTGCCAGTTTTGAAAGGACCCTTCTGGAGACAGCACCCCAGGATAGGAGTGTATGTGGCAAAAAGTGACAGAGCCAGCTTGGAGGGACATGCATCCATAATACAAGGTCTTAAAAACAAAGCCACCTCTCCTTTAACCACCTTTATTGGTTAAACTTTAACAACTCAGTGAATTTATTCCAACCTGCCTGCCTAATGGAGTCTGAATTACTTTGCTACAGCTCTGGTATGTTGGACCATATAAAGTTTTTGACACTAATGCACAAAAAAAGTCCTCTTGGGAAGTTTTGGGTGAGGTTACCCATTTCATCTAGAATTTACGAAGTTTATTTTCCAGGCCAGAATTCCTAGGGTTCTCTGATATGGAAGGATTCAAATTTCAATCAAGTTTTCATATATTGTCTCATGAGGACATAGATGGTTAGTTGGATGCCTAATTGACTATTTATTCAAATGCCCAGTTTTTAGAACTGATTGATAATGCAATAATTACATTGCCAATTGTCACTTAGTTATGGGTGAAATCTTTCAAACGTGTGTGTGTGTGTGTGCATGCGCGTGTATACACATATGTGCATCCAACTTTTTGAAATGCTGATTCCTAATAAATATTTCCCCAGTTCCATTGGATGACATGCCACAGGCTCATAGATCACAGTATGAGGAAGATTTTCCTGTCTTTCCATTCTTCATAATTACACCTCTTTCTTTCATTCTTTAGCAGTCAAATACATGATGGAATCAAAACCAAAAAGGTTTGTCAGGCTCATCTCTGTAACAGGTTAGCTTGAATTCAAGTGTCTCCAAACACTAGGGGTACTTGTACATGTGATGGGGGTTTAGGCCTTGCCACCTAAAATGAAATGGTGGACCCTGAACCTGGGGAAGGCCCCGGTCCTTCCCTCCATGATTGGGCCACCAGGGCAGGTTGCTAGAGGGCTGTGTGCTGCCCCAGCTCAGAGGCAGCACCCAGTCCGATCCAACCGTTTCCCGAGCCCACCTGCTGGAAGTCCACCGAGTGCTGCTCTCTGAGCAGGCTCAAGAAACAGTTGGATTGGGCTGGGTACTGCCACGAAGCTGGGGCAGCACCTGGCCCACTAGCAGCCTGCCCAGGCAGCCTCAGGGGGCACTGCCACTGTGGAGGGAAGGACCAGGGCCCCCCACAGCTAAGGGGCCGCTTGGACCACTGGGAGCTTGGGCCCCAGCCACAGGAGAGGTGGCAGGCTCTGCCAAAAAAAGGATTGGGCCCCTCACAACAAGGGGCCTGGTCCTTTTTTTCCTGCAGAGCCGGACTGCCTTCCCTGCAGCTAGGGGCCAAGCCAACAGGTACATCATTGCAGTTTGCAATGTTGCAAAATAAACTATATCCAGATGCAGTTTAGTTTGCAACAGTGCAAACTCATCAGAAACCCTGCACATTGGTGCACATGTAACGTGTGATGCTGTTAAGCCACATAAATGACATTTTCGTCACATGTATGTTGTGGCGACCATCACACGTACAAGCGCCTTAGGATGCTTTTCAAATTGTTGTAAGATCCAGACTTTGGCCTCTGATTTAGATGTACTTAAAATGCCTGGAGATCATCAGTCTGCAAACAGAGTTATAGCTAGGATGCCTGTCCTTTTTATTACAGAGTATGCATTACAAAACAGGCATGCACAAAATCACATAATTATATTCACTGAGCACAAATCTTGCTGTGTTTTGTGCGAGTACACATCTAAGTTCTAGTCATTGATTTTGAAGGAAGGTCGTGTGGTAGTTTCAACAGAATGGTTCATTCAACTACAGAAGTGGCATGTGAACCTCTAATCTCACATCACGACCCCTAATGGGAAGGCAACTCTGCAATCATGAGTTTATACCAGATCTGAATGAGACATTTATTGTTCCGAACACTGGGTGGCACTGTCTGCACTTGCATTAGCTGAAATCCACTTACATTTCAAAAGTATTTGCAAAATATACAGTAACTGCAAAGGTAAGAACAGAGTAATATCCTGAGGAATTCTGGTTTCCTCCTGGTTTAAGAAGTCTGAGTTGACTGGTAGATCAAAAAGAATCTATCTAACCATCTACCTGTATCCACATGCATCTAATCACCTCATCATCTTAGAATCACAGTACTGGAAGGGACCTCACAGGATGAATCTCCTCTGTGAGGTACAGCAGGGTTGTTATGCCCATTTTTCTGGATTAAGAACTGAGGCACAGAGAGGCTAAGTGCTTTGTTCAAGGTTGCACAGGATTCTGTGTAGCAGGTTAGGGAACTGTACTTAAATTGCTGCAATCTTATATTAAAACCCTAACCAACAAACCATTCTTTCTTTGATATGGGGACTGGAAAGAACCACCACAAATGTCATCAGATTGGCAAGTTTAAAAGATATAAGCAAAAGTCACTGATGCCTAGTGGGAAGATGTGCCAATGTCCTTTGTTACGTGATGGCAGAAGAGTCAAGTGACTCCAGAGATACAAGGGAGATAAAATGAGAGGATCAAAGATTAATTGAAGCCTTTAACTAGAACAAACTTCACCCTTGCACTGTGGTGATTCAAATAACATAGGACCTAGACACACATCACAGTTGTCAACTAGTATTGTAACTAGCTTGGTAAACTCCTGTCCCTTCCTTAGTACTATTAGGGCTCATGATGGAGTTTCAGGGTAGGGGATTGTATAATTTAAAAACTGAGAGGAGGGTAGGTTTAGAAAAGAACAAGTCACTTGGAGAAATTGCTCACTGGGTGCATCTCTACATACAATTAATGGGCCCAATTTTTTTTCACAAAACAACTGCACTCCCACATGCGTGAGAATGTGTCTGTCAGAAGCAAATTTGATCCTGATGGGAACAGTTCATTCCTGGACTGCTCCTGCCCTGCTCTGCCCCCCTGCAGCAGCCAGGAGGAGCTTGAGCTTCCTATGGGTGCTAACCCTAGCACTAGCAAGGGCATGGGGGCTGGTCCCTGTCTCCACATAGCTAGGGTGCAGCAGGCCTGGCTGCCCTGACAGCTCTTCCAACCATGTGACTGAGATGCAGCAGTCCCGCCTGTGGAACACCTCTTGCAGCCATGTGGGAAACAGTCCTAATCCCCATGTGGTAGGCAGATAACTGCTCCCCCTGCACCAGGGCTTAGCCAGGTAGCAGCAGGCCCCCTGCTGTTTGGCCTGACTGGGAGCAAATTGCTCCAGGTCAGCATCTACATGTGCACTACTTCACAGTAGCTAATGTGCTGTTAATCTAGTACCTGCATTTCCTGGTACTAGCAAACAGTTAATTTGCTGCGCAGTAAGTCCCATGTGTAGACAGGGATACTTTACTGCACATTAGATTAGTCTAATGTGTAGTAAAGTGTCTCATGTTTATGTGCCCAATGAGGAAGTGGGGCAGGATCAGATTTTGCAATTTCTAGGCATGTCTACATGTTCATCCATGTGTCATAATTATGGTGCATTAAGTTTAGTACCTGTAATCACAGGTACTAAACTTAATGTGCCATAATTGGCACTGCTGAGCATTAGCACCAGTGCATACTTTTTAAGTGCTGCCAATGTGCAGTAACCTGGTTCTACTGTGCGTTAACACGTTTTTTTCATGCTGTGGTAATGTGCAGTAGAATGAGTCTACTGCACCATTAACATCTCATGTAGATGCGCCCACTGAAATACACTCTAGATTCTGCTGGAACTGGGCTTCCTGAAGTGACGGTGCCCTACGTGGGAACTGCAGGTGTTAGCAAATGTTTCATGGATCCAATCTAGCTGTCTCACCTGGAGTAAAGACTACTGCTTAGTGAGTTAGACTGACTTGATCCTCAGTGACTGAATTTGGGATGCTCAGATGAAATGATTACATCATTTTTTTTATGCCAGTGTAATGCAAATTAAAATAGTGGCGGGATGACACAAACCCATAAACTGGGGTGGCTTCATCCAATCCAGAGGAGAATTACTTCTGAATTACACATACTGTCCCAGGTAGATACTGTAAGGCTTAGTAATGTTTGCAAAGACTCAGATGGAAGATTCTAGGGAAGAGTAGAGTATCAGTACAACTTGCTTGCAGGGAGTTTCCAGACTTCAACGAGAATTTTGGGTTGACTATACCTCCATAAAGTTCTAATTTTAGAGCACTGTCATTGTCTTGAATTCACTGAATGATCTTTGGCAAAAATCTTTTCTGCCTCAGATTCCCCAGTCTGTAACCTGGTGATAATACTATTAGCTTCTCTGTATAAAGTGAACTGAAATCAACAGGTAACTGGGTGCATCTACACAAGATGCTTACTGCACAGTAGCCTAATACAACTGTATAGTAGTGTGATGGTCAAAAACTGTGCGAATATGCTACTGCACAGTGTTATTAGGCTACTGCACAGTAAGCATCAGAAAAACCCATGTGTTGGTGCTACTGTGCAGTAGTGCAAGTTACTGTGCATTGTAATAGTACTCGATTAACCAAATATTAAACTTAATGCACAGTAACTAGGACATATTAATGAATGTGTAGATGTGCCCACTGAATAATAGCATAATCCTACAGATCACCTTTAAAGATAAAGCTGACATGAAATGGTAACAGACTCTCCAAGTCATGCCAACCTTCAAAGTGTCCCTATGAAAGACAGACATAATCTTATCTCAAATGAAAAATAAAATCCAGATTCAGTTTTCTTCAGAAATTAGATGGCTTTTTCTAAAAAAGCCTAAATGTTAATATAAATACATGGGAGCAATAGAGTCTCTTATTATTCCTATGGTGTATTATAAATTCATTGACAAGAACAAGTGGATATACTGATTTAGTTGGATTTCCTGTGTAGAGAGCTAGCAACCCACCTCCTGGGGTTTCTCTTCCTCTCAGACCTCCTCTTGCACTGATCTCTTGGGGTAGGACACTAACTATGCAGGCAAGGCATACGGGTGTGATGTATAACTGCCATGTGCTAAGGTTTACTCGTGCTATTGCTTAGTAGAGAAAGACTTTCAGAAAAGGCAAGCTCTACTAAAAGCACTGAACAGACTGACACATTTTGGGAGTAACTGCTTTTCTTCTAGTAACCTAGCCCCAAGGAAATCTGGTCTTGCCCTGCTGTGAATTTCATTCTACGTTTTGTTTCATCTGTTTAAAAAAAAAACCCCCAAACCTCCAAAGAACAAACCAAGCCAACTAACCAAACAAAAAACCAAACAAAGAATGCAGAGAAAATCAGGGGGTTTCCAGCCCACAAACTATTTAAAGTAGAGGCTTCTTACTCATGTTATAAGACAGTTTAATAAGCCAGGGGGGCACCTTTTTTCCCTGCTAAACTCATTGAAGTTTGTGGAATAATACCAAGGATGACTATGAGCCGAAAGTTTCACAGGGTTTCTATGTTAAGTATGAAAGTTTTGTCTCAAGTATTACTGAAGGACAGCACCAAATGGGATGGCAGTCAGTACAGTGACGTCAATAGTCAAACTCTCATAATCCTCAGTGGGAGCAGTTAGAACAACACTTAGTATTTATGAAAATCTTACCCCCAAATTCCTCTGCTCTTTACAGAATGGTGCAGGAGGTGCCTGCAAAAAAGTTTCCCCAAATACCTTCCCAGCTGCATTTTAAAACCCCGCTTTGAAGGGAGCATTTAGGGGCAAGATGAGTGTTCATTCTGCAAGGTTTATTCATTCCTTGGCTTCTTTGCCCAGGCTGCTGACAGGGGTACCGGTGCAATTTTTATGCATCACAGAGCTGGTTCTATCATGTCAGGAGGTCACCCCTCAGTCCCTGTCAGGCAAGCTAGATTTGAGTTGGTGGTGGCAACCTTCGATCCTCCTGGATAGTGGTGTATGCATGAGGGCCACCCAGACCGTCAATGCATATGCCTGGGCAGGAATTTTTTGGAGGAGTGGAGGCTGCCCAGACCTTCCATCCTCCCTTTAGGCCACTGAGACAGACTCTGAAGACCAGACCGAGTCCAGGTGTTTGATGCCTCCATGGCTATAGTTAAATAAGTGTCTGGGAATTGAACCCAGGTCTCCTGCATGGTAGATGGAGTCTACCACTGCATCACAGAGGACTCCAGATTTGAGTTGGTAACCCTGAGGGAAAGCATCTGTATCCCAGTTACTCCTGTTTCTCTGAGCTTTCTAGTCCTTCTACAGATGAAGCATTAACTGCTCTCAGCAGCATAAGGATGGGGAGGCAGAGTGGTGATGTGTGGCACATGAGCCCTGCCTAAGGGGGAGGAAGGGGAGGAAAGAAGATGCCAGAAGGGATGGGGATCTACCTCACCCTCCTGTCCCTTCCTCTGCCTGTGCTTTCCTGCTCCAGCTCCTGAAGCAAGCTGTGGTGGCATAAGAGCATGTGGCAGTGAGCACAGGACACTTGGAGAACTGTAGTTCTGTAGAGTGGCAGCAGAGATCACAGCTGCTCCGTGGAGATGTTGCTGCCAAGACCTGGAGGTTTTTTGCCTGCTTGACATGGGCATCTGTGGCTGAAAAAAAAAGTGGTGATATCTCCCCTCAGCAGCAGGGAACTTCAACAGCTGCTCCAGTGCTCTGCTCACTGCCAGGGACTCTGGAGCCAAAAGGTACAGCAGGGCGAAAGGGGAAGGAGGACTGCAAGGGAAACAGTTCTAGCCAGTTCCACCTCTGACTGCTCCAGGTTGCAGGCTTTGTTGTGGGACATGAGGAGCCCCACGGAACTGATGAGGGGCGTAAGCCTTTGACGCTCGATGAATGCTTGGAAGCTCATCTCAACAGAAGTACATTTCAACACACTGCCCTGATCTGTAGCGGATGAAATGGAAAAACAATTCTGCCGTATTTCCAAATGGACCATTGTTCGCTGCTCTCGTCAGTCAACTCAGGCCTAACTCTGCCCACAGACATATACACGGCTGCAGTCAAACCTTGGAGGTGGATCCTCCAGGGTTTTTCACTTCTGATCTGTGGAAGACTCCAAACTGCCCCTTTGACATGTTTGTATTTCAATGCTTGTCCCAGGTACCTTGCCAAGAAAATGCAAGAAAGAGCTGCTGGCAGTCAAGCTACGAAACAGGCCGAGCAAGCAGGAGCTGGAGGACAGGAATATTTTCCCAAGGCGGACAGATGAGGAGCGACAGGAGATCCGGCAGCAAATTGAAATGAAACTCTCAAAGTAAGTCCCTTTGACAGAGAGGAGAGGCAGATCTTAGAGTAAAATCTCTTCTATGCCTTGTCTTGCAGGACACGTATACTCCCCCAAGCCCATTTCCCATGGCAAATCATGCATGCAAAGGGCACCAGCAGCAGCAGATTTGAGCCTTAGCTTCAGGGCTTTCCTGGGCTTTTGATCTCTGAGTTCACATATTCTGTACCTTACACCAGTCACTCCAAAGACTTGTTAACTTCTCCCTGAGTCAGGATCTCCCTGCCTAAGAGAAAATTTCACTCATAGAGTTAGATTCTGCCCTTGCATGTCTGCCTGCAATACTTACTGAAGTCACTGGGATTTTTACCTCTTTCCAAGTGGGGCATGCACTTCGTAAGAACTGATATAGCCACCAAACTTTGCAGCCTTGTCTATACTGATGCTTGTCCTCAGCTGGAGCCACCAGCATAGCTGCAAACCCCATTCCAGATAGAGAGAGCTGCACCATGCCCTGCCAGGGCTAAACTCAGTGTCTAGCAAGGATGTGAATCTACAGGGCTTTCATCATCTGGGTTTATAGATGGGCAGCTACCCAGATGGCTGAAATCTGGGATAAGTGCAAATGTGAGACCCTGTTTTCTTTAGGTAACTGGCTTAGCAAAAACACTTCATTGGGCCAAGAGAGCAACATGGTGTAAGGGAAATCACTGCTCTAGCTATGTTGCCTGAATTTTCCAGAAACAGCTAGCTTCAAATTGCCATGCTTTTTAAAACCGCTAAATATGGATAATCTGCAAACATGAATATTTTAGTTGAGACAAAGTGGATTGTTAAATAATCCGTGCTGCTCCCTCCCACGCTGAATAGCAAGCATTGTCTGACTGCCAAAGAGGTTGGAAGCAAATTGAGAGTTTAACAGAAGTTCATTTTATTAAATATTAATTGTCTGAATCTGCTTTGAAGGAATAATTTGCCATGATCCAGGCCAGAGCAAAGCCAGCTCTCTTTGCTTGTGCATTTAATTTACTTTTGTTTTAGGGGGCTGGAATTGAGATGCAGGTTAATGGAACACAGTACAATTCCTAATGGATAGGAGCCTACATCACAGTGCATATCATTCAAACCCCTTCTTGTGAAGCTTCCATGTGGGGTCCTGAGCTAATGAAAGGGCAGATGCATTTTAGGCAGGTAAATACCTAAGGTGCAACTTGGATGAGATGCTGGTCTTAATGTTAGTTCCTTGTGAAAAGTTACCATGGGATCTTTAACAGGAGGTGAGAAGCCCTAATTTAGTTACCCAAAACACAGAAAAGCATCTTTGCAAAGCCAAGCCATTATCAAGTGTTTGATAATGAATCAACAACCCTTTTCTCTGCTGAAGCACCTCTTGGCTCCTTGGAGGTTTCTCCATCTAACTTTTGGCTCTATCTGACCTCACTTAACTTGTGAGAGCTGTTAGAATCACAGCACAAAGTGGTAGAGCTATGGCTATGGGCCATTTTCCTCTCTGTTTAGGTTGCTTTATAGTGGAAAAGGAAAATTATGCTTAAGAGACATGCTTGAAATCCAAGTCAGCAGAAAGAATTAAGACCTAAGTTACTATGTCTATAGGAGAAGGATGGTCTATAACAGAAGGAGCACAATAGCTAGTCATGACTGGAAGCTGCAGAAGGCAAGGCTTAGAGTCATAGAAAGGTGGGGCTGGAAGGGGCCTCAGGAGGTCACATTTAGTCCAACCCCCTGCTCAAAGCAGGACCAGCCCCAACTAGCCAGGTCTTAAACGCCTCCAAGGATGGAGATTCCACAACCACAATAACATCTCCACAACTATCCTCTAGTTATTAATTCGGCAGATAATACCTACGGATAGCTAAAAGCCATTTTCATTCACTGTGACAGAAGACATGCTTTCAGTTACCTCCTCCATCTTCCCAGAACTCAGCAGGTTGAGTGCATCTCATGGAACAGAAGGTGCAGAGATAGCTAGAATAGCCCACAATGCAAAACAGATTGGAACCAATCCCCCGCATCATCTCTGAGCACAAATGAGCATTGGCACAGTGTGGCTCTTTTCTCCTCCACTTGGGTAGATTATGATCATGCAAACAAACTCAATTGACAGATACATCCTGGGAAAATATTGGCTTGATAAAAAGCAAGCACATGTTAAAGAAATACAGAAATTAGCACCAGGCAAAGCAGTGTCCTAGAGAGATGCTTAGGGAGATGCTGTTTGAATTTATGACTAGAGCTTTCAAGAGAGGAAAAAAAAGAAGCCTGACTTCCCCAGAGAACTCATGTCAGCTTTTACACCAAATTCAGCGCTTGCTTTCTTTGACAGGGCTCTGTAAATCTAGGTGTGGATACTTATATAGTGCAACACCAGATTGATATTTTCCAAGTTCCTTAAATCCATTAGTCTCAATTATGGCTTTATGCTTAAATCCCAGATAGGCTCTGCAAATACCAAGCATGATGAGTGAAGTGTATAATGGTATAACTTACTACTAAGTGCTCAGATTTAAAAATGATCCAAGGAGCTTTGGATCTAGCAGCTAATTTTGATGGAAATTGCTATTCTCTGTAAGATTTCACCACTATCTTTGTGGATGCTAGTACATTGCAGTGACTACTTCATTGGTAGCATTGTGAGAAAAATGTTTAGTAGAGACCTCAAGCCCCAGTCCATGCTCTGATTCCACATTTGTCTGATAACAAACTAAGAGCTTACCATAGCCCTGCAAGATGAGTGGTGACTCCTTGCTTGATAGCCATCTGTAATTCCCATGGAGACTTGTCAGTGGACAGGCAGCTGTGTCCCAGATTCAATCCACACAGCTGTCTCTGAAGAGTATGTAGGACTCCACAGATATCTACCAAAATGCCTCATGACGTCGGTAAACAACTAATTTTACAAGAAGTGAAGTTCTGTATCCTAAAAAGGAGAGATGCATTTCTTTAAAAAAAAGAGCCTAAAATACTGACATTAGAGTTGGTCAAAAAAGGCAAAACTTAAGAACAAATGAACACATTTTTATATCAAACAAATATATAGTGAGGGAGTTGACTGTGCTGATGAATGCTCAGGCAGTGAGAGCTACAGCATCTCTTTTCCTTACTTTCCTCATTAAACACTCCATGTTGAATCTGGGGGTCAAAATCTGCCTTTTTTACTGGTGTAAGCCCACTGACTTCCACTGGTATAAAAATCAATAGGTTGTCATTGAGAAGTGAAGACAGGGTATGCTTGCTTTAAGAGATGTGCATTGTCGTTTCTACCTCTCTGCTTCTAGTCAAATATGTCAGCCACCTGTTGTCATGGAAACATATCTCCCCCCTGCTATCATGTCTCTGAGATGTCAGTATTCCAATTTCCCCTAGATTTCCTCTTTCAGTAGGACTCTCTCCCACTAATGCATCCATTTCCAATGCCCCAGGCCAGATGTACCCTGGTAACATCCTATTCTGTGCTAGACAACTGAAGTTCTGATGCTCCAAGCTCTTGATAGTCCCCATTTCCCTTTATTATGTTTTCTGAGTACAGATAATGTGTCCACAGTGCAACTCAATGAATTGAGCTATTTGTGTCAAAAGGTAAGAAGACATTTGCAAGTCACGCAAATAACTGCTTTCTGTATTATGGACTTTGTTTCTTCTTCAAGGGAAAGCTGGAACTTGGAGGAGTAAAACAGGCATTAGAATGAGGAGCAATGCAGAAAAGTTTGTTTAATTAGATTTGGAACAATAATAAGAATGATTATTTCAAAAGTTAATATTTGAATACCTTGGTGACGCTTACTTGCACAGTATGCCTTATATTGCTACAGCCCAAGACACTCCATTATTACTTAATGTTTCCATGAAAACATGAGTTCCTAGAACAGATTATAATTTTGCAATTTTCACATCATCTTCTGTTTCACTCTCTCGGGCACAAGTAGACACGATTCACTAAGCAATATTCAGGAGAGAGATGTAGAGATAGGAACTCCAATAAGCGATACATGCACTATTAGGATTTGGACAGGAGAGACAAGTGCCCGGACAGTCCTGTGTATCAGCATCTCCGCGCTTCAAAACAGCAGCGGAGTGCTTTATGTAAAGCTTGTTGAATGAGATTTAGATAAAGCACCCCTGCCACCTTTTAAGTGCAGGACACTGATCCAGGAGATGCTGGAGTGCAGTAATTACTATGTTCCAGCAGACTTGATTAATCAGCTTTTGGGGTTTTTTTTTACAAAATTACAGCATGTAATTACAGTGCGCTGGAGTAGCTCCCTGCTCGTATATAGGCGTCCATAAGCTCTGAAGGCAGGATCTTTACACATAAATGGTTCTGTAGTTTCAGGTCCTGGAAACATATCTCAGAGTGGGGTTTCACAGAATATTGCTTACTTCTCATCCAGGGGTGAGAGTGCTAATGTAACAGATTGCATCCCTGAGGCACAGACTGGTTTGTATCACTGAATCACGTAGGGTGGAACAATATTTATGGCACTGCAATATTCCAAAATTGCCAAGCAAGGAACAACTAGTAATTTAAAGGCGTGAGCTGCTACAGTGCAGTTCAATGCAATCACAGACATGCAGAGAGATTTATACAGCGCTATTGTCATGCAACTTTGGAAGTAAATCACAGTGCAAATCAGGCTTGGAGTGGATGCTTCATCTAACCTCACCCTGTACTCTCCGAGTGGCTCGGGTGCAGCAGTGGAGCTGGGCAAGAGGAAACGTTCTCATGTGTCCCAAACAAATTATGCTTATGTGCAAAACAAAAGCTGTGACTGCTTTTCAGAAACTGCATGCACCAGTGGTTTCTTCTTGTGAGTGCCTCACCCTAACACTGCCCAGCACAAAGTCATTGGCCCTGCACGATGAACTCTTTGTGAAACATGATCTCTCTCATCCCTGTCAGGTTTTTACAGCTCTATTCTATTCAGTTCTAATAGGTTTTCTCTGTCGCCTGGGAGGAATTAATTAATATCACAAAATAATTGTGAGATCCCATGGCATTGGACAGAACCTCCCCACTACCAGCTGGCTATTCTATTTCCAGTAAAGTTACATCCATCTGGGATGCAAAGTGGTGGGGACTCCACCATCAGCACTCCTGCTTCTCTCTGTGGGAGATATCAATTGTACTAATCTGACAGGTGCGGTCCTGAAAGGGTTGCAGTCTCTGGGGCTCAGGAAAAGTTTTTTTTGGGGGGTCTGAACTAGCAAGGCCCTGCTGCAGGACAGCTCTGAAATACATGCTTACAGTTAGAAATCTACTCCGAACGTTTCCCTGGAGATGCTTCCCCAAATTGGATCTTCTGTGTAGAGCAGCCCAGGCTCAGCTTGATATTAATGAGCATTTTGATGAAACTCCAGTCAGGTTCGAGAGTGTGATCCTGACAAAAGCATTTGGATGGGTGGCTCCCCCGCCTACACAGGCTCCATACCATCAAGCTGGCATTTCAACCCAGCTGGGAACATTTAAACCTAGCTCCACTGCAGAGATGGAGAGGGCAGAATAGGCACAAGTAGGAAGAGCTGCTGCTGTGGCTAATTAACTCTGTGTAGCAGGACAAACAGTGTCTTTATTTGGTATAAGTCATCTTCAGGTAAATGTGTCGCCGTTACTAAAAATGATCAGGCGAAGCAGCGTGGGTGTCTGTGCATGTCCCTGCCTGTGTGATCATGTGGCAGGAGCTATATATAGAGCTGGAGACCGAAGGGGCTCGTGTGGAGTCAAGAGTCTCTCTGTCTTGCCGTTTAGCACTGAATCAGAGATCGTGGGTGAGGGGGCACCGACTCTCACAGATACAATGTTTATTGCTGTGGCTATATTTATTGCATGAGGTTTTGCTCATGTGCTGTATTTTATTAATGGTGCCTGGAGTGCTTTTTGGAGGCTGGTGCTTGATAAAAAGCCTTTATCATTATTGTTGTTTTCTTTTTCCTTTTTTATGGTGAGAGATTCAGCCTGACAGGCATCAGGGTCCAGGAAAGCAAACAAAGGCCGAGATTTTCAAAGCTCCCCTGAAGGATTTGGAAGTCTGGCTCCCATAAATTTTAATGTTTTGTTCTTCACTCTCCTTTGCATCCTCTGCCGGGGGGTGGGGGTGGGGTGCAGAATCCCTCTCAAGAAGAAAGCAGTAAAAAATGCATGTCTGATTCCTCAGGGGACGGACCCATTCTCCCACCTCACTGCATTATCTCACCAGAACAGAGGGGGAATGGCATTAGAAATCTGCACTTCGGCCACTGTTGCAATTCTGGATGAATGAAAGTCTCTCTCTGTGAGGACTGTGTCCATTCTGTAACTCTGCAAACCTTTCACTCCCTTACCATTTGTATTTGCTGTAGTAAAAGATGTGACTAGACATAGTTTGAAAGCATTTTAACAGAGGACCCAAAAAAAAAAAATGTGCACATAAATCCATTCATCCTGGAAACAGATACACAGCAATTTGGGGGCATCATCATTCAATTAGCTACTTTGAAAACACATCCCCTTGTGCTATAATTCATGAAACCCAGTCGCTATCAGGAGCATCAGTTCTCACAAGTAATCAGGTTTACCCTCAAACATAAGATACACCTATAATGAAAATATGTACATGTCTGGGAGAGTACAAAAAAGGTGCTCACAAACTGGGGCAATGATTCCAAATCCATGATTAATTGAGCCCAAAGTGCAGTTAGCCCTTGTCAGTGTGGGGTGGAGGCATTTTAATTAAAGCACACAGAACATCTTATGCATCAGCATCCCCGTGCTTCAAAATGGTGGTGGCAGGGTTCAAATTACACTGGCTCTTGGGGAGTCAGGGTTGAGGGTGGCAGCAGTGGTAAGAAGCTGTAAGGCAGTCTGGGTGCAGGCTCTGAATGGCTGCAGCAAGAAGTACCCAGCAGTGATAAGGGAGGGGGGCTGCTTTTCCCATGTACTAAACAGCAGTTTCTGCCTAGCTGTCATGGGGCTTTTGTCTCTTATGCGGGGGGCTCATACCCCCCTGTAACTCAAATCCTGAGTGGCAGGGGTGCTTTATCTACAGCTTGTTCAATAAAGCCTTAGATAAAGCACCCCCACCACCATTTTGAAGCATGGGGATACCAATACATGAGCACAGGAGGCTGTCGGAGCATGGTAATTACCGTGCTCCATTATTTGAGCACATTGGAGCAGCCTCCCTCTATGTGTATAGGCACCTCCCAAGACTAAATACAGCCCATACCATGATGTGTGTAAATTGTACCGTTTTCTACTTGTATGTGCAGTTAACAGGTCAGTCATGCCTTCTGTTTGTGGTTTTACTCAAACCTGATGAAGCTACAATGTGATCCTACACAGAAGAGGATTAAATCCAGTGTACCTTGCTGTTCTGTAGTAGGGTCTGCCAGTCTTCAGAGCAGTCTGCCTATTCAGAGGAAGAGTGCTCCCAAGAGGCAGATCCTACTCCTCGTAATGTCTTCTAACTAGACTAGACTATATTCTTTCAGTGCAAATCATCCTTTAGCAGATAACAATCCCCTGCAGCATCGAGTATTCAGTGGTCCCTCTAGTTATAGGTAATCTGCAAGTAGCATTTCTTGCATGCCTCTCTAATGAACTGTGCTTCACACATAATTAATTAATTTTAAAAACACACTTGCAGGTCTAGGTGAGAGAGGGAATTCCTTTACCTCTGTGCTAATGATGCAGTTTCTGGCTGAGACATTAGCCTCAACTCAAATTCTTCCTAAAGGCACCAGTCTACAGAAGGTTGCAGCCATTTTAACGCATGGGAAGTGAGGCTAGCTTTCCCTTGTGAATGCCATCTTGCTACAAGTTGAGAGCAAGTTGCCAGTGCCTTTCTTTAGGATGTGCCTGCAGCTATAAAGGCTTAGAGAAATAGGTGCAGCATGTACCTGTGGTACTAAAACATAAGGTTTCCTCACAAGAAAATGTCATTGGAGGGTGAAACAGCCCGCCTTATAAAAATGGGACGGGGATGCAGGAGACTAGAGGGTTTTTCAAGTGGGGAAATGCAGTTTGATGTGCAGCAGCATTCCCCTGCACTGGCTCCAGCACCTGGCATTCACAGTCACCTTTGTTTTCCCGGTAGGTGTAGCCCAGCTGGGGGTTGGGAATCATATAGGTACACAGAAAGGGAAGGGAAGATGCAATAGGATGTATTCACATATAAAGGAACATCCAGAAGGCTCCTTTGGTGACAAGGAGCCCACTGCTATAATGGGTCTTTCTGGCCTTAGGTAAAATGGTGTCCCAGGCAAATTTTTATTTCCCTCCAGCTCAAGTTAGCAGTGCTGCTGCAGGCAGAAGCAGGCAGGCAGGGGCATGGGGCACAATTTAGCAGGGAGGTAAAGTGGCATGATATGCCTGGCAGGCACCTCTGCTGCTGTGCAGAAGCAAGGAGAGTGGACTAGAGCAGGCACCACCCCAGGTGGTGACCTGGCTCCTCCTGAGCAGAGGCTAGAGGTGGGGGCAGGCTGGGCTGGGCTGGGCACTGCTCCTCCTGCCTGCAGTGGGGGAAGAGCATGGCTCTGAGCACTGGCTGCTTACACATGTGTATGCATGAGTGTGTGTGTTTGGTGCTCCCTGACCACATTGCCCTAGACAGTTGCCCATGGTGCCCACCTGTAAGGCCACCTGTGTTGAGCAGGATTGCAAAGGTATCATTTAAAACAATGGAGCAGAGCTCAGAATACCATAAATGATTGCAGTGGAGGCTTACACATATAAAGAAAATAGCTAATCCAAACCTCATTGGATAGAGAAGAATTATTAGAGGGAAAAGGTGTTTTTTGGGGTTTTTTTTGCCACATTACCTGCTTCTAGCAGTTGGTGTATTTAGGGAATACTTCAATGGACCTGAGCCTAATTCCTGGTGAAATCAATGGGCATTAAACACCTAAAGCTCTTTGAGGCTCTGGGCCTTAGACTTTGTTTTGTTGTAAGGCTGTCTGTCACTTTAAACATGCAGAAAACTAGTAGAATTTTGTAGTAGTATCCAGTGAAACAGGTCAGAGTATTTCATGTCTTTAGAGCAGCTTTGGAGACACAGAACAAGTAATTACCGCAAGAAAAAAATTAATTTGCGAAGCCTAATTGATAAGAAATGGAGTACACTGAACTGGTTATTACAAGTGGTCTAGTCGTGATCTTAAAATGCTGATTTGAACAAATTGCTGCAGCATTTCCAAGTTATACACAACTGCAACAGGCCAGATTTTAGACCTTTACACCCTATCATGAGAAGTCACTGCCACACACAATCCCCCTGAAGTCTCTAGAGCAATTTGAGAGAGTCACTGCTCAACAGTTTCACACCCATGGCCGATTTACTAACACAACCAGGCTTTTTTCAGAGCTTTTCTGTTATGCCAGTTTAATTGCCACCGGTTTTAAAATCAATATAATTAAATTGGGCAGACCTCTGGGTAAACATTCTTAATTTGATGGGCAAAAGATCAATTTAAGCAATATTGATATAAGCCTGGGTTACATTGGCTCAAGTGTATCCAATTTCAGGGCACCAATTGAACTAAGTCAATTTAAAACCACGTGCTTCTGTGTGTGTGTGTGCACTAGCAATTGCTGAGAAATAATTAAGCTATATGAGTTTGTTTTACTTATTAGATTTGTACTGTGGTCCTTAGGTGGGAGAAAGGGAAGAAAATGGAGCCATCAACCTTGCTTACTGAGCTGTTTTCTTGCCATGTACAAATATAACATCACATGGCATGGCAGAAGGGCAGGGCACCAGTGCAGGAGTGTCTTATGAATGAGTTATAAGGCTTTGCCCCATTCAACAGCATCACTTACATCTTTACCTGCAGAATTTGGCGTTTCCTTGGTGGTCACCCTGCCACCAAGGTGATCTCATCGTGCAAGATCCCATGGGATCACAGACAAATGCTGTTTAACTTCCAACCACCGAAAAGTCAGTTCCTCCCATCTCCTCCTCCCTTGGCTTAGATCACAACCCTGGCCAGGAATCTCATTCAGGTTTGGAGACAGGATTTTGATTCCCCTCAGGAATCAGAAACCTGGGCTTAAAGCAGCAAAACTGGGTCAATCCAAAAAACACAGTTTCTACCAAATTGAAATTATCTAAGGGAGGCTGGGGAATAAAAGATGAAGAGAACAAATATTTTGGCAGGGAAACGGAGAGAAAGACGGGTCGGATGATATGAGAGGGTGATTGCCATTAGTAGAACAATATTTAATAAATATTTGTTTGGCTTGCAAATTACGTAATGCAGTTCTTGCTAAATCTGCTTTATTTTACTACCTTTGCCAAGCTATCAAGTTGTAATGGGTATAATCATGGCTTCTTTTCCCCCCTTCAAAGAAGCTTAACACAGGCTATACCACGTGTCCTCGTTCTACATAGATTCATTCTTTTGTATTACTATGAAATCGCCTTACTGCTCAGTGGCTGTTGACCTGTCTTTATATTCAAAAGACCATATCCCAGAAGAGTGATTGGTTTTTGCCTTTGCATGCTGTTTGTCAAAAAATGACACCCCTCTGGCCCCCTCCCCCCCATATATAAATATACTGTGACAGATTTGACCAGTGAAATTGAAAAAGAGAAGTAATCCTGGAATATAGTTGGGATGCACCTGTTTTAAACAGCAGCTGGGTGGGTTAGTGTAACTCATGCCATGTAAAAATAAGTCTGTAATGGTTTAATTTTAAGAAAGACAGTTATAGTCAGAATATACTGTGGAACTGCAGAGAGAGGAGAAAGAGACACAGGGTTGGAAGCCCTCAGTGCAAAAATCCAAGCTTTCTGGGTGATTGTATCCAGGCAACCAGAAAATATAACCACTTGAAGAATTAGCATGCTGGTGGAACCCAAGTCTTAAACTCCATCAAATGAGGTTCATCCAGTCGAGCTGGATTGATACGATGTGAAGAGGTGGTATTTGCCTTGAGTCCTTAACCAGAAAGAAGACAGTTAGTATGGCAAGATGCAAACTGCAAAAGGAAAACTGTTTTTTTTAGTTTTAGACCTAGTATCAAAGCCATACTCTGATACTGCTCACAGATCATCAGCTATTCTAGCTTGCTTGGTATGGTTTTATCAGTTAAAAATAATCTATTTAGAATTTCATACTTGATCAGTTTTATAGAAAAAACTGAACACAAATTTCAGTGTGCTGTATCCAAATGACAAGTCTGTGCTTGTATTGCAAAAATAAAGCTAATGTGAGAAGAGTCTGTTTGCAACTGCCTGACTGTGGACTGGTTATACTACAGCACTATTATTATTATTACAGATCTCTATCACAAAAAATGACCTCCATCCTTCCAAATGTTATCTATTACAGAAGAGGGCAGTTATTCTCTTTCCAAAGAAAACTTAAAAGTACTGTTATTGCTGGGGAAAAAGACCGTGTGTGTGTGTGTGTGTGTGAGATTTAGTGGGAAAACAAAGATTTTGGCAGCTTCTTTACAACATAGAGCAGAACATGATGGAGACTGAGATAGTTGGACGCAACTAGGAAGTTTAGTGCATGCTCAGGGTCAGAACTAGAGCTTGACTTCTAAGTTCTATTCCCAGATTAACAGTGACACACTTGCTTATCTGCTCCTACTTCTACTCATGTCCCTGGGATGTGTGATGACTCAATCCCCTAACCCTAATGGAGCAGGCTGTGGAGGGCAGTTGGTATACTGTGGTGAGACAGATGCATTAGGAGAGACATGATCAAGGGAGAATAATGGCTGTAAGGTTAGGTCAACTCTTTCTTACTTCATTCTGGGAATTTAGGGGAAGGAGCGTATGTCCCTGCAGACATGTCTGCTCCTGAGCTCCATTTGAGCATTGGTCCATACAGCACTTGCCTAGGTGACAAGATTCTTTGTGAGCAGCATCCTCCTCAAATGTTTGGGCAATAGCTGGTCACAGCCTGATTGATTATGTTTGTTAAAGGTCCCCCCTTTATTGAGTGGACACTAGTGCAGCACTGGGGTTTGTTCTCACTTATCAGTGACTCACAGAACAAGAACCCTAACACAGGACCATGTTATACAGGCTGCCTCTTGCTGCAGCAGGTCATGGAAAGAGAGACTTATACAGAAAGGACCTATTCCTGCTTTCTCTAGTTTTGGTGAAAAACTGCTTCAGGTACCTTTCACTGCTCTCCTTACATCCCCGCTGTCTTTTCTCCTTTGTATTCCAGCAGTGGTCTTGAATACTGATAGGAAGACTCCATTCAGCCAGGCAGTCCTGTCACAGGACATTTCTTTGTGTACCAAAGAGTTGTGGCCAGATCCTCAATTAAGGTAGTCAGATTAGTCTGGCTGACTTCAGCAGAACTGTCAGTTTACACCAGCTGAGGATACGGCCCCTGACCTTTTCTGGGAACTGGCTGGACCGGAGTGCGTTCAGGTCCATTTAAGGTTTCCAAGCACAATAGATATTTTTCAACACAGGTACATCTGTATTTGTAATGCCGTAGATGCTGAAAAGGAGAGGCCTTCTTGGTGATGTTGATCTTCAAGCCAGTCCACAGTGGATATGTCAGTTATTCAAAGTGGCACAAAGGTTGGCCAGAGGGGTAGTTAAATTTTTTGATGAAAATTTGATGAATCCAACCTGAGCGCGGATGTGTTACTTTTGAAGTTCAGCTGAACTTGACTGTGCTGTTCCCAAGGTCAGGTCTGACCTGTAACAAAATGTGTTTTACTGCTTGGCAGACTGCACTTCAAATAATAGCAAAGGCAGCTTAAATGATGCACTTCCACAAATGAACCCAAGACAAATGTACAAACAGGTTTGTATGAAAGTCTCTAGCCTTGAAAACATAAGCAGGTGTGGCTCTCAGCGGCATGACTGTCGATCCAGAGCATCTCTAATGAAATCAATGGCCTGGATTCTTAATTATACTAATGTACCTTGACACTGTACTGGGTTTGAAAATGGCTTCAACGGAGGCTTACCCTTACTTTAAAGCTACTCTGAAGTAATACAAAATGGGTCTTAGTCTGAATTAGAAGGAGTCCAATTACTCAGTACTAGCTATTACTTTTTGGGTGTGTATACACATTGCCCCATGTTCCAAAAAAGGCCTTTTTGAAGTACTAAAGCATGCCACAATAACAGCCTGTACTGTGCCGTATGCATGGCGCACAGTAATTTTTAGAGGCTACTTCGCTGTAGCGGTGTATTATAAACAGGGGAGCACCCTGATACAGTGAAGTAGCAGCTGGCCATGAGTAGAAACCCATGGGTGCTACATTAATGTAGCACATCACTACAGTGACATAGCACCACGTGTAGACGTGCCCACTGAGGCAGGTAATGTGCTCAGGTAGAATACTGGCTAAGACTGCAGTAATTGGGGTAGTATTCCTGGCTCCAGTTGCCCTGCTGGGTGTCCAGAAGCAAATCACTTCACTGCTCTGTCTCAACTTCCCCACAAAGAAAATAGGGATAGGTAAAAACTTGCTTTGTGAAGTGCTCTGAGATCTCCTGCCGATTGTGCTATACAAGATGGATCTCAAGGTTCTCCTCAACCAGCCTGAGCCCTGTGAGCCACCCTTCCCTGTTTGTAGCCCATCTGGCTCTGCACCAAAGTGTTTATATTGTGTTTCTTATTTATCAAGCAGGGCACTAATGTATGCCCAGTTCTCCGGTACAGCCCTTCTAGAAGTTAGTCTGTGTATTACTTGTCTCTCTTTTTTGGACCGGCCTTTACTTACGGGCAGCAGAGAAGAGAGGTGTGAAAGGACCATTAGATATGAACAAGGGGTTGTGGAATTGACTGTAGCAGACACTTGGAGATTGCAACCTGAAGCGTGCAGCATAGATGCAAGTTTACAAGGTAGCATTCTCTGAGGGGACGCATGGCTGATGACAACACGTGAGAAAGACCAAAAGCATTGGTCACTGGTCAAGCCAGTGACCAAAGAAGCCAGCAAGCAGGGGCTGCAAACAGGGTAAGCAGTTTGCAGGCAGTTTGCTGGGAGCAAGAGGAGGAAGGGGAAGAGAAGCCAGACACCAGAACCTGCCCAGGGAAGGAAAGTGATCCACAGCTGCCCATGCCTTTGGCTTGCTGAGTGTTTGTTTGGTGGGCTCTGTGCATTTGGGGCATATGCTCTGAGAAGCTGAGAGTGTTGCTAGCTGAGTGATTGCTGCCTAGGCCCTGACAGAAGCCCTAATGAGGGGGCAGAGCCAGTCCAGGCCTAATAGGAGACTCCCTGAGCAACCAAGGAGCCAGTGAACAGGGGCAGCAGTAGGGAAGGTGTGCTTGGAAGAAGGGCAGTAAGAGAGAAAAGGCAGATTAAGAGACCCAGGGAAATGGCTGGAGGATGTTGCAATGCCAGAGCCACTGCCACGGCCTCTGCTTGCACCTGTGAGGTTTCTGTCCAGGCAGGACCGCTCACCATCGACACTTCCACCCAGGTCCAAGTTTGGCATTGTGGGGACTGTGGTCTGCAGGTCCCTTCCAGGGATGACCAGACCAGGGTGTGCCTGCAATGTGAGCAGTGTCTCCTGGTGTTGTCTCTCAGGGAACAGGCAAGGGAGCTACAGGAGGAGGTGGTGAGGCTCTGAAGCATCCTCTGCTACAAGGAGTTCATCGATTCAATGCTGAGGAGACCTCTGGGACTGTGGAGGAAGAAGGCAGCGCTAGAGAAGGGAGAGGACATGGACTCCCAGGAGGGTGGAAGCTGGAAGCTCATGACCTCTGGCAGCAAGTAGAAATCTTCGCTTCCACCTGCGATAGTTTGTCTGGAGAACAGACATGCAGCCCTGGCAACAGAGAAGGAGGACCACTGGTGAAGGCACATCTGGAAACCTGTGTCCAATTTTGGGCCCCCCCATTACAGAAAAGATGCAGACCAATTGGAGAGAGTCCAGTGGAGGGCAGTGAAAACGGTTCGGGGGCTGGGGTGCACGACTTATGAGGACAGGCTGAGGGAACTGGGCTTATTTAGTCTACAGAAGAGAAGACTGAGAGGATTTGATAGGAGTCTTCAAGTACCTGAAGGGGGTTTGAAAGAGGATGGAGCTGGACCGCTCTCAGTGGTGGCAGATGACAGGACAAGGAGCAATGGTCTCAAGTTGCAGCAAGGAAAGTTTAAGTTAAGTATTAGGAAGAACTTTCTCACTAGGAGGGTAATAAAACACTGGAAGAGGTTACCCAGAGAAGTGGTGGACTCTCCATCCTTGGAGGTTTTTAAAACCTAGCTAGACAAAGCCTTGGCTGGGATGATCTAGTTGGAGATGGTCCTACTTTAAGCAGGGGGTTGGACTAGACGACGTCCTGAGATCCCTTCCACCCCTGTTTTTCTATGATATGCTCCTGATACCTGGATATAGGCCATCTGGAAGCAGATGTATCTCATCCTTTGGAAATGCTGCAGAATATGGGGGTGAGGGAAGAAAGGGAGAAAGTGGGAAGCTTTTGTGTTGCCAGGGAAGATGTTGGCAGCTATAGCAGAGGAGCGATAATGATACATATGGTACTAACAGGGACTACCTACCCCAGAATATTTGCAATTCCAGGAAACACTTCTCCTTTGGTATTTCCCTCCTGAAATTATACCAAGCAGTGACAACATTGCTGCGTTTTCACAGATTTAGTTCAGCAGTGAAGAAAGCTAGCGCTTGTTCAAGAAGCTACCATCGCAGCAGGTGCTCAGAGTACAGGGGCCTGGTGTCTGCCACTAGGGTCCGAGTCCCCTGGGTTAGTCAAATTAGCTGCATAGATGCCACCTCATTAGCTAATCCTAGCTGTTGCCTCTAGCCTTCAGCCCTTCGACCTGGCTGTAATTAGTGATATGCTTCTATTACTTCAAAACCTTTTCAGATTGCCAGGGGATGCTTTAGAAATAGCTCAGCTCACTAGGGAAAAAGTTTTTTCTCTTGAGAGCCTGGAGTGGTGAAGTGTCTCAGCATTTTGCATTGATGAAAATGTTGGTTGTCAGCCTTTTGCAGTCATGGAGGGAGTGTGAGAGGGTTCACTTAAGATTGCTGGGCACAGCTTGGCAAGCACTGCTTCTCCATGTTTTTCTATCGTCTACCTGCAAACCCAGCTGTAAACTCTTGCAGTGAACCAAGTCCCACAATTCTAAATTATAGTAGCCCCTTGCCTATAGACTAGGTGTGGAGATGGTTGTCTAACTAGCTACAATGTCATCTGTGCACCTGAGCTGAATTTAGACTAGACTTTAGTACATGCGGTGGCACCGATCACACTCTCAATACACCCTTTAGTGGCTCTTGAGTTTGTAAGAATCAGTTCCACAGCCCACTGATACAGTGCACAACCACAGATAAGGGTCTCTGCTACAGAAGAAGGCCTGACGAGAGATTTTTCTTATTCAGAATCTCTTTTACCTCTTTGCAGGTGAACTTTGTACCTTTTGCTGGGGAGCCCAAGCTCTCAGGCTATCCTCCCGTGCTAGTTTAGAGCTCAAGGAGCAGTGTTTCAAGGCTGGGCAGAGGCACTGCTTCTGCAGTCAACAATCCTGCAGTAGCCCTATTGCACGTTGGCCAGTGTTCAAAAATGCATATGGAGAGAAGGATAATCTTGCTACAGAAACAGGTGGCATGTCCTCCCCAAGTATCCACCTCTGCCTGCACCCTGCTGCTAGGCAGTATATTCCACCCATGTCTGTCTTTCACCTCTTTCATCGATTAATGCACATAATGCCAGTTCTGAAAGTTGCTATTTCAGTTGTTTTCACCATGGCAGTAGTGATCAACATACACAATACACTAAAGTCGTATTTGTTTTCTCCGAAACATCAAACCCTTGCAGCTTTTAACCTGCTTAAGGTTTCAGATGCGCTAATTATCAGTAAGAAACATTTATCCATTTTCCCTTTTTTATGGACAAAACCAATGCTCCGTTTTACTGCCACTCAGGGCATTACTGCCGTTTTACTGCCACTCATTGCTAATCAAGTCTCTCATCTTTGTCAGCCTGAAGGGAAACTTGCAAAGATGGTTCAGTGTGCCTACACCAGATAACCATATCCAAATCATTCACTGGTTCAGTTGCATCTCACATGCCACTCATCACACATTTTAATGCACACACTCAGAAGTGCTTAACACCTTCACCACTGCAGGCTTGCACTTTGAGAGTTTAAGGCTCTTGGAGAGCCAGCTGTGGAACATTTGACTTTAGCTCTTTAACATGACTAAAAGTTACTGCAGACTTGACACACGTGTCATTTATTTGTCATGTTTAACCCCAGCTGGGAAAAGGTGTGTCCTGACAAAGACATGTTAGTGACCATGCTAGGACTTAATCCGGTTAGTTAACAGATACCAGATTAAGACAGGACTAAAAGTGTACATGGAGTGAAGAATCATAACCTACAGGCCTGAATCTGGGAGGTGCAGAAGGATCCTGAAACATCCTTTTTGACAGATTCTTAGACCTGATTTCTAACAGGCCTTTCGTGCTGATGAGGACTTTTTGCCAGAGAAATTATTCTGCTGATAAACTAGCAGACACCTAGCTATACAACTCAGGTGTGCAAGGGACATTATTTGTCCCTTCATTTAAAGTACAGCATCCTTGCAATACCAATTCCCCACTCCATGGGGAATGTATAAGTATATTTTCTTCTGAATACCCATTAAAAACAGTTCCAAAGGTTAAAGTGAATAGAGATCCTTTCTGGGAAAAAAAAAAAAAACAACTTTCCAAATATGCTGTCTCTAACCAAACAGAATAGGGTCATACTGCTGCTTGCAAATTAACATATTTTGCTCACTGCCCTGCGTAATAATATGAGCAAGAGTAATACTGGATGAAACTAAGTCAGAGCTGCCCGTGTTGCAGCTGCTGAATGTTATTGCAGGAAACTTTGAGCTGTACCTTCCCTTGCTGGTAGAGATGCAACAGACAGGGAATTGTACACTTGGAGACAGCAACCAGAGATCACTGAGGGAAAAGGATTGATTTCAAGGAGTTTTACATCAGGTCCATGGACTGCAGAGATAGACAACCACTGCTGACCTCTGTGTAGCTTTCCCTTTCAACAGCTCTAAGGGGCTTTCTGAATCCAATGGTCAGAGCAGGGCTTTCAGCAGGGGAGGAAGAACAGTGATTACCATGTAGCATTCTCCATCTGAATCCTCCCACATAATTAGATAGTGGTGCTCTGTGTGTGAGAATTTCAGCCCACACATCATCTCTCCCTCTATAATACTGTGCCCATGCCAGGAGTATATGGGTTATTCAGGCAGGATATGTTACAGTATGATGTGTAGATGGCAGGTGTTTAGCGTTTTTATACTGCACTCATGACCTGAGCACCTTGCTCACCAGCTTCTATGGACACCGAATAACTATAGGTGCCTGGGACCCCCCCCCCCGATTCGCTGCAAAAAAACCCCATACTTTCAACTTCTCCGTGCAGTTTCTTTCCAGTCTCTCCAATGATTTTGTTATCAGTTGACTATATATCAGGTTCCACCTCCAAGCTATGAAGAAATATATATTATTTGGGCTAAGAAACCAGGGAGCAGCATCCACACTTGAAATGCTTCCCTCCAAGTATGCTAATCAATATGTTTAGCCTATCAGATGCCACATCTACTACACCGCTGTAGCCATGTGTTAATGAGAGGCCCAGTCAAAGCAGCCAGCACCCACAGCGTTTGATGACCAAACCACTTGGCAGAATCCAGTCACTTTCACCCATATCATTGTGCTCCTTAGCCCCTTGCTGTCAGAGACAAGCAGCAGCTGCTCTGACCAGCTTTTTCAATAATAGGACATGTCACCCACTCACTTTTTACATGCTCCAGAATTACCTGGGGGAGAAAAAAAGCCCTCAAGTATTAGAGCTGCCTTCTAAATTTTCACTGAGCAAGCAACTCCCACCAAGATTTACTACTATCCATAATTGTACATTGAAAACAGCACTGCAGTGCCTGTCATAGAGCAATACACGGATGACTCAAAGCCTGGCATGCATCCTCTTCACAGCTACTAATAGGAAGGATGAAAATAAGCTCCTTGTTGAATTGTGCATGATGTTCCAATAATAGAGATGCCAATTTAAGATACCGAGGCATTTCCTCCTGATGTTCTGTGCCCAGAGCCAACATGCTGTACTCGCACTTCGCTTTCCTGTGTGCTCCCAATTGACTGGGTCTGTTCAATAAGTAGAGCAGATGTGCCCAAGTGAGTACCCTTTATTCCACCTGGAAATTGCTCTTATGTCACCTGTCGCAACACAAAACCCAACTGATTATCGTTGGCGGTGGGCAGCCTGCTGCACCTGGACTCATTTCTCATTTGTCAGGTCAGAGCATGGCATCAGTACATTCATTTCTCAGTTTGCACTAGTCAAATTCAGAGCAAACCATGACTCCTGGAACTTGGTGATCCTTTTACTGTTATTAACTGAGAAAGTCCTTGCAAGAGCAGCTAGTTCTGCAGGGTGTTTAAATGGAAGAATGCTTTCTTCCCAGTTACTTCAGTTGGGTGAGGAAGACCCACAACCTGAGCAAAGATAACCCACAACTACTCAGCAAACAGCCCAGATGTGTGTCCTGATATGCAGCATGGTTCTCTGTCTTCTCTTAGAAGGCAGTCCTTACCATCAGGTGGAAGCTGGGTGGGGGGACAGGGACAGGAAGGGAGGAGGAAGCGCCTGGGTGTGCACACATCCTCTTCCTCTGTCTGTCTTCTCACAAAGAGAGAGACTTTATTGCGTTGTCCACATTTCATCACAAGCCCATTGCATTTGCCCAGCATTCACAACACTATCACCACATGGGTTTCTCTTGGATGAGATGTTGCAAAAGCAAATTGTAGAGGGAGCAGATGAAAACCCACTTGAAATACAAGACTTTTGGACATGAGACAAAGCTAAATGTTAGGGTCTGTAGGCTCAGAGTTCAGAATTTGCCCATCACGCAAGCCAGCTCTGCTCACTACAGTGTCTTGGGAACACAAGGCCAGACCCTTTGCTGATGCAAATCAGTGCAGCTCCATTGGTCTGAAGTGAACTCTGTCACTTGGAAAAACCTGGGCTTGTCAAACCCTCTGTACACCGGCTGTTACATCACACATAACAAAGTCTTAATTAAGTGTGCAATGATACTACCCAGGGTACAGATGGATGGGGACAATGCTGCTAAAAATCTCCACTTAGGAGGAAGAAAAACATTTGTGAACCTGTTTACCTACAGTTATAAAATGGCAGCTCTCCTGTCATGCATCTCTGATCTGAGAGCAGGTTCTGGGATTAAAATATTTTATGAATCTCTGGTGTGCAGAGGATATTTACTGTTTATCCCTTTTGCCCATCTGAAGCAGCATAATGATACACATCTAGTCCTAAGCATGACTGATTCCTGTAAAAAGGGGAAACTGGCTGTCCATGTGATGTACGTATTGACTGACACGCATGAGTTCGTGCGTGTTGTTGAGCCTACTAACATGTGACCTAGCACTAGAGGAGACAGGCAATTAGCAGTTTCTCCTGCAAGCCAGATCCAGTGTCTGTACTCATGTGGATGTCCTGCACGTTACCTTAGGTGGACTACAAACTGGCAACCTTATGGTAAAGGGCAGCGATAGCTCCACCAGGTGAGCCAGCAAGGAACTTCCTACTGGCCACTCCAGTAGAAACTGTACTCATTATCTCAGCGGGCAGCCTGCTTTTTTTACATAGTTGACGCACGCATGTGGGCATTCAGAGAAACAGAGCAGACAAACAGTGTGCCCTTTTCAGTGCTTAGCATAAGCCATGTGGCAGTCACATGTGCATGCGAGTGGAAAGTTTCACCCAGATCCACTTGCAACTCTCTGAACTCAGCACTGGACTTGGCTCACAGGGTAGCAAGTGCATGGGGTTACCTGCATGCAGTACATCCTGCTGTACACAACACAAGCCACTGTGCAGGGTAGTTTGTAATGGCACATGTGGGGCTAAATCTAATTTTTCTTACTGTCATGAGCCACCCCTCTGACTTCACTGGAAATGCAGGTGAAAGGTGCGTTAACCATGGGTGGGCACAAACATGCACTTATGCAATGACCCGTATGCTTCTGTTTTCTGACAAATACCCCAGTCCAGATTTGGGGCCAGAAAGGAATTTTCCCTTAGAGGTCAGATGAGCAGACTCCCAGAGTCCTTGCCCTTCTCTGGAGCATGAGGCATGGCCCTTTTCTGAGGCTCCTCTGAGCATATGCCAGAAAATGTATTTTTCTGCCACTGCAGTGGGAGGGCACTGGCGGTACCCGTCTTTCCGCTTTTTATCTGTGTCACACTGGAGGACATTTTCAGACATGCTTTTATTGTGGTATGTGAGGGGTTGGAGTGGATGGTTATTAGGACTCTTTGTCTGCAAAGATTTGCCTGCAAATGCAGGGAATTATGCTCAGTGGCCCGAAAGGCCCCTTTCTACCTGGCGTGCTTACTATGAAAGCTCAGGTCTGATAAATAATGGGAAAATGCCTGGAGTTTTCAAGGATTGCATTAATTTGGCACAAACCAAAAGGTAAAGCAAGTTCTGGGATCTCCTCAGAGGCTCTGGAAAAAAAAGAATCAGAGATCAATCATAATAGAGGGCAAAACCGTAGTGCAGCATGCCCAAATTTTGGACCCAATCATTTGGTCATTACCTTAAATTTTAATCATCATCTACAGGTGATCAGACAAGTGGGCTGTGTGTGTCCAAGTATGATTCATAGGAAAATGGCATCAAACAGCACCTCAGCTATTCATATACTACTTGAATTCAACCACACTGCAGTGTCACGGAGCAAATTCTCTTTTCAAGTTTGCTTCTGACATCCTTCAACTCCCAAGGCTCCAAGTCAAGGAGTAACTTAAATCTCTAGGCTAAGTCCTCAGCTGGCATATCTGCTATAGCCATATTAGTGGGACTGTACCTGCCAAATCCTCAGCTGGAGAGAAATGAATATATTCAGCATTCTTGCAAGTTTAATGATACTTGTCAGGGAAGAATGAATGGTGGGGGGGGAGAAGCTTCAAGTTGGAAGTGGCTCACTCTGATGGGAGGGATTCAGAATACTGACATCCAGAGTTTAGCTCCTTTGTGGCACATAATGGGCTCTGTGGGCGCTCACTGTGGAGACCCGAAACAGGCAGTTGCCCAGGTATAACTTATGCCCGAACAGTACAAGCCAGACATGGCAGAGGTGCTCCAATGAATGCCTCAGCTCGTTTCACTTATGGTTGTGACCTCCCACTCTGGCCAAAGTCACTGTGAGTCTAGCCTCTTCTAGGGCAGCAGAGTCCAGGAAAAACCCAAAGCAGAGAGACTGTTGGCCTTGCTGGGCTCAGCTTTCAGCCTTTACATTCACTAATAGGCTGGTAGCAGCAAATTACCTGAAGGTATCTGGCAGGCCAGCTGCAATCAGCAGTTAGCTCCTAGCCTCAGCCAAGCACCTGGCATGATATGGGTACTGCCAGCCTGCACTTTTCCAACTGGCCACTGGCCGAGTCCCTCATTGCAGAGCAGACCCTTGGTGCAGATGGAGCAGGGTGAGGTCAATTGAGCCACTGCACTAATTAACTCCCCACCTGACCACCACATCAGGACACCCATTCAAAAAAAATCTCTAGCACTCTTCCAGCAGAGCTTTTAGACAAACAGCTTTTGGCTCCTTACGCAGCCACTTGTGTTGACAGTGTGTCCACCACCAGTCGATTTTGACCTTTTTAAAGGATTTCCCTTGGTGAATGTCCACCCTGTCCTCCAGAATTACTTAGCACGAGCTGTGGCTCAAAGCCTGTTTTTAATCTTTAAATGGCTGGATGTTTATAAACATATGGAGGTGTTTAGCATTCCTTGCAAAGAGCCGAATGTTTGCAACCTGCTCTTCTCAAGAGGACCATGGCCAAGAAGTCACCTCCCACGGCCAAGTGACGCTCGTTGTCTTTGCACAAAAGGGAGTTTCCAAGGCAGTGTTGCTGGGGACTGTGCCAGCCTGTCTCAGGAAGCTCATTTTGCCCATGGAAAATGGCAGTATTTCCTTCCTCTGCTGTTGTTTTTTCCAGAACAAGTGGGGTGTTGGGGGAAGAGGGAGACAGCCAGAGTGCAGTGCTAGGGGCTCAGCTCAGCATACTAAGTAGGGATGCAGCAGTTAGCTTCCTGAGCCCCAAGTGGAAACTCCTGGGCAGAAACACAAATGGTTTCAAGCACATATGCCTAAACTGCACCACTGCACCCTCATGGCCAGGGTATTTCACCTGAGCCCAGGTCTCAGAACCACATTTACCCCTTGCTTATTTCTGTTTGAACTGTTGTAAGTCAGGGTAGAGGTTTTAGGTCAGCTAGGGTGGTGAAGTCCTCGGGGGGAGGCTACCACAATGGAAGATGGCTGCACCCCTTCCTTGAAAAAAAATCAAGTGGTGTTGACTAGCTGGTAGGGACTGGGTGCCAGGCCAGTTCAGCCATAGTGTGATGAAGCATCCTTCTTTGGGAGGTCCCTGGTAGTCCCCAGCCAAGGGCAGCCTGTGCTGGATCAACAGGAGTGACTCAGAGAGGAACTGGGAGTTGCCCTCTTTGAGCTGGGAAGAACCCACTCCAAACCAGTGTTGTGTAAAACTCCTCCTAAGGAGGCTCCTTGAGCCATTCTGCAATACAGAGAAAAAGGCCCAGGCCCCAGTACTCACAGACCTAGGCTGCTCCAGAGCACGAGGAAGCCATTCTCTCCATCTAGTCCTCTGGCTTCTCTGAAGTGCATGTTAGAAAAACAGGGACTCCTTCTCCTGTTGGCCACACAGCTGCCTGCCTCTTTCCCAATCAGAACTGAGATAGGGAAGCAGCTGGCACCTTTCATCTCTGCTGGCTGGCTGTGATCCCCAGGTGCGTGCAGTGATCACTGAAGAGGCCTTTCCATCCCATTGTGGAAGGGCTGCGGTACCACCGTGCCAATGCAGAGCCAGAGTAGGTAGGCAGATAGATTCCTGGACCTACATGCCTGCTGAGCAGGACAAGGGACAACAAAATGCAAGGAAAATGTCCTTGTGCCAGGGTAACCACCAAATCAGCAATGCTGCCAGTGACAGAGGGTGTTCTTCTCAATGCCTCAGCTGCTGAAGTCATGGTATTGTGTGGGATTCTCAGCTGTGTGGGGTAAAGTCCATTTCCAGCCCTCACAGTTACAGAGAAAAGCTTGAAAATGGATCCCAAGGACCTTTTAAAGTCTCCAAAGCAAGGCAAATAGCCCCCAGTGCCCTTTCAAACATTGTTGTTGGGGGTCTGCTGCCTGGCTGTGGTGGTCACGTAGCTCCTGCTAGGTCTGCTGAGCTGAGCATGTCATCTGGCACTGCCCTTCCCAGGCCCACGTAAGCAGTGCTCTGGAGGATGCTGCGGAGAAGTGTGCCCGCTCCACCCCCCCTCCACATGCCAAACGTGAAAAGAGCTGCCACAAGGACACCATCGCTGCTGCTCTTGAGACCTCTGTCTCTGGTGTGGTTCAGTATGGCAGTGGGGCGGGCATCCTAGGCTGCCTTTACTGCCTCATTTCAGGGCTCAGCTTGGATGGTAGGGAGGGCAGTGGGTGGGTCAGGCGTCCTTCTCAGCCCCACAGAAGTAAGTGGTGTACACATCACGCCGTGTCTGGGAAGCTAGCCCCTTTACAGGTCCAGCTCTCAGGGTCACGAGGATTTCTGGAAGGGTTGTCTGACATTGGTGCTCAGTTAGACCCTTGCCTGACCCTCGGCATGAACATTTCCCCTCTGCAATTGCTGTAATGACCTGTGCCAGCTGGGAGTGTGTGCAGACCAGTCTGAAACGCTGGGCTTGGCAGGTGCCACGTTTGAAAACAAACTGGTTGCAGTTGCTGATGCATAAAGAAGCCTTCCCTCTGTCCCTCTTTTCCTGCACTTGACATCTGGAGAGAGGAGGTCACAGTGCATGTATCTGAGGGGTTGCCAGCCTCACAGCAGAGGATTTACCTGCCATTTCTTGCCTGCAGGATTTTTTAAAAAAAAAATAAGGGGTTTTACTCCAATGTATACGTCAATGCACCAAACATTAATATTCATAAGTGCTCATAGCTCTGCTTCAGTCAGTCTTAGGCTTTTAATTCTCTAGGTTAACATACAGTTTCTGTGAGATAGTATAAATCTCATTTGGACAAGTGACAACTTGTAATTTCAAGTGGTTGGGGAGGGTGGGGGGAAGTGTCTCAATAGCAGGTCTGGTGGACCTCTGATGTGGAGATAAGCCCCAGAATAATCCATCTTCCTCGACCTGTACAAAAGCACAATAATCTCTTTGAAACAAAACACACCTGGGGAATTGTATCATTTCTGAGACACACGGGGGTGGGGGGTAGAGGAGTGGGGTTACATGAATTAAAAACACACTGCCAAATCCTGTGCATTATACCAAAGTGCACCAAGTAAGGATGTGCCCCGCAAAGCCTAAAGGGAAATCCCGAGACTCCCTGAAATCAGAGAGACACCAAGTGGTCAGCAGGAAAAATGACTCAAGCCAGGGCCAGGGGTTGGTCCTCAAGTACTGCTCTTCAGGGGCTCCCAGTGTTGCTGTCATTTATATAAATAAGGGGTAGCTAAATCAAAGTCATTGGAATCACCTCACATTCATGGCACTGTCCTTGGAATGCAGTTTTGTGCTGTCATCAATTTTAGGAAAAGTAATTTAAGAAAAACAAAAAAAAAGATAAAAAGGAGCAGTACCCACGAAGGTGGCTGGGGTATATTTTGCACCCAACCCCTTAGGGTAACAAGCGAGTGATTTCTGTAGGAGGGATGACAAACCCTTGCAAGGGACCTAACACAAGACATGAACCTGTGATTTTGGTGTCCGGTAGCGGTGATCCTGGGTTGCATTTGATAAAGCACGATTGTCTGAAATGGTTTTAGAATTCCCCCCTCGTCACAGGTCGTCAGACCTGCCCCTTTTCTGCCAGTCCTTTGTCTCGGGAATCCCACACTGAAGCATCCATTGCAGCGGAGACAATGAAACTCCCTCATATTGCCAGAATACAGGCCAGAAATCAGCACCAACCCTTTCCTATCACTCAGCCGGTTTCTTATATGAAAGCTAGCAAACACAGGAGCCGTAAATGCTGTGTGTGGGTGTTCAATTACCTGAGATTCTCTACAGATATTAGCGGGCGCTCTCGGGGAAGTCTCATTTATTATGCAGGATAAAATCACTATGGCACCAATCATATGATCTGAAGACTCAATCCTGAGGCAGCACTAGTGAAAGGGGAGGTGAAACTGCATAAGACAGTTTCAGACGGCATGAGGCTGCGAGCAGCACATGAACGGCAGGCAGTAGTGGATTGATTTGCCGTATTTCTGTAATCAGGAAACCACTTGCATTGTGAGGCTTTATTTCTAGGAAGGCTGAGTTTTGTCAAGATATGATATTTGTGAGACTATGAACAGCACCCATGATTTGAAAGTGGGGGCAGCAATTGCTGCAGAAGACTTCTGAGAAACCCATTTGATCATCATCTTAAATACCTCCGCAAGAGTGCATTTAACTACTAGGGCATTTGGCAGACTTGGGCAGGCAGGATGAAAAGAACGTGTGTTCCTGGGAAGGATTATATTGCGAGCAGAACAAACTAGAGGAGAACTTCATCTGCATTGCTGGCATTTGAGACGAATAAAATAGCAACAAAAGAAATATCCAGTTTTCAGGATTCCCCTTCTTCCCTGACGGGAGAGGATTGTCTGAGAAAACCACGAGCACAAACTCAGAGCAGTGCAGACTTTTGCAAGAACAGGCATGGTACAAAACGTGATTTTGGTGTTTTTCCGCAGGCGACTGAGCCAAAGACCTGCTGTAGAGGAGCTAGAAAGAAGAAATATACTTAAACGTGAGTATTTTCTATTGTTTCATTTTCCTTATAGTATTTTATATGGTTTTGTAGAAACCACTGAGTCCATTTCTATGGAGCATTCTTTTCTGTAAACAAATTCATACTTCCTGCTTGGTAATAAATGTCACAACTAAAGTTTTAATTTTGTATGGGCTCTGCGTTTCTGGTCTGGTGCAGGAGTCATAATTTACACTTGGCTGAAGGCAACTTAGTGCAGAAAAAAGGACTGATTCACATCACCATTTTCAAAGGCCTGTGGTTGTGATCATTCTGCTATGGAAGTACAAGGAAGGAGGTTTAGCTCAGTTCAACAAGTGCTGACTATCCCAGAAGATGGTGCAATTAAACTCTATCTGTCCCAGCATGAAATGCACAAATATCCTGGCAGAACAGTGATTTTCCTAGCAAGTCAGTTGGCCACATCAGGCCAGAGCCTTTTTAATGATAATGGAATCTGAATGTAAGCCAGGAAGAGCCACTGGGAGATAAAACAGGGGCATCAAACTCTATGCCTAGTTGCCTCTGCTCCTAGCGACCTTGGCTGAACATCTTGCAAAGCAAAGCAAAGCAAAGCAATACAATGCAAAGCTAAGCAAACATTTGAGTAATAGGGGTGTGAGAAGCGGGCCCTATTTGATTTGGATTCAGATTCGGCCTGAATCGGGGACAGTGATTTGATTTGTTTATTTGGATCACTGTCCCTGATTTGATTCGGCTGAATCCGAACCTAAAGATTCGATGCTGATTCGGAGAATCAGTGATTCGGCCATAGACACAGCTTTAAATGTTTTTTCTACATACCTCCAGGTAGCAGGCATGGCTCTTGATTGCTGTGATGCTGGGGCGCATGGAGCATCCCACAGGAGAGTGGGGGGGCCCTCCACATGCTCGGCGGTGAACCCGGAAGTGGACTGGAAGTACTTCTGGTCCACCTCTGGGTCTGCCAGGGAGTGCACTGGGGTCCCCCCTGTGCCTTCCCGGCTCAGCTATCAGCCGTAGGGGGACCCCGTGTGCCCCCCCCCAGACTCAGGAGGCACCAGTGTCCTAGGGGCTTCTGATCCTTTTCCGGGTCTGCTGCTGAGCGTGCTGGGGACCCCCCCGTACTCCTGTGGGATGCTCCATGCACTCTAGCATCACAGCACTCATGAGCCCCTGCTACCTAGAGGTATGCAGAAAAAACATTTAAAGTTGTATTTGCATCTGAATCTCCAAATCTGTCCGAATCTCCCCAAATCTATTTGGAGGGTTCCAATTCGATTTGGAGAGATTAAAGGGTCCTTTGATTCAGTTTGGATTCAGAGATTCGGCCACCAGATAGGGCCGAATCTCTGCCGAATCGAATCAGGGACCAAAGCTTCGCACAACCCTAGTAACTAAGCCTTTCCTGTAAGAGGAGGGTGCTCAATGGGGAGGCGGGATCAGGCATGAGCATTTAGCGAGGGATGCCCTTACTGATGGGAAGAGGGAATGCCCCGAACTCTGTTTGTGTGACAAGTAGCAGCAGATTTGGAGAGGTGAGAAGGCCTCTATTTTAAGGGAAAAGATCACAACTTCTGTTGTGATCCTGGTGCATTTGAACAGCAGAAATGTAACACGGCAGTAGTATGTGAGGAACAAGCATCCGCTTCTGGTTGAAAACAGAACAGGCCATGTTTCTCTTTTCCTAAAGCAGGGCTTTGCTTGGCTTTTAGCTCAGACAATTTGGTAGGAAACATTATCTTAATAATTTGCCTATTTCCATCATAATTTCATGTCACAGAGCTGGGCCTGATGTTTCAATCCAGTGGTTTTCAAACTGCCTAAAGTCACAGACCCCTTTCCTATCACTTCTTGTGCTGTGGGGCCTCTACCCCTGCGTCCACAGGCCACATGAGCTGACCCGGGGCCAGGTGACCTGGCCTGCTCTGTCATTGCCCCCAATTTCTTGGTGGACCACCCGATGACATATCGCAGAGCCCCCAGGGTCCACCAACTAGTTTGAAAACCACTGCTCCAACCTGATGAGTTCTGCAGGTGTCTGACACAGGCCATTCAGCAGTGAGCTGCGTCTTGCTCAGCTTACACACAGGAAAGTCCTTCCTGGGGATAGTAATTATTCTGAATGTTTTGCAGTTAGGAAGCATCTTTATAAAGTTGAATTATTTATGTTACATATTCTCCTGGGAAATTCTCCATATGCTGGGAAATAGCAGCATAACCAGAGATGGCTGTGATTACAGAATACACAGATTACAAAAGCACAAGCAGAGTTTGGGAAGACTTGGATTGCTGGGTGCTTTCTCTTCCTTGTCACTTTATCCTGACAAGTTTATCTGCTGCTACTCCTATTGAAGTTGATGGGGTTGTTGCTTCAGTGTGAACAGAAGAGGGGGTCCATGGTTAGCTCAAAAATATTTTATGACTATACCTGGGACATGCCGAGTCGTTTCAAATTAGGCATACTGAGAGCACGCCCACACAAGCATTTATATATTTTCAAATCACAACCAACACATATACTTGTGACATATAAAGAGAGGAAGCCATCTCATCTCAACCCCCGCCCTTGGAAGAGAAAAAATGAACCTAAGGTTTCTAAGACATATGGGGTCGGATTTTCCAGAGAGCCAAGCATTCAGCTTCTCCCACTGAAAAGCTGCTCCCTTTGGTTGGGTTTCCTGAATCAGAGATAAGGTCTTCTGAAAATCTGGTCCTTATCAGTTGCGTTTCTTTGTTGCTGTATGTTGGATGTAGCCTTACTGTAGGTTAAGCTGACTAAAAAGAAGTGTTACATTCATTTAATGAGCACAGAGTTGGAGATAAAGCAAAAAAGAAGGTAAAGAGAGTTAAAGACAGGTCCTAAATGCCAGGTAGGCTAGACTTAGGTCCTATTTGAGTGGCTACACAGGTGGACTAAATCCGTTGTCTTCAGGGCAGCTACTCCAGATCTACACTGCTTCATCTGACATCAGAGGCTGTCCTCTTCTATTTTATTTCCCTTTCCCTTTGATAAAACATAGCTGCTTGGCATGGAACTAATGTCACCGCAGGCCTGAGGGTGCATACCAGGGAAGGTTAACAGTTTGCATGGAGTCAGTTTGTTGATCTTGCAAAACCTTAGCCAAGGAAATACCCTGATTAAAATCCTGAGCTGGAAGAGTTTGCAGGTCTGAGTCTGAAGGCAGTAATGGGTCATAGATATGCATAGTACTGTTGATGGCAGTAATGCTACCCCAAAGGATGTTCTAAGGATTAATTAGTTCATGTTTGTACAAGCCTTTCAAGATGCAAAGCACCATGTAATTGCTGAACAGCTGCTATTATGCTATTTTAAAAGGGAGTTCATGGGATTAGGAGAGTTATGGCTCTTATCTCCCTCATGGACATGACTCTGGGATAAAAGAAGTACTTAAAAAAAAAGAACACTTTCTTATAATCTCATTGATCTTTTAATTCCTGCAGCTTTAAATATAGTAAGAGTGCTAGTACAGCTCAGAGCAAGACAGCCAGCTATTGGGTGCTCAGATTGAAGGGAAATCCCAGAAGGTCACAGAGACCTGAGAGCAGGATGTTGACATTCAGAGTCAAACAGGCAGCTCCTGCGGTATCAGACGGAAGCAGCTCTGCTGCATGACCTGACACAGCTGAATGTTGTGGTGCCACGCATAGCTTAGAGTCCCCTAAATAACTCACGTAGTGAAGGGATGCGAATGACACTTCTGCATGGCACACTGTAATCGGGGGCCTCGCTCTATTGAGATTGATGGTGTTAAAGCCAACCATTTACTAATGAACAGACTTAAGCGCAGTTGGTGTGATGGTGTTGTGAAAACCCCCCTAAATTTTCTTCTGGAACATTTCCATTTGGTGATATCTCTGCTACCATTTTCTGCCTGCACGTGGGGACAGTGGACCAGGAATTCAGCTCTGCTTGCCTGACAGGTTGTGTTTCCTATTTCCACAATTGCTACAGCGCTATCTTTCAGCAAAGTCTGGGCTGCGTTTCTCCGAATGTGTCAGGGCAGCAATAGGCAAAGATGCATGCTGAGCATTTCAAAACTACGAAAAATGCATCATCCCACCACCTCTGCATATGTGCGTTTCCTCTTAGAAGACCAAGCCGTCCCCATGTAAAACCCATGGTGACCATATTCTGATGGGACATTAGATTGACAAAAAGCTTGGTTTTTCAGAGGAAATAGTTAAGCACATGCCTCTGCAGAGATGCCACTGTTAATTAGCTTTAAAAAGATCCCCATGGTTGAATTTCAGAGTCATCTAAAGAATACAAAAATAGGGGGAAAAAAGTTCATTTCTCAAGATTGCCTTTTTAGGAACTTGTCTACAGTGCTGGTCTATTCTTGCAGTCGCATGAAATCATCCTTATGATTTAACGCTAAAAACATCCAACAGAATGTGCTTCTGCTTAAGCGACAAGATATAATTGCACCGAATTACAGGGAATCAAGGGAATCACTGAATGGTTAAATAGCTTTTCTCTGGGTCCCCAGCTTTGTTCAGGTTATGGGCTTTGAGTCTTAATTTAGTAACAGAGGACTAGAAATAGAAAATCCATTAACTTTTATCCCAAGGCAAGGGATATATTTCACACAGTGTTACAGCAACTCCAGTCTATTTTTAGATTCAGTGTGTAGGAGTTATCACGGCTTGAATGTTAATAGTCACAACACACAAAAGCAGGCTGGCTTTGGTTAGAATCGAACATTACAAAAGAAAACCCTGGAGTATAAAGAGGCTGTATTGAACGTGGCAGAGGAAAAAAAGAATGGGTTCAAGCTGAAGGTGACAGTTGTAGCAAGGGAACCCGCAAAATACGTAGCCTGAGAATTGGCTCTCACAGAACGTGCTTTCCCTGAGCATGTTCAGTTCAGTATTTCACCGTTTTATAAGACCTACATGACCGGACGGCGTTATGCTTTGTCATTAATCATTTTAAAATGCCCTCACTTTCCTGCTAAAACCAAAGAATCAGATTGGCTGGTTTACGTATATTAAAAGCTCATTGGAATTGGAGGTTAGGTCAGTGGAAAAGCTGACACGGGCACAAACGCACGTTCACCTTTGCTGCGGAGTAGCGCCGCACTCTGCCCAGACACCAGGCAGGTACACCAAGGACAGCCCTAGCAATGCAGAGGCTCTAAGGAATAGCAGCACATTCTTCTGTACTGTCATTTTTACTGCTTGGATATTTTACATGTCTCTGGTCTTCCTACATGAGGAAAGTTGTTTCTTTTTTTATATTTTCTGCAGAAAGAAATGATCAAACAGAACAAGAAGAAAGAAGGGAAATCAAGCAGAGATTGACAAGAAAGGTAAAATCTTACAAATGTTTTTATTCACTTCTTTGAACATTAATGCAAAGCTAGGAGTCTGGAGGGGAAATATGATTTCTGAATGTTATGTCAGCCAGCTGTGGAGGGATCACTGTGGAAAAGCTCATATTTGTCCACAGTGGTATCTGCTGACCGAAACGGAAAATAACTGTAATAGATCAGGTCATTGTGAACAAACGCTGTGTCTTTAAGTGATGACGATGGTATGTGACAGCCTAATGGAAAATGTATATGAAAACCAAAAATCAGCTAATCTGTGATCATTTGCCCACATACTGCATATTTTGCAACTATATTGCCAGGCAAGCAGTTCCTGCCTGCATCGGTAGCAGTGTGAATGCGGGAGCGAGCTGACTCCCTGCTGAGCAGCAGGTGTGTTCCTGCCTTCAGGCTCTTTGCAGACCTTTGAAGGCACTGGCAGGTTCTAGGTCTGATCTTGCCCCTGTTTAATTTGCAGGCATCTCTGCTGGGGTCAGTGCACATGTACGTACGCACAAAGACAAAATTTGGTAATAGGTCTCGGGACCGGAGCTCTGCCAGTAACTTTGGTAGAAGAATCCCTATGTTGTAATTCACTGTGACAACTTTAATCGCCCTCTAAGAGCAGCTTTATGAAGTTCAGTGTTCCAGCATGTTCTTGCCAAACCTGTTGTAAAGCTATTGAACGGTACCCCTCAACCGCTTTTAACCCATCTTTACTGTCATAATACTAATACTGTTAAGGGCACGAGTAAATCCCTGTAGTGACAGCACAAGGAATGTCAAGCTTACTCTGAACATCCATCCATGTAAATGAGAGCAGGTTCTGCTGCACATCCCATTCTTCCTGGGCATTACATACACGTGGATTAAAAAGACATTTTTTCAGAAGTTGGGGTTAACAGTTGTCTTGTATGTAATAAATGTAGCACCCAAATTAAGAAACAAAATGATTGTATACTTGTCTCCATCCTACTTGGTTTGTATTGAGGTCTTTACTCTGCCCATTACTACAGCTCAATCAGAGACCGACAGTCGATGAACTAAGAGACAGAAAAATCTTAATTCGATTCAGTGATTATGTGGAAGTGGCAAAAGCACAGGACTATGACAGACGAGCAGATAAACCTTGGACAAGACTGTCAGCAGCAGATAAGGTATATATATAATGAAGCCAAGTGTGATCCTTTCATTCGTGGTGCGTTGGTGGTGCGCCAGGTTGTGTAAGCAATACTGTAATTAGTGGGTCTCGATACTCTGGTTAATACTCACTGGAGCAAGTGTGTTGCCTTCAAGTGAAACCGAGTGCTCAGTGCCCTTCCTAAACCACATTCTTGCTTCTGAAGGTAACAGGGCTGCCTATAATACAGAGGAATTTGTTTCCTCTCTCAAGATCATTATTAGGAGTTAAACACACACGACACACGAGATTCTTAAGGCAGGAATCGGTGGGATGGATTTAACCGAGCGCCCCGGTATATTTAGCATGCAGTGACTACCTTGCCTACAGGCTGCAAAAATGCCTTTTTCATACTGTAAATGCTTTTAAAACCCTCAATGTCTCAAAAAAAGCCTGGTATGCAGAATATTGCATAATCTCTCCTGGGCTTGTGTCCCCCAGGACATTACTATCTCTTAGTCACAAAGTTACTCAGGACAAAACTGATTACAAACATTCACCCAAAGTTACTGTGTTACTTGTAAATTCCCAAGAAAAGCTTAATCCACAATTACATTAGCCTTGAAAAGAGCTAGTCTAACTAGAGAACTCCTGTTTGCCCCATCATATGCCTGCCACATCCCATGCTTTATATCTGATTTACAGTATTAAATAACCTTGGGTTTCATGCTTAAGCAAGAAAAGGGGTGAAGAAAGGGCTTGGTTTGCATCAGGCTAGTCTCATTGCTCAATAAGGAGGCTTTAAAGTTTTGGCTCAAGATTGTCGTAGGCAGGGAAAACAATTGGACTTGTCGAGATAATTACTGGATAGAGTGGCAAATGTACGACTGGATTACTCAGTGCTTTATCCTGGAAATCGGATGTGTTTTCTTCACTCCCACACATGCTGGAGTGTTTCCCAATAAGAAAAGAAAATATATAGGAAAAGCGTAAGTGACTTCAGAGGACTCAGATAGGAAGAAAAAAGTGTTTTTATTTGCTGTTTCCCCTTAGTTGAAGTGCCCTTGGCCATTTACTGTAGTGTTTGTAAAATGGGAAACATGCCTGAAGGCTGTTGAGATTTGCTGCACTTATTCTTCTGGAGAAACTCATTAAAAACATTACATAAACACTCATAAAAACTCATTACATACGTGCTTTATAACAGACCTCTTGCATAATAGGTACCTCCCTGCTCCCCATATGATTCTGCAAAGCACGGAGCGCAGTTGGGAACTAAACGAGAATTTAAGCCAAAATCTGCCCTTCCATTTGCACACGCGGCCTGAAGCACCCCTCAGTGGACTTTGTGCCAAACTTAAATGTGGTGTGAGCGGTTGTATCTCTGTAGACATAAGTAACACTCACACCAGGACGTAGTTCAGGTTGTTAAATTCTGAATCACTGTCAATCCATAAAAAGAAATGTGATGCTGGGATTTTATCCTGGTGTCGCGCGGTTCAAGCAGTCCTTTGTCCTGCCTGATCATCTATTATGGTTCAAGTAAATGTACAGCTAAACATTTATTCCTGCTTCCTTGTTTACTTGATAAACATGCATTCATGGCTCGGGGACCAAGGAAAATGTTTCATTACTTTCTCCTTGAAATTTTATTTCTTCCAATAAACCAAACCTCTGATTTGACACATGCTTGTATATTAAATCCTCACAAGCTTAGGTAGCTGAATTAGAAAATTCAACATAGATAAGAATTTACGAGACCAACTTAATACATTCCAGGACCATCAACAGTCGTCATCTGGAGAAGTGGACTGACTCCATTTCCCAGTGCTGATTGTATGGGGTTATGTACCAAAAAGGAAACTTTTGCCCTTGCTTATGATGCTGTGGCCTCGCATGCTGAAAGGGCAGCAGAATCATGTCCAACATTTGCACATTGCGACAACCCAGCTGCCGTCTGATTTTTACTTATAGAAATTCTCTAAATTTCAACTGGCCAGTTGCTGGCTGGGTAACGTCTGCGCCTGCTCCATAAATAAATCAGAGCCTCACTAAGTGTTGGGAAATGAGCCTTATGCTTTCAGGTTCCATCATGACTGCCTATAAAGGCGTTACAACGGCAGCCTAACAGTGATGCCCTTGGTGGCAGCATGTGTCTTTGTCTCTGACAACAGCGACCAGTCAGCATGAAGGGAAATCACATAACTCAAATATTGGGTCTTGCTGGCTCCACTGCATATGGCCCATTACATACTTTGCAAGGAATTGCTGTTCTGCTCATTTTGTGTGTCCTGTTGAGGCCTATAAATAAAATTATTTGCTAATCGTGTTCAATTTTAAATTCCTAGGCAGCAATTCGTAAAGAGCTAAATGAATACAAAAGTAATGAAATGGAAGTACATGCATCAAGCAAGCATTTGACAAGGTCAGTTTCCCAGTTATTTATTTTCCATTACCTACGGGAATAGTCTTTTTGAGCTCTGAATCGACAGAATACTTTGCTCCCATGTGGGTCTAATAATGCTGAGAAAGCTTTACCGTGGAACACAAAGCACTTTTTCTTCAGCTTGAATACTATTTTTAACGGTAGATTAGTGCCTGTTGAGGAAACCCCCAAATTTCCCCCAAACACTGCTCAAAATGAATTACTTGCACCTGTGACTTAAGAGGCCACGGCTAGAGATTACACACAAGAGGTTCTGGGGTGAGAAAACTGCACGTGGACTAAGGCAGACGAACTGTGAAGCTCTAGAGTTTGCACTGTAAACAGTGGGCATGTCTACACCTGTATTTACATGCGCCTAAAATTAATATGCCATTGCTTAAGGCACATTAACATGATTTAGACATGCCTCTACACGTGGACGTGCTAATGCGTATTAAGGCGCATTAAATTTAGGCGCAAATAGCTAAGTTGCATTAGCGCATGTGCAGACACGCTAATGCACATTAATGCAGTGTCTATCCATTGATGCACGCTGCATTAATACACATTTAGCATGTCTACACATGCAGTAGTGCAGCTTAGCTATTCACGCATAAATTTGATACCTGCTTTTTGCAAGTGTCAGATTTAGGGTCACATAGCCTTAAATTGCCATTATTAAGGCTATGCGACACATGCCCTTAATACGCCTTAAAAATGGCGATTTTAGGCTACATCTGCTTAAAAGACGCATGTGTAGACGCACCCAGTGTTGAGCAAAAATAAGGAAATCTTTTCATTGCTAGTTGGTTTCTCTTTGGGTGCACAAACATATTCCCAAACTTTTATAAATCCCATTCTCCAATCCCAGACACCAGGTTGGATATTCGTTAAGGTTCTTGGGATATTCCAAAACTAGAATTTGGGATATTCCAAAACTAGAATTTATGCTACAAGGCTTCTGATAAAACGATATACAGAAAATGAAGAGGTGACAAATCAGGTCTGGAAGTGATAGATATTTTATCTAATTGAAACAAACCAGGGACTTTAATTAGGCAGATTAAAATGACACGTTTCGTAATCTGGCCAGAATCCCAGGGTTAAGTATTCCTCCTGCTTATGATTAGTGGCACTGTACAACAAACAGTTAGAGCTTTACATCTCGGCCAGGAAAAGAAATGCACAAGGTGGTGGGCCAGCACAGACTCAGAGGTCTGAGTGCCCCCTTCCCAGTCGGCTTGCTCTTCTACCTCAAGGTGCCCCAAGTACCAGCTTGGCATAGCTGACAGGATCAGAGGATACACAGACCCCAACAAGCTAGCCACCGGTATTTCAAAGCATAGGTGACTGGTAGGGGCATGGGGGCGCACGTGTCCCCCTGACGGCCAATACCGATGCTGTTGGTATGGATGGTGCCCCCCGACAGGGTCAGCGGCTTCTGCGGGTACCCCCCACCCAGATTCAGGACGCACCAGTCACTCATGGTTCAAAGTTATGTAAAACTAAGTTTTACTGTCAGTGACTGCAGTGTGGACAGGCCCCCGACCAGAACGAGCACATTAAAACAATTTTTCATTATTTCCTGCTACAACAAAGTATTTAACATGAAACACAATGCTACAAAGATGCTTTGCTTTTTTTTTACTCTAGATTTCACAGACCATAGAGATTTTCTTCTGAGAAGAATGTCTTTACTTTTTGATACTGCCGCTGAACACACATAAGGGAATGTAAAAAGGTCTTTCCCTGAAGTTCAGTTCACGACAACCTGATGTTTATGGGAAAGAAGGACTCTGCAGGTGAAGACTCTGCAGCACTTACATACAAGAGGAGATACCAGAGGATGTACTTCACTCTTTGATGCCTAAAAAGTGACGGCCTGTGGGGTGGGAGGATCAGCTAAAAGATTGAAGTAAAACTACTTGAAGGAACCTACTGCTCTCCTTGAAACACTTGTTTTAAACTGTTTTGCAGCATATCTTGGAAAAGGAGATGTTGTGCATGTACAGGCTTTCCCATTCCAAGGCCACTGACATAATGGACATGACACGCTGTCATTCAGTATTATGTTGACAAGACATTTGGAACTTCTCAAAATTCGTTTGTAAAACCCTTAAGTTCATGTTATACAAAATGATTTAATGTATTATAATTTCTTTCTTTTTTATATAATGTCTAACAAAAACAGCTGCAGCATTTTTGATTCTTGTTAATTTTGTTCTTTAATTAAATGACTACTTATTGCAGGAAATGAGCACGGTGCTTTTAAAGTTCTTTTTTCAGGCTGGGCTACTAACAGAGGTGGACTGAGCCATCTCCTGTTGCTCCTTCACCACAGAAGTCCAGAGCAGGTTATTCATTGTACTGTGGTAACTGTACACAATGAGTTCTCATTCACAGGAATGGGAATTATGAATGCATGCCATACATTGAGAGGATATACAATAGAAACCATTGCTAGCTATAATGGATGCCATCAGCATCTGGACCTTTGCAGAAATGGGGCCCACAGCATAGCTAAGCACCTGCTAAAGAGTTCAGCTTAACACCCACCTAGATTTAATTTTGCAGAATCTTTACATTTTGGTTACATATATGTAAGTCTGAGTCCTTGCACCACTACAACGGCTTGATCCAAAGATCTGCACATTTAAATACGTAATTTTAGAATGTGCTAACCTCCTTAAGGGGGTCAATACCATCACCGTCTTTCAACATATTTTTGTAAGTATTAACAAACAATTTAATTGTCTGATTTTTGACAAAGAATATAATGATTGAGCATTCATGGGTAAGGAAGTAAAACCAGCAGACAAAGAAACACTTGTTGTCTAATCTGAAAGCAAAAAATTAATGAACCTTATGGTATGCCACAGAAGCTTCATGGGTTATACACAGATTTCGAGTTGTGGTAAACATTTTGGCATGTACCGTTCCACAAGGTCCATCTAGTGGAGATGACAAGAAAGCACATATTATTTCGAAGAGAACCCGTGAGTGGACTTATCCCTTGCTCAGAACTTCTCTAACTAAGAGTCAACCAAAATTCTTTAGGCTATCTTGACACCCACAAACTATGTTTCAGAATTAACTGAATGACCTCCAAACAGTTTTCCTTTTTCTAGTCGGTGAAGCAGCTTGGTGGTGTGAGGACTTGGGTGGTATTGGACATGCCAGCCATAGGAATGTAGGTGCATTGGGAACTTGTCCCAATGTCCCTAGGTTCTGATGATCGTGAAGGGTAGGCAGGAGGACCATGGAGTATCTCAGTGGCACCTAAATATTGGATTTACGTGCCGAAGGCCCTTTGTGGATTTAGTCCATGGTGGCTTTAGCCCAGTTTCCTTATGGAGAAAAATCCCCTTCATCTCTACCATAATCTGGCTATTTTTTTTTAACAGCCTCAGCAGAACAGCACAGAACTGAACAGGCACAAGAACCAAACTGCCTTTTAATTTGTTTAGGTGGCTGCTCCAGGTCAGGGGCAGAGACGGAGTTGTTTGCTGGGATGGGAAGCAGGGTGAGCCAGAGCACAAAGGAGTGTGGGGAAATATATATTACTCCTGTGTTCTGCATTATAAACCTCACAGTTGAGTAGATACCCCTAGTGATGACTACCTGGCATGCCAAACCACACTTTAAATACAATAAAAAAAGATGCCATTTAAGAGAGATTAGCTTGACAATTATCATGATTTAACATTTTTGAAAGAGACACTGGATATCAAAATTATGGGCCCAATTAACTTGTCTGAAGACGACCTTACTGAAAAAGTTAGAATTTATGGGCCAAATCTTTTACTGCCTATGTACGCCACTCCTTGTGGAAGTCAGCGAGTGAGATGACTTTAGCCCAACCTATAGAACAGACAAATATTAGTTGCAACAACTTTACCCTGCGCACAATTTTTTAAATAACAGATTGAACATTTTTTTAAATTGAAGCACTTGATGAATCCATTACACACTACTACATTTAATCTAGGGGAAAAACCAGTTCTAGGGTGAACTGCTCTTATTTTCACTCACAATGTGCAAGTGATTTATAAAATCTCTAATTATACACACCTTATGTTAAACACAATAACCTCAGTGTTTGGATTCTGCGGAAAGAACGTCTCCAGTCAAACCACCACTAAGAAAAGAACACATCAGTCGTATTCATTTTTAGTTGTCATTAACAGGAATATTCAGATATCAGAGGCTCAGTGTTACAAATGCAGTCATATCCTCTAGGGTGCTGAGCCGCCTCAACTTGTGCTATTTGTGGGAGACAAAAGTACTTAGTACCTTTACAGGACCAGACCCATAGTTAACTAATTTGTATTTCTACTCGAAAGAAGAAAAATTAGCACGAGTAAGTCAATAAATACAGTTCAGTAGCAGTAATGAGGATAAGCACTTCAATTAAGATGATGTTTCTTGATGTGCTCACCAATGCAAAATTAACTGAAACTGGGTGAATTAAATAAAAACCAATTCAAAATCAATACCAATTTTAGAACTTCCCACTTAGTATAAAGCAAGGACCATAAGCTAAAACACACAATCCTGTAATAAATCCAGTGAAGGTTCAGCAAACACAGTGACCCAATAATACATAGGTAGATCAGAGGAAAGGTCATTATAAAGTAATTATTCAAATAGTATAATCTCAGTGGGTGCTTGTACATGTGCCAGGATGCTGTTCTGACACACTGTAATTACAGTGTGTCCGAACAGACTCTATTAATCAAGTCGCTGGAGCGTGCTCCAGCCAGCCTCCATGCCTTGTGTATCAGCATCCCTGCACTTCAAAAAGGTGTACTATAAATCTTACCTTAAAGTCAGTTCTTCACTGGAAAGAAGTTTTTATGAAAAACTGCATTGTGAGGTTCCATGGTTACTGCGAGGGGTGACAATGGACAAATCAGAGATTTAGGAGTAGGCTGTACTGTGGACTATGATTATGACAATAAGAAAGTGGAATATGATAAACGAGAAGGAAGACAGAGTCAGAATTTCAACTGGAAAGTGAGAAAAATAGTTTTTGAAAAAGCAACACCATCCTTGACAGAAGAGCTTTCTGGGTTGGAAGGAATAAGAATCTAATCAAAGTGAAGCATGTCTAACTTAAAAAAAATAAAAAAATAAAAGGAAGACGGTGTTTAGACTGACAATACAGTAATAGCATAACACAACAGCAGGGGTCTAGGAATATGGTAATGAAAAAGAGCAAATGCTTGAGGTTAAAAAGCTGTAGAGTAGTAGAAGCAGAGATAAGAACATAGAGTACAGCTTAAAGTAAAAGCTACATGTCAGAAAGGAGCAGCAGTGTTAGGAATGAAAAGGGAAAGTAGGAAGGGCAAAAAAGTTGGAGGATGATGAGGTAATGACAAAGAGGAAATGTGTCATTGTGAAGGCAAAGTGATCAAAGTACAAGATCTGAGATAAAGCTGAAGGAAAACAGACTGCAAAAAAAGAGCTACAGAAAACTAAGAGTTAGCTCAGAGTTGGATATTTATCGATAAAATTCCTCAGAAGGAAGGAAGGACCTCTAAGGCAGGCTTATTTTATGAATGATTCCCTATATTAATAATTTTTTTGGCAATCTAGAAAATGTTTAACTTCATTTCCCTAAAAAGCTACTGACAGTACTACAGCCACAATATACAGTTTACTTGGGTTTTGTTTCAGAAAGAGAAGAATTAGAAGATCCATTTGTTGCAAGACTGTGGAAAGAAAGGGAATATGAAAATCTGGAGGTGAGAAGACTGGCTGCATGGCACGGAAGAGAACATCCTTGTTACTCAATAAATCCATAATCCATTAAGAAGTCTTGATAAAGACTTTTCCCCTAAGGTTTCTAGAACATGTGGCAATACAATATAACTGAAATGCAAAGGAAAGCTATCCATCTACACATACAGGAAATGTCAGCACGCCAACAGATTTTGTGTTATTAAGTAAAAAATAGTCTTAAACTTGTACCACAATGTATACACCTTTTGTTAATGCCTGTTTTGTGAAGATGAAAGAAAAGACCCAAAAGTGTGTGTCATGGAAATTTTAATACATATTTGCAAAATAAGGTAAAAACACGCACATTTTACAAATGATTTTAGTCTACAACAAACTTCTACTGAAAGCTAATAGCAGGGTTAAATAGGATGCGACTTCCAGAAATGCCTTTCTGATCTCCTTTTAATGTGCTAAAATAATTTGCAGTCATATTCTGCACCTGACTGGACACAATGCACTACAGGGTGTCATGACATAAACATGACCTTTTCATGTCAGTTGGGAATGGCCACTTTTCTACATCCATGAATAAATACATCTTTTAAAAATGATCCTTTATTGTTAAACATCCCTTGCATCTTATGTGGAGATCCTTTAAAAATAGCACTTCTTTAAAAATCCAAAATTTACATATTACATCTTACTATGGTAATCAAAAGAAACCTCAAATGCTCGTGACAGAATAGAGTTTATCCACATAAAATTACAATCTTTAAAGAAAAAAAGAGATTTCATAGCAGTGGTTTGCTTTTGCTGAATGATTGTCAAACTTCACATTACTGATAACTAATCTGAATATAACAATATATTGTTAAAGTATTTAAATTTGACATTAGAATTTTCTTTCTTCTGACAAAAACAGGGTCTGCAATCCTCTGCGAACATTAAATAGCTCCTCTTCTTGCTGTGGTAGAAACATATTATATTTATCAATACTTTAAAGAAAACTTTTAAAAAAGTATCACAGCATCCAGATCCAAATCTCACAACATGTATGCATTGCTTTTCCTATTTGTTCTAATATGAGCCATAATAAAACTCATGCGGGAGTCACTACATAAGCAGAGAACTATAGGAATACATTTATTTACATCATTTAATGAATTCTAAGTAAAAATTAATAAAAGAATATGGTTTAAGATATTTTAATAATATTTGTAATTATTTTCATTTTATTTCAAACAAACAATAACAGCATATTAAAAATTGCAGCTTCAACTTAAGAAGTCAATGTGCAAACAAACTGTTAAGTTCCTTTAGTAAAATGCAAAGAGTAAGTAATTAGCAATCCGTACAAAATAGCTTCATTTACCATTTCCTTAAGGAGCTTCTCTTGAAGACCTTTCATATCTTCTTTCATTAGATGCATCTATAAAAATATAGAGGTATCTATACCATTTGTTTATTTTTCCATCAAGACTGACAGCAAATCTTCAGAGACATTTATGCATTTGATTTTAGTTTAAGATCAGACTTGTCATTGATAGACTTGTTAATGGTAAAATAAGAGTGCCTGAGGTACAAGAAAAGTTGTCCATGTTCTACAGCACAAGCAATTCTGTTATTTATTTTAGATACAAAATAGAGGTATTAAGATATAACATATATCTGTATATGTTAAGGAGTACTTGTGACATTGAAAATTTATCAAAAGTATCTAGGGACCTTAATAGTACAGTGGAGGTAAAGACTTTTCCTATAAGGAATATCTATATCAGGAACTCAATACCAACATTTGGTGATAGAAAAAATAAGCAAGAAAACAAAAACCAGAAGAACAGGGAAACTGTCATACCTCAGAAGTTAAGATATTTTCCTCATACTCAACACTTTGGTAGATATTCTTCTCAAATGAAGTTTTAAGAATCTGAATCCTAATAAAGTAAGAAGTGAATTAAACATCTCAGCTAAACATGAAGAGTCCACACCAATCTAAATACACCCTTTTTCTAAATTCTCATGTGTTATTTAATAAGCATTCTTATTCCTGTTGTTATTGTAATATCCCAGTGGAATTAGGGCGAAAACCCAGGAGGATAACCAAAATGCTAGCACATTTCAGGTATACAGAACTCTTCATCCACTGATTTCACTATTTACACAGATGAGCAAGACTTTTGTCCCTGTTTTATTTGGCCCAAAGCACACTCTAAGCAAATAGTAAAGTGATGGATCAAATCCGAGTCTCATACCAACAAAAATAAAATCTACTAACCTCTGTTGCTCATTTCTCTTGTATACACTAAAAGTATTTGCCTGCTTTTTCCAAAAACTCTAAAAAGAAATATAAAAACAAAACTGAACAACTAAGAAATTAGCACAATGCAGGTTTATTTTTAATAGTAATATTCAGTGTCAAAATAAGCTAGAATGACAGATTTAGAAGGGGCAGGCATTCTACCATAGCCCATGTGATAGAGTCATAGAGAAGCAGGGCCAGAAGGGACCTTGAGGTATTATTTAGTCAAAACCCCTGCCTGAGGCAGGATCATCCCTATGCAATGATCTAGCTGGTCCTGATTTGAACAAGGTGTTGGACTAGATGACCTGAGGTTCCTTCCAACCATAGTTTTCAATGATTCTAAACCAACCTATCCAAATCTACTGTCTAACCTCTTCGCAAAACTGCAGTCAACCCTGATACAACACAAGACAACACCCCAGATTATCCGCAGGTGTTTAAAAAAAAAAATAAGGCTCAGTGGGGCAAGGTCCGATATTTAAAGAGCTCATTCTAACTCAAGCTGCAAATTTAACATTTACTTTCCAGAAATTAAAGCGTCACACATCTTTTCTACAACAATCAGACACTGCAAATATTTAAGTGTGGTTAAAATGAGACCAAACTGGTTTTCTTGTTCGCTTTAAACTCAATTTAAAAACGGGAAGGCCAAAACATGAAATTTAAATTAAATCTATTAGCTGACCCATCAAACCCAATAGGTTAATGTACCATTTTGATACTAGGCAAAAATTCAGGTCTGAGTTAAATGAGGACTACTGAGGCCAGGTGACTTGCCTTAGGATACATCGCATCAATGCAAAGAAGCAGAAAATCTGTAATGGGGACTGAGAAATTCTAAGTGCATAGGGATGGCCAGGACCAAGAAGATTCAAGTCAAAGTATCTTAAATATAATTGTTAATTTCTTTTAATTTAAAGTTAAGTCCCAGGGAGATTTAGAGTTCATCTTTAGTTGTTCGGTTTTTTGTTTTTTTTTAAGAACTAGCTGCAAAACACACCTTTGAGCCAGAACTGATCTTCCACAATTAAAGGACAAAATATCAGTTCTTTTTAAAATAGTTTTTTAATGAAATTGTTTAAATACAAACCAAAAATTCTTTCTCCATATTTTTCAAAGAGCGAGAATCTTTTTCAAAACTCTCAAGCTCCTCCATGATAGCAACATGAAATTTGTCCAGCTGTTTGATCCTATCAAAACAGAAATAAACTATAAATAAAAACAACCTGTAAATACAAATATGTTTTGTAAAATAAGTAACCTGCTACAGACCTGCATTCATGCAGCTCGTAAGTCATTGTTGTCAAATGCTGCTGAGCAGTTTTTAATGACTGCTTGTTAAAATGGTCCATTCTTCTTGAGCGGCTCTAGAAGGATGTGTTTTAGGGTTACTTACAGTCTACTTATTTTCAAGTTAATTTTCACTTTAATGAGAAGTGAGAAAAAAATTATTAAATGCAAGCAGTTGTAATTAATTAGCAATGAGACTACAGGTTACAATGGACAAATGTTTTAATTTTGAATTCAAATATGCGCTGTGAACAAACATGGAAACTGCACATGTAGGATACTTGTTTGTGAATGTAGTTACCTGTTTCGCAACTGCAAATGTATTTTTTTGGTTTAACAGTTATCCGTTTGAATCAACTTAGGTACTTCATTTTAATCAGTCTGGCTGACAGAATCCTACACTCTAAATATTTTACTGAATGAAAAAAAATAAGCTTATACCTCAGGAGATGGAACATAAAATCCATTTGACTGGCTGGCCTACAATCATATAGATAATTTACTTTCACCAAAAGCTCAATTAATCTCCATGTGCTGTGCTGCAGCACCTAAAGGTTTAAACACAGTGAAGTATACGCTGCTGCAGAAGGTTGAAAGCTCACCTGCGTAATGATCATTGCTTAGTCTGCTTACTTAGAAACACCTGCAAGTTATCTTTTCTACTGCACTGATTACTGATTAATTAGCTGTCTGTAGTGCCAAAATCTGCAATCTGCCAGGTCTTATGAGACCTGAAAGACTGGATATATTCTGTTAAAAACCTTCATCCATCAACTCTTGAAATTTGGCACTTGGCAGGAAAATCTTACTTTACAGCATCAATGAACAGCATAGCTCTCGCTTATAAACTATCAAATTATGGAACACATAACTTTGCTTTTGTCAGAGGCAGAGGTGGTAAGCAAAACTTATGTTTAAGTTATATTTAACACTTTCCTTTGTAAGATCCTGTTTAAAATTTCCCCACATTTCAATTGTTTGGGTTGAAATTTTCCATACAGACTGCCCAGCAAGAATTCTCCTCCCATTTTTGAGTGCAGTGTCTGGGAAAATGCATTTCTTAACACTGGCCAGCAACTTTAATAATTTGTAGTGCCCATAAACTTCAGAGCAGTGACTTGAGATTTGGCTAGGATGGTCACCCTGATGTTAGGGATAGACTATAGACTGCTGAACATTGCAGTTAGCACCTGCTCAGATTAAATTTATTAGAGGTTGGCAGCTAAATTCTTCAAATACTTTGCCTCCACAGAATGACAAGGGCCAAGCAGATTCTTTTTCCAACAGTTGCATGTCAGGGCTGCTGAGCCCAACAGTAGAGCAGGTAGACTGTCCTTTTTTTCCGATAATCCTCTTGCCTGTAGCCTAGGCTCTGTAGAGAAAGAAGCAATCTGACTCGACTAAAAAGGGGAGCGATAGGAGTCAGGGAATAAGTGGAAATGAAAAAAGAGAATACGGACAAGCTAAATAACAAGAACTGGGGAGACACAGGTATAGGCTGGAAGGAAATAGGTTATGGGACAGACAGAGAAAGGTCTGTAAAATGTCAGAACATGCTCCCCTGCAGAATTAGGAGTGGAACTCAGGATTCTGCAGCTCAGCATTTCTCTGCTGTCAGTAAATATCTGTGTAAACCACTGGCAAAATGTGCCTGAGCCTCTTTTTCTGGCTGTATATTACCACTACACTCTTAGCTCATCTAATTAAATATATATATCATAATGAATATGGAAGTTATATGAAGTTTGAATAGGCAACCTTAACTGTAGCATTTCCAAACTCCTAACTTGGTGACCATTACATTCTTTTATTCTAGTCTTTCTACATATAATCTTATATAAGGCAGTTCTTTTAATGGTGTCTCTACCTAAACTAGAGTATCTATATATACACACACGTGAAAACTGGCTTACCTGAATTTTCCTAGTAAATTCTTTATGGAGCTTCTGATATATCCCTACACTTGAACACCCAGGTTCCCAGGCCTCACCATCCGTAGTAAACAAGTCATTTATAGATACAGTAGATATGCTTTCAGTCACTGAAAAACATTAAAGATTAATCTGCCATGATTCAGAAGTCAGTATGCCACATTACAGAAGTAGGAATATAAAAAGGTATCTACCAATCCTGCTTTATTTTACTACCCCCTTTCTGCTTTTTTAATTTGGTATCTGTCTACTTTTTAGACATGAAATATTTTTCATATTATTTATCAGAGATTATAAACCTTCAGTTGTTAAATATGGTACTTAGATATACATAATTTCTGGAACATCTCAATCGGTCTTTCAAGTATGTGTGTACTTAACACAAGGCCTTGTTCAGGGGCTTCAGATATTTAACCCTATTTTAAATATCAATATAACATTACATCAACACTTGAAAAAGTTGTATATATAAAATGTTGGCCAGTTTAAGACTTTTCAAAAATTTGTCCCAAAACATGATATTAAACAATCTGGCATATCAGTGAATGATTAAAGTTGCAAAACTAGACCCTAAAAATTGATGGATGCCTTGGGAGACATTTTATGTCAGAAGGATTTTAGTGACACAAAGACTTCAGGATATGGCCCAAACATACATGAATTTGCACAATACATTAATACCAAAGGATATGAAAAATCTTTAAAATATACCAGTAAGCATAATCAACATTTTTTTCATTTGAGAGCTGTGACTGCATCTTGCATGAAATCTGCCCTCTGTTCTACAGTACAACAACAACATCTGGTAACTTCAGGTAGAAAATGAACAGATTCCTTGCCAGTCAGTAGGGCTGTGTGAAGCCTCAGTCACTGATTTGGCCCGATTAGGTGACCGAATCTCTGAATCAAATCATGAGACCCTTTGATCTCTCCGCCAGTCGGAACCCTCCAAATCTATTGTGAAAGATACAATGATTTGGACATGGACACAGCTTTAAATGTTTTTTCTACATACCTCAAGGTACCAGGCAGCTTGTGAACGCTGAGATGGTGGGGTGGATGGAGTGTCTCATGGGAGTGCAGGGGCGGGTCCCCCGCGTGCTCGGCGATGGACCCAGAAGTGGACCAGAAGCACTTCCAGTTCACTTCCAGGTCTGCCACGGAGCATGTGTGGGACCCTCCCCCCACCCAGGCGACTGGTGCCTCCTGGAGCTGGGGGCAGGGGCACCTAGGGTCCCCACATAGCCAATTGCTGAGCCAGGAGGGCATGGCGAGGTGGAGGGGAGTCCCCTGCGTGCTTGGCACTGGACCCAGAAGTGGACTGGAAGTACTTCTGGTCCACTTCTGCGTCTGCTGCCAAGCATGTACCCCTTCCCTCCCCCCCACAAGATGCTGCATCTGCCCCACTATTTCAGCATTCATGAGCCATGCCTGAGTACCTGGAGGTATGTAAAAAAAAAATGTAAAGCTGTGTCTATGGCCAAATTGCTGATTCTGTGAATCAGCATCGAATCTTCAGATTTGGATTTGGCTGAATCGAATCAGGACAGGGAACTGGATCAACGAATCGAATCACTGTCCCCTGATTTGAGCTGAATCTGAATCAAATACAGCCTGCTTTGCACACCCTTGCCAGTCAGTGTGTTATCTGCAGCCCACTTTTTCCCTACACTGGAAAAGGAATGTGTCCTTGAAGACTGCATTAAGAATTCACTTGGTAGAATCAAACAGGCAAAAAGTGCCATGAGCCAATGTTTGGAATGTACTCTTCTCTCACTTTAATTTTCTTTGAATCCTCCTGCTGAAGACCATGATCCAGCTCTCTCTCCTATTAATTTGACCTTTTCTTCTTCAGGAGAGGTGAAAGAAGGTAAGAAGAAAAGAAAATGGAAAACATGGAAACAACAGAGAACATACAGAAAAGGAGAAGCAAGGTAGTTTCATTAACTGAAGTTGACAGAATTCAAGGGTAAGGACCTTCAATGATGTATCCCTAATGTTCTTTGGCATGAGACTCATTAATAGTGCAGCACCCTGTAAGAAAAGCTGTGTCCTTGGGCTTGATCACAAGCACTCCCAAAACTAACTCTACTTTTTTCAGTAAGATCTGCAGTTATTGTGCACACCTTTCTTGCCAGGACACCAGTGCACTATACTATACTGATGTGCATTGTGAAATCTTAAGTTTTTTGTTGTTTGTTTTCCTTCCATTTAGTCCTCCTCTCTAAGTCCAGCCTTGACTCACACCAAGGAACTGGTTGTGGGAAAGCATACACACAGGAATGAGAGACAGTTATTAATCTTTTGATTCTACTGAATCAGAATTTTTGGTCTCCTTGCTTTGCAATAGAGCAGAAAACAGTCAGCGAGAACTTGTTCCTATTTTATTAACGGAAGAAACTGTCAGAAAACACTTTATTCAACTCTTAACCTGATCATTTAAGTATACAAAATATAAATAGCCAACATTCAATTTGAGAAAAATATTGGGTTTAAAGCTTTACTTCTGTGAAAATATTTTCACTGACCAGAAAAATTATGCTTTCTCACTCATCTGAAAGATAAGCAGTATACAGTATTCCTTGAACATTTACGTTACTAGGTAAGGAGAGAAAATCTTCCTGAGCACTTTCCATTGGTATCTCAGAAAACAAAACAAAACAGCGGAGTCTGATTTCTTACATATCTGCAATAAATTGAGTTTATGAAAGGAACCTGTGGATTTACTCTAGAGTTGCAATACGATCTTTATTAATATGTTTCTGGTTTGTACTTCTTGTATGATGATATTTAAAGGGCAACTTGAGCTCTTGCTAACCTCTACTACTGGCAATATCTTCATCTGCTTTGAATAATTTTTTAGGGAGTAACTTTATTTTTCTCTTTCGTTTTTCATCCTCTTCTTTCCTCATTTCCAACATTTCATCAGAATCACTTTCTATGTCATTGCAATACATTCGTTTGAGATTGGAATGTATGGAAGGTCCTGTAAGCATGACAAAAATGCATTCTATTTTAAGTTACTTAGAAAGAGGCACTGAATAATTTATTTTCTGTATGATTTTGTGTGGAGCAATGACAGTCTGACAGATTTTTCTAAACACCAAAAACAGTATATTCCCATATTCTGGGAGCATGCGCCTTTCCTCTACCACTTCCAGAATCATACTGGAATCTGAGTATTGCATTTGCAAATAGTCATGTGCTATCAGCAAACATTTATAACTATGCAAATGAAGTGGTAACAAAGTACAGCGGATACAAGTCTCAAAAGTGTATGCTTGCTAGTCCTTCCAATCCCATTGGGGCAACATTGTTCCTTGCTAATAAATTAACATTCATATAATCTAGTCCTGAAATCCTGGGAGTGCTACCAAATCCCCCCTCCTCCTTTTAGTTGAAGGTCAGCTATTAACTTGCCAAACTATGCAGGCAAAGGGATGCTTAAACTCATTGCTAACTGGTCCTTCTACAGTATGAGTAAATAAGCATTACTTCCAACAGGAATGCCTTGTCAATAACAAAGATATACTCATTTTAGGAAAGTAATTAATTGGGTACAAGTGAGAAAACAAATCAAGAAGTGGAGGTTGTGAAGACTGAGGCCATATTTATATATTTAAGAAAATATTTTCATTGCCTATTGACAATTATTAAGATGAGTGCTTTTTCATAAATGAAATTTACATACCAGATTCATGTATGTGACCTACAGGGTCTTTATGCCATGACTGTTCTCTGTCTCCACTAGATGTGGTTAACTGAGACGGAGATAAGGATTCCTAAAAGAAAAATAATCGTTTTACCTGTAAGATAGGGAGCCTATTTAGATCTTCAACATCTTCAATTTCAAGAATTTCCATTTCAATTTTTTTAAAAATAAGAAATATGAAAATATGAAGTAACAATAAATAAATTAGTTTGTGTATACAAGGTTTATACAAGTATCCTGGCTTATAGGGGAAAATTTTAATGCTTACTTACCAATATTTGTATCAGTAACTATACTAAGTAGTAGCGCATTAAGGCTACAATGAATGATAAGAAACCACTTTCTATTTTAAAAACTTGTAAGCAGAAGCAAAAGAATTTTTCCATCTGTGAAAACTGATTTTTATTTTATAAAAATATCAAGATCAAAAAACCAAAGGGAAAGAGATATTACATATTCTTCTTGAAGATAGGAATTAAATGGTCTTGGTACAGAATTCTTTCCTAGCTGTCTCATTTCTAACTTAATTACATCCCAAACATTTTTAAGAAAGGAAAATAAAATTTGTAGGCACTATTACAGGTAAATAGCCTCTAATGTTGATATCAAAAAGCAACAGATATGCATTATTTCCTAATGTCTTGATTACATGTAAAAATAACAAAACATGGAAAGCCACAGCTTTTCAGAAGGGGTAGATGACAGATACCATACCTCTCTTTTACTTTGCATGATATTTTTGGTGAGATCTTTCATTTCTTCAATGGCGAGTTTGCCAGAAAGGTAATTTTCAACCTGGATTGCTTCATTAATATCGCTCAGTTCTACATCAGGTACAGAAACCTCTATGACTTTTCTACTTGTGACAGTTTTGTCTTTGGTTACTGAAGTCAGGCTGGACTGAACATTAATATATAATAAATCATTATTGAAAAAAGGCATTTCAGTTTAAAAAATAAACAATTATATATCATATACACTTCCCTTCAGCAGTTTGTATTGGCTTGCTCTAGCATCTCCTTGTTCAGCATGCTAGCTGTTGTGAATCCCAGGCCTAGTTATCTATATCCACTGCACAGAAAAAACTTAAGCTCCTGACCTGGATTTGTAAATTTCACTCTGGAGCCTAAAGTTCCTTTGTATATTTTGGGATTAAAACTCTTCATGACATCTTGCTATGCATATATTCAGAAGGCAGCTGAAGGCAGCCTTAAATTTTGTTTGGGACTTGCAGACAATGTTATTATTTATATCAGTAAGTTCTGATTAACTTCTCCAAAAAGTGAATATTCTTAATTAGAGCAGCTTGGTTCACTGTTTGATTAAACAGGTACCCTAATCAGGACACTGATTAAAAATGGACAACCCAAGTGTATTAACTGTAAATCATAACTTTTAAATTCTTACCAAAGAGACTGGACTTAATCCTGGTGAAAAACTTTCATTTTCAAACATAGAGTTTCTCACAGTATTTTCAGGAGACTGGTTTACAGATGTATGTTGATCATTCTTTTTTGTTGCGTGCAGCACATTAATGGACATCAGTTTCACAGCATCTAAAGAGTCCTTTTCTGGTGTTGGGTCCTGAAGAGATGATGTTGATCCTTCCATGGCAATGTGCTTTTGGATGAGTGCCTCCTCTGACAGTTTCTCAGAACCTAGAGCAGGGGTTTTCAACCTTTTTTAATAAGTGTACCCCTGGCGGCCAGATGCGGAGCAGGGGGGAAGGGGTGGAGTGCAGCTGGATGCGGAGCTGGGGGGACGGGGATGGCCACACACAGAGCAGCAACAGCGTGGGGTGGTCTGTAGTGCTGGCAGTTGCCATGTGCAAGCTCCCTCCCCCCAGAGTCCATTCGGCTGGGCGGTGCCTGTGTGGCTTGCAGAGGGGTGCCGCTGCCCTCCCCCACTGCTCTGTCCCTGTCCCACATGCTCTGTCCCCGCCCACCCGTGCTTACCCCCTAGGGTCTTTTTAAGTACCCCCAGGGGTACTTGTACCCCTGATTGACAACCCCTGACCTAGAGAATAAAACACTTAATTGAGGGTATTGGGTAGCCTGGGCAGGAGGCAGTAGAGCAGGGGTAGGCAACCCCTAGCACATGTGCCAGAGTGTGGCATATAAAGGTGTTTTGCTTGGCATGCACACCTCAGGGAAGGGGCCAGCGCTGCACTGCCACAACAAGGATCGGACCCTGCACAGTTCCCCTATCATCCGCCCCGGCATGCCAACATATTACAAGTCAAGGCTGCAGGTGTTTTTGGCACTCTGGGCAAAAACACTGCCAACCCCCACAGTAGTCTCACTTGAAAAGTGATTACAGAGTAATTCTACAGACGTCAGGGTCTGATCTGGAAGGCAGCTACAAGGAACAGTGGAAGATGAGTACATGAACAGAAGTCCAGATAGCAACCCTACAAATCTCAGAATAAGAATATTGATGAACAGTCTGCCCCCCCTCCTAAAGAGAACAAGACTTTTAGAGGACAAAGACCAAAACGACCACGTGGTCTCTACTAGGTGGATAATTTTAGCAATCCTGAAATCAGCTAGGTGACTCCTAAAGGGCACTGTAATTAACCCTGTAATCTATGAGTTTTGGATCACTCTAAAGATCTACCAAAACAACTACTTATGACCCCAAACAGACAGATAGGATGTCAAAAAAGGATTAAACTGAAAATCCAACAGGTTGCTGATGTGCAATGGGACAAAATTATTTAGGATTATTTATGAAATCTAAAAAGTAGTATATTTGAGCAGTTTCCTGCAAAAGGCCAGAAAGATGCTCTGTCTCAAGTCAAGAGGTGGTTGAAAAGAACTTTGGTGTGGTAGGAACATTGGATCTGTAAATGCTAAAAGCAAACATATGAATAATACACACCTCTCACTGTTTCAATAGAAGCTGGACTTTCAGTTGATGGCACTGGTGATCCTTTTTTTTTTCTCTGTCTTGCAAGATCTTTTGATTTATTTTTGATAATCTGTTGTTTTCTTGTTACTTCCTTTTCTGAATCTGTAGAGCCAGTGGCCTTCTTTTGCTTGACTGTTTTGCTTTGTCCATTTTCATGTTCTTTCTGGAGGTAAAAAAATATATATAAGGATTACATTTCAACACACTGGGTGCATCTACATGTGCAGCAGACTGAGCAGTTGTTACTGTGCAGTCATTTAGTACTTGCTTAACCAACATTACTGTGCAGTCCCAATACCACACTGCTATTTTTAGCAACTGCTGCACAGTGGCAACGAGCTACAGAGATGAAACATCTTGTGTAAACGCACCCACGGGGAGCATGCACACATGCGCTTTACTGTGGAGTTGACTAATTAGCTCTGCAGTAAAGTGTCACAGTCTACACGTGCGCCGGTATTAGGGCATAGTAAATTCATTCACTCCACCGTAAGATAGTACTGTTGGGGATAGGGAGGCTGGGGCACAAGGGTGCTAAAGTGCCTAGCCACATGGCTGCATACTCTCAGCACTCTTGTGCCCCAGCCAGGCCCTCCACAACCCAACACTACCACCTCAACACTTTGTGCCCCTGCCAGTCAGGAGGTGCTCCGCCCTAGCTCAAAGTACTGCTGTCCCAGGCACATGTGTCGATGCTGCATCCTGGAGTAGTGAACTCCGGTTCAAACTGTTTTGGAGTTTATTGTGTCACTTACTGAATACCTGTGCATAGTGATAGGTGTTATAAATCTATAACACAATACAACTATGCAGGCAGATATTGTGGGTCCTAATCTGCAGGCCTCTGTCTTCTTTCTGCTTACTAAGGGGGCCCTAATCTGAAGGCTCAGTGCCTTCTTTCTGTTTACTAAGGGGAAGTGTAAACCAAGGCTGCTTACAAGCGTGGGGGAAAAAAATCCAAAACATAGCGCTTTACTTTCAACTCAGAGCACCACCATGCCAAATGCAATGTGTACCTGAAGAGAAATTATGTCAGTTTGACCCAGCCCGCCCAGCATCTGTATAGCTCATACACTTCAGCAGGGCTTTTTGGTGTTTTTATCTAATAGCTGATTGACTGAATCGCCAAAAAGCCCTGCTGAACTGTGTAAGCTATACAGGGAGCCAGGTCAAACTGGCAGGATTCCTCTTTCAGTAAAGTGTTGGTTTTTTGTTTTTCCCATGTTTGTCAGCACCTCAAAAGTCTGTTGAAGTGAGATAGTGAAGAAAAGGTAGGGCATGATTTCGAGAGCAGCTGATAACCCACAATTCTATCTGTTGTCTAAGGAAAGCATGAAGGCTTCCAAAAATTCATCTCAGAGAATGTAAGTTAGGCAACTCAGCATTTGGAACATCTTTAAAATCAGAGGGTTTTTTTTTTTTTTTTTTTTTTAATACAGGGTACCAAGCCTTAAGGGGAAGCTGCAGAAATGGGTCTTTAGGAGAACAATGGGTCTTTAGGAGAACAATATTGCAGTTTACCTGCATTTTTAGTTTAACAGGGTACTCTAAAGCTTCCTCTTCACTCTCTGACTCTGAATTTGAGAGATCTTTGTAACTTTTTTTGGATAATGCTGCTCTTCGAGGCCTTTCTGGTTTGACCGTTTGTTTTCTGTTCTCATCAATCTTTGTACTTGTTTTTTTACAAGCAGGTACCTTTGGAAAAAAATAAAATCTTCAACTTTACAATAACGTTCAACTACAAGAAGTATGAGTAGGGTAGCAAGGTAAAACACTTTACATACTAGGAACAAAGCACTGAAAAATAAAATGATTGGAAAGTAAAAATATCTTTGCTGCATGACAAAGATAAATTACATTATTTGTAATGTGGCTCAACTGACTTTAGCATACTAACACCTGGGGTGAATACAGCAAGTAATATTTAATGTTAGTCTAACCCTGGCTCAGACAAAACTTGGCAGGTTAATAAGCCAACAGTTAATTCCAATGATTAAAGACTGCTTTCCTCATTCTCCTGGTGAGAGGACTAGCTTATATTCACAATTTTGTACAAGCTAAAAATAGTGCGGATTTCCAATGAAACAGATGAAAATGCACGCAGTGGTAAGTGAAGGTTAACAGACTTCTGGTAGGTGTTTTGAGAAATATAAAAGAAGAGACTAGAAAAGCAGCAGAAGTCTCTAGTGTATTGCAACTCTTAGCTAGTGTTATCAGGGAGTAAGACCTACCATATCCAACATTTTAATTGGCTCTACTGGTAAAACAGTTTAAACCACATTTAGAGACTAATTTTGAAATAACTTTGTAGAAGCTTCAGCAAATTAATAGAGATGATTAAAAAAATTTTAGCCCACTTAAGAATTACATAATGAAACACATATTTCAATGTGTATTAATTCAAGTTGCATTTTTACCTTTTTGTTCTTTGTTTTTTCCTCTTTAGAGATATCCATCAGATCTGCAGCTTCAGGGACTACTTCTGCTGTTAAAACAAAAAAGTTGAAAAAACTGCCATAATATCTGCAATTCTAACCAACTACATTAGTTTGAAGAAGGTATCATATTCATCTATTGATTTATTGAATCCATAAATAGTCTACAGCTTATTTTGATAGTAATAAGATTTTTCTAAAGTTTTTTTTTCTGGTCTAAATTAAGCACTTTTCAAAAATCGGTTTCATAAAGGCATAGGCCTAGCAAATGTGAAATGTGTTGGAAGTTAAGAGAAGAACACGATATATATTGAAATATAATGCACATTATCTATGGCAAATATAATTAAAATTTTGCAAATTCATTATAATGCAAGGTCATTCTGCAAATCTGTACATCAAAGTTTCTTACTTGTTTCTACCCTTTTTGGTTTCTTTAGGTTCTGATTTCTGCTATAGTCTGTTAGCTGAGGTTTATGCTTTCTACTGGACTCTTGTAGCCAACTAATGTCTGTCTTGCTGTCATCACCTCTGTATTCTGTGTCTGTGTCACTGAACAGATGCTTCTTGTTTTGATTATTTCTAGCCTATGATAAAGGAGTGTTTAGAAGTAATTTGTGTCTTTTATTTGTAATATAATTCTTACTTAAATAATATTGGTACCTTTGAAAGGGGGGGAAATAGGCAATTTGAGCTAAAAAGCCTAAGTCTTAGAGTCTTCAGAATCCTTTGTATTTATGGTTATTTAAAATATTAATTTTTGGTCTCTGCAATCAATTTTCCCGGAGTTTAAAGAGCTTACTTTTTTTCCTTCTTTTTTTTCAATGACAGTTCTTTTTTCATCAGGATTCCTAAAAGAGAATTAAAGTTGAAAATACCTAACTAGATTGTTTACACCCTACTACTTATGGTATATAAGCGTGTGGGAGGGGAATCAATGCACACATTCCAGAGATGATAATTTTGGTAAGTCTAGAGACCTCCTTCTCCTTTACAGATAATATACTAGCTTCCAAGTTTTAAGCAATAAGGGGCACCCAATAAATAGTCTGTTTTCTTGGGGAGTGAACACAATTAATGAGAGGACAGTACAAAACAGCCATTAGGCTGCCTCCCAACAAAGTGTCTTATGAGGAAAAAACAAAGCAATCTTCATAAAGAAAAACAACATGCACTAACCTAGATAACCTGATTAAAACAGAAAAGCTATAGGCAAATTTGCCAAAAGAAAAGGAGTAAAACCAACATGTAGCCTAAAAAGCATTAGACCTGTTTTACCTACTGAAGAAAAAAAAAAAGAAATTATGAAGTTATTTCCTGGGGAAGGAAAACTACAAGATGGTTTTCTTCACCATATCTGGAGGACTTGAATATGCCATGTGGACTTGCATAGAGGAAGGCTGATGAAAGCAAATTAAAATATTCATTACGACTATCTCTAAGAGAGAGTGGTCATAATGAATATTTCCATATTATTTTCCTCTATTGCATTTCCCATACATGAAAAACAATGTAATATGCTTACAGTTTTTTTGCTGGGTTTGTACTAGCTTTCAGTTTGGTGACATGTACTTCTTGGATCTAAAAAGGTAAAACAAACAAATGAGAAAAAGTACCAATGTACATTTATATTTTATACATTAGTAATTCAGACAAAGAACAAGTATATGCCTTTTTACCCAGATATTCTAGCTTTCAATTAAGTTAAAATAGTTAATTTTATATCTTAGAAATTTTCAAATCATTGCCTCAGATTTTCAAAGGTATTTATTTGCATCAGGACATATACTCAGGCATACTTGAAAATCTTCCATTTACATCTTTAGTTGTCTAAACATCCTTAAAAATCAGGTGCTTTGGAATGCAAGTTGCACAGATTTTCAAAACATCTAAAATCCCTTTAGAAACTGTGGTTTGGCTTCCAAAATTACTTAGGTACTTGTGAAAACTTTACTGTATACCTAATACATTCTAGAATTTAGTTTTACAATTATAAAATCAAAATAAAAAATTTGTTTGGTTAAACAGAACAATGCACTAACAAGACCAGCTGTCTCAACCACATTCTTTCTCTTTCTTTTTTTAGTTGACTAATTGGAACAAGAAGGTTCTGTTATACAGTCCTTTAAATAAGATCTTTATTTGTTTTAAAACTATTTAAAAATGATTCTTCTAATAATTTTTATAACGGCAGATCAACAGAAGATCCCACTGAGTATCCAGGGGTCAATAAAACCCACAAAAAACCCCTCAGGTTTTGGCAGTGCGCCCTTGCAGCACCAAGAATACCTGACTGTGCAGTATGTGGCGCTGCACACATGTTTGCAGCACTACATACTGCATGGCCATGCTCGTCTGGATGCATCCAAAATGTTTATCTTATTCTGGGCCATGTTGTAATTTTCAAATAGAAATACGATTTTCTATTAACAGAGTTCCTTTGTATTCTGTTCCTTTAATCCTAATTATAGTTGTAATCTTACTCCAAGCTTTATTGTAGGTTCATCAAATCCACTTGTGTTGAAATTGTAGACATCATCCCTGTTATAAGATTTAAAAAAAAAAACAACCTTTGCTGAATTGATGAATATTCAAGGCTAGATAACTGACATTTCCAAACAGAAGTACTAAATACTTACACATATCCTGCATTCTTATTAAGAGTAGTAGCAGTTTTCAGGTTTCTATAACTTCTATTTTGAATTATTTCCTATGAAGAAAATAGGAGTTATGTGGAGCTTATTTAGTCATCAGTAAAAAGCATGTTTTTCAGTATAAATATGGGAAATAAATCAGTTAACTAAGGGTATGACAAATGTAACATTTGTATTGCTATATTAGACCTTTCTAGCAATACAAAATTCAAGTGAACAGATGTGCATGCCCCCTATAACACTACTGGATGAAATAGCAACTTCTCTATGGAACTAAATGTGGACGGTGAACTGTAATGCAACGGGGGCAGAAAGAGTGTCTTTGGATCCACCATATCTCATAGTGCCCTGCTTCTCACCCTTCACTTGTAAGGGGAAGGAAGGAGGAGCGCGGTGGACAGATAATGAGCACTGTTCCTGGGCGCTCAACCGTCAGAGTTCGAGAGGAGAGCTCTCCAGCAGGTTCCCTGCATCTAGCCTCCTAATTCTGCTAGAAGGCTGCGGAGCAGATCTGGAGCCCTTTGGACACCAGGAGCTTCTTGTCAACCCTGCAGGACTATGGGATATTTCAAGTATTAAAAGTGCAATGAAAAACAAGATGTTGCTCTACTTTACTACAACGTATCAATTTTTCAGATGACATTTTCAGGTACTTCAACAAAATATAAACATACCTTATTGGCACTGAATCCGGACTTATTTAATGATCTAAAAAAAAATCATAAAATGTACTGCAAAAACATATTCAGTATACTACTAACATAAAAGAACAACTTGGTAGCATGAAGAAATATTTGTTAATAAAAAGTGTGGTCTGGTTATTAATATTTGCTAAAATAGAATCAAAGTTAACATGTGGCCAAGTTAGCACGTGTAACATAACAAAAATATATTTTAAAATTTCAGCACTTTATAAAATGGATTTTGCAAACAAACTGCACAAGTATAAATCAATTCCAATCAATCTCAATTTTTTTCAGGATTATTCCATATCATTCAGCAAGGCAGAAAGGTTTCATTTTCAAAGTTTTCTAAGCAACTTCCAAGCATATGTAGTAAATTTTTCAGAAGTGCACAACAACTATATTTGAATATCTAAAAGGTACAGTGTAGGGCCAACTGGGATTTTTGGGTGCACCTAGGAGCGTGACACTAAGATAGCTATATCCTTGTATCAATCATTCAGAAAACATGGCAGACGTGGCTGATCACCCAGGTATTATGACAGCTGAATCGTTTTAACTTTACCTAGTTATTTTTTCCAGCCAGCTAACATCAAAATTATAGAAGAGAGAAAAAAACATAAACAAAAATATTAACAGCAATAAAACTGGGTAAGATAGGATCAGCTAAGAGAATACAGACGTTGTTCTGTCTCACTGCCACAAATGGTAATAAGGAAATAAGTAGCTATTAGGGATGGTCTACACTTATGACCTCAGGAGGGGGAGCACAAGAATGTGCAAGATGTGTATGCAGCTCTAATGGTCACAGCCGGTTTTTGATCTTTTGTGTAAGGGGAATATGCGCAGCAAGCATGGAATCCACATGTATGTTTGTCTGAAGAAGATTCACTGGTCATATTTTCTGATCCCACCAAATTCCCTTTAATGTGGACAGAGCTTCTAGTATTTTCTATTTTTAATGGCAGAACTGAACCAATATCAATTAGCACAGGACACAAAGGGAACCACCCACAAACTTAGGAGTAAGTCATAACTAAGACATATATAAAGCAAAGCAAGAAATGTGGTTTCTTATGATGACCTCTTTTATTGGAACAACTGCACAGTTGGGATAGAGTTAGACAAGCTTTCAAATGCAAGACTTTCTTCAATGATGATGTCTTGCATTCAAAAGCTTGTCCAACTATGCAGTTGGTCCAATAAAATAAATCACTCCAAGAAATCCTTGCCCCTCGCATAATTTTTGAACCGTCACAGCTGACATCACTCTTACACTACAAAAAGAAAACATCATACCTGTTGTTACCTAAAGATTCTGTTACTTTTCTTGCACAATTGCTGTCATTCCTTTTTTTGTATCGGTCACTAATTGTATTTATTAGTGATTCTGCTGCTTCAGCTGTTTCTTTGGATTTTGCTTTCTGTAACAAAAAAATTTATTTATAACATTTTAACTTTGCCCAGATGTCTGCTTCATAGAAAGGCCAAGCTGCCGCTGTGGTACAGGACTTTATTCAGATAGCCCAGACTCCTATAGATCCCAGAAATTCACTAAGCTTGAATTAACTATTCTTTCCATTAGGTATGTTCAACAGGTATGTTACTTGGGCAATGTAAGAAAATTTCTAAAGGAAATTCTCAAAGAAATTTTCCAACTACAGCTTTTCATACAGGAGTTATGAATCTTAACACCCTTATAAGTAGGACAAATAACAGTAATTAGTACTTACTTACTAGTGTTTGCAGGATATGACCCTCAGTTATTTATATTAATTTTTATTAACCAAAAAAGACCTAAAACTCACATTAAGAACAAGATTTTAAATCCTTTCACTTGGCCAAATTTTGATCCCATTTCTAAATATTTCAGAAAGAAATGTGTTTTAAATGGCATATTATGGTATAAGGTAACATTTACAAGTTCACTAAGATCCTGCATGATTATAAGCTGAGTGGTGAGCAAATAAGTAGAATTAAAATATGCAATACTGACATAGTGAAAATGTAACATAGAAAGTAAACTAAAACTTCCCTGTCTCCAAGGCAGACGAACCAAGATAAAACTCTTACCTTCTCAGAACTTTTGCGATTTGTAGTCCCTTTTTTATCTTTGTACTCCATTAAATCAACATTCATCAAAGATTTTTCAGCCATTCTTTTTGGATGAATTGATTTAAAAGGTGTTATTTCAGGTATACGGCGAGTATCTGTTGCCTCTGTACATAGTATTTTCTGTTCCAAATGCTTAGGGGTGGTTAGTGATTGCTCAGTTTGCATTCTGCAGTATTCCTCTTTCATTTTATTAGCTTCACTTTTTTGCTTCTTTTCTATATTTCTACTCCGACATTTTGGAGATGTACTTTCAAAAATTGAACAGAAAGCTCTTTGTTTGGAAACTCTTTCACTAAGAATAGAAACTAATGCAAATAAAAAAAGAAAGTTAAAAACACGTGGGAAAAATTGAGTACAAAAAATAATTTGCCATTAATAAATATTTATCAAGCTTCACCTTGATGGGATGCATGTCCTGCTGATGTATTTGTTTTCTGTTTGTCACAGCTTGTTATAATTGCCTCAGGCACAGAACATGCCCGTTTATTCCAGGTTTTATTTTCATCAGAAGAAATTTCCAAAATACCAGGCAATCTACAAAAATAATTCTATTGTATTAAAACTGAAACACAGAATTGGGTATTTATAAGTAACTATAATAAACATATGTCAGAAAAATATTTTTGAAATAATAACACTACTACATAACACTACTACCATTACATAACAAGGAAGATACAGTAAAATGGAAAATCATCACATTAAACTAAAAATTAAATATAGCAAACAGTCTATTTTATTTCAATTTTAAAAATTCAAAGACTATGATTAGACTTGCTTGTGGCTAAGTCTTGATGCATTCTTATGAGAGTCAAAGACAAGGGACATTTTTACTATTTGCTACAGGGATCACTAATACTAATAAAGAATGCATGAACAATGTGTTCTTTAATTGAAATAACTAGATCTTGCTAAAAATTCCTGACTTGTTAGCTCATTGCTTTTCATGACTATTAAAACACAGAAGATTTAATTGGTAAACATGTTTTTAAAATCCAGTCTGGAAATGGTTTGGTTGTGAATGACTGTTTCTAGAAGTTGCATTGTAGGAATGAAAGAAACCCAAAAAGTGTAATAAATGGCACAGCCTTTAGCTAATAGTTCCAAAATACTGCTAAATAGTTTAGGAAGAACTAGATATCTAAATTTTCTGTAATTCACTACGAGCACTTGTCAAATCACAACACAGGAATCTAATCAGTATATTTATGGAAGTACTTACAGGTAATGTTCTTAAAACTAGTCATTACATAATAGATGCATTAACAGTTGTCATGTCATACTTACAGAGGCTTATACTTTCTCTCTAGTGGTTGGGAATCAGGAACAATATCTAACAGTTCATCTAAATAAAACATGAATTTAGTATTAAAAATTAATTTTGCCACTTTCATAACAATATGAAAATAGAACAGTTTAAAAACAGTACTGTCAAAATTTGCCAAAGTGCTCACCTAACATTTGTTTTTGGCCAGTCTTACTGTCTGCCTCACTTTGCATCAGTTCCAAAACTTCTTCAGCTGACATTTGCTATAGACAAAGTAAGAAATTACAAAAATATATTGGCATGGAAAAATATGTTTTATTCCTTATTAAAAAAAATTATTTTCAAATAAAACATAACTCTTTTCATTTTAAAACATATATGTTTTAAAAAGGTTTTCAAATCATCTTGCCTCATTTCTTATTCCTGACTTGCAATTAATTTGTGTTTCACAAAATGCATTGTCCAGTACACCACCCTGTCCCCCCTAAACTTACTGAATTATGTCTTTTAAGTAAAAAAAGTAAGTTTTACAGATAATTAACTAATTTTGATAAATCTGTACTATGTCTTAAGAGTCACAAACTTCTTAGGTGCAGCTGTACCTGGAAAAATGTTTTGGAATCCTACAATACCATTTCAATGTATTCAATGTATTCTTCTCATCTTACATCTTAATAGTAGTAAAGAGTCTTCAAGGAAATGTGTATACCTGTGGAATCCACTGTATTCAGATTAATTATCCAGTGACACCTGTATGTCTTCACTGAAGGCCTGATTCCAAGTTCAATTAAGTCAACAAGAGTGCTTAAAAGGACTTTTGAACTGGCCTTGGGTTTGCAAAGCTAAGTCTAGATGACAATATTATTTTTTAAGCATATTTTGTAGTGTGATTTAAAAAAAATTGAGAAATTAAATGTCTGATTTTGAAAACAGTTGGATAAACAACAACAAAAATATTTAAAAAATAAATGGGATAAATAAAACAGGCATGTTTATAAAAACAGGATTTCTATGAAGCTGATCATACATCTCTTTTGATGTACCCACATATTTATGTTTAAAGTGCTTACAACATTGGAACGCTTGTAAATAAGTTGTCTAACAACTAACAACTTCTTTATAAAAATTGTTTGGTGTTGTATTTTGATGGCAATCCTGAGATAAAGGACAGGAATATTTTGAATATGCATACTAAAATGTAATCTTTTCAATGATGTTTATAAATGTCAGCAATATTTTAGTAATTTACGGGTATCCTTTTGGTGCAAGAAAGCTAAAGAAAGCTAGGTCACTACCAATGTGCCGTACTGGAATTTGAGAATGGAATGAATAAAAAACAAAAACATTCTCCAGGAGACATGATTAGATTTAGTCAATCTCATGGAACGAGTGAGTCTAAAGTTTATATGAATCCTCAATTTCAGCTGGATGAAACGTAATCTGTAACGCAAAATGAGGCAGCAAAATGATTTAGAAAGAAAGTAATATGGACCTGCAAAGCTAGATTTGTATCCATATCAACACTGGTATGGACTAAACGATGTTATGAAAATAATCCAAAATTCTTTTCTATATAGTGAAGAACTGATTATGCACATATTTCTAAAATAAATTTTAGCAAGATCATAAAAATATAGGTTAGTTACTTTTTCTGCAGAATTATTCCTTTTAAGAGATTCAGACACAGAAGACATACATGCTCCAGCAGGCTCTAGATTTAAATTCTTTATTCCACCCTCAGTTAAAGAGTTATTATTAGTTTTTTCAGAAGAACTCATCATTTGCAAAGGTAGTTTAAATCGACCCTTTCGTGGAGTTGCTGTAAACAAACCAGAGGTTTGTTAGAATTTTCTTTATCTATTAACATGATTGTGCCATCTATTGCATTAGTATAGCTAGAGGGTGCTGCATAACACCTCCCTTTATAAAGTTTTAAACAAGTCACCTAACTCCAGTAACAAACAAGCATTTATTTCAAACTATTTCACTGATTTTAATGAAGTTACAATGGAGAATAAGGAACAACAGGAGATTCTGTACACTAAATAAGGCACGGTTTCTTTGTGAAAAAGTAGTACATGAACATTAAATTAATGAGTATGCCATAATGCTTATGCACAGGAAAGAATCATAGAAAAATCAGGGTTGGAAGGGACCTCAGGAAGTCATCTAGTCCAAGCCCTTGCTCAAAGCAGTACCATCTCCAAGTTGTCTGATCCCAGCCAAGGCTTTGCCTAGCCAGGTCTTCTTAAAAAAAAAAGAAGAGAATCATTTAAAGAATCCAGTTGTAATTTTAGTTTTAGAATCTCTTCTTGTGAGAGTTCTCAACTTTCAAAAATACTCTTTTAAAAAACTTTTTATGTTTATATGTAGCAGTTAGGATATTTGTGCTTTGGAGAGAGTTTCTTCTATCACCACTGAGCTCTTACTGGCTTTTCTTCTACAGGTCTCTCATGTAAAAAGGAGAAAGACCAAGCAGTGCCAGCTGTTGTAGTGGATTGCCAGAAGGCATGTGAACTCTACCAGGGGCCAACTAAGAATTATTTGTGGAAGATTCTTTCATACCTCCTGCCCTACTAATTTATTCTTTTGAAGCCAAAACCAGAAGCACTGGCCTGCCTCCCAGTTCCCAGGAGGGCTGAGCTCCTTGCATCACTATCTAGGAGGACAGTCAGATCATTCCAAAAGAAACTCATGGCCAAGCTGCTAGATAAGAAGTGAGGTTAAGCACCTCTCAAAGCTGGTGATGGACCATGTCAATCAGACAAGAGTGAAAACATGGTTAACAACTGTACAAATGAAGAAAAGCAAGTTTCACCAGGATTACTGCTGAGGGCACTGAGCATGCTGATTATTATGTGGTTAAGCAAATGCTACTTAGTTACATTTGAGATTCCTCAAAATAATATGCATTTCAGAGAAGGTGAAAAAGATTCTTGGAATTTTTACATTAGTATCTCTAAAGGTCCTTGAGAGGTCAAGTTTGAGAGGGTGCACAGAAATTTAAGAAATTAAACATCTGATAAAGAGATACCACAAGTAACATTTTCTTCTCAATTCCAGTTCCATGATAGCTTTTGTCTGATTGTAATGAGCATAAGAAAAGTTTGGCATAAAAAATGTCAAAACTATACATACTGCCCCAAATAAAGCAGTCTAAATAAGTTATTTTTAAAAATCAATTAATATTTTGAACCTTGAAAATAAGCAAGAACTTACAGGTACTGACAAATACCAATGGGCTCCTATCAGGCAAGCTACCAGTTCTTGGGACAACCACTGTTGCTTCGGACACTTTTCTCTTACTAGGTGTGATGATCTCGACATGCATAAAAAACCACAATTCATTAGCACAGTTTAAGACATAAATATATTTAACACACACACACACAATTTAACATGTATGTGATTGCTGAAAAATCAGTTTTTTTAAATATCAAGCCCTATATCCTGGTTCTTCATGGTAATAGCAATGTAAAAGGTGTATTTCCTACACTTTACTTTACACACAAGAGTTGTAATGTGGCATGCTAATTACAAAGTCATTAAAACTAGATCGTAATTTGATAAAGTAATCTAATAAGGGCCAAATATTCTTCTCTGTCTACTCCAATAACTGGGATGAGCTACAAAGAATTGTACAGAGATAAAACTACATCCAGTTAAGTTTTGAAGTAGACACCTGAAATTTGCTACACCTGAAATACTGAGGCTAAAAATCAACTGTGTAATTCAACAGATTTGTGTAAACAAAAGTTCTCCAATCCTTTGCTTCTCTCATGGCTCTTCTAAGAGTATCATTTATGCATAAGAAGATCCACATGAAGCTGTTATCTGAACATGCAGGGGATATAGACCTTCTTTACAAATGTCTCAGATTCCCATCCGTAGCTGTACTCTGTGTGTGGGTGTGCATTTGCACACATGAAACACTTGCCTTTAATAAGAAATGTTAATACTGAAGCTCATTAACTGCTCAAAAAGGGTTAAAAGAAACACTACAACTTCACTGATCACAATATATACAAGCATAAATAAAATATTCTGAAGTCACCTCTCAAAGTTGCACTGGCCTCAGAAAACAAGAATTCAGAAAAACAAGTTACATAACTTAGGGACAACTAGCATCAGAATGATAACTCGTACAAGAACACTCACTGCAGTATAACTACAATGAAATGAATTCCCTACTATAAAGCACAATCAAGTATTACATTTTACTTTTATTTTTGATGTACTGTTTTTAGTTATGGTAAGTTGAATTACCTTGGATCGAATATGTTCGCAGTTGTCTTGCTTAGTATTTTTATTCATATTTTTCTGCGCGTCATGAAGTTGCTGCTTTATGGACTTATCGGATTTATTTTCTATTTCTGACTTTCCTTTTATGCAAGGTGACAACTGACTTTCTGGTACAAGAACCTATTCAGTATTTTGGGAAAAATAATATCTTATGTAAGTTTAATGTGCATTATCCTAAAATACAGCATTAGAAAATAAGAGTAATTGATCACAGTGGTGACTCTCTTGATTTTAATTAGTTTTTCAAATGCATGAAGCATGTGGTTTGCTGGGAAAAGGGTGTGTTTCATTTAAATGCAACACTAAACATCTTAGTGTCAGCAAACATCATTCTTTACACAAAATGTAGTTGATTGTACAGTAAATCTATACGTTCTTACAATGCTCATCTGCCCACTTGCAATGCGAATATGTGGAAATTGGTACATGCAGTTGGATGGAATGAATACAAGAAGGATGTGATCTTTGGACTACATTTTCCTCCTAATTTTTTCAAAATTTTCTAGTAGTGGTATAGATCTACTGGTAGTAGAGCAGCTGAAATGTTTTTGTAAACAAAGCACTAGTGCCTGCCAGTACATTAACCACCATACTTATTTTGACCAGCTATTAAAAAGTAAGGCAACACACAGCCTAAAATTCCTGCAACCCACTGGAGCCTTGCCCATCTACTTCATAGTGCAGTCACTAATGGGGAATTCAGTAGAGGGGGTAAAACTGATGGCTCCTATTCAGAGAAGCACTTTACAGGAAAGAAACTGCAAAGAAGCACTTAAACAGGAAAGCAACTATATACCATCTGAAATAATGAAGATGCTTTCCAGGACCATGGCCATGGCCAGTGTTATTAAAGACGGTGAATTTCAGTGCCCTAGCAGCCCTAGATTTTGTTTGAAAAACTTCCTGATTTGCATACTGGGGTACCTTTTTGAAAAAAAAGACTTCTTTCAAATGTGTTTGCGTGTATATGTTAGTTATGGGATTTCAGTTCTGTAAACAAGGAGAAATATTTTATCTTCAATGATTTACTAATTGTCTTAAGAGATGTTTTGTTCTTGTGATACTTTATCACAAACAAATGGAGTAAAAGACCAGAAGTAGTATAAGCCATAGGAAAATGTCAACCTATCAGGGGAAAAAATCATTTTAAATAACTTGGCGTTTGGTTCCTCAGTGACTATAGCAGCTGGCTGTTGCATCTTCCAATTCTGTAGCATCTCCTAAAAAGCATCATTTGATAATCTGCCCAATCAAAATAATTTCCATATCATAACTGAAAAATGTACCTGTGATCCACTTTCATCAAAAATGATGTGCACTGATGTTTTGGCAACTGATATAGCTTGCTTCCTAGTAAACCCCTACAAAATAGAAAGAATTCCCAGTTTAAAATACCTGCTTGCTCCTCTCACAGTTCTTCTACATAAAATGCAAACAAATATTTATTGTATAATCCCCAACCACAGAGTACAGGAAATTCCATGCAGAAGAAAGGAAAGGTTGCATTATATAAATGTATTTAGAATCTTTCCATTTGTCCCTGGCTCAGGGAAGACAGTTTGCTAATCTATACAAGCAGTGGGGAGTAGGCTGTTCAAAAAAAATGTTTTATTTACTGCTCTTTCCTAAGTCCTTTATTGACAAACTGAGTGACATTTATTAGGTCACTTGACAGAAAGCAAAGAAGTTGAAAAAGGAAGAGAGTTTAAATCTTACCTTATATTTATTTGCACCATAAACCTTTCTGACCACATCTATAATTTCCAAGACAGGATCAAAATATAATAGGATTTGCCCTCCTTCTTGGTTACAGATGGTCATTGGGTTTTTTAGAATTACTGTTAATAACTTCTTTGATTCTTTTTCTATACAAAAGATGAATCTTTCATTAGGCTTTAAAAACACTTTTTCTATGGTGTTCCAAAGATCAAACTTAACTGAAATGAGACAGTTCTATGGCTCCCACTTATTACTGTTTAAACAAAGATAATCTGATTACATTTGTTTTCAAAGGTAATCTGATTACATTTGTTTTCATGAAACACTTCAAAATTCAACTTTATGAAAAACCATTTTTCTAGGTATTTCAAATATTCTAATCCACAGGTGGATGAAGAGCCATTGTTAAAGATATTTAGGTTATTTAATGGTTTATATTTGTAATATAAAGGGCTGGGTTCTTCAATGTGCTGTAAATACTTTAACTGTAGGCTGTGTCCTGCAAAAATCAAGAACTCTAAAGTCAAGAGGTTCACCACACTGCCAGTGCCATGCCCACAGTTCCTGAGAGGGTGTTATCCAAATCAGTTTGCTTAAAGCACAGTCCCAGCCCTTGACTTGCAGTTATAAAACTCTTAGGCTAAGTACAGTCAAAAAGCCTGAGGCTGAATTGATTCAATCTTTGCAGGTTAGTCAAAGCTGCACAGATTGAAGCAATAAACAAGTGAACAGACATCTACTTTTGATTCTGGAAATGCAGCCTCATGCCTGCAGTGGCCCAGGCCATAAACTAGGTGCGGTGGTGGTGCAGACAGCTGAAGCAGACAGCTTGGGCCAAGGCTAGCTTGCCAACTCTGCGAGAGGGGCAGCAGGGTTTGCGTGGGAGGTACAAAGCATCCTGGGATGCTGCGGGGCTGTAAATAACTTGTATCTGGAGGGGTTCTGGGATAAAAGTTCAATAAAATGATTTAAACTAAAAGAAGTGAAATGGAAGGAACAGGTGTAGACAGCTAATCCTCTATCACCTGTGTACCTGGAGTCCTACAGATACTGAAATATTTATCTGAAGTATCTGTTATCAAGGATGTTTAAAGCTGTAGGACACAAGAACACTCATGGTGTATGACAAGCCACAACATACACTGCTGGTCAAGAGACTATTATATGGAGTAGAGGAATAGTAAAAATAAAATTTACACACACACACACACACACACACACAATTAGGATCACAGGAAAGTAGGGAAGGTAGATATAAATTGAAACCAAACATAGGAAATATTACACATGCATGCACAAATCATTTAAGGGAACATTATAATTAACCAATTGTGGATAATTATCCATAATATTATGCAAATTAAGTATACATAGTGCACTTCTAACTTTAAATAACTGTGTACAATTGTGTACAATGCAACATTTAGTTTTGAAATCATTGAATGCAATGGAAAGTTTGCTTTTTTAACAACAGAGACAAGACCTCCAGATTTTACTAATTCCCAACATTTCAGAAAACAAAATAACATATAAATACATGTAACAAATCATGAATATAAGGATACATTTGTGAGTGTCAATACCTTCAAGGCTGTACATTTCTATCTCTTCTTCAGGTATAACAACTGTTTCCCACTGATGATCCTCAAAAAAAACAACCCGAAGTATTTTGAGGATAAAAGCTCATATTATACTAGAAGTAAATTTAAATCTCCATTATTATTATCTATGACATGTTGGTATGATTAAACCTAATATCTTATACACAGAAGTACTCAAAATGCAGTAATTAACTGACTGATTCAAGAAGTGATTAAAATCTAACAACAGCTTGGATCGAATGAGGTACAGAAAGATAAGAGAATAACAACTTTAAAAGTGTTCAAAATTCTAAAACTAGCACAATCAGTGATTGCTAAGACTCTGTAACAGAGGATAAATGTGCAAACAGATTTCCAGAAGGTATTAAAATGCAGATATTAATTCCCCCTCAATTAAAACACAATGCATTTGAAAACTTGTCTGAGTCTAACCCAAAACCACACAGTTGGTTCAGTACACTATATCACCTACAAAAATCCTTGCCTCACATATTTCCTGAACCATCAAGGCTATAACATCACTCCAACACTTGAACTTTCTATATTCAGAAGCTCTAAAATATAAAACTGATCATTTTCTTTATTGTAAATAAAGTAAAACATATTGCAAGACTTCTAATGCAAAACACTACTTGAATAGCTGTTTGCATTTTCCATCAATACAGGAGCAGCAAATGTATAAAAAATATCTTGTTCGCTTACAGCAAGGAAAGACATATCTGCTGAAGGGACAGAACCAGAGACCGTAAGTAAGAGAATATGGTGCTTGTTTATGATTTCCATGAAATTACTTTCATTTGAATGTTAGGAAGCTTGTGGAAGTGCACATGAAATGCCCATTCTGACTCTAGCGGTGATCAATTTTCTGTTTATCCTTATGTTTAAGAAAAAGCTATATAACACATATTTCTATTTAACACCTAGTTTAGGATCACTTATATTTGTTCACAGTACACCCATGAAATACATTATAGTGTTGAGAAAACATTAAATTGTCAAACATTAACATCTGAATTCACCCTTTGAAAAACCAAAATATTTTCAATGAGTTATGATAAAGTGAACTTACTTCATCATTTGCTGCTACATAAAAGGATATACTTCTGCTGCCAACATTAAAATCAATCCAAAATTCTTCAAGATTTTCATCCAGTGGTATCTGTAGCTAAAATATATACAAAAAAATTACCTCCAAAGGAATAGCATCTGAACACAGTCTGAACACCAATAGGTTAACTGTAGTTTACAATTTAAACAAACTTAAATACACATATGCCTACGACAGCACTACAGATCAATAGTACAAAGGAAATGATCCAGTTAATTTGTAACTTACCTCATGTTTATCAAGGACTGCTGCTAAGCAAGGATATGTAAAAACCCTATAAGAAATTATTTTTAATTAACCTTTTTTTTTGCAAAATTAGTCGTATAATTTTGTAGTTAGTTCTTAAGAAGATAAGGTTTGGGCTATTTGTCTCTATCTGTACTATAGATTTGGGTTAGTTGTCTGTACTTGTACCGGTTCTTTCTATCTGCTAGTATTATTGTAGTTCAGAATTACTTTAAAAGAAAAAAAAAATCAAGAAAAAAATGTTAGGGCAGGACCTAGAGGAGTAACTTTTTCTGAAATGGATTTTCACTTTCACCCAGAAAACTTCTTTCCTGTAGTAACAATACTAATTTACCTTCTTTTATCTCCTAGTATGCCATTCACCTGGTTAAGAAATTTTCTACAGTCCTGTTAAAAAACAGAGAAAGATTTTAATAACATCATATCATCAGAAATTTTCTACAGTCCTGTTAAAAAGCAGAGAAAGATTTTAGTAACATCATATTCCTGGAAATAGTAGTTGTAAATCACTTACTGTTTCAAATTCGGAGTCTTTAATTCCTTTAAATGCATTGGTCACAAACTCCATAGAAAAACACTGGTGTGCCAGTTCTCCTCTTTGTTTCTCTGATATCATTCTGCATAAAGCTTCTGTAATGGCTACCTGTAAATCATAGTCTACAGCATACATTTTATAGGAACAAAATAATTAAAAAGAACGCCAACTTTAAAAATGTATATACATTTCTCAACATTATTTCTGAATTTAAATGTCTTTGAAAAAAATCAAACTTACTCAAACGTAAAAAATTTAAATGTATTTTTACGAGATGTTCTAACATCAATATTAAATCAGAGTGTCCAAACATAGCATTAAGTTACATTCAGAAAAATAAAGAGCCTGAGGCATGCCACAGGAATACTGTTAACAGAAACCGAAAATGTCAAAGATGGCTTCTATATTAGCTTTCTGCTCCCTGATGCTGGAAGCTGTGGGAACCAAATAAGCTCTTGGCACAAGCTATATAGTAGCTTGAAAGCTGCTTTTACTAGTGCTGGCCATCGTCAAAAACTTACTCCCTTCAGATCCTTCACTGTTTTTAAACGTTAGGTTGATCAGGAAGGAATGGCACATAATTGGCTATAATAGCACATTTCATGTAAGTGCATAGCCTTGGGACAAATAAAAGGCTATAACCCTACACTACAAGGAGTATGTACTTACTCCAGGGCTGTCCAACTGGCAGCCCATGAAGTTGCTAACCCAGGCTCCTGGCCAGCTGCTGCTCCCTCATCACTTTAGCTGCAACAGCAGTAGGAATGTGGGGGCTCCCTGCTCCAGTGGCTGCTTTCTGCTTCCCTCTCAAGAGCAATGAGCATCACGGGGAACTGAGAGAGAGTCCAGAGCTGCATGGTAGGGGGACGGGGAAGGGAACAAGGTTTCTTGTGGGGAACGGCATCCTGTGCCGTGGTAAGGGCACAGGGTGTAGGTTGCAGTGGGAGGTGGGTGGGGGAACTGTGCCTGCATAGTTCAGTGGGGTCTGGGGATCATGCCTGCATAGTGCAGCAGGGGATGGGGTACCCAGTGCAGTGCTGGAAGGGTGTGGTGGTGCCTGTGGGGCTGTACAGTAAAGTGGGAAATAGGGGGAGCATCTGCACAGCCCAGTGGCCTGTGGTTTGACTGGTGTAGTCTGTGCTACATGCAGTCTCCACTGATGCAGCCCCCTGGGGCTTAGAAGCTGGACAGCCCTGACTTACTCAGTGTAAACAATGCTCATTAAATATAGGAACAACCTGTGCTAAATTTTTTGTATGGTGTTTCTCAGAGTGCTTATACCTCTAAAGTCATGACCTAGTCTGGAGCTGTCCAACTTGGAGCAGCTGGGGGCCACACACTTGCAGGGGCTTCTGCAAGCAGTGCCCCTGGTCTCCAAGCACCGAAAGTTCCCCCATCATTGCTGCACAAGGCTCCCTATTGCCACTACACAAGGAGTGTGAGCCTTCTCCCTTACCAATGAATGAGACACCCACTCTACCCAGTACTGCCACCATGCTGGCAATCCCTTCTTGCTCTCACTGCCTGAGCACCCCCCACTATAATAGTGGAATACATTAAATGGTACATATCCAAGAAGCATTCCAAATGCTTTAAAGTACTCTGTGCATAGTTATTGTATGTGCTTTATGGATAATGTTATTAATGATGAATATGAATGATGAAAAAACTATTTTTAGCTAAACTGAGTATCATTAGTCTTGTTTTTCAGTTTATTTCCCACTTAAATGGTTTAATATAGAGCCTCAAAGAAAGATTCTGTGCTTACCTCCAGCATCTAAAATTCTCTTTCCCATGTCATTCCTATAAAATAAACAACAGTCTAAATGTTTAAACAAATTAAGATGGCAATGCAGACAGAGAAAGGTTTATTTAACACCAATGACTGTAGTCTGAATATGAAGTGAAACATAATGCTATTTTGATATCGACTTCAAAAGAGCCAGTATTTCATTCACAATACAGCAGTAGTATTTTTGACTCAGACCCATTAGCAATTTGAGAAGTAGGAATTCACAAACCAATGTTTAATAAGCTTCCTTAACAGTACCTGAAAAATGTGCAGATGCTTGTTTTATTGTAAGTCTTGTTAAGGGGAGGGCCATACAAATGAACTCAGTTCCCACCCCCATAATTTCTCCATCACAAATGAAGTTACTACATATTCTGTAAGTACCTGGGCTATATGAAAGAAAGAAGTAAATTATAATTATTTTTCACGAACTCCACCTTACTTCGTGGCTGATAGTTCTATCTGTTTTCCATCAGTTAGCCTGAAATCATCTTTGATTATGCATATCGTTGCAAGTACTTTCCTGGATGAAGAATCTTTTCTTCAATCAGTGCATTTATATTATCACCACAGAAACCATTACCAAAAGGTATTATTTTAGGGCAGTAAAATTGTTTTAGGACAATAAGGTAAGATAGAACCTAACTGTGGCTGAGAAACAATATACTGGACAGCATCAAAGGGAAAGAATGAGCCTCATGAACTTGGTTATATTGCCATGAGATAACTGTAGGCTGAATAGGGCCCATGTTTATAAAACTAAACATATGTTCAATAAAATAGCTTGCTGTTAAAATTTTCTCCCCCACTATGTGAATGATGCAATTTGGTAAGAATTAAAATAAAAGCTGAATTACATGATAAGCAACATTTCCTTTGTGGAAATTATTTTTTTCCGGGCATCTCGAGGCATGGTGTCAAGCATTACATTAAGTTTTCTTACTGCCTAAAAAGGGAGTAAAGAAAAATATGTTTAAATTTGAACTCCTCTATTAAACTTCTAATACATTTTAATTGTTCTCTGGCTGGCTATGTCAGCAGGCCAGATTGATGTAGTTATTCAACAACATTTATTTATTTTTACTATCAGTGACCCAAAGCAAAATCACAGCAAGAGGGATGCCTGACTTTACTCACACTAATGTAAATCAGATTAAACTGTAGCTGACTTCAGTGAATAGCCTTAACAGACACAGATCTACAGTTTCAGGGTAAAGGTTCTATTTCATAGGTATAATTTATGAAGCAAGATTTCCAAGTGTTAGTATTTGTGCATACAGTGACTGCTGGTACAAAAACATTTACCTGCACATTTTATGGATGCAACAAATGAAGATAACTATTATCCAGAAAAGGCTGGGTATGAAAATTTAGCCTTTAATATGTCTTTCTCGAAAACATACAAATGGGGGCACAGTCTCTAAAGAAAAAAGAAATCCACTTCATCCTTCATAGTTTTATATTCCAACAGTGAACTGATGGCCCTACTAAAGTCCATGAATAACTGCCCAATGTCGACAATGAGGGGAACATTTCATGTAAGTTATTTTATTAACATTAAAGCATATACATTACATAAACATTAAAGCATAAAACATTGCATAAAAATATGGTTAAAAACCATTAACAAACTTAAAAGATATTTCTTAACTGAACAATCTTATTATTTCATATTCGTTCATATGGTGTTTCTCTCCAGTGCCTTATTTTTACGTTACAACTCAAACCAGAAATCATACGAACAAACTGCTATAAATTAAAAAGTTAGTACATACATAATAGCGGCAACATGCATTCTTAAAGCCAGTAGGAATATTTAATTTTTTAATAGGATTCTTTCCCTGTTCACATCTGTCTATATAATTTACTAGTCATCTTTATACCCCTCTATTAAACCTCTAATTAAAAACTTTTAAAAAAGGATTACCTCCTGCTGAATATAAAAATTCATTCTTGCATCAGCAACAAGGGCACATGTTCTCAATATAAAGCTTTCTAGTATTTGTATTTTACCTAATTAAGAAAAAAATTGAAGTTAAAAATAGTTTACTCAAGGACTGAAAGAATTTTCATGACTGAAATAATTGTCATGCATTACCAAGAGCAGTCACAATTATAAGTTTATTATACATCCAGTATAAAATTAAAAATTAAACAATTTGTTACCATTTCATTTTCAAAGGCATATAAAACTTCTCATATTTAATATACAAACATATTACATTTTATATATTCCAGTTAAGATGAAAAACATGGCTCTTTGTATTGTTTATAGTAACCATATAGTACCTTTGGCTAACATGGAGTTTGCAGGATTAGTATACTCCATCCTGACCTTATATATTGCTCTAAGAATCAAAGGGATTGGTGAAAGGCATGATATCTAAAAACTGCTTTGCAAAGATTTCAAGTTCATATGCCCCCTAAAAACTGGGTACTGCTTTTGGTGGCATACAAGCCTATAATGGGATTCCAACCTGGGAAAAACACCTTGGCTTGATGATACTCTTCAAAGACTACATGTGAATGAAGATAAGATGATCTGATTAGGAAGTCAGGGGAGACAGATGGCTAGTCCAAGTGATATCTCATTACGTTGACAATAAAGAAGAAAATAAAAGTTGGGATGGTGTTTTACTTGCATCTAAATCAGAAAAAAACCCCCCAAAATATAAGCCAAATCTATAGGGAAATTTAAGACTACTTAGCTGACTACTGACTGAAAAAATCTGCTAAAATAATGGGCAAATTCTGAAATTTCCATTTTATTGCTATAGGTGGTAAGTTAAGGATGGCTGCTGATGCTTTGATTCCTTTTTATTATTTCATTAGGTGCTTGGGTGGGTTGAGTGGCTAGTCAAAAGATTTTGACATCATGTATATGAGGTCATAAAATGGGATCCTTGTGGCTAGCTACACAAAGATAATAAAATCTCCTATTGCTACAGTTAGTAATTATAATACTTTTGCAAACACTGCATTTTTTGAACAAAATAGTAAGATGCACATGATTTGTAGGGCTGTGTGAAGCTTCAGGTGGTGATTTGATTCAGAGGGTATTCAGCCTGATTCAGTGGCCAAAACTCCAAATCCAAATCCAATCAGGGGTCCAATGAAAAGGTCCGAATTGATTCAAAGCTCTCCAATCTTCGGAAAAGATTTGGAGCGCTTTGATTATTTGGGCAGTCCCCAGTGGCTGCAGCAGGGAGCTGCAGCTGACCCGAAGCTGGTAAGTACTAGGGGTGGGGGAGGGGGCGCTGGGGAAGGGGACCATAGGGGGACCTTTGCCAGCCTCCCTGACCCACCCCCACTCCTCCAGCCCCGCCATGGCTGCCCCCGCCTGCCCCACCTCCATAGTTTTAAAAAAAAGCCCTGGTACTCACTGGGTGCTGCCAGGTTGGGGGGGGGTGATCCCCGCTGCCCCACGCTTCATGGGGGGCTCCGCCACGAGCACCCCAACCCCACCCCGCCCAACCATGGGTGTCCTGCCCAGGCCAGCTCTGGCCCTTTAGAAAAAAAAAAAAATGGAGAAAAGCCCCAGAACTGAACACTCCTGCAGCAGCCTCAGGACTTCAGGAGCTTGTGCAGAACCCCCATGTGGCACGGGGCAGTGGGGGTCGCTCCCCACCAGCAGAAGCAGTGAGTCTGGCAGGTTTTCGGGGGAGCGGGGGGGAGTTCTTAAAAGGCACAGCTGGCCCAGACTGGCGGAGTGGGGGGGGGTTGGGGGTTTGTGCAAAGCCCCCCATGCAGCGTGGGGCAGTGGGGGCAGCAGGGATCGCGCGCCCCCCCCCCGGCAGCACCTACTGAGTTGGGGCTTTTTTTTTTTTAAACAAGAGCTGGGGCAGGCGGGGAGCCATTGCCAGGTTGGGACAGCGGGCAGGGGATGGGCCTGGCCTGGCTGATTCAGAGATTTGGCAGCAGCTGAATGTCCGAATCAGATTAGCCTGAATCAAATCAGGACAGTGATCTGAATCACCGAACTGAATCACTGTCCCCTGAATCGGCCGAATCTGAAGCGAATACTAGCCACTTCACACAGGCCTACTGATTTGGTTACATGCACAGGAGAACTACTACAACATATGACTGAATTATTTCCAGATAAGTTTACACCATTGTCAGGAAATGAGAAGTTTTAATTCTGCAAGGACTTAAAGTGCTGTTGGTTGTAGGTCTAAGAACATAGGTGTTTGTACCCAAAAGCTTGCAAAGAACATTTTTTCCAACTATTTAGTAGGTCTAAGATATCACATTTGCCCAAAGAACTTTGTGTCCAAGGACTTAACAGTTCATTTGCACAAGTCCTTGTGCTTCTAGGTGAGCCTTCATTGTTTCTATAGCAGGCTAAGACTGTATAAGCTTTCAGAATATGTATGGTTCCAAATGTCACAAATTTTGGTTTGATCAGGAAACAATGTTAACAATGATCACTCAAAAAAGAGATGTGATTACCAAAAGGCTTGACTAACAGTATCTACATTTTTTTTACATACCTTCAGTGTTCGTATCATGTACAATCTGCAATAAAAATAATAATAATATATCTTACTTTTGTACCACTTGAAATAGTAACATATAAATAATTTACTTTCTGTCCATATAGCAAAATATTTGATCTAAAGACTTAAAGTTTTACAACTCTATCCCTCAAAACTAAACATAAGACTGGACATATTTCATGGGTCAGACAATCACATAACAATACAAATCTATTTTAGTTTAGTATCTATGATAATACTTAAATCCCTACTGACTTGTGAACGTAATTTTATGAACTCAAGTACTTCCAATGCAGAACATTAAGAAAATATAAACTGTTTGCATAATCAGGGCATAAGTGGGATAATATATATGTACTCTACAGTATTTTTTGCAATGAATACTAAGATATTTTGTGCATGAGTTTAGACATTTTCTGCATGAGTACTTGGAATATCAAGTTTCTTATGTGTAGATACTATTGCCTATACATACTGAATAAGTATGTATAAAGTCCTAATAAATATTTTATACAAAATAGTAAAACATTAGCCAAAAAAGGAAATTAAATTAAAAAAAAATTGAAAGTGCCTTTTGTTGTTAAATTGCTAGTCTTATTTTTATAAATTTGAAACTTTATAAAATGTTTTATGAAATTATGTTTACCATTAAAACATCAAAGAAATCTTCAATTAGACTTTCCAGCACTTCATTTTTTTCATTTCCTTTATATATCAGAATTTCTTTTGCCTTTTCAAACCAATTAACCATGTAATGGGAAAATAAAAACATTACATTCGTTAGTGTCATAAAATGAAACAGAGCAAGAGGAGCAGTTTGCATTATACTTTACCAAGTAATGAGGATCATTCTCTTTAACCTGAAGACTTTGTCTCTTTTGTGCAGAGTATAGCCCAAACCTCAATTTTACACATACATTTCAGCAAATATGGCTGATTTCTGTCTAGTGAAGTAAAAGGCAGTAAATGACCTGGCCTGGTGGCCTGACTTCCAAATACAAAAGCTGTGCATTCACTTTTGTGACTGTAACAGGTTATGCCAAAATAAATAAATAAATCAATTGGAAGATGGCTTAAAACGGTCAGATAATTAACTATAAATGTGAATGGTATAATAACATTAATCACTAATTGACTTGGAATTTTCTTTCTAAAAGCAGTTGAGAAGGCAAACCAGTAGTCATTCTCTTCTTATGCTGCTAATAATTCTATTCAGTGAAAGAGCTACAAAAGGTAATTTGGAAGCAGCCCATATTATATCAATATAAATATATAAAATCTGAGTCAAGGATGGCTGGCACATTCATTATACAGGTTGTATTTATCAAATATAATTGAAATAGTGTCCTAAACTTTGGGAAGTACAAAGTCTGGGGTTACTGCTACTAGCTGTAATGCTACATTAACAACTGCACCAAGAAATTTCAATTCGCGGTAGAAAAATTACTCTTTTTATATGGCAGCCTCAAATATAGTTCTTTTTCTCACCTGTCTGATTTTTATTAAAATATAGATAAAACCTAATTTAGGCAAAAAGAAAGCTCTTATGAAAAAGGTGCTGTCACTTATTAGAATAACTACTAGCATACTTACATTACTTAAACATGACATTAACATAGGAAAGCTTTATCATCTTGTTTTAGTCTCTCCTTACAAGGAACTGTTTATGACTTTGCCATATAGTACTGGGAATCAACAGTTACTTCTGAGTGAGCAAGATTTCCCATAATCTTGGCAACTACCATATTAAGGTATTTATAGCAGATGCATTATTTAGGGCTAATTAATAAAATAATTTTTTTCCATTTGTTTATACTTATCTTTTCAACAAGACCATATTTTATCATTGCTGGAATACCATCTTCACCTTGTATGCTGATATTTTTACCAAATTTTTGAAGAGAATTTAACAAAGTTGAAACGTTCTTTACTACTTTCTTGTCTAATTCCTAAAATTGAAAAAGTAATATAAGCTTTATTATATAGTCTGTCAGCATTATATATGCTACTCTGTTCTTACAAATCAGTCCAACCACTGCTAAAAGTATTTGTCTTTCAGCAACTGGACAGAGAAAATCCTTGCAATTTCAAGTCGGACTGCTGCCCCCAAAGAATCAGTGGTACTCTATATTCTCACTTTCATTACTACTCTTCACCACTGGAGGTCACTAAAGATCTCTATTTTAGTGTCATAGGAAGTTAAAAAAATGAACTCTAAGGGTTTCATTTGGAATTATCTATTTATTCCTGCTAGTTATTCCTGGCAAAGAATTATCTACAACTATTATACTCACAAACATATATGAAAGGAGTTAAGAGATTTTCAGATGGGGGGAAGGAGAAGAGAAACAGATCACCCCAGAACAACTGTCTCAAAACGAACTGAAACTTTTAAAAAATATGCACTTGTAAGAAATGTCACAATAATTGTTACAAAGCATGATAATAGTTCAAAAAGACTGTCTTCCTTTCGTTCAGTAAGTTAGAAGTCTAACATTTTTCTAAATACTGTATAGCTCAATTAAAAAATAAGAAGCATTGTAATAATCTCCTTCCCTTTATATAAATAGTTAACATAAATATATTTACTGAGATGTATTATTCAGAATTACTTTGTCTAATATAGTACTACTGATTAACTGTACAAGGGAAGGATTGATACCTAAGGGATTCATATCAGTCTACAGAACAACACCATTGTCCACTTCCCTGAATGTCACATTAGTTCTAGAGAATCTTGACTGCAGCACCAAAGGCTATAGCTGCACTGCACTATTCTCTGCTATGGAATCTATTAAGTGCCTCAAGCTTGTCAAGTAAAGCAAGTATTACAGAAATTCCAATAATACATTGCTTTGGGATTGATTCAAATATACAAACTACTCAGTCTTAAGGGAAAGGATTAAGAAAAAAATGCCAGTAGAACATAATAGAGAATTCCTGCTAGGTGCTGGCTAGTTGCAAGCACAGTACTTCCGCTGTATTAACACTATATCTGTGCTGAAGAATACATTACATAGACCATACAGTTGTGAAACTTTTTCTTAATGACTTGAATCATTCGTATAATTACCCAAAGGCAAATTGTTGGACTTGGAATTAGATCTTTTATTTTTATGAAGTGCTGAATTGCAGCAATACACCATAATCAAGTGAAGCAGGAAATCTTGCTCCAATGTAGGCATTTAAATACCTGGGAAGATTTGTCAAAACTACTAAGCACCCTGTTTCTCATAACAAGTGAATCCTCTGCTGGATGCTGCACACTTGAAAATCTCCTTCTAACTGTGAAAGGAGAATACTTTAGAGAAACTGGGCCAAAGTTTCCCAATAAAATAAAAGGAACTGAAAAAAACTATACCTGTGGCATTTCTGATTTCTACACAAGAAATGCATGTTTGTGTACTGGAATTAGCTGATGTGGAAGAACTATATCAGGAAAAAAATATAGATAGCAAAATGATACCTACAAGCTAAATATGATTAACGACAGGGCACCAAAGGTCAATTTATTTAAATAACAGAAATCTGCCCACTAAATAAATAAAATTGTCTTCTCTGAAGGAAATATTTTCAAGAACAGTATGGAAACCACAGAATTTTTTGGCCTTCCATTGATGTAATCCAGACCATACTACAAAATGATTTTGCAACACTGCACAAGCAACAATAGCACAGGAACTTTTGATTTAAAAAAAAGAGCATTACCCGACATATAAGTTTGTCTAATTTGTTAAAAAACTGCTTGCTGCATTTATGAGAAATACCATCATTACTTTCTTTTTGCAGAAACTGCTCTAATGACTGGAAATTATTTTTTCTTGTGGCATCATCTAGGCATTTTTCCAACTGCCAAAACAAACAACAAGATATATTCAAGTCTGATATTGCCTTAACAAGATTTTATACAATAATTTCAATACAGTCAGCTTTCAGACACTGAGCAAACAACACAGGGTTTTTCCATATTAATAGGAAAATACTGCAAGTATAGATATGTGCAGTGTAGAACAACACCACTGAGGCTTTCATTCTGCAAATATTTATTCATTGAATCAACTTTATATATGCTGTATTTTCTTGCATACAACCTTCCCCTCTCCCCTCAATAAAACACACATCTTGCTTTTGCGAGGCAGAATACAAAAAATGTTAAAAAAAAAATTCCAGCGTTATGGCCAACTGTGTTACATAGAATAAGTATCCCTGCTCGAAACAGTGTCTTCAGTAAGTGTGGCATCAAGAACTTCCTGTTGTGGCAAACCATCTCCTGCACCGCCACACTTCTTGGACCCTCTATATTATAGTTTCTCAACTGTGGGTACGCAAGTCACAGGCAGTGGGTATGCAGGTATCCCAACACTCTCTCGCCCTCTTTCCTCTCTCTCACCCTCTTTTCCTCTCAAAACTATGGCAAAAAATTTAAATTCCCCAGTAATAATTTGGTGTGCTGCACTTTGCAAAGCACTGGGTTCAGCCCTCCTAGCTTTGGCCAACATCACCTCTAGCAGAGGTACATACTTGAGCTGTGCACCCCGGTGTAAAACCCTATCCACACCAGATCAGACATCTGTTATATCATGACCTTATTTATATACACAGCCCTTCTTCCAACAGATGGCACACATTAGTCTGTAAATATAAAATGCCCTGAAAAACTGAGTGGTGGGGTATTTATTAAAATTTTCAGAAATTAGGGGGTGCTTGCTACTTAAAAGGTTAAGAAACACTGCTCTCTATTGCCAAAAGGACTTACTCTGTCACACAGGGACAACAGCAAAACTGTTAGTTCTTTACTGTAAGTAGTTCTTTATATAAGAGTTCCTGTAAATAAAGAGTTGTTTCCAAATCACAAGCCTTAAGATATTATGAACACTTGCTACTTCAGGTACACAGGACAATACTCAGTCAATAGCCACTGCTGTGAAAGGATTAACAGGAGACTGCCCCTTCAGCAGACACCTCGGCAGCGTCTCCAGGCTCACTTTTCCAGCGATGAAACCAGCTTCCCCACTAAAAATATGCACCCCAATTTGGGAGGCAGGGGTGATTTTGTATAAAAGGTTTGTGTTGTATGTGAGAAAATATGGTAGTGTAAGGCCAGAAAGGTCAATCAGATCAGCATTTCTCAACCCATGGGTCACAAAAATATATGAAAGAGTTGTGAACAAACTTCAAAAATGGATTCACCTTTAAAGTAGAAAAACGTGGGAAGCCATGGGTTTTCCCTTGCAAGCTGGCAGACTTCCAGCCTGCAACAGGCTGCTTGGGGCTCTCCATACTGCCCTTGCCCCACACCCCCACCCCCTACCCCACGTACTATAGGGCTGGGGGCAGGGCGTCAGGACTTGCCATTGATGTTTACAAATGGGTCCTGGTACAAAAATGGTTGAGAACCACTGGATTAGACCATCTGATGTAAGCACCTCCGACACAGGACTTTAATGTTGCCCAAGCATCCTCGTGTTGAACCTAGAATCTTGTATAGTTTGGCATCTCCCATAAAAGCATTCAGTTTTAATATGAAGATATTAAGAGCTGGAGAATTCAGCATGTCCTTAGGCAATTTGTTCCAATAGTTAATTTTCCTCATGGTCAAAAAATTATACCTTTTTTTTTATTTGAACTTGTTATTTCAGCTTCCTACTATTGGCTCTAGTTATGTTTTTCTCTTCTAAATTGAATTAAAAAGCCTACAGTATCCAGGCAAGAACCTATAAACCGTAATTAAGTCATTTCTCAGTATCTTTCTGTTAAACTACACAGATTGAACTCTTTGAACTGCAAAATCATCTCTTCTTATTCATATTGATTGTTATTCAATTCTTCTTTTTTCCTTGTTAGATACTTTTTTTTAAATGTCTAACTGACACCTTCACTTTACCAATGGGTCATGAAGGCTTTTAGACAGAACTACCCTTGGTTTTGGAGTCATGGATTTTTAACCTTATAAATGCCTCTGAAAGAAGTCCCAAATACTACTCAGTTTTCTGTGTAATTTCTTTCTACCAATCAGTTTCATGTATGATTACCATCAGCTGTTGATGCACCAAGCAGAAATCCATCTGGTTGGGACTGTATTCTGCCTTGCCATTATTGAATTGAAGTCATAATTAATAGTCTCTAGGCTGGTGCGGGCAATAATTTTGGCTAGAAGGCCACTTAGGGAGTTTTAGTAAGCTGTCACCGGCCAGGTCAGCATTGCCACTCCCCCCTGCTGGGTCAACATCCCCCTTCTCTCCACCCTGCAACCAAAACTCCCTAAGCAGTCCCAGCCAGGCAGCTGGAATGGGGCTGTGGGTGGGTGGGGTATGGCATCTAGGAATGGGATGGGTGGGTGGGCAGGCAGGGTCAGGTCTGGGATCAGGATTGCAGGGTGGTGATAGTATGGGGCAGAGCCTCAATCCACTACCCGCATGCCACTGCAATGGGCACGTTCTGTGGCCAGGGGCAAGCAGAGAGCAGATCACAGCTCGTCTACAGACACCAGCCCTTTATTGTCACTGCTCAGCAATCCCAGGGTCTCCACAGTGATTGACCAAGATTTGTGCAGGCAGGTCGTGTGGCCCAGCAGATGGGATGGGGCTGCGGGAGGGCAGGGAGCCACGTCTGGGAGCAGGACAGGTAGGTGGAGCTGAGGATTGGGATCACGGGATGGTGACAGAGCAGGGCTGGGACCCAATACAGAGCCATAATCTGTTCTCTGCACATCTCTGCCTGCACAACCAGTGCTTGTCACAAGGGTGCGTGGGCAGCGGATCGTGGTTCTGCCCTGAGTCCGGCCCAACGCTGTCACTGCCCTGCAATCCCAATCCCCAGCCTTGGCCCTATCCACCTGCAGACCCCTCCCATCCACCCCACTGCATGCCCTACCTGCGCAGGTCCCAGCCAGTCTCGATGAAGATTCTGCACAGCACAGCAGCAGACAAGGCAGGGAGCAGAAAGCAAAGCAGCAGATTGGGTGGGGAGCACAGGATTGGAACAGAAAGCAGAGCAGAGTTCAGGCAGGGGAAGAGGATCAGAAGGGCTTTTGGAAGGGTGTGGGGCTACTAACTTGACCATGTTTGCAGGATCAGATAATTATTCAATGACTCTGAAGCCAGACAATATATATTTATTATTTGCAGAGAACCCTTAAAGGTACAGATACTTATCATAAGATGTCAAAACACTCACAAATTATGAATGTAAAATAGTGATTTCAAAAAAAGGAAACCCTAAAAACAAAATTCTTGGAAACCATTAAAAATATTTTTTACGCTGACATAGATGGTTTTATTGTATGTTTTGATATGTTTATTTTATATTCTGAAAAGCTAACGTTAATATTCCAGTGTAGGATTCTTCAACATGTAAACTTCTGCACTGCCTAGTTTGTATGCATTCTTTGATTTCAAATTGTCATACTGCGAGTTTTAGTAATGAACTAGAACTTATGAACCAGTAATCTTATATTTTTGTGCATCAATAACATGACTGCAGGTACTCAATACTTAACTAATAATTAAGCTATACCAAAATTAATTACTTAAAAATATTTGGCACAGTTAATTAAAGTTACATATTTGAATTTCCATTCCATTCATAAGTAGAAGCGAGAAGGGCTAGTAAAATTAATTTAAAACTTATTATAAACACAAATTTTCCCATTTTATTTGTACATACCTGTACGTCAGGCCTAGCTGGCATTTTGACAACTTCACCTACTCAGCTGGTCAACAAAGAAACAAACGTTATTTGAGCAAAAACTTAAGTGATGCAGCTGGGCTTTTCAATACAACTTGCAATCAATTCTGCTATCTTAATTTAAATATTTGGTCAGCAAGAAAGCATGCCAGAACTAATAAAAATGTGTGTTAGAGAATACAAGAACCATTTGTTTACTTAAATAAGGACCAATCCTGGAGTGAAAACTAATACTGCCTGAACATGTCTACACTACAAACAGTACAGCAACGAGATCCTTGTGTTTGGTACTAGAAGCAGTTTAGCCATGATAGTACGTAACTCTGGGTGGGATAACTGACCCAGTTTTTTAGAGCACCAACTGCATCAAAAAACTCCCACTGCCTTTAGGAGAACTAAGACTGAACTATGCTTAAATTAATGCTTCTCAATCAGGGTGTCAGGGCAGTCTGGGGTCCTACCAGACCTTTTGAAGGGAGCAGATAATTGCAGCTCCAGGTTCCTCCCTGCCTGGCTGCTGCCCCAGCCCTCTGGGAGGAGGTAATCAATGTAATACATAAATTAGGATTTTAAGTGGCAAGCTGGATTCATAACTTATTGGCCTCGAGTCCAAAAAGGGGTGCCTTCAGTCTCAAAAAGCTGAGAACCACTGCCTTAACCATTTGTTTAGTTGGCCAGCTATGAAGTCACGACACATTTTCCAGATATATCTTGGTAACTGGTTGGACCTTTTTTCAGGCATGAGAGTTAACTAGTGTGAATGGACGATTTAAATGAATTGCACAATTAACCCAGTCATTGCATAATACGTGCCAGGTGTACAGAGGACCACTGGTATGAATGGGCAAAGTCACCTAAAGCATAATACAAGTCCCCTCAACGGTTATGGGCAGAAGAGATCGATAATAGATCCGGAGAAGGGAAAGGCAATGCCCCTGCCCCAGGCCTAGCCCGTGGATGTGGGGGCAGGCACGGTGGGGGAGGGGGCGGGGTGTAGTCAGGCCCGGCTCTAGGACCAGAATTTCTCGAGCCCTTATTGACTCCCACCGACCCGGTCCGGCCCCACCTCTCCGCGCTGCTCCGCCTCGTGCGGGAGTTACCCGCCGCCTCGTCCCGGTCGCGAGCAACCGCCCCTGAGGGGACACGACTGGACTAGGCCGCGCGGCGAAGAAAAAACAAACGAACCAAAAAACCGCCCTCTCCTCACAGCCAATTCGAGGGGAGGAAGGGGGCGTCCAGCCAATCACCGCGCGTCTCCTTGCTCTTCTCCCTCCAATCAGCGCCGGCGGGTGCCGCCCCTTGCTCCTCAGAGCACCCCGCGTGAAGAATTAGAGGCGTGTGAGGCCCGACAGGGGTAGGGGTAGGGGTAGGGGGCGATTCTCCTCGCCTCTCGGGCTTCAAGTGGGGGCTGAAAGCCATCAAGACTGGCAGCAGAGAGGATGTCTTGTATGGAACGGACAGGATTTTTTTGCAAAAAAAAAAAAAAAAAAGTAATTATAAAAATAAATAAATGTCCACTCCATGCTTCCCTCCCTGTAGTCGCCTGTGGACTAGGAAAGGAGGAAGAGCAGAGCCGTTGCATTTATGCAAAAAAGTGTTGAGGTGAAATTCAGATGAAACCAGATGTTTAATGAGGCAATGCAGGGACAAAACTAAGCTGTAATTCCTTCAAAGGATTCTGCCTCCCTCTTAAAGCTGGGACGTGAGGAGCAGGTGGTTTCCCAAAGGAAGCAGAAACTTCAGACCTTAAATTTACCAAGGGCCGTTGTGGATGCTGGCTGCCATTTATAAAACAGAGAGGGAAATTGCTAGTACCTTTTAAAATTTTAATTAAATCTGTCAGTCCAATTCCTAGCCTCCATCCCGAGGCTTTGAGGCCTGTAGTATAATTACAAATACAAGCAATAAAACGCAGCGTCTGAAGACGAGTGAATCTCTCCTGCGCAGCGCTAGACATGTCCCCCCACTGGATGAATCGACAGCTTAGGAAACATCAACCGGGTTTTGTAACTAGAGGATGTAGCAAAGGCTGGGCTGTCAACAGGGAGAAAAGTGGGAATTTGTCAGGAGAAAATCACTCTTCACAGCAGGGAAATACAGTTTATGAGGATGGCCAAATAAATAAAATTAAAAGATTAATGGCTTTCTAAAAGAATACAAAGAAAAAAAAACAACCCTAAACTTGTAACATACGGCAAAAAGCAATAAAACATATTTTAACCACCACCAGATGTCACTGTAATCCAAGAAATCAATGATAACCACTATATTCTATAAGATTTGATTGCTTCCTGTGTAGATCAGATGCAGGGCCACCTTATGCATTCATTTTAGATGGCTCTTAAAGCTCTGAACCCCTGGGCTGTCCACACATCAACCCCTGAAACTAGTTTTAAGCATGCTTTAGGTGGTATAAAGTTACAGCACTCAAGAGCAGGTTTATTTCTGGTCCATGTTACTCAGTTTGTGCTCCATTAATGTGCGACTTCTTCCCACAGATGAGCTGCCCAAGTTGTAGTCCTCCAGCATCCCAGGATGCAGTGTCTCTTCCCCCACTCTCCTGTTTTGTGTAGACAAACTTTTCAGCGCCTAAACTCTACTGCCCAGGGGGCAGTTCTGACACCAAGCCAACTCCTCCTGCCCCCAGGGGAGCAACATTTTCCACCCCTAGGGATGCAACCCCATGCAAACAGCCTGCAGGGCACATGCCAGTTAACCAGGTTGCAGGGCATGGGCAGATCCAGGAGTGGGGTCTAGGAGGGGTGGGGGGGGGTAGGAGGGGAACAAGGTAGCAGGTTGGATTGGGTCCCCATGAGCCGGGGCTTCCTTCCCAGGGCAGAGGCAATAGTTCCCCCAAAAGCACTTTCCCTCACTGCTCCCACCTCCCAGCCACCCTGGGAGGCATGACCAGCACCCCACACCCCAATACCAAATCCCAGTTTATTAAAACATGAGACCTTTAATTTACTCCCTATTTATTACTTTAACAAATATTTTAAATCCTTTCCTTCATGGACTCTGCTGCAAGTTTTTCCACTGAAGAAATGAAATGGCAGAAATGGTAGCTGCAAAAGATTAAAGAGATCAAGCAAAAATAGAGCTTTGCCCTGACAAAAAGTCTTCCCTGTTCATTCCTTTTAATTTGCATAAATATTTGACAGTCTCTTAGAGATACTGAAAACCAATAAAAATCATATGGGTGGTAGCCACACAGTTTTCACTATAAGTGTGAGCACCCTATGCATGCTCTCATGTAACATCCAAAAGTTATTACTACTCACAATAAGAGAACTAGTTTAATCAGATTCATGGCCTATAGTCCCAGGAGGCAGTTACACACGAATGTATTGAGGTTGAGAGCTGTTCATCTAACTCGTGAGTATTCCTGCTGTTGCTCCAGAATATAGCTGTCTAGATCTGAATAGACAATATAGTGGCAATGTATTACAAAAACAGAAAAGGACAGGGAAAATACCCCAATCTTCCTCTTTGTGTCAGAAAGCACTTCTGTGGGAATGGTATGTTCAACATCAAATCAACCCGACAGATATTCACCAGCCTGAAGTCCAGAGTAACCTCCTGTCCACCTGAGAAGGAGTCTTCCATGACTGACAATGAAAGGACTTCATTTTTAATCCAGTGTTTTAAGATGTGGGAGGAAGTACTTGGGGTGGATCCATTTGCTGCAGATGTCAACAAGGAATGTCCTATATTTTGCTCCTGAGGAGGCATTAAAACCAGTTGAATGCCTACATCCCATTAATTCCTACAGTTCTCATGAAAATATGGCAAGGCAAAGTTCAATTGAATTAATAGCTCTCGGGTAATAATTCATCAGTTCTGAGTCCCCAACATAATTCTGTGTTTCAGCCACTTGCCATTGTCACTTTTCCAATTCTTCTGACTATCAGCATACAACCCCAATCCAAATCATGCACCCGAATCCAAAATCTCTGTACTCAACCAACTGCATGAGGACTGGGCGATTGGTATCACTTGAGAAGCCTGTGGCATCACGTCAGGCAATCCCAGTTAATAGTAGGAAAGCTATCTCAGTTTTTCTGAAGAATATGTTGTCCCTGATACATTCAGAACTGCCAGTCAACTCTGTTAGGTATCTATTTTATCTATATTGGGTATCTTTCTGCATTCCAACCTCAGATCAATATTTATTCAGATGTTTCTTGGCTGTTTCCAAGTTAATATAGAATAATTCATTTGTTTCTACCAGTTAGAGATCCCTTTCCTGCCTGGGATTGAATGTGTTATTAATATTTATTAACGCTCTTCTTTTGAACCTTTATCATCATGTTTCTTTAATGATATCATTTCTGTAGTTATCACTTTATACAACAGAGTGATTGAATTGTAGGCTTTGATGGCAGCACTTCCTTAGACTACATTCCATAGAGATAGAGTAGATCAAGCCTGAAATTTTAAGCAAAGATTAGTTTGGACTTTCATATACATCTTTTTATACACTTACTTGCACTTTTTTTTCCTCCAAGCCTCATGACTCACCAACTGAGATTAAGCCTCCAAGTCTTTATGTCCTTAGAGCCACATCATTCTAAAACAAAGCCATTAAAAAAACCTCACAGGTTTTTTTTATAGTTTTGGCACTAAATCTAAGAGATGGTTAATATTCACCCCAAAATTAGCAAAGCGTTTCAGATTTCATCAGTATCTCTCATACTTTGAAAAGGTTTATCTTTCCCTCTTTGGTTAGCGTGCATTCCTTTAGCTCTTAGGTGATGCCTATAGCATATTTTAGAAGGGTTTCTATCTGAAAAGTTTCTATCTGGAGTGTCTAGGTGTAGTTTTGCTTACACATTTACCAAGCACAGTTCATTGGTGGCATCTAGATCAGATGTCCAGTCTGACACGATTGTTTTATAGTCACTATTTAGCTTGAAAGGCAGCTGCTATGTCAGCTACATACAGTGGAATCAATGTGAACTAACTTCAGAGAAAAACAGGACCCAGAGTTGTTTTAGATGTCTTTATCTATCCATGGACCTCATAACTTTCACTCATTCCCACTGATACAAAGCTTTTCTACTGGATTTCTTTCTACTGGTCAGGGGCGCAGCGACCTCCTGCAGTGCCCTGGGAAGAGTGATGACCACTGGGGAGTTTGGGGGAGAGTCTTACCTCTTACACAAGTGAGAAGCCCTGACCTCCATAGTATATGGGACTGCAGCTGAGTTGCTGCAGCTGTGGAGCATGCTTTCAGCATGGGGCACCAGGATGCCCCTGACCCCTGGGAGCTTTTGGTATGTAGGCACAGTCTTGCATCACCTAGCTATAGAAGCTGGACAGCCCTGTGTCCCGTAGGATATGGAGAGAGGTGTTGAACTGAACGGTGCTCCTGTGTTCTGCATGCAGTATTGGCAGGGGAGAGCAAACAGGGCACCAGAGACAGTCCCTAGGGAGCCTGTGTCGTGGGCCTGGTACAGCAGGTGTGTGGTGAGCCCGTCCCTCAACTGCAGCACTCTTGGTGCAGCCCCATATGCTATGGAGTGCTGGGCTGTCTAACTTCCATGGCTGGGCAGTGGGCACCACTGGGCTGTACTGACTGTAAGAAAGGCCCAGGGCGGGGGGGCATTTTGGACCCTGGAGGTGGTACGTTTGCCCTGCCCTAGTTACACTACTGCTATTTGCATTGGTGAAGGAACTGAGCAGTGATTTGGGTTGCTCCATCTTTCACACCCTCTGGGAGAGGGAGCATAAAGGCAAGCATGGTAGAGCCTTCAAGCAACACTAGTGGTTGAACAGTGATTCTCAACCAGGGTGATGCAGAGAACCTTTTAAGGGGAACCACACCACATATTAGCACTATTAGGTGTGCTAACACCTACACATGATTCACTAGATAATCACAGAGATTTAAATAGGGATCCATAGTGTCAAAACTATTCTGACCTGTTGTGGTCCTTCTGAGTTCTTTGCAATGGAAGACTTGCTCTCTAATTTTTCCAGAGTCAAAAAGGAAGTGGGAGTTAAGAGCTCGCACTTTCTGATGGGTGCCTTGAATCTAAAAAGGTTGAAAACGACTGGACTAGAAGATGTTGGACTCATACACATGGAACATAGTTACTTATATCAAGATTCAGGCTGAGAAAGACGTCTCAAAGGACGTAAGTTACAATGAAATAAGTAAACACTCGAATTTAGCCAAGAAATCAAAACATGTAAAAATTTCAAAATAATTCACCCTAAACCCAGCTGAGAGATAATGAGAAATGAGCTCCTAAGTCACTTAGGTGATTTTTGAAATTTTATTAATTTAGCTGGTTAACTAAATGAATTAATTATATAAAAATCTCAACTAGATTCTACTTGCAGGTAAAAAGGTCCCAACCAAATGCATTAAAATTTTTTTAAAAAGGAACTGTATGTTTATAGGTCTATAAACAGGAAAGAAATTTGAAGATTAAGATCATAACATTGTGAAAAAAATGTGCTTTACTATTCAGCTGTATAATGTCTATGAAAAACAGCTATTTACAGATCTAAGTAAGCAAATGAGTCCTGAGTATAATGTTGTGAGAAAAGGATTTATAGATTTTTGTCTTTCCAAGGCTGGTACGTCATGATCTTAACATTCTGTGCATGAATCGGCTATGCCAATATGGGAGGATCTGAAGAAGGGTCAGGAGTGTTTATGCCAAAAAGCTCCAGTATCAAGTATCATATTAGATTACCCTTAGCAGGAACAGTTGTGGGACTTAGATCATAAGCAGAAAACCTAGTCAAGCAAGAAGCTAGTTTTAACATTATATTGACAAATGACTAATCTTTTAGTCTTGCCTTTCTTTGTCATTGTTTTAAACAATGCAAGCTGGAAAGTATGTACAGTTGATTTCAGAGGTCTAAGGCACTCGTGTTCTAAACCGCATAGCGTAGTTCCACTATCTCTACTAAAAGCTAACTAAGCTATATTTCTCTTGTAAAGAAAGACTGAGAAGGCAACTAAAAATACCAGTCTGAAAAATACATGGAAAAATTACAAGAAGAAAAATATTAAAACCAACTACCTTTGAAATAAAATGCCAGCTTTTCCTACTGCAAAAGCAACCCTGTCAATGTCTTGGGAACAGTTAACCACATTTTTTTCAAATAAGTTTTTAGTTGGCTACCTAACTAAAAAGAGATATTAAGTTATATAATCAAAAGTGACTTTTCAATTTTGGAATATTAAGGATTCTGATCTTGTTCCTTCACGGATGAAAAAAACCCCTCACCTTGTCCATAAGTGCATTTTTTTTTAATCAAAGTGAACAAATTAGTTAAAGACATCCAGAGTTTTTTATTCTCTGTCCATTCCCTAGTTAATCTGCGCAGCATTCATTAACTGGGGCTGCAGGCATGATAAATTCCACAGATCGCTTTTTAGGTAAGAGAACATGATGGGCTACAAAAGGCTTATGAGTGTATTATTTCAAAGTCAAAATAAAAACCAGTTATTTCCTTTCTGATGAAATGCACACTGTAGTTTCATCAGGAGAGTTATGCCATTCTTTGGTCACTCCTTACCTTAAAAAATAAAAGTTTTTCTATTGTTGATTACTTTGCAAATACAAGAGTACATACAAGAGTGCCTTAAAGGAAATTTATGGACAAAATCTGCTCTTATGTAACAAGTTATAAATTGGGACTAAATCCATGGGCCTTCATGATATTAGTGCACACCTATACCTCTGACCAGTAGAAAGATATTATTAAGGTGTAATAGCCCAAAAGCTGGTCATGTGTACGACTACCTCTGTTTTATTCCCACATCCATTTCCAGCTTGTTTCATCCAACAAACATTGGAATTCAATTTAAAGAGGGACATAAGAACAGGACGAGAGTTTCAATTCAGATTCACTGCCCAGTAACATGAAAAAAGGGAAAAGGAAAATAATAAATACATTATATGAAGCCAAATCTTTCTAAACGTGCACCATTTTGTCAACCAACACATGTGGATAACCCCACTAACAGTCTTCCCAATTTTTTATAAGAATTGAAAAGTGATGTCAACAGTCTCAAACAACCTAGAGTAATATAAATATTGTCATTCATTTAATCTGTCATTGGAAATGATCATCTTTTCCCCAAGCAAATTTGACAATGCAATGTCACTGTTATTAATACTGATAAAAAAAATTAATTGATATTGATGATCTACATCACAAGTAATTATATGCCATCATTTTACATTATAAGAAGCCTTACAATTGATGGCTCAAATATTTAACTGTCTCTACATACACATTTGATATGTCTGAAGTCAGTGTTTGCTCAGTGTTGAGGGAGAGACGGATCAGATAAAGGATAAATCTGAATTTGCATTTAATAATTACTACAGTTAAAAATAATTACTGTAAGTATTAAGAGCATCTTAATGTACCTTAGGTGCAGTGATTAAAGAACCAGAAAGATAGAGTGTGAGAGAGAGAGAGAGAGAGAGAGAGAGAGAGAGAGAGATGAGACTTACAGCTATGAGGATGGGGAAGAACACAGAAAGATAAGAGAATAAAAAAGGATCATGATTAAACTACAGGGACTCAAGAGTAGGGAGGTAAAATGCAATGCCGTAAAGGACAGGAAGATAACAGGAACAGAGTTGGATGTACCCGGCTGGTGGGGAAGACTGGGCATGATTTGGTGGATTTGTGATACACCCAGTGTAAACATATTAGTTGGGCTGTATTATTAGGCAAGCTTGAATCAACCCCTTGTCCTTAAAAATATAGTGTGCTAACCTCCCCCCACCATCTTGTTTTAAAATATTGTGTAATTGGTAAGACTAATGCAAAATTTATGTTCACATTGTTCAAATCCTATTCCTATTCATACCAGGGGTAAAACTCTCATTGGCTTCAATGGGATAGGTATTTGGTTCACAATGTTACTTTTGTTTTGTTGTTTTTCTGTTCTGCCTTATTAGATATGTCATTTTCTTTTTGTGCAGACAGTTTCCCCCATATTTACAAATCCTTGGTCTGAGGTCCACATGGCAGTAAATGAACAGTATTATTGGGATACATTTACAGTACATTTTCCCCTCATTCAACAAGTATGAACTCGAGCAGACAATAAAAATGACTAAGGTCTCATCTGTTTCCATAGATAAGAAAATACTACCGGTGATGAGAATGTCTAGAAAAAAACCATGTCTGTTTAATCATTTAAACTTCATCCATTATATGGATGAAATACACACTGTATTGTCAACAATCTTCCACTGCTCATTTGCAGGCTTCAACTAACAAAAAATAACCAACTAAAAGATAAATTGATGAAAAAATGGAAATATTCTTCTGCTGCCTAATACTGTAAGGCAGCAGTGTTCTAAGAGCGCTCTGTTTTAGTAAAGGTAGGTTTAGGCCACAATATTCAAATCCAGTTTCCCTAAGAGCTCAAGAATGTTCTTAATCAGGTTTGGTTGTAAACCCATCTTTCTTCATTAGTTTAAACTTTTGTGTAGCACCAAATATTATAGCGATTATTTAAATATCATCATTCAGTCAGTAGCAATTTTTAAAAAGGTAGCGTGGTCCAGCTTGGGTGAAATCATATTTGGAATTAATCTGTCCCCAGTACTTTAAAAAAATAAAAATGGAACCTTGTAACACAAAACTGAACTAAAGTCTCCAGAACTGAGAAAGTATAGGCTATTCCAAGGTATAATGAATTCCTATTGTTTGATTCTTATTTTAAAAATGAAGGTTATTACATACCCCTATAATTTGTAACATAATTTGGGAGACATCTTTTGTTCTGTGGTGTAGTGCTACAAGACCTTACACTGTGTGCATGTTTATGTGCATGTAAACACAAAAACTGCTCTTCTGGAGCTAGATTCATAGAAAACTAGGGTTGGAAGGGACCTCAGGAGGTCTTCTGCTCAAACCAGGACCAGCCCCAACTAGATCATCCCAGCTAAGGCTTTGTCTAGCTAGGTCTTAAAAACCTCCAAGGATGGAGATTCCACAACCTCTCTGTATACGCTCTTCCAGTGTTTTATTATCCTCCTAGTGAGAAAATTCTTCCTAATATCTAACAAAAACTTCCCTTGCTGTAATTTGAGACCATTACTTCATGTTCTGTCATCTGCCACCATTGAGAAGAATCCAGCTCTATCCTCTTTGGAACTGCCTTGCAGGTGGTTAAAGGCCACTATCAAATCCCCTTCTTCTCTTCTCCAGACTAAATAAGCCCAGTTCCCTCAGCCTCTCCTCAAAAGTCGTCCCCCAGCTCCCGAACTATTTTTGTTGCCCTCCACACTGGACTCTCTCTCTAATTTGCCCACATCCTTTCTGGGGGGTGGGGCAAAACTGAATATAGGACTCCAGATGTGGCCTCACCAGCGCTGAATAGAGGGGAATAATCACTTCCCTTGACCTGCTGGCAACACACCTACCAATGCAGCCCACGACCATTAGCCTTCTTGGCAACTAGGGCACACCGCTGGCTTATATTTATCTTATTGTCCACTGTAACCTTCAGGTCCTTTTCTGCAGAAGTGCTGCCCAGCCAGTCACCCCCAGCCTGTATTGGTGCAGAAGTTTATGGTTTTAAATAGGATGTTAGACACCTGCTTGTATTATGGTTAAAACCAGAGTGGCAACCCTTGTCTTTTAAATATCATTCTAATATATAGTATAGTTTTCCTGACTCCTGTGGACATGTATAGTTTTATTAGATGCGAACGGGAGCAAAAGGAGCATGTAGCTTACACCATGGATTGAGGAAATGATATCAAATGGTCTTCTATTTTAAAGAAAAATACCTTTCCCTAAATTCATATTAAGAGTCAAAATAATGTTAACCTAGTTGTTGCTTTCCTTCTTTGAAGTCTAATCCTATAGCTGCAGTAACTGAGAATTTCACATGTGGAGCAATTATGGAATGAAACCTACAGAGAGGACTTAAAATGATCATATCGAGGAAAAAGTGTTAGGTTAGCAATGTTTGTATCTAAGATTTCCATCTTTATTTTAAATGCTTGCATCAATTATGGCATTTTTATCTGAATTGCTTGCATCACTAGCAGCACCATCTTAGTTTCTAATTTGAGGCCCTTACTCCATTAAAATAACACCACTGTTCAATTGCGTATTGATGCTCCCAAGCATTCCTGTACAACAAATGCATCATTGAGAAAACAAACCATAAAACCCTGTAAAAGAAATACTATAAAAAAGTTTGCAATTTATAAAAGGATTATAAACATAAATTTATTGTTGTTGTTAAATGGATCAAGCTTTTTACATAACATGGGCTATCCACAGAGCACTATTACATATGTCAAAACCAAAGGACATTCATTTTAGTGCAGACCGGCAAGTCTGATTGATTTATACTGTACAGTAGGATGTGACATCTGACTGATAATTAAAATCCCTTTTCTATGCTTTTAATGCTTCACTTAAAAAACAATTTTGAAACAACGGTTTGCAAGATATGAATTAAGAGACATTTATTTATTGAACAAATATTTTAAATACAATTTAATATTTTTAAAGTGCATTATATGACAATAATTCTTTTCAAATAATTTAATCTCACAAAAATCCTTATAATGATAGTGGAGACGCTGAATTTGAAAACAGTGCGAGCAGACATTTTAATTGTCCTGAGACTTTATGAAGACAATCACAAGTTTCCCATTAGCATGCAACTGAAGGTGTTGTGTTGAGCTCGCCATCCGAAGGCTCAATGGCTTACTGAACTCCATGGCTCAAACCTCTTTGATAAGAGAATTCTGATGGCGATCAGGATACGAGTGGGGAAAAAACAAATAGATACAAGCAAGAGTCTGTCTTCTGTCATATACAGTGACAAATTGTTACTACTGGCAATGTGCAAATATTCATCAACTTAGCAGTACCTCAAAGAAAAGCCTCTTCACATAATGAATTAAAGGCAAAGATCACTTGTTCATTCCCATTTTATGCTGGGCCAACTCAACCCACATACTTTACTAAGAGTTACTTCAGCTTCTATTTATCCAGTAGTGCAAGTCACACAAACTGATAAAAGCCAAAGCTGGACTAAATCAGGTTTTGCACATCAGAAATACCTTTTGATACAGTAGAAGGAAGACAACACAAACCCCCTTGTGCTGAAAACCCATACTTGCTGAGCTAGTCAATTCTACTTTCTACCCTGGCTCTCCAGCTCAGACATTGCAATATACATGACATAACCTTTACACCGACAGTCCCAACTTTGGATAATCTGGCAGCATCAACACTATGCACGTCTTGCACTGGGCTTTTGACACTTGCCAACATATGGCAGGAACACTACCAGAGGAAGCTCGCAATGTATTTCTACCAAGAAACCAAGGATATACAAAGTTTTTTAGTAACATTCATGGTAAAAATGGTGTCTAATACAATACCTAAAAAGAAGTGACTCAGTGCTTTTTTTTTTTTTTTTTTTGAAACAGCTGCATTTCTTCTATTACCTGAAAGCAAAGCATAAGACATGAAAAATGGCACTTTGTTATGCCACATCAGTACTTATACTCAACATTAGTGCTATTCAGCATTAGTGCATGTCCATTTTCATCTGCTTACATTCCTGACAAAAAATAAAAAGCCTTAGTTATGTAGCCTTTACCCATATTGGGAAAAACTTCAACCAGATCCAGAAGGGAGTTTAAGCACCTCATTCCTATTTAGGCACCTGAACTCCCACTCAAAGTTTGGGTCTGGGCTTTACTTACACAGGCTAGTACCACTAAACTTTTAGAAGACCATTTAAGTGCAAGACCACTCAACAAAGTAAGTAAAAGGAAAAAAAGGTTTCTGGGTGATGACAAGTTTTAGTATTACATTCTGCAAAGCCATGTATAAGTTTCACTCGAGGGCTAAACCCATGATACCGTATATCCATGTTTGTAGGTTCCAAAAGCTGCTTCAAAACATACAAAACCCTGTTCTGCCAGCTCAGACGTAGAACATAGGGGAAGCTAAAAGTTGTTGTCCCCTTTCAACATGCACCATAGTTACCACATGACTTGTGTCTCCAGAAGCATTATGCTTCCCTTCAATACCTTTGAAAGATCATGGCGAGCTTCAAAAATAGAATTTAGATATAAACTTGAAACCTCACAGTGCCACTGTTGCACAATTGCTTTTCAAAGTACTATATTTCATTTTCTTCTAATGCTCTACAGGACAATTAAAGTTCTGTTATAATAAAGACTAATACAAGTGGAATCTTGATAGTCTACTTAGCATCCACATAACTAAATAATTTACATATACAGTTTGTAGAAAATATTATTAGTAGCTTGAAGACGTGTATAAGAATATTTTACTTTCATGGCCTGACTTTCAGAGGTAATGAGCACCTACAACTCCAACTCAAATCAGTGGGAGCAACAGATACCCAGCAGCTCTGAAGAACAGACCTTTGCTGTGTACGGTACATGTTGCAGTGAGTAATAGCATATGCTAGCAGCCACATTAAGTCATATTACTCATGAACTACATTTTTGTTCGCTCTTATTTAAAAGTTCAAAAGGCACATAAGCGGAAACATCATTAACACCGTTTGTCAAAGCAAGCTCTCAGAGAAGATAATTTATAGTAAAAGCATAAAAATGCTATACAAGCTGTATATTTTGGTGAATTCATTTTTCAAAATTCTCTCTCATTTCCAATGCAACCTGTAAACAATGAACCTAGGCCTTCCTATTACCTATGTAAGACTGCCTAACATGCAAGATTACTTTCAACAAAAGATAACTTAAAAAGTATAAATTGAGACTGATTTTAGTCCTATGCACACAGGATTGGAGTTTGTAACAAGCTATAAATAATTTGCAATTCAAAACATAAAGAACAAGACAATCAAATACATAAGTCAAACTTAACTGGTAAAGAGTTGGCTCTATCTTGCAACATGATAAACACAGCCATTCCCTATTGATTTAAAATGGGTCTGAGTTTTCTCAGGTTTGCAAAAGTGTTCATCATCTCACTGGACTGGCTACCGTAATGCTAGGCCATGATTTTCAAGGAATGACAGAACTGAGCACCTGATTCTCCTACATCCCTTTGAAAAATCTTAGCCTAGGGAGTTAAAAGGTTTTGTATTAAGAGAACCCAAACTGCTAATTTTAAATCATTTGACCAGTTCCAGTTAATCTATTTCTTAGATTAAATAAAGGTACAACAGACATGTTACACCAAATAAAGTAACCAGAAAGGGTACATCTGACTGTATATACAGTAATATAGAAACTGGGTTAATGGCAAAAACAAAACCATGTTAGCCACGTTTGTCTCACTGCAAGAAATCTTAGATGGAATTAAAGGCAGATATACACTTGGGGCCAGGTTCTATTCCACCTGCTAGGTGCATAAACAGACTGACATATCTAAGTGCGACTCTATTCCACCCTGCTCAAATCCCTGAAAAAGTTAGTTTGAAAAGCAAGTAGGTCCACCTCCTTGCTGTTTTTTCATGCCCCAGTCCTAATAGTAAGATGGCAGTGTGACAAAAACCCGATGCATTAATGGACTGTCAGGACTCGAAAGGGGTGGAATAGAATTGCACTTGTGTACCTAAGTCCACTTAGAGGTCTGACAGTTGGAACAGAATCTGGCCCTTGGCATATGTTATTTATAACACATGGCTGCTGAACAAATTCAGGAGTAGGTTTTCAATGCCTACTACCAGTAGCTGTGCAAAGCTTTAACTTTTGGTTGTTATGCCAATGCCATCTTAAACCTATGCTATGTTTAAGATAAAGTTTGGATATTCATTTTTCCACTGATGATAAATTTCATCCTTTTTTCCCCTCTAGTGCCAGTTTTTTAACCAAGTAGACATATATGAGGCCCAACAATATTTAAGTCCGTGACTCTGCAGAAGCTAGCTGAACTGCATTCAAGCACTCCAATCCTGTCAGACCAGAAAAAGGAAACAAGACTTGAACCATGCCTGCAAAACACTTAACACTACATATACAGAATAGTACTGAGAGCCACATCTTGGTGAAGAGGCAGCCAGCAGCCTAAACACTGAACAGTCATAGTCATGGTAACATAGGCCTTGGCTGAATTTTGGGCAAAAGACTATGTCAAGTTGCAACTTTTACAAAGCATCATGCAGATACAACTTCAGATATGAAGGTTTTATCCAAAACACCTACATGCAGTAAACTCAAAATACAGATACTTCACATGGACAGTTTACATAACCTGTAATTTCTGGAAATCCTGTTATTTTAGTCTTCAACTGATATTTGTAGGCTATTCAATCCAGCATTACAGTAGTGCAGTGCACTACTAGGTCACTGGCCAGTAGGGCTGTGTGAAGCTTCGGGTGCCAATTCAGTTTGAAGGAGATTCAGTGGCCGAATCTAATCGGGAGACCAATAAAAAGGTTTGAATCGATTTGGAAAAGATTTGAAGAGCTTCGGAGAGTCGCGCAGTCCCCGCTCACTGCCACAGGGAGCTGGACTCAGACTCAGTGCCGGTAAGTAGGGAGCAGGAGCTGGAAGAGGGGACCATGGGGACACCCCTGCCAGGCCCCATCCCAATTCAGGATTTAAATGTTTTGAATACTGCTGAGAGTAGGAAACATCACATATCTGTTTCAGCTTCTGGCTGACAGCTGAGACCTGTAAGTGATGAATCCCTAAAGCTACCTGCAGACTTTACTAGAAGGTACTGTTAAAAAGGTTCTGGAACCAACTTCCAAGGGAAGTGGTGCTGGCTCCTACCCTGCGGGTCTTTAAGAGGAGGCTTGATGCCTCCCTCGCTGGGATCATTTGAGCCCAGTTTTTTCTCCTGCCCAGGCAGGGTGTTGGACTTGAAGATCTACAAGGTCCCTTCCGACCTTACTTCCATAATTCTATGAAAAAAGAATTTTAAACTCAGTGTCCCTTAAACTTGCTGCTGCATTATCCACTCCCTTAGTTTTCTTATGTATGCATTTTAAGAATTATGTTCATTATTACTTTGCCATATCTTTTTAAACAAAAGCAATAACACTTTAGGTTGCTGGATATCTCATACCTTTTAGGTGTTTGAAGGCATGAGGCTGTACTTTGTAGCTTAGGTGTGTGGGTACTAGCACACGGTAGACTATTCATGTTGCTTTTCAAAAGCCATTAGTGGTTTAGAGTGCCTGAATACCTGTTGTCCTCCTTGATAAACTATTTTTCAGGAAGTGCTAAGCATCTGCATCCTGAAAAAAAAAATGTCATTTTAACAGATGGTTATAAAACACTATAAAACTCAGGCACTCAAGGCACTAGTTACTTCTGAAGATTCAGGCAACCTATGCAAAATAAATACAGCTTTTCAGGCATTTTCACTGTAGGAGGCATTGTCTTCCCTTATCTGAATTTAAGCCTGTGTGTTGCCAAAACTGTACAGGACTCAATCCTCACCCCACTAGAGGCAATGCAAAAGGCTGTGTATGGGACAGGCCATCTCCCCACTCCTGTGTAAGAGGGACTCTTACTAGTGGATCTACAGTGGCACTGGCCATGCCTTCATCCCTCCTGGAAGCCACCACATTGTGCTGGAGCAGCAGAAGCCAGGGCATTTCTGTTTAACTGAGTAAAAGCAGGTAATTATAGGGTTCAAGACACTACTGCCACAGAGTGAGGAGACTGCAACAGAGATGTAAGCACCAGAACTCTTGGATTCTGTCCTATGGCCACGGTTACTGTACAGCCTCGGTATTTAGCATCTCAAATCTGTTTCCCCACTTATAGCATAGTTACTAGTCTCCCACAGGAGTTGAGAGGCTTAATTCACTAGCATTTCTCTTTTATCATCAGGTTATCTTCAGGTGGAACGGACAGCAGAAGTGCCCTCTCTTCAGGAAGAAGTGCAACACTGCTATGGATTTACTTAGTAAGAGCAGTTATTCAAGAAAGAAACAAAAGATGTGTGTTTCCCTTTTTCAGAGACCCACATATATGTCGCATAGAAAAAAGAGAACTTCCCCACAAAGGGCAGCCTCATGATTTAGCAAACACTACACTGTGGTTAACAGTCCTTTTGACTGCATCTATAACATGCGCTGCAGATAAGAAAAGGCACCAGGTTAACAACTTATTTTTTAGGGCCGTCAGATAGTATCCATCTAATAGCCAGTGGTTGCTAAAAATAATGAAAACCAACAATAGAAATATTAAATGCGTTTTAAATATTAATAAAAATGGACCTGAATAAATATAAACATTCCCTTGCAGCACCTGCATCCTAGACTTTGCATCTGTGGCACAATGCCCAAGAACCAGAGTGTAATAAGTGGCATCCTAACAAAACTACAAACCAAAAGAGTTTATTTCCCACTGAAGTGCAAAAAAGAAAGGCTGTTAAAATTATGAAACATTAGTTTAAAAAGTTCTGCCTGCGCAATCTATAGTATTTCCCAAGAACTCTGTTTTGCTTTTAGATAGCTTTAAATCTGGCAGCGCCCCATCGAGCCAACATTGCCTTGACATGATGAGAGCTCTCTTTGAATCGCGTGAGACGGCAGGCAGCTTTTTAACACCCAAGAAGAGCTTTGCATGGAGGTCTCGTTATTTTCTTATTTTGAAACATCTCTGAATGGTGCCACAGGCTTCAGCAGGCTTCCCACAGTGCCACAGGAGAGAACGGGGGCGTAGGTCGCAGCCACATTGGTCTAGGATATCGGCTTGCCCCAAAGAACCTCATCTGCCATAGGGGAGGGCGGCACTGCGCCGCTCCTCGGCTTTGCTTAGATGAAGTGGATCCAGCTCTCTTCACACTCCCGAGGCATCTTGAGCGGGTGGCTCCTGCAGGTGAAGCTGTAGTTCTGGCCTTCGTTGTTATCCCAGTACTCCTGCCCGTCAACCCAGTACCGCACCGCCAACTGAACCACGGAGCAGGGCCGCAGGAGGAAAGGAGGCACCGGGAGGAAGAACGCGAAGATGTCGGCGGGGCCCGGCCCGTCCGCCTCGGGGACGCCGCTGTGCCAGCGGGCGCACACCTCGCGCAGGCTCTGCCACCGGTCGAAGGTGTAGCGCACCGACACCTGCTTCTCGAACGCCACGTTGAGGACGCGCACAGTGCCGCCCAGCCCCAGGTCCGAGCTGCTCACGCGCTCCAAGCACACGCGCTGGCGCTGGAGCCGGGTGGCGAAGTCGGCGGCGTCTGCCGGCGGCGGGAAGTCGGGCACCAGGCACTGCATGGCGAACTCCAGGTCCAAGCTGCTGCAGCACAGCGCGGAGTTGATGGAGAGCCGGGACAGCACGTGCAGGGGCACGGAGGGGTCCTCGCCGCTCTGGAAGACCTTCACTTGTGCCAGCTCCAGGCCCAAGGCGTCGGCGAACCGCACCCGGTTCATGCGGCTGCGGCAGCCCGGCACCGGGCACTGCGCCGCGCCTCGCTTCCGCCGCTCGGGGGACGTGGGCAAGGAGCGCGCTCGGCGGCGCATGATGGGCCGCAGATCCGGGTCGCAGTTGCTTGGCGGCTGCACCTCGTCGGCCGGCAGCCCCGACAAGTAGCTGGGGCTGCGCCGCGGGCCCCGTAGCGCTGGCTCCGGCAGGCATGGGCCCGCCAGCGGCGTCGCCGTCGCCGTCGCCGTCGCCATCGTCATGCCCAGCTCGTACGGCCCCACGGCGCTTGGCAACGCGGCGCCCGTGACGTCACGCCGCCCTCGCCAGCGACAAATCAGAGCCGCGGGCCTCTGCGCATGCTCCGAGAAAGGAGCGTGCGTACTGGGTGTTGCGAAGCCGCTGCCCTCGGGTTGCCCTCAGTAGGCGGCTGTAGTCTGCAAGATGGGGAGGGGGGGGGAGAGTTCATTAGTAATCATCAGGGATCCTGGTTTAAAAAAAAAAAAAAGGAACCCAAAATCTACTTTTCCATGCTTAAAACGAAAAGCCGCTTATAGATGCATACATCTACATATATCTCTATGTATCTATCTATAGCTATATATCTATAGATAGCTATATATCTATCATATATACCTATAGATATAGCTATATATAGTGGTATGCAACAATTTTTTCTTTCATTGCAAGGTTTTGGGCACAAACAAAGCTTGTGATTAAAGAATTGTTTTGGGTTTTTTTTCCAAAATCTTGTAGGTCTAATAAAAAGAGATTGTCTCTACTATGAGTTCTGATTGCCTTTTCCTTTAGACCAATATGGCTACAACCTGGATATCTGACTGTATAGTGGTGTTTCATTTTAGTCACTGGAAAATGTGGATTTTGGGTTCCTTTTTTTAAACAAAAAATTGGGGATTTCTTTTTGTTTTTGCTAAGAGAAAGCCAGGATTCCTGGGAATCATTGACCCAAAGTCTATCATTACTAATGGATCACATTTATTAATAATCACATCAATAGCAACTAATTATGCTCATTAATGGAATGCATCATGACATTGCCTAGCAGCACACAGGTGGGGCCAGGGTGCCATGGGGTGAAGGCAATAGGGATTCATGGTGGGGTGGTCCTTGCGGTACCTCAAGAGTTGCACTAAAAGCAACAGTCCTGTATTCTTGAAGTACCTCGATGGCCACCCTACGTCTTCCACAAGTCCTGATCGCGTTCATCTTGGCCCCACACGGGTGCTGCTAGGCAATGTCATGATGGAATCAATCAATTAGCATAATTAGTTAGTATTGATGAATGTTGCATGTCTCCCAAGGCTGGGGAGTAGAAGCAAGCTCCTGCAGGCAGTTTCAGCGGTGGAGGGTGGTGGGGATGGGGAGGAGGGAGGGCCGAGTCGTGAAAAATAGAGGACATAATCTGGTTTCATATTAATAGAGGATAGAGGACCAGAACACCAGACTTTCCTTTAAAACCAGATGAATGGCCACCCCAGTAGAGGTAATATCTTTTATTAGACCAACTAGATTTTTGCAAAAAAAATAAAACTATAAACGGGGTGAAGGGCGCAAGAACCCACAGATGGTCCCCACCCTCCAGGTTCCTCCTGCTACAATTTCAGAGCCATTTCATAGTTTCATAGTTTCTAGGGTCGGAAGGGACCTGAGCAGATCATCTAGTCCGACCCCCTGCCATGGGCAGGAAATAATACTGGGGTCAAACGACCCCAGCAAAATGTTCATCCAACCTCCTCTTAAAAACCCCCAGGGTAGGAGCCAGCACCACTTCTCTTGGAAGTTGGTTCCAGATCCTAAAGCCATTGGCAGGCTTCCCTTTATGCCACTGCACAAGTGTAAAGGAAGTCTCAGTCCCAGCCCCACAAAGCCATGGGATGTATTTGATCCTCTCCAGTTCTGCTCACAAATGAAAATAAAAGAAACTGGGTTTCAGGAATCACAAAGTCAGCATGTTGCACTGATCGCGTCCATGACAAATCACAAGAAGTTAAGAGCGTGTCCATGCTACAGACAAAGTTCTTTGGGTTCATTCCTTCCAGTCAACTATTCATTCCACCCAGAAACAGCACGCACCAACTGCAGATGCTTCCTCAGCCTGATGAAGGGTATTTGTACCTGAAAGCTTGCTAAAAAGAACTTTTCGAACTATTTGAGTTGCTCTAATAAAAGATACCACATTTACCCAAATAATCTTGTCTGCCTAAGTCCTTAGACCAACACGGCTACAACCTACACATCCGTTCTACAGGTATTTTATTACGGGTATTAAAATGAAAGGTAGGCAAAGCATGTCACACTTTTTACTGCCAGTACTTGTGGTCTAGGATTTAGATATGACATGAAAAGTGAGGGAGAAAACAGCTGATACCAAAGCAGGTTAAATATAAATATTTTGATGACTCTGTGCATGGAAGCTACACAAACAGAAACTATACACTTCTTATAGCTCACCTTTTACAGCCCTTTTGGTAAAAATGCATTTGGGAGGGACTTTAGGTCAAAATTCTTCCACAGTGGATGTGTCTACACATGCAAATGCTGCAGGGTGCATTTACTCTACAGTAAATTACTTTAGAGTAAACCCAGCCTGGGCAGGCATCTACACATGCAGGGATGAGGGAGCAGATCTTTTGCTCCTGGCAGCAGTCTGCTCTGTCCCGCTCCCGCCCTGCACTGGCCCCCTGCAGGTGCCAGGGGGAGCCCTGGGCTTGCCCTGGGTGCTGGCCCAGAGGCTGGCGGGGAGCACAGGGCTAGGAGACTGCTGGGGGGAGGTTGCCTGCTGCCTGTGTGGGCTCTGCCACCGCAGCCAAGGAGGGGACAATGTCCCCCTGCCTCAGCAGCAGGGAGCTTCTGGCCCCAGCTCCCTGATCAGGGGCAGGGGACTTGGAAAGAGCTGCAGGGAAAGGGCAGGTCCCAGCCCCCTCCCCTGATCTGCTGATGGGGCAGCTAGCACTGAGCCCACGGCTAGGTGGGGAATCCGTATCCCTTGCAGCTCTTTTCACGCCTTGTGCCTTGATAGCCTAAAAGGGGCATAGGATTGGGACCTTTCTCTGACCAAGACAGCTCCCAGCTGGAAAGCCTTCAGGGAAGCGATCATGGAGCTGGGCCCTGGTCTGCAATTATGGAGCTGCAGATGGGAACAATCTCCCCAGCCCCCATTCCACAGTCACAATCGGGGGGCAGAGGCTGGAAGCTTCCTACTGCTGGGGCACAGGGACGTTGTCCCCACCCGGACTTTCATGCCCTGACAGCAGGGAGCTCCCAGGGACAGGGAGCACTCTCCCAGTCCCTGCTACCTGGCTGACTGGCAGCAAGTTTGCTCCCTGTTGGCCATCTACACGTGCCTATGGTGCAGTACGTAATTGAGTAAATTTGCTACTTGTGTTTATAGGTAGCAAATGTACTCATGATTTGAGCAAATTACTGCACCATAAGCATCTACATGTGTAGATGGTGATGCTTACGAGGCAACATTTTGCTCTAATCTCAAGTAAATCATCCCATGTAGATGTGCCCAGTGACTACTGATTCTTGGTGCCTACCTTGAAGCTGATTTTTGGAAGGTGGCTACTTAGCACTCTTCAAAATCTGACTCCTGTAACATGCTGGAAATTCAACGAGTGAGTCACCCATGTGACTAGCTACTGACAAAAAAATCTTGCCCTTGCTGGCTTGGCAATTCCTTGACAGGCTCAGAGGTCAGCATAGAAGAAAGGGGCAGGAAAGTTGTGCCATGGGGGACTAATGGGGTATGAAGTTTGCGGTCGGGGGAGGTCACAGACAGTGTGAAGCATATTGGAAAAATGAGAGAGACTAGTTAAGGGCATTATAGATGCATCCTTTAAGGAGTGTGACCTAATGGGGAAATGAACATCCCGTTAGCATTGCTATGCCAGCGGGGATGCCAGTACTCGAGCAGAGTCCCCAGATGGCGGAATTGCTTAGGATTACAGTTTTTGAAGGAGAGGCAAAAACTGAGCTGTATACAGTGTCAAAATTTGCCAGCGGGTACAAAAACGCTCCGAGAATTGTTTTTACTAAAACATCAGCTTACAGGGTAAGACCTGTGGGGGCACGGTCATCTGTTCTCATTATAATCAGAGCACATCCCCAAGGGTATGAGCATGGGACTCAGCTCCATTTCATATACCGAATTTTGCATAAGGGAAAAATGAAGCAAAGCAAGAGAGAGCATGCTGCAAAGTAAAAAAAAAAATTGCTCTTCTTCCACTGCTGGAAAACCTTTTTGCCTTTACAACCAATGCTTCACGGGCGTGTTTGTGAACAGTGCCAAGACACGAATGTGACGGGATAATATTAGCTCAGCCTCCCCTTATCCCAAGTATGCTAGTCAGGAGTGACGGGCGGGCTGAGCCTGATGACTGCAGCAGCAGGGCTTCCTGCAGAACAGTGTGCGTATCTCACTGCTGTCCTTGGCCCACAATGCTTTGCAGCATTAATGGCCAACCTATTCCCCAAGGAGGGGGAGCATTGCTGCCGGTGCTGCTCTGCTCTCCATTCAGTACTCTGGTGATGACAGCTCAGCAAGGATCAGCAATAGTAAGATGAATAATGCAGCTGGCCCTTAAGCCAATGATGGGGGAGGGGGAAACGGTTGGCAGGACTATTTGGTAGATGACTGTGTTTCTCTTACTGCTAAAAACGGATTAAATCACACGGGGGTGGGGAAGGGGGGTGCATGGTGTCTGTTTACTGCATCCACAGGATGTGGTGATCATTCTCCCAGAAATGCTCTGTCTTGTACACACACAAACCGGGAGTCCTTTGTTTAAGATTACATAAGATGATGCAAAAATAAAAGGTGCAAATACTCTTTAAAGGGAGTAATAATGGGACCAGGCATTCAAGATTACTCCTTATTACTGCACAGAGGGACACAGAAAAAGGAGAACCAAACCCATGAACCCCACAAAGGAATGGTAATGTAAGGAAATTATTATTTTCTCTTTCTTTAGTTAGGGCAGTCTTAAATTAATGTAGATTAGTAGGTAACTGTTTTGTGTGTTTAAGTGCCCTAGCCAGGTAATCATTTCCTTCTTTTACCCTTTTTTTTTTTTTGGCCCCAACAACACAGATGATCAGACAGTTTATGTGCAGGTCACAAAGTTGTTCAAGTGATTATTTTAATACTGAAGGGACTGGGACTCACTTTTATTAATCTATAAGCCATTAAAAATTAAAGAGCATTTTCCAACAAACAAAACAAGGAAGAACAACAAAAAAACCCACCAAAAGAGGAAAAAAAAAAAGACTTAAAAGAGAAATGAATCCGAGGTACTGATAGACTAGTGCATCTGACTGCAGTTCATCTGAAAATAGACTTGCAGGATACAATTTGCTTTCTGTTGTTTTGAAGTGACGTCTTAAAGTGCTGCCTCTTAAAATTAGGTATGCTGTTTCTTGTGTGTTGTACTAACACACTTCCCCTAAATCCTAGCTAAGTTGCTGTTTTTAATGATAATATGTTGGTTTATGCCTGCAAAGAGAGTTCATTTGATTTATTTTGGGTGAGGCAATATCCCCCGATTCATAATTTCAAATTGTCTAAATTTGTAGTGCATAATGCATATCATTACTTTTGAATGCATGTGAGGTTTCTGCTACTGATAAATGCACCAACCCATGATATATAAAACTGTGCCTTTTGCTTTTTATGCTGCTGTTGTAACACAGCTACTATAAATATCATAACAAACTGTACAGTCCCTGCCAAGTTCTGCTTACAACCCTCCTAAAATAATCCTTTAAGGGTCAGTGGGACTATGCACATACGAAAGGTTAGCAGGATTTGCCTAGCTATACTGTTATCGTTGTATATTTTTATTTCCGTTGTGCCTAGTCCCAGACAGGACCCACTGTGTTAGGCTCTGTACAAAGGAATACAATACTGATAATCACTAATATTTGCAGATTGCTTTGAGAGCCTCTGATTTCAGTACATTACTCAAAGTGCAAAAGTATTACTAATGTATGATCTATTTTTGTGCTAAACACTTAAGCACTGTGTAAATTAGAAGTAACTACTAAATAGTTGATGCAATATGCCCTTTGAGTCTTAAGTGCTCTTAGATTAAAGCATAATTACAACCAACACAAGTTGATCTGCCTTGCAAACTTGTACTTCGTTGATGCTGTTACTATCAAGTATATCATTATTTGAAAGAAATATCCTGTTTAACCCTTGCTAGTTCCAGTGGTGGTAAGGGCCATGCAAGTACCAAAGGACTAAAGAAACAAATCCCCCATGTGAAACCTTTTCCCAGCAGACTAGGAAAGACTGTTTCAAATGGCACCGAAAAGGTAAATCACTCAAATTCTTTGTGCATGTACAAAGTAGGCTAAATTTTTTTCTTTAATTTTTTTCTTTACTGCAATGATATGTTCACATATTTGCTTATGATTTCTAGGGTTCCCATCACACCCAGGGTGATGATCAACCAAATTTTCTTTGCAAGGAAAGAAATAGGCTAGATGAGGATCATCAGAAAAACAGGTGAAGTTTCTTATACTGTCTTCAACTCATTTCCATAGATCTTTTTTTAATGCCTTTGGCATCAAAGGGGCCATGAGTTCATCTTTCACATTCATACTCACATATTAGACATGCAAATTTAACTTACCAAAATAGAAGCTTATTATCCATCTCAAAAGGCTTCCACTAAAAAAACAGAGCCAGGAAGAAGAAATAAGGAAAAGCATAAGGTAATTGATGGTACAGTCCCTGAAGAATCAAAATAGGACATTTTTGTGGCAAGAGGTGGGTTTTAAGAGTCGTTGCAAGGGAGAGGTGGAGGGTACTTGGCATCTGGAACAAACCCATTTCATTGTGGAGCTGTGTAAAGACTTGACAATGGAGACTCCGTGAGAACAGAGAAGGACTGGGTAGAAGCTTTTTGATATATGAAAACTTTGCAGCTGAACAGAATGAGGAGCTCAGGCCTGCAGCATAAACAATATGAAGACCCAGCATGTTTTTCAGAGCTTGTTACAACTTCATCTGGAAAGTGAGACAGAGGGTTTTTTATGTGGACTCCCTGGAAAAGAAAATCTGTTTTGCATATTGGTCATATGCTCAGGGTTACACTGAGTCTGTTTTTATTGCAGGGTCTTGACCCTGGCCACTGCAGCTTCTCATCCATAGTCAGAGTGGTGTTTGTAGCCTCCTTTGGGCTTTTGACTGTTTGAATCTGTTGTTGACCAAATATTCCACCAGTTAATTTTGGGTTTGCCTGGAGAACAGACAGCTGGTTGTGTTTAAAAGGGCAGCACTTCCCAACAGGGACCACATGGCGCTATTTCCATTTTCAAGACTGGTATCTTCTGACTCATGACAACTGGAGGCAAATACTTGCTCTGTAATGATGACCGATGAACATGTGCACTCATTTAGAACTAATGTTTTTGTTTTTAATAGTCAGCACTTAATGGCTCAGGGAGTTAGATTTTCAGCTGATATAATTCAACAAAGTCAGAGAGTTAACATTGATATATGCCAGTTGTTGGCCCAGAGAACCTAGCTGTTTCATTTCTCATATCAAATATGAGAAATGAAATCTCTCATAGCACAAATGTCCTTTCTTGTAAGGGTCAGCCACTACCTTCAAGCCAAATTGAAGTTCATACACTCTGCACTTCACATAAAATACATATTATAACCAGGGATCCTGGTTTTCTCTGATTTAAAAAAGTCCCCAGTTTTTGGTGTAAAAAAGTAACCCCAAATCCACATTTGTCAGAGATTAAAATGATGGGAAAATGTGGATTTGGGGTTAGTTGTTTTTAAACCAAAAATTGGGAATTTTTTTTGATCAGAGAAAACCAGGATCCCTGATTATAACTATTAAGGGCCCCACCCAGGACACAGGGTTGTAGGCAATGTGGGCCTGCTTTGACTTGTTCGGATTAGAACAATTAATTGAGTCTGCTAGAACATGCTAATTAGCACGCTCCAGGAGCCCCAGCATCACCTGTATTCAGTGTCCCCATGTTTCAAAGTGGCAGTCAGGACACTTTAATTAAAGTTTGTCAAATGAGCTTTAGTTAAAGCACCCCTGCCACCGTTTTGAAGTGTGGGACGATGAATACACAAGATGCTTTGGGCACTCTAATTAAAGCACCCCCATGCCCCACACCAGGTGTAAAGACATGCTCAGATTTCGGCCAGCTTATATTTCTCTCTCATGTAAAGGTTTTCATGTACAGACATGTATATATTGCTTATCTTTCATTTTCTGTCTTCTACTCATGTAAGCCTCTTCTCAGAGGCAGCTCCTATAAACTCTGGGAGAATCAAGCCCTGGTGAAGCAGGAAGCCCTAAGGAGACTATTTTTATAGTAAATTCTCTTTTTCTTTCTGATATAGAGCGATGGGTGCTGGTGCATTGCTGTACAAAGTACAGGGGCCGAGGAAGAACCTCCCAGAAAAAAAGGAGAAGGAGTCTGTGCTTCAGAGGATCCCTTCTAGCTTGAAGTGTAGTTCACAGTGTGGTGGCAACGGGGCAGAAGATGCACTGATGCAAAGTTTTTATAGCAATAAAAGAAGAGAGTGCAAAAGCAATCTTGAAGAGTGCATTGCTGAAGCTGTTCCCTGCACTTCTAAATATCCAGGGGCTTCTGTGAATGAGATGTTTCTTGATTCTGAAGCAGTTCAAATCATTAAAGAGGATGCCGATGAGGACAGCGCCAGTGACCTTTCTGACTCAGAAAGAATTCCCATTCCCCCATCTCCATGCACGCCACCAGCACTCAACCTCCGAGCAGAAGAAATTGACCCTGTCTGCTTGGAACACCACTCTGACGCAGAGTTTAAAGAATCCGAGTATTATTACCCAGATTTCCTCCCACCCCCTTTCAACTCCTGGGACCTGAAGCAGTTGGCAGTGTTTGTGAACACAGAAGGGAAATCCGAATCTCCGCCCTGCCCAGCAGGATTCCTGGAGAAATACATCGATCGGCTTTTGCAGCTGGAGTGGCTGCAGATGCAAACCGTGCAGAACGAGAAAGGAAAGGCAGCCAAAGCTAGGCCTCGCACTGCTCCTGCTATCGCTCGGGCCCTAAAAAGCCCGGCTAAAGGCAAAGCCGTGCATAGCCCTTTGCCTAACAAGCAGCTAACTCCCCAAGAAAATGTCGCAAAGCTCCACACCACTCATTCAGGTCCCAGGAGGGATTTACACTGTGAAGAAAACAGCCAGTTAGACGCATATCCGAATCACTTGAAAGTTGCTGAGGTGCTGGGTGGCTCATTGTCTTCTCAGGGGCAAACCTGTGAGAAGCAAGGCAATGAAATGAGGAGCAAGGCAAAAAAGAGGCCAACCACCAAGCAACAACTTCTTAATATGAAGCCTTGTGAGAGTAGCTCTAAGATTCAGGGCATTGGTAACATTAGACCCCCCAAGCAACCCTCCGCCTTCCCTAGTTCAGCTGCCCCTACCAAGGGCCTAAAAACATACTCATCTACAAATCTCAAGAAGAATGGTCACACGAATAATTACGTTCCTTCCAAAAAAACAACAGGGGAAAGAAAGCTAAAAACAAATGGCACAAAGCAAGCATCATATATATTTAAATAATGACGAACAGCTGATTAGTGAATTAGCACTCCTGTGCTGATGGCTGGACAGTCATGTTCTCCTCTGGAGGGGAATGGTTTTTTTCATAGAAAAATATTGAGGAAACTTGTTCTTACTCCACGCTTGTGAAGTCAATATTGCACATTAAATACATTTGATCTTAAACCAGCAGGGCCAACAGGGATTTTTCTTCCCTGAAGGCAAGTGTCTTCCATTGGTTCCTTCTTCAAAGGATTCAGAGTTGCTAACTTAGGATGACTCTAGCTAAGGAAAAAGTTTAGAAAAAAAAGTCTGGTTTCTCCTCACAGTTGCACTAGTGTAACTTCATCAGCTGCCGTGGAGTTGCTCCCACTTATGTGGATGTGTGCAAGAAGAGAATTGGACCCATATTTTCTCCCTTGAGCAGATGCATAATGCATACACTGTATTATGAGACAGGTTTGCTTTTCTTTGTGGCGCAAAAGGGCTTTGTTACTTTTTATATAATAGAGCAGACTATACAAGATCATTCTCTCTCTGATTCTTGAGGGAAATTGGACCCTTGTCAGGGGAACAGAGGGTAGAAGAGCAGGGAATTAGGCAGAGAAAGTTTTGAAGTCATCTTCTGTGCCAGGAAGAATTCCACTGGTGAAAGTCAGACAGTTCCTATAGGACCAATATTTTCTCTCGTGGTGACCAGCCAAGATATGAACTTACTATTTTTATATGCTATACTTTCCTTCATTGTATTTGTGGATCGTTTTCCTTGAAGTTTTTTTTTTTTTTTTTTTGCAGGTGTTGATGGCTTATGTTATTCAGAAGAGGTGACCTAATTTTCCCACTCTCTTTGGAGTGGAGTCCCAATCCTGCATGATCCAATACATTCTCAGCTCCTTGTGATGGAACTGGAATTGAAGTTACTGGGTGGCCCCAGATTGGCCCAACAGCAGTTTTAAGAAAAGAAAAAACAGATTTGCTTTCTTTTTCAGTAATGGATATACTTGTCCAGTAATGGATTTGTTGTGACATGACAACCAGGTCTGAATGCAATCCTTGTCTCTTGCAAGTGACATAACTGCATTCAAGCAACATCTGCAAATAAAACTGTCTTTAAATTTGGGAAGGAAAATTGATGTCAGTAAGATAATGTTACTATTTCCCAGGGCTGGGAATGAATTAAATTGCCAGTAATCTAAGCTCTAAAACTGGCTATACACATGCTCCTTGGTGTTCTAATTAGAACACATCAGAGGAGACTCAATCAAGTCTGCTGCACTTTCTAATGAGAACACTTCAATGTCACTGCAGCATCAGGTGTATTAAGCCCCCACATGTTTTAAAATGGCTGTGCGGTGCTTTATTTGATGAGGTTTAGATAAAGCATCCCACGGCCATCTTTAAATGTGGGAGCTTATTACACATGATGCTGCAGTGTTTTAATTAGAGTGACTCTTCAGGAACCACTCAAAAATGCCTCCCCCCTTGCCCCTGAGCATGCATATAGACGCTGTTTGGTTCCCACTTGGAAACACTTCCATCAGAGCTTAAAAATGAAGTGTGTGTGTCATGAACTGGTAGCCCTGGAGAATGAAGCTGACTCCATAGAGTTTCCTGAGCATGGTGGTTCAGTTCCTACCTCACTCTTCAGTGTGGCCAATGAGATTATTTTCCTTGTGGTTCCTTATAGCATTTTTTCCCCTAAATACAATTTTGCTGGGGTTTTTCTTTTTGGCTAAAACAAATTGGTCAGTGTCCAGATGAACCAGTAGATTTTGTTTTGTGTAACATTTCTCTGGTTGGACTGAGACACTTGCTTTGTCATTTCTCCTTCCATATCCAAAACAGCCCAGTTAAATGGGTAAGGAAAACTTAAGGCGCTTAAAAATGGCAGCTAGAATGACCTCTCAGCCTTACTGTTTAAACCTCCACCCCGTAATTTATACCCTAGCCCTTTCTTCATGCTACTGGGACACATTCTGAGAAGCCTGACTTCTATGTTACTTTTTGATTACAATTTCCTCTTTCTTTCTGTAGAAATTCTTTCTAGATGCCAACTTCTATAACCTTCTGATCAGTGCCAAACTGCATGTGAAGAATTGAATAAAAAGGAAGACAGAATGAAGGGTGCCATGATTAGATACTTCATAGTCTTTTTTTCAAGAGTGTTGTGTTCCCATTCAAAAAATAGACCTTTGGAGATGGATCTGCATGGTGTTTTCTGCTCAAGCACTGATATACTTTGGTATAAAAGCAGTGCATTTTTATTTGCTTGTGTACATTTCTACCTATGTTCCACAGCACTCTCTGGTTGATCTAGTTTGGGTTCCAGTATTAGGGGTTGATCAAATTACTCCATGTGGGTAGAGTTCCTGTAGCTTGCTGCAGAAAGTAGCTTGTTAGCCAAGATTGGAGAGTGTCTCTTGACCTCTTTGTTTCTGGCAAAGTGGAATTCTGTGAGAAGCAGGATGATAGGAGAGATCGGCATCATGAGGATGAAAAAACTGATGTAACTCCAGTCATCTGGATGCAGACTGACAGCAGCTAAACTGGCCCACATTTTGCAAACAAGGAGAACAAATTTTGAAGAATTTTGTCTGTGCTTTAAAGGAAATATTTACTTAGCAGTTATTAAATCTCTTCTCAGTTTCCTGCCCCTGTGAATCATGTCACAGCAGTGAGATGAAGTCTGAGTCTTTTCAGGTGCTTTCTGCGTATTGGGGTTTAAATGGAGAAGTGGTGAGTACAAAAAAAGAAAGTTATGTGTATATTTGTTAAACTAGCTGTGCAACTAGCAACTAGCTGTTGCTTCTCCTCTGTCATTGTACACCACCTAATTGCTGGTGGCAAAACCTTTTCATGTCATTTATATGTTGTCATCGGTAATAAAACACTGTACAGTCAAACTGAAAAGTAAATATTCTCAGGAAGGCTTTTATTCTTTTTTCAGTTAATTCTACATCATATGCGAATCGGTGTGATAGAAGTATTGAGGAAACACATTTTAATATGTACAATTTCTATTTAAATAGCCAATTCAAAATGTAATTACAATGATGTTATAAACCTGCTGTTGTTGCATGTTAAGGTGAAGTTCAATCCACTGTGCTCAAAGATCAGATGATCTAGATTTACTGGAAGGCATTACCCAGACTACCAATAATTAGCAGCACATCCCTGGTGGCTGCTATTTCATGTTTTTGCAGATCAGGCCTACAGTCTAGCTTTTTAGCTGAAAGGGCCTTGAGTGAATCTTATCCTGAGAACTTAGTCCTGCAGACCTTCCTCACTTGAGTATTCCTTACTCCTAGGAGTAACCCCTTGGAAATCAGAGGATTGCTCTTGTTGGTCTTGATCGCTTGCATGAGCAGGGTATGCAGGATCAGGTCCATAAGAATATTGCATAATTTAAAATTAAATTAGAAAGGGCAATATAATTCAATTGTGTTTTTAGTCTTGCATATCACTTGATGAGATTTTTCTTTGAAAAGTAACCATATAAACTGCCCCTTGTTCACGATACACACATATCAAGAATGCAAACACATACACATTTTTGCATGATCTGATGACATGTCTCTAAAGTAAATTTCCTATTAAAGTGTCCTTAGGCTTCAGCATTGAGAAAAAAAACATGGCATTTTAACACGTCTCGGAAATCTTTCAAGCTACTTTTAGATACAGCTGGGCAGTTTACCTTTAGAAGGTGTTCTTCACAAACCTAACGGCTAGAAAGTTTTGTGTTTAATTAAAGTTTGTAGTCTGCAGAACCCGAATGTGTTGTGGAAGCCTAATAAAATATCAACCAAGCAAAGCTGTTGATGCTACTGGTGTAAATCCTAAAGTTAGCCGCACACTTGCCCTCTAATTTTGGCTACACAGACCATTCTGGTTTCCTGCTACTTCTGTCTCCGTCTCCTCTTTCCACTTGTGGAAACAGAACTGTGATGTTAGTACCAGCCAACAGTTCTTACAATTTTTCCTTTTTATTCTTAATGCCTATAGGTTTTGGACTTTGTCCTGCACAGTTTACTTGAAGTTAGAATAAAATCCATTTTTGTCAGCGTGGTCTACCTCTACCGTGGCTTGTACACGTGCTGTGTCTACACATGAATATGTAACCATTTATGCACCAGATTAAGGGATATGCTTTATTCAACTTGTATGTATTTTCCAGGCTTCTCATTCAGTGATCCAGTCCTAAGAAACATATGCAATTGAACAGAAAAGTTGTTATTTAACTGAATGCATTGTGTTTGGGTTTTAAATCGTTCCTGTGGTGTATGGGGGATGTTTCTTTTTCTTTTGCCACTAGGTTTAATTATAATGGCAAGAACACTTATCATATTGCCTTGTGCAGATAATCTTAGAATTGAAGGATTTTTTTGAAGGTTCAAATTGCTGTGGATATTTTCAATGGTGATTTGGTATGTTTAATATAAGGTTCTTTAGCTCTTTATTGCCTACTACAATGAATGCTCTCAGGTTGCACTGTAACTAAAGGGACAGATTCTGCTTCAGTTCCATTAGTATAAACTTAGAATTCCTCCATTTTTTCAGTGGAATTCACACAAGTTTAAAAAAAAATCACATAAAGTTGAATAACGCTGAAACATATGAACCAGGTTGATTTTTTGTTTGTTTGCACAGCTGTGCTTTTTTCTGCATTGCCCACGATTCCAGGCAAAGGGGAGAGCGGGGACCAATGAATTCAAAGCTGGACCACAGTTTGTAAGGGTCCTGTTGAGCCATTTTTGCCCTTCTTCCAGCTATGAAAGTCCAGATCCCAATCCCCCCCAAATTCAGCTCATCCTGGGTTTGGAAGCACTATACTGTACTGTATGCCATAGGTTACATCACACGCATCTGAATAGAGGTCATTAGTGGCAGCACTCAGGCATTAGTACAGAGCCTGGAGATTATCTTCAAAGTGGGGAGGAAGGATGATACTGTGGGACTAAGGAGAAGAGGAATTTTGTGACTGACAGTGGAACTCATAAGACTGTAAAGTTGCCCCCAAATTTGGGAGCCCCTGCCCTATCTCACCACTGATAGCAATCACTTGTGGCTCTATAACCTACATCTAGTACTAGCCATCTAGTTTGGGATCCTTTAAATATGAGTGCCTCCTGCAAAGCATTGGGAGCCCACTGCTCTTGCTGGCTTCAATGAGAGCTGATACTTGCCATCTCATCATATTGGCCCCAAGGTCAAAGGGCAACTGCATAAGAGCAGGAAAGCAAATACAACAATCAATCAGACATGAACACATTAAGAAGCCATGGTAGGGCCTGACTGTACCCCAGGGATCGCCTCCTTTTGTGGAACAGAGCAAGCTGGACAGCTTCACAGCATGAGGCCCTCTCATGCTCTTTCCGGAGGCTGACGCACATCATGCAGTTTAAATCCTCCCTGTTCCCTTTGCCTCCACCACATTCAGCGTGGAACTCAAAACCATGTTCAGTGGGGCTGGATAATATCACCCCCTCTCTCCCCTTCGTTTTTCCCTCTTTGCCCTTTGCCTAAACTATTTTTCATTGAGGGAAGAGGGCTGACGTGGTGCAAGTAGTACTGCTTTTAGGATTCATAGGTTTTCTCTGGATGTAACTTTTCTTGTGACCAGTTCAACCCACCAGCATGAACTGCAGTGACACAAACAGAATAGCCATAACATATACCCTTGAATAACCTGGGTGTTTCTGCCGACTGAATTTCATACTTCTTTAATTATGCCTTAAATGTACCCTGCTCTCTTTGTAAAGAACAGTCATTGCTGTTTGAGGCAATTTCCATCTCAAGCCTGTTGTTTAAAAGATCTTGTACTACATTTAGAACATTTTGATGGATTTTTTTCCTGCAAGGTTTGTACTATTCTGTGGACAGTACATTTGCGTGATTCTAGTTAAAATATGTCCTTTGTAAACATGGTTTAATGGCTTGATTTTCAAAGGTGCTGAACACAAGCAACTCTCATGGACAACAGTGGGATTCCTGGGTGTCTGCTCCCCTGGCACCTGGGCTATGACTGCAATATATCAGAAAAAACTGTGTATTAGTAACTTGTAGCTTTGCTTTCCATGTTCATGAATACTGCAGTATTTCTGTGTTCTGTATCATTTATCTTATGTTATATGGTGCTTTGGGGTAGTAATTTCAATTCAAAGTGATTTTGCTAATACAACGTACACAATCTATTCATTTAAATAAATGGTGAGACTTCCTGTTTGGGAATCATTTTGATCTGGTCGTTTCTTTAATCAGCCACGAGGTGGGGATGTCAAGTTCTCTTATACAATTTACACTGTTTCTCAGCAAGGCGAAGTAACTCGCATTGAATTCCTGTGCTGCTGCTGCTAGCTTAAATAATGCTACCCTGTGATGTGTCTACAGGTGCTATTAATGCAGTATAGGCTTACTGCACAGTAAGCCTTCCCCAGAAGCATGTCTACACATGCACCCTATTGTGAGCAACTCTGCTCCCAAAGGATGCAGCCTGGTACAGGGCTGCTCCTGCCCTGTTCTGCCCCCTGAAGCAGCCAGCTCCAGGCTCCCCTGGGGTACTAGCCTGGGGGCTGGCAGGGGGCACATGGCTCAGTCCTGATGTGCACTGGGCCAGGAGAGCTTTGCTGGCTGCAGTGGCAGGTGTCTCCTGACCCTGTGCACATTGGTAGGAATCCTGATACGCATGGGATGGGAGACAATTGCTGCTGCAGCCAGCGGCATGCACACTGGGACACACTGCCAGCAAGCCCCATGCCCAGCAGGGCTTGCTGGCAGCTGCCGCAGGAGTAGACTAATCCACTGCACAGATTAGTCTACTGTACAGTAAAGCATCTCCTATAGACATACCCTGTGAGAAGGCTACAAATAGTAGGAAGAGATGGTTTCAGCATAATGACTATAAGCTGATGGAACAACTGTGACCAACAGACTTTGCATTCTCTGTGACATCCTCCGAGGTGCTTAGGTTTTGAACTTGCAAATAAGTTAGCTGAGAATTTGCAGGTAGGCATCTTCAAACCTGAGATTTACAAAGTCACTCTCTACTGCTGCTGCCAGGGGTAGACACAATTGTTTTACTTTCCAACCAGTTCAAGCATAGTTTTAGAGTTTTGCCCAGGTTCTAATTCAATTACTGGGAGGAAAAGAAAGAAAGAAATCATAACAAAAACATAAATTGACGGGACCTGATTCTGTTCTCACATCATTTCACACATGTGGAGCAACAGTAACATTTCTCGTTTTACTCCTGATTTACATCAGCATAATTAAAAGTAGAATTGGACCCTGCATGTGTCCCATTCCCTGGTATTTTCATTTATGAGTGCCTCAGCTGCTTTGAGGAAGGTTACTCATACAATGTGCAGGATTCACTTTAGATAGGAAAATATGCTTTCCGCTTTTTTTTTGAACAACATATCATCTCCTTTCCTGATCTGTATGCCATTAAAGCTGTCAGTGCTTTCCCAACATGAAATTACAATGGTGAGCTCATGCAGTGGAAGCAGAGCAAGACAGTTTTTGTATTGAGATGCACAACTCATTACTATGAAAACTAAGGCAAGTATATGCTGATGGCTGCCCAACATCTCAGCTTACCAAGGAGAGGACAAACTGGAGGTGAGGGACCCCAAAAGAAGACAGCATAGAAAGATCTGAATACAAATAAAGTGGAATTAATGTCTTGAATACAAATACTGGATAAAACCTGGTGAGTTTACGGTGCATGCAGCACTACAGAAGTCACGACAGGGTCAGTGAGGTGCAACAAATGCAAAAGTCAGCAGAAAATTGATTGTTCTGTAACTAGAATCTCATGACTTGGTATTTTGGATGTTAACCATCTTCAGGGGTAAAAGTGAAAAATACCAGACTTATGAGAGAATAAGAGACATGGGGTCTTAACTGGGTTCTCCTTTTTTATGACACTGGAGACAACAATTGTCATTACACTGGAGATGACAAGTGGACAAGTGACAGTATCTTCTCAGGAAACAAAGTGATGCACTAAGATCTTCTTTTACTACTGCCTCAATGTTTTATCTAAACAGTATAACATTTGCAGCATCATGGCAAGTAATGTTGATTTTTTTAAAGTCTCATTCATTCATTTAATTGCTAACTAACAAACAGGGAAATCCAGGCTTTACCAGGATTGTCGAAGAAATGCTCATCCCAATCAAATCAATGACAAAACCGATGCTGATCTCAGTGGAAGATCACGCAAAGAAATTCATAGGACGTGGGTCAAATTCTGATCCCACTTGCACCCAAGTTAATTAATTGGCTAATTAATTGATTAGTTCATCCACCTAAAACCCAGGCATAACTGGAAGTGAAAGATTCCCCAAAGCGATCAGTTTTCTGCTGAATAGATTTCATAGACATCAGGGCTGGAAGGGACCTCGGGAGATCATCAAGTCCAGCCCCCTGCCCACAGGGCAGGAAGTCAGCTGGGGTCATAGGATCCCAGCAAGATAAGCTCCAATTTAATTTTGAAGGTGTTCAATGTAGGTGCTTGAACCACCTCCGATGGCAGACTGTTCCAGACCTTGGGGGCTCGGACAGTAAAGAACTTCTTCCTTATGTCCAGCCTGAAACGGTCTTGCAGGAGTTTGTGACCGTTTGACCTTGTCATCCCTTGGGGAGCTCTGGTGAACAAACGTTCCCCCAGATCCTGGTGGTCACCCCTGATAAACTTACAGGTGGCCATCAGATCACCCCTGAGCCTGCGCTTTTCCAGGCTAAGGAGTCCCATGTCTCCCAGCCTATCATCGTAAGATCTGTTTTCCTGACCTCTGATCATGCGCATAGCTCTCCTCTGGACTCTCTCAAGATAAGAAAGCACTGACTCTATTTCAAATCTGTGTAAACTGGCAGGGGCCACCATGGTATTTATGCAAAATACCTCTATTTGGCTATTCAGCAATGAACTATTTGTCTGTCTTGTAATGTTAACATCAGACAGAGGAAACACTCTTTTATGAGATTTCCTTGGAGCACCAGAGGTTGGACCAATGTAAAGTCGATGCACTGACCATTATTCCAGGGATACACATGCATTTCCTATGTTTATCCATTTTTTTTCATTAATATTGAAGTGTTTCTCCATTTGCTGCCAAGACAGTACTCCTTAAACAGGTTTGCCATAATATAATATTTCACTTAAGTGTGACACGCTAATCCTGAACCTGTTACTACCCTCCATGTTCACAGCAAGCGCAGAGCTACGGCCGCAATGCTGTTGATTTTGTCACAAAAGAGAAAGATAAACAGAACATTTCAGCAGAACAGTGACTCTTGCAAGTCAGGACAAGTGCGTGTGACCTGGATTAGCAGTTCAGTCGTAATTCTTCAGAAGACCTGAAAATGCAGGTTAGGGATGAATTATATGTTTGGAGACAGATAAGCAGGTTTATGTGTATCAGAGGAGAATGTTTTATGACAATTATGTTTTTACTGTTTCCTGGAACAGTCTTCACCCAGTGCCCCTTAACAAACAACACTGATAATGTTCCAGCTAAACGCTAATTGAATGAATGACCACCGCAAGGTTTCTGAGTGCGATTTCCAGTAGGTGATCTTTCCATCCTAATTTAAACATGACCTATGCCTATTGACTCTTACCTTCCACTTCTACTTCACTTTTACATCATGGCAGTCTGGTCCTGCTCCTTGCTTTGCACTACTAACAGGGCTCACAGTTTTTTCTGCCAAAGTCCTTTAATTATTTACACAAAAGGTTATTATTAAACAACGTAAAACTTACTAAGCTGAAATCAATTATTCACCTCAAGGAAATGGTTGTGTTATTTTGTTGCAACAACTATCAGTTATGCATTGTCCTACATACATACTCTTTCATCAGAAAGAGCAAAGAAATGTCTTCATTGTTGAAACTGGGAGCAGCTCTTGCCCTATTGTTATTGCCGTTAACAAGGGAAGAGGTTTTCCTTCGACATCAGCAGAGTCGAGGAGAGATGAATATCCAGAAATTTTAATTTACTTCTGAAGTGGTGAGCAACAGTTTTCATAGGGCTCACTGCATGCAGCCAGTCAAGTTTCTAACCAAATAAGTGATTGGCATGTCTCATGTCAGGACTTTTGACACCCAGAAAGGAAACCACAGACAAGTGACAACTCCATCTTCTGCAAAGGGGCTGTGTGCTTCTCATCTCAAAAGGATAATCACAATGCAAATGCATATTAAGAGGGGGAGCTGCCTACAGCTAGGCAAGACGAAATGCTAAACGCAGGGACATGTGAACTCTTACCTGTCTCTGGAGTTTTAGGGTCAGGGCACCTACCTACACTCAAGATCCATTCCATGTGTCTGAGAAGTAAATAGGGCTCACCTTTTTTAAAATGAGGCTTTTATGGAATGGCTTAGTGGTTAGATGACTTGCTCCGGAAATGAAAGACCTGCGTGATGTTACCCTTTTGGCCTAAGGAGATTCAAGCCCCTGTCACTCACAGCCCAGAAGAGTGCCCTAGCCACCAGACTATGAACTAGTCCTGGCGTGGCCACTTCCTTTCCACGCTTGCTGAAACACTGTGTAGTAAAGCATTCAAGAATCACAGGGTCACGTTGCGAGTGGTTAGGGCATTCAACTGTGACTGGGGAGTCATGTGTTCTCTCCCTGCCAGAAATAGTTCTGAGAACAGGGACAGGAACCCAGGACTCCCTGGCCTAACGAATCCTGCATGCTTTCGTGCACAGTGGTTCAGGCTGAATATAAGGGGTAAAGGATACCTCAGCCCAGATTAGTTTACATCCCAATGGTTACAGCATACTTTTGGGGCAGGAGTGCTGAATCAGGCTGAGGTGGGTTAATGACCCAAAGGCTGCCATTTCCTGGGTGAGTGCTCTAGCTGTTAGGCAGACAAACCAAATAAGTGGAGACATGGTCCATCACAGCTCTTTTCATCTGACAGTTCTTGATCACAGTCATAGAAGAGTAAGGTTGGAAGGGACCTCAGGAGGTCATCTACTTCAACCGCCTGCTCACGGCAGAATCATCCCACACTAAACCATCCCAGTCTAGTATTTGTCTAACCTGTGCTTAAAAACTTCCAGGAAAGAAGATTCCACAACCTCTCTGGCTATCCTGTTTTGATGCTTAACCAACCACCCTTATAGTAAGAATGTTCTTCCTAACATCCCACTTAAATTTTCCCTGTTGCAATTTGAGCCAGAGCCCTGGGGTTCTCCCAGTCCTGGATTCAGCAGCCCCAAAATGTCTTATCAACTTTGAAATATCTACATGACTCATCCACCTTCATTTCACTGTTTCCCTGTCCCTGAAAACAAATTATGCCCCTTATTCCCACTAATCAATACAAAAAGGAGTGGAAGGAAACTTTTCACATTTTACACAGAAATGGTGATGTGTCCCCATGTCTACAGCATTGAAAGTGCATCTTTTCATTTACCAAAGTTTGCCATGTTCTTCACACTATTCACAATTCATATAGACTTTGATGAGACTTTTTTTCATTTTGTTCCCTCTTTGTGGTTTCATTGAACTAATTCACTATTGTGTTGGTTGCTGGGATGACAGAGCTTCACTAAACAAGTCTTAATTGTTGCTTCTGCTTTCTTTGCAAGAGTTCCAAGTTTGAATGCAACACTTCTGCAGAGCAGAGTTTGAGACAAGCTTTTTACTTAGACCCATATATGCAATACACTTTTGGCAGCAAACCTTGTTTATATGGCTTTTGATAAGCACATGCAGAATTATTTAGACATTATCAGATTTCTGAGCAACCAATGTAAATAGCATATTTCCTTAATTTATGTCATAGCCATAAAAGGTGTAATAAAGCAAACACTTGTTTCAAATGAAATTAAGAATGCTATTAACAAAGTCCAACAGTCAAATGTTATTTTTATTCATTCTCCATAAATGATATCTCAGCCATTGCCCATTTTTTCCTATGCTGTAGGAACTCTGGCAACCTAGAAATGACTGCTTCCTTCTTGGAGCAGCTCTAATGACTGCGGAGCCATAGATAACTAGTTAGTGAAAAAACTACATACCTGACATATGCTATCGTGTACACTTTACAGAACAATCCACTTTCAATATAAGAAATTGGCACAAGCCCAGGATTTGTTCCCTAGGATCAGGAGGGATCCCAACAGGTACAAATCTCCCATCTTCTGATGGGGAAGCAGATGAGAAGCTCACCACTTTTATGGCACTATTCCTCCCATCAGTCTGTATCTCAGAGGCCTTTTAACAAAATTTGATCTGCCCAGTAGCAGAGAGCTGGGACAGTGGGTCCTGGACAGACAGAAGAAGGGAGCCCCTCACAGGCTGCCTCGCAGAGATACTTTAGAAGATATTATCTAACCATTTTTTTGCAAAATTCCTCCCATTGCCAAAGGAAGTCCCCCTTAATACAATTTCCCTGAAGCCAAATGATTGTGAAGCTCTTTAGTAAGACTTTTTTTCCATCTTACAGAACAGGGATTGGAAGGACTGCCACTAGCCAGCAGCAGGCTGTAATACTGAATACACAAGTTTATTTCAAATAAATACAAAAAGCCCAACTACCAGGCTTTTCTCAGCTGCACTGTTCAGATGGCCTTATGGTTCCTTGAGTTTATGGACTTAATTACCTTGGCCTTTATGCAGGGAACACAAGCGGCGCAGCAGCTTGTTGCATCTGAGCTGAGAGCACCTGATTTATTTTATCTCATGGGATTTTTTTCCATTCATTTTGACAGGTTGGGAGGGGAGCGCAACTAAGTTACATACAAAACAGGTGGTGGGGAAGGGGGAACCGCAATGCTTTATGGAGTCAGGAATATGCCGTAGCCCCTGCACAATGATGCCACATTCGGGTGAGGAGGTGGTTTACAGAGAATGCACGCTCAGCTACGGGTAGCAGGATGTGGGATACAATTGTAGGGGTTGGGAAGGGTCCAGGGTAGGTGAGGACCTTCAGAGAACTACAGTGATCTTCGCCCACAGATACACCACAATGCTTCCTCCCAGAGCAAAGGCAGTGTGGTTGCAGTCACACGGCAATGCATGCACTAACTAGCCCTGTCATTCAGCAGTGAGAGAAAGCCTATCTGCAGCACCCCACAAATGTATTCAGCAGTTGCTGTCAGGCATGCTACATTTTCAGTGAAGACACAACTTATGTTACCCATAGATGCCTCCAAACAGGCTATTGGCTCAATTCTTTTGCAGCAGAAAGGTCAACACTGAAGACTAAAGCCATGTTACCACAGTGGGAGACTTCAGCGCTGTCAAGTGGTTTAGGGAGGCCCTGAGGACAACTCACCTGTTGACATTGCCAAATAGCTTTCAGCAAACACAACACCCTACCTCAGCATGTGAAAAGAGATTATTTTCCCCCATTCAAGATATTATTTGCCAACTGACTTCCAGTGTAGGAGAGATTTGGCAATTGCAGACACTCTGTACTGCATCTAATGAAAGTACTATGGAGCAAAGTCCAGGGTGATCTAATACCAGATGTCAACTCTTGTCAAATCCTAAGGAGAACTAAAGAAGCTTCCAAAAATGGACTGTGTATTTAACACAGTTAAATGTAATGCATATGCATTAGTTGATCACATATTATTAAGCTGAAAAGGTTACCTGGACTGTATTAATGAACTAAATGGCTACCTAGACCACCCTATGACTATATTAAGCCAATGAAAGGATAATAACAGTCAATAATTAAACCCAGATAGGCCCTAACATAAAGTCTTGCATCTCTTGTAAGACTGAAAGGAGACACACTCTCTGAATTAGAAAAACGGCACATTCAGCTGCCATCTTTAAACCTCAATGATACTCCTGTCTTAGCTCCTATTTTAGCTCGTTCTCATCCTTCAGGCAATGAAAAAGCAGCAAGAAGAAAACCCACCATGACCAATAGCCCAATACAGCTTCAAGGAAAAGTAGCTCTCCAGGACAGCATCACTTCTGCAAAACAGTATCACCTAAATTTCAACATCAAAGCCAAGAAAAGATTGGCCAAAGCATTACCCACTGTCAGAGCAAAATTTTGATTAGATGCTGCCAACGCAGAAGATTGAGACGGACATGCATATTGGACTCTGGGAGTGGAAAGTTCCAGGGCTCACCCAGCCCGTGCCCCCCGGGTGACCTGCGGGCCTGTCAGTCATTGCTGACCTACTTTCCCCACAGACGCATGCTCAGACTGTGTCAGCTTCTGACTGAGAGCATGCTCAGTCAGAACCTGACCTGAGGTAATCTGGCTAGAAATTTCTCGGGGGAGAGCGTTCTGACGGCTACCAAATTCAAATAAAAGTTCAGTGAGCCCCTCCCTCGGGGGGAGATCGCGTTAGCGGGAGACAGAGGCTGGTGCTGCAGGGACTGTCTCTCAGTCAGGCTTTAGAGCCTAGCGATCTCCTCCTTCGCTTGGCGTTTTGTATTGCTTGTGTTATATTACAGCTTTGACTCTACGCACCTGGCTTCTGACTCACCTTGGCACTGACTATCGACTACAATTCTGGATCATACATTGGACTTTGGTTGCAACCTTGGCTCACCTCACTTGATTTTGACCTCGGCTTCCGATACCACAGCTTCTCATCTTTGTCCTACGGGACTTACATGTGCAGCGTGTTACAGTTTACGTTTTGTTGCTTGTGTTTCCCGTTTATGAGCTGTTGACCAGCCCTGGGACTTATCCGACAGGCTTGCCCTGTTGGTGAACCTTGTGGGCCAACAGACGCCTTTGTTGATCGTTCGTATTCGTTCTGTTACTGTAACGGAAGATTCTACCTACGCCATCAAAGCGTAAGTGAAAAAAACCATTAATTTGGAACTATAAGCGTGCGTACCACTCAGACTCGACCGCCGCTAATCCCAACCCATCCGTATCTGATCGCCACCCCAGCCCACCGCGACCTTGGGGCCCGATTCATTCTGTTCGGTTTACCCCGACACCCACAAATGAGAATATGCAGATTCTAAGATGTTGAAAGTGTAAAGCAGTTTCTCTTACAGCTTTTTCTAATAAAATGTTTTTAATAATAAAAAAAAAAAAAAAAAGTTTCTCTTGCTAAACCCCAACATGACCTATTTGTCCTTGGACAGATGTACATCAATCGTGTTAAACGGGAGAAAAATTATTAAAAAAAAGTGGAGAAAGATTTAAATACAAAACGATAGCATCAACTAACCTTCCTATCACTGGCTGCTGACAGAAGAAGTCACATCTATGAAGATATCATTAGTTAGGGAAATATTTGTTCAACTTAAATATTAGTTAACTATTAGCCAGTCTCAATCAGTTTCCTGAATTTAAAATACATTCTTTATTCTTTAGTTTCAGGACTTTGTTATAACTGCTCACCATACGCTTGCCCGTGATAAATGAAAAAGGACGCTTCTATACTTACATGAACCTCCTTTGTCTGTCTCTAAATTCTTTTTGTTACAGATGATACACTAAAGAGGGCTTACTCCTCATTTAAAAAACAACAGATTTTGTTATTAACTTATCTCAGGGAAGTCAAGTGGCCAGTTCTCCAAGACAGAAACTCTATTAAGTTTTGTATTTTGTTTCTAATTCCTTTTAAAAATACTTCTTGTTAACAATTTGATTGGGTTCTCTGCCATGCCAAAGACGCAACATGTGACAGATGACTGAAAGGACAGTTAAGATTTACCCTGCACTTTCCTGTTTCTCTGGAATATGCATTTTAGTAATTAAAAAATAATGACTTGATGTTTAATGCCTTAAAACACTCATTTCTAGTTCAGAGACTGCAGAGAAAAAAAGTAAGTTGGAATGAACATGAAGGTCATCTAGGGACTGAAAACTGAAAAGGGTGGACATTTATACTGGTCTTGGGTGACAGTGATGGAGCTGTCAAGGCTTGCCACATATGCCAGAAATAGAGACCAAGTCATCAGAACAACCCTTGTTGCTGACACAGGAAAAAATATCTCTCCTTGGAGCAAAATAGGCATAGATTTCTTCACAACGATTAGAAAAAAAGCTATGTACATCTTGACTATTATTCTCAATTCCCTGAAACTGGTTTACTAGAAGATACTCCAGCTAATTGGGGTGATTGTGAAAGTCAAATCTATTTTTTCCTAGAGATAGCGTACCTGACATAGTAATGTCTGACAGCCGGCCACTGTAGAGGGCATGAGTTCAAGAGGCCATGAGTTCAAGACACTGTAAGTGATGTTTGATTTCAGACTTGCAAAAAAGCAGTAGAAAATAAAAGTGCCTACTCCAGAAATCCAGGGAGGGCAGACTCTGACTCTGCGTTTAGCCCCGTAACCAGACACAGGGCTGTCACGCCAGATGAGGACAGGTGAGCCGTGGGACATAGTACTCCCATAATAAGTGGACTTGCCACCTTCTGCACAGAGCTGTCTTGAGGAGGCTTACAAGTTCAAGTGACCACCCAAGCCACTTCACAAATTATTTGAATATTCTTGGTGATTTTAGGCTGTTGGTTGTAAGTGTTTGCAGTTCGGCATTCTGCAAATGCTGACTGTTCCCTGGCACTGTTGCTAGCAAGGATTAGTTGGGAAAGGAGATGTGGTAACCACACTCTGAAAGAGCTATGTACGTTACTCTGGCATGTATAGCCCAGACACTGAAAGCGGGTACCTGTCAAGCAACCTGGCGGTACTTACCTAGCAGGGGAAGTACCGCAGTATTAGTCCAGGGGGTTTCCTGCTGTGATCCCCTTCTTCCTGAACCTCTGAATGACTATGTGTAGTAGAGGGTGGGGACCTGTCCTTGCACTGAAGGCAGCCCCCTTCCCCGCCCCCCCCCCCCAGGGATCTCAGCTTCACACCTACTTTATGGAGATGGGAGATTTCCCCCTAACTTGCTCTTTCAGGCTGTTGGTTCAGGGCAAATGACATGGCATCCAGACTCCAAGACCTCCCAACCTGGGCCTGCACACAGGCTGCCCGCCACGGCTTTGGAAGGATCTGAAGCTCCAGGCAGGCGGAAAGGTCTGGGAAAGAGGAGGCTTGCCGGTGGTAGCGCCACATGGATTTGGGCAACTGAGGTCAGCTCAGTGGATAGGATTCGGAACCCATTTGGGTAATTTATCCAGGCACACAAAATCCAAACCAAAAGTATCCGTCAAGCCACCGCCAGGATGGACAGGAGTCCCGTGTGGCTCAGCGGAGGAGTCCTTGCCTACCGGACAGCAGCCCTGCTTCACTCCCGGACACGTGTGCAGCTGCGGCCAAACCGCCCGGCCCGTCCAGCGGCGGGAGCCGCGCGCCCAGGCGAGGCCGGTGCCGGGGCCAGGCCCGAGCCTCGCGCAGGGGAGACCCCGGCGCCAGGGCCGGGACGCGCCGCTCGGGCTGCCGGGGGCGGGGCGGGGCGGGCCGGGGGAGGCTCCCGGCGCTGCTCGGATAAAGCGGGAGCCGCGCCGCGGAGGCGCCGCTGCCATGGGGCCCCGCGCTGCGATGCTGATGCTGCCGCTGCTGCTGCCGCTGCTGCTGCCGCCGCCGCTGCCGCCGGCGGTAGGTGCGGGCTGGGGCGCGGGCACGTCGCGAGGGGAGGGCTGCACGCGAGATGCCTTCTTGCCCGCGGGTCGGGAGCCCGAGCCCCTGCTCCCCTGGCACCAGCGGAGGCCGCGGCCGGGTCCTGGCCCGGGAGCCGGGACCGCGCGATCCGCGCTTTCATGTGCTGCCTTGTCCCGGCGACCAGTGCATGGCATCATGCTTGTCGAGGGCGCTTGTGGGGCCGGTTTCCTCTGGTCTGCTTGACTTCAGACTCCCCCCGTCACTAGTCCCCGCTCCCCCCGTCACTCTCGGCGCTTTGGAGCTCCCGGGTGTCCAGAGGCATCAGGCTCGCTTGGCCCTCGTGGAAGGGGGCTCTGTCCTTTATAGGCAGAGTCCCCTCCTGCCTTGTAGGGTGAATGAGCATCACGAAATTACTACCGTGGCGGGAAGGAGTCTCAGTCACGGGCCAGGGCTCCATTGTGCCTGGTGCTGCATGAACAGCAGAACAAAAGGATGTCGCAGAGGTCCTGTAGGCCAAGTATAAAATGATCGGGAGAGGGGAATATAGCCAGATGGAGATGTGAGTGCAAGGGAACCAATTAAGCTATTGTGATCAGTAGTGATCTGTGGTCTAGGTATTAAAGTTGAGGTTCATCCTCACTGGGGTTTGTGCATTTGCTTCACTCAAAGTCTTTCTCCAGGATCCAGCTTCTATACAGGTGCAGGGAGAGGCCATAAACTTGACTTAAAGAGGCAGGTTTGGGGTTTTTTTTTTTAATTCCTTCCATTATGAGTAGAAGCTGTATCACGTAGGAGCCTCATTTAAGGATTTGCTGGTATGCTTGTCCTGCACTGCAGATGCTTGGGGTAGACTCCTGTTGCACAGGACAGCTGACGTGGTAGTTGTGTGGCTGCCTAACTCCTGTTTTTGGCACTCCTGCATCATTTCAGACTCCACAAACCCCCATGCGGTGAACTGAATGCACCCTGCTCACCTGTACAGGTGCTTGATAGTAAAACCAAAGGACACAGTGGGCCCTTCTGTGTTTTAGTTCAATGCCGTAAACACTGAAGTACTTGTTCAGGGAGCAGGAGATCCAGGTTTTAAGCTCCCTTCGCTCAGAGGGAGGTTGAAAGGGAGGTTGAACCCTGTATTTTTTGCTTATCAGCAAACAATTCTCATTAGCAGATCAAAGGTCTGGTGTTATCCAGACCCTCCAGGGAACCTCCAAAATGAATTGACCTTGATAAACAAGTCACTCGGTCTCTTGAAGTAAGGGGCTCCATTCTGTTGGACCGGCCTCAAGTTATATCTACCTCACTGTCCCTGAAGCTTTGCCCAAATACAGTCTCTCCTATTATCCCAAGCATGTGCCCTTTTGGCCTGCTGTGCCCCCATAAGCTATGTGCCATGGCAAAATGTTAAGCCCCTTGAAAGGGGAGCTAAGAAGTCTAAAAGACGACTTCAGTCTCTGGCAGAGTTTATCATATTGGCCTGACTGCCCTCCCCAGAGTGTAGCTGGCTTAGCAAGTGAAGAAAATAGTGGGTCAGTGTCCCCAGTCCAGACTCCAGTAAAATGGAGGATGATAGGAGCTGTATCTTCAGTACAAACTGCAGACTTGCCTCTGATATACTGGACTCTCTCTGAAGTTGATGGTACCATTCAAGTCTTCATCTTCGTCCCTCCAAACAGGTGTCAAATCCAACTTAATTTAAATAAGCACCACTGTTTCAGGGTAATTTTCATGCCTTTCTCCCAGCTCTGCTTACCACCCTGTGAATGGCTACATTTTTGACCTATTTTCTTAACTGAGTATTCGCTTTGTAACTTAAGAAAATTCAGATCCTAAGCCACTACTAGGAGCTTTACCAAAGTCATTTGAGCGATGCCAGTTTATACCAGCCAGGAGTCTCGCCCTTCATTCCTGACCTGTATTTGAAGCCAATTTGTTCTGAAGAATTAAAAAAGACCACTAAAATTTGTATGGGCTTATATGAGCTAGGATTTTTTATTTCAGGCTTGTTAGTCGCGAACGCCGGTTCTCCAGGGAATGGTTGCAATTGTGTGTTGATGAAATTAAACTGACAACTGCATATTCCTTCTGAGACAAAAGAATAAGCTTGACCTGAGTGGGATGGGGATGGGGCTGATGGGGGCTGCAAGGTGGGGGGGCTCCAATCCACACCCCCTCCAGCTCAGGAAGACTCTAGCCAGCAGCTTGCTCCCACTCCCCTATCCGTCCTGCTTTCCTGCAGACAGGCCCAATCCTGCAGTAGATTAACCCTAGGGAGCCCAAATTCCCTAAGGCACTCGAAAGCGGAGTGCCTTCATCTGATCCCTCCTTTGATGAGGGTTAATTTGTTGTAGGATCGGCCTCTTTAAAAGCACTCTGCAGCTGTGCACGTATCACGGCGTGGCTGTAGAGTACTTTCAGGGGGCCGATTGCGTGACAAACATAATTTCCGTCTGTGCCCTGTGAGTGCTTATCCTCAAAACAATGTGAATAGTCTTGCTACACACTATAGTTCGGGCAGTACTGATCCCAGTGCTTGCATGAATGATTGTCAGGACTATGTAGGAGCGCAAGAGGATTGCCATGGCAAAACTCATGAAAATAATGTCTATTCAGACACTAATTTCTGTGCGTAATCAATCTTTCTGCACCCAAAAGTCAAGGTAAACACGCACCGGCTTTATATATGCACTTGTGCACTTAATGTGCACTTTAGGCAGACTTAAACATCTGTCGAGCTATACACATTAAAGTGGCTTACGCTAAATATGTGTAAAATTACAAACTCAGTTAGAACTATCATGGCCAACTGATGCTTCTAGTCACATGGATGTGCAACTGCCAAATTTGTATGTATATTGTGGTGACTGCATACACAAATCAGCTCTGCAATTGCCTTGAAAACTGGCTAATGCTAAAAAGTTATCACATACAAGATGAAATGAGATTTTCTTAAAATCACACTTCCTCAAATTGATCTTTCCCTTAATATCTTGAATGATAGTAAAATATTTATAAAGGTAGTGCAATTCCTCTAGCTATTTTAGGCTTATGCATAGCACAAAGTGTTCTTCTGGGGGGCGGAATAAGAGCTAGGTCTTTAAAAAAGTATTTGAATGGCCCTGATCCTGGCAGAGTTTATCCAGCCAAGTAATCCTCATTTAGCTTTGCTTCAATTTTTCTTTGGGGAACATTTTTAGAAAGGCAGTTGTATCAAATGGAAAAGGCTCCTTAAGGGGAAAAAAAGAAGCTTGAGAAAGAATAAGTTTATCAAGGGTTACGATCAGTATGACGAGGGATGATGAGGTCGAATGGTCATAAACTACTACAAGGCCGTTTCAGGCTGGAGTTAAGGAAGAATTTCTTTACCCTCCGAGCCCTCAAGGTCTGGAACAGCCTGTCATCGGAGGTGGTTCAAGTGCCTACACTGAACACCTTCAAGAGCAAATTGGATGCTTATCTTATCTTGCTGGGATGCTATGACCCCAGCTGACTTCCTGGCCTGTGGGCAGGGGGCTGGACTCGATGATCTTCCAAGGTCCCTTCCAGCCCTAATGTCTATGAAATCTATGAAACCTATGAAAGAGAAAACATTGATAACCACCAGTGCTAGATATCCTTAAAAGGACAGTCTTGCCCTGGAAAGTCATAGTCCCAAGTCAAATGTGATAACAAATGAAAGACGAACGAGGTTCTTTGGGTGGATCTGATTTTTGATTAGATCATCATAAATAGTTGGAAGAGAACATGCCAACTGCAGAAACTTCCTCAGCCTGACCAAGACATTTTTGAAAGCTTGCTAAAAATTTCCACCCCCCAGCCATTTAAGTTGGTTTAATACAAAATGTCAGATTCACCCAAAGAACCTTGTGTGTCTGTGTCCTTAGATCAACACGGCTATAACCTATGCCCCTTATAACAAATAGAAATAAGAGATAGTTGAGCTAATATAGAGGCACAGGAAAGTCATGCCAAGGGTCTGCTAAACTGATCGTATAGTAACCCTTCCTGTGGGCTCAAAACAGAATTTATGAAGAAGTCTAAGGGCTGGATTCTTCAAATCCAGTCTCTTTCTTTTTTAACTCTGTTATCCTCCCTTTCATTTCCTCTGTTTATTGTAATATTCTTGTAGCACACATTGATTCTTGTTCAGCATGGACATTCCCGTGATATGTAGCAGGTAAATCATTTCACCTTTCTTATCTAAATCCTGAGAGATGCATATGACCTGAAGTCAACTTCTAATGCAGGGTGAGCTTAGTCAGATCTAGTTGTGTCTAGTAAGACTACAAGCCTTTCAGCCACCACTGAATTTTAATACATTTCCTTTCACTCTGCAAAATAATAATTTACTTATTTTTAATTTCTGTATTTCCTTCTCTGCCAAATATGACTCTAAGTTTTATCTGTTCCTTACAACAGCAATATTTCTCTAAGAGTCTCGTTCTGTTGAACATCTAAGATCACGTATTTGGCTTCTCAGCCCTTGTTTTTTTTTTTTAGGCTCTGATCAAACATAGCTCCTTGCTATCTCCAGGCCAGCCACATTGTCAGAATTAGCTGATATAATAGGTTTCACAGCATACTGTTAGAAAATGTTTCCTGTTATGCTGTGAAAAGTACTTCCAGGTTTCCGTTCACAGCGGGAGCTGTCCTTAACAGCCTGTCTGGTAATGGCACAGTAAATGCCACTGAAGTAAGTTCCTACCTTGTACCCTATTATTGGTCAGAGCTCTGCAATTTGTTCAGCTCTCAGGTTCAGCACTGTTCAGTTTTTTTTCCTTAAAGCACCTTTCAGAAGAGCAGGGGGGAGCACGGGAGCAGGGGAAATAGAGAGAAACATTTTACCTCTCTAGAGTCCTGGACCAGATGCTCAGTGCACATAAATCACTATAGCTTGACTGACTCCAGCCATCATTAAAGCATCATTAAAGAATGCCTGAAAAATCCATTGTAATGCAAATAAATATCCATTCACAAAATGTCCTTCTTGAACTAAGTAACTTATAGAGAGAACCATTCAGGCTGCTCCTTTCTACATGCTTGGAGAGTATCTGCTTTTTGGAGCAAGCCGGCATGTTTCAAAAACTAGATTCTTACCTGCGTGTGCGAGCCCCTGGATGTAAAAGGGGGAAACAGAGATGGTTGACCATTTAGTTATATAGAAGTAGCTTTGCACATCCTTGTACTTGTAGGGGCTTCAGTTGGGAAAACGTTAAGGTAGTAACAATCTGCAAAACCAATGTGGAGCAATAATAATACAGGAAATCTGAGAGCAGCTGACACCAAATGAGATCCAGGAGAACAGTACTCCCTGCTCCCAGCACTCCTCTCAGCTGCCTTCTAGAAACATACCTACCATATGTCAATAGAGAACAGTATCCTTCCTTATTTAACTTAGTACGGGAACAAAACTCTTGAAAGGATAATCTCTGTTGTGTTGGCACAAGCTGCTTTATCCACAGCTGAATTGCAGTGTTAAATTGATGGTACAAGGAGTGGAGCTACTCTTGCAGGTCACTTTGTAGGCATCAAATTAGATTCCAGTTTTGTGGTTATAAGTGCCTGGAAAGAAGATATTTGCTTCTTATTTGCTGAAGATATAAACCCACTGGATGCCCAACAGAAATCTTTCATGCTATGCTGGCAATATTGTTTATTGTAGATTTTCAGTTTCTAGAGGAGCCTAAAGGATTTAGGTACTTTCTCTCATTCCTTTCCTTTTTCAAGGAGTCAACTGCAGACCAAGTAAAGTTGAGGTATGTTAAGCTGAATAGCACCGGACTCTCTTACAGCACAGTCATTTAGTGCACCAAAATGCAAGTGCACGTGTAGATGGTGACTGGGACTGGCTGGGGCATGGTGGGACTACAGTGTGGGGGCTGCCCACCAGCTAGCCCCCATACTGTAGCACCCTCATGCCCCAGCCAGTGCTTCCTCATGGGACAACGTGGCCCCGGGCTGGCAGGCTGACCCTCCTGGCCATCTGTGAGTCTGGGGCTGCTCTACCCTGGCTCAGTGTGCTGCAGTCCCAGGTGCACATGTAAATACTGTGCCTGGGAGAAATAAACTCCAGAGCTAACTTTGCCAAAGTTTATTTCTGCATGCTAATTGCACACTTAGATGCACCCAGTGGCTGTGTCCACATGAGCATGGATGTTGGGCTCCCAAGAGTCAGTTAGCAGTGACATCTTGTGCTGCTGCTGCTTATGCTGCTCTGCTTTTTATGCATGGGGTTTTTGACCTGTGGATATCCCAGGGTCAACCCCACCCCCAGTGTTATTACCTTGCAGTGCGGAGAACAGTTGAATGTGCAGTATGTAGGACCACAGACCTGTCTATGGCACCATATACTGCATGGCTGCATACTTCTGGACGTGGCCAGTGATTTCTTTCAGGAACAACAGTAAAAGCAACTTAATTAATTTAGAGATAGAAAGTAGAGAAACAGCTGATCACTGAGTTGCATAGGATTGGCCTTGTGTATCAGGATCTTTGCATTTTCTAATGGTGGTTTGGACTGGGAATGTTAGCTAAGTAAAAGCTATGTATGGAATTGGGCATGGGGTAGTAATAATGCAGAAAGACTACAATAATCTGACAGTATCACTTCTAACTTCTGTACAGAGAAAAGCATCTTTAATCAACCAGTTTTATACCCTTTTTCTATCTGATAAGTACTTGAGCCAGTTGTTCTTTGAACCTGTTTTCAGGTGATAAGGACACATGCCTTCTGTTGGGCAAGCTCAGGTCTCAGTTAATATTTTATAATCACTATCCTCCTAATTGTCACCATCTTGTTTTATAAGGTTACTTGTGCCAGCAGCTTGCCTTATGAGAAGGAGGATGTCACCCGAGAACTTACCAACGAGGTTTGTAATTCAAGTTATTTCATAAATGAGATATCTGAAGTCAGGATCGGAAAGATAGGTAAACTTCAGCTTGGTTTACTTACAAGTCAGCAGTCACCAGGAAGTAAGAAGGATGAAGCAGAATTGCTTATAATGCATGTATTAAAAGCCTTTATCACTAGGGGTCTACTTAATTCACGATTTCTATGGAAACTGCAACAAGCTGTTTATTGCATTGCATTGCACTGTTGCACTGTCTGCAATTTCCTGCAAAATCAACCTAACCCGCCCCAGCATATTTTTCATGTAATATTCTGTGTTTGAATGTCCCAATGCTTACTGGAGTACAAAGACAAAGTGATAATCACTGTAGGGATAGATCACATGATTTAGAGTTACTGTCTGTTAGTAACATAGACTAAGCGAAGGCACCAGTCACAGTAAAGTGAAAATAATGTTTCAGCGCCATCTTTTAAGGAGTTAAATGCAATGCAGCAGTCTGAAGTTGAGTGAAAAGAAATAAAACTATGCTAAATACATTTCTGCCCAGGATCAGGTAATGCAGTTCTCTGTAGGAACCTTGCATTCTGATGGTGGTAAATTGTTGGTAAATTGTTTTGTTCATCTTGCAACATGACTCTGGATGTATCAAGGAAAAATAGTGTTGATCGCCATTTATAATATATTTAAATTTAGATTTAAATATTTAGCTTTATAATAACATTATAAATTATGATATAATCTACCTTCTGCAGAATTTGCTATTAAATTATATGGCATTATCATTTACCAACGTTATTATGCCTGTGTCTGTTCATTTGTATATTTGGGGAAAGGCCAGGTCTCACTAGTGGGGGTATTGCATAGTAAGCTGATAAATCACTTTCCTCATTTTGTCTGTTGTACTGAATATTAGGCTGGGGTAATAGGAATGGAGAGGGGGAGCGGGGAGTCAGGAAATGATCAATTCTCATCTTAGGTCTATTGATAACTTCAATTCAATACTAGGTTTATTACAATTTCACATTTGGTTATAGCTACATTTTGCTTTTCTGATTAAATCCTGTGTCAAGAGAAGTATTCTGGTGTAAGAAACTAGAGTATGTGAGTTTTGTGTCACTAATGTACTGTTCTACCTAAAAGGCACCAGAGCTTTATCGGTCAGACAGTTTACGTCCCCTCTGGCGCACAAAGAGGGCGTGGGTTATCACCACTATGGAGCTTCAGGAGGAGGACAAAGGACCATTTCCCAAACTTGCTGGAGAGGTAATTAAAAACAAACCAGAAAACCCCATGAAACCAAAAGCAGACACCAAACACGTAACACCATCATAAAACACACATTTTAAATGAGAACTTTGGCTACTTTTCTCTGTCATATGAGGAGGTCCTTACAAAATCAGGGGCTGAAGTGACAGAGAATTAGCACCACTAAATTTGCTTACTGTATCTTCTTTTCACATGGTATCAGACAGAAATACAGGCTAGATCATGACAGCTCCAATAAGCAGTCCAGTATTTCTTCCCTGACAGTTTCCCCTCCTAGTTGCTTCTGGGAAAGGTTAAGAAACCCTGCAATGCACAATTCTGTAATGAACTTGTGTCCAGCTATCCCCCAAAGCAACCCTTTGGGCTCTGCCAGCCTCCCACAATCACCTAGGCTCCAGTCTTAAGCAGAAAGTCTGCATATAGAAGTCACAGCCCTCCGGATAGGTCTGTGGGAGCCCATGTCTCCCAGGGCTGTCAAAGATCAAGAAGAAACAAAGATTTACAAGAGCATGCCATGACTCTTTTTTTTCCTCAAAGCTTCTGGCAGGCCATGGCACAACTCAGTGCCCACCAGCAGGTTTCTAGCTTTCTATTAGGTCCTCCTGTCCCTCAGAGGGAAGCACAGGAGGGCCCAACAGCCAGCTGAGAACTTCTGCCCACCTCCCCAGGAGCCAAGGAGAGGATACCTGCCCTCCCCTGCCCCCCATTTAGGACCTTTGCCATAGGTTAGACATGCCTCCTTACAGGTGTGGTAGGGGCAGGGCTGTTTGAAGCCATAGTTCCTCCTTAACCCCGTCCTGTGTGGTGTGGGATTTGTAGTAATCACACACTTGCCCATGAAGAAGTGTCTTCCTAACCATTAATTCCTAAGGCATTGAGGTTTATATAGGGGAGAAAATCCACAGAGAATTAAAGCTTGTATTTGTCTATGCCTTCTCCTACTTAACAAGAATCTTTTGTTTCTCATCTGTAATGGGACTTCACCTCTGACCCAGAGCTACTTACTTTTTTAATAGCCTTGTGTGAGAGGCTTTGAGCAAAGTCTGAATCAACTGTTACTTGGTTATCCTTTAGCTTGCCATCTCTGGATGCATTCAAAGAATACAAGGGGAGAAGTTTCTAACAAGAACAGGCCTAGTCTCCCCTAGTGGATTCATTTAGGCATTTCTGTTTTTAATTGGTTTTTCAGTTCTGTTTTTAATTGTGGTTTCAACCAATTTCATGGGTACTGATGTGAAGTTTCAGTAATTGTCGCTCCCAGTGCCTCTTTTAAAGACAGGTGTATTAGTCTAGCCGCTGATTCTAATGAGATGCAATAGGTGGTTGATAGCAGTTAAGATACGTTTTTGTTAAGCTGGTTCAGAACGTGTGTGTGTATCATCCTGAGCTGGTGAGCTGTTGTTCTTTAACATATCAGTTTGTTACAACTGCTCTTTTGAACCATTTATGTAGTAGGCTTTCATTAGAGCCTGACTGAATTGTCTTTCTATCAATTGCTATCATGGTCTTAATGTCAAGGCCTTGATCACTATTTTTAAGATTTTCTATTCCAGGCAAAATCTCTAAAAATTATCCCATACATCATTCATTCATTCTCCAAATGGGAGGGCACACAACCATGATTACAGAGTGCACCAAATCAATACATTATCTTAACATTTTAATGGTGTCTCTTTTTAAAACCTTTGAATTGGGTGTTGAAACTTCATCCTTCTAATGTGACCAAATTTTCACTGCTATTCTGTTTCTTTTGTAGCTGTTCAATAACAATTCAATCCACCATTTCGCAAAATATCTAATCAGTGGACCTGGAGTAGATATGTACCCAGACATTGGGTTGTTCAGTATAAAAGATGATGCCTATGGGCATGTATATGTACATCGCAGCATTGACAGAGAGAGAAACTCCTCTTTTTTGGTAAGTATAGTTTCATAGATTTCATAGATTTCATAGACATTAGGGCTGGAAGGGACCTTGGAAGATCATCGAGTCCAGCCCCCTGCCCACAGGCCAGGAAGTCAGCTGGGGTCATAGCATCCCAGCAAGATAAGATAAGCATCCAATTTGCTCTTGAAGGTGTTCAGTGTAGGCGCTTGAACCACCTCCGATGACAGGCTGCTCCAGACCTTGAGGGCTCGGAGGGTAAAGAAATTCTTCCTTAACTCCAGCCTGAAACGGTCTGGTAGTAGTTTATGACCATTCGACCTCATCATCCCTCGTCATACTGGTCGTAACCCTTGATAAACTTATTCTTTCTCAAGCTTCTTTTTTTCCCCTTAAGGAGCCTTTTCCATTTGATACAACTGCCTTTCCAAAAATGTCTCCCAAAGAAAAATTGAAGCAAAGCTAAATGAGGATTACTTGGCTGGATAAACTCTGCCAGGATCAGGGCCATTCAAATACTTTGTTAAAGACCTAGCTCTTATTCTGCCCCCCAGAAGAACACTTTGTGCTATGCATAAGCCTAAAATAGCTAGAGGAATTGCACTACCTTTTATAAATATTTTACTATCATTCGAGATATTAAGGGAAAGATCAATTTGAGGAAGTGTGATTTTAAGAAAATCTCATTTCATCTTGTATGTGATAACTTTTTAGCATTAGCCAGTTTTCAAGGCAATTGCAGAGCTGATTTGTGTATGCAGTCACCACAATATACATACAAATTTGGCAGTTGCACATCCATGTGACTAGAAGCATCAGTTGGCCATGATGGTTCTAACTGAGTTTGTAATTTTACACATATTTAGCGTAAGCCACTTTATTGTGTATAGCTCGACAGATGTTTAAGTCTGCCTAAAGTGCACATTAAGTGCACAAGTGCATATATAAAGCCGGTGCGTGTTTACCTTGACTTTTGGGTGCAGAAAGATTGATTACGCATAGAAATTAGTGTCTGAATAGACATTATTTTCATGAGTTTTGATAGAACAAACACATGGAACCTCTTAATTTTTCTCCTAGTGCTAAATATTTCATGTGAAAGAAATTCCAATAATAATTTCAAGTCTGTATTTGTTTCTACCTTTGAGTTACTATTTGTATAGCCAATGGTGCCTATCCAGGCCAATGGTGCCCGCATTATTTAAACATCAATCAGTGTCAAAGCTTAGCTTTTTTTTTTTTTTTTTTTTACTTTTTCCATAGTTACAGTGACTGTACTGTGAACCAGGTCACACTCTGAAGGCAGAGACTTGTTCAAAATATCAAGATAAGTTACAGGCATAGAAGATAAAAAACTGCATTGTAAAACCAAAACTCTGAATACTGTCAGTACTACGGCACTGTTGCTTTGATACTGGAGGCAAGCTTCTGCTGTGGCGTATGTGAAGTGTCCATGATGATTATCAAAGGAGTTGAAGACTTATGATGAGATTGCGTTAGGGTAGCCAAAAGGTTGCCCTATAAGATCGCGTTCAGATGAGCACGGCCATGCGGTGCCACATTCTGCACGCTCCATTGTTCTCTTCTTTGCAAGGGAGCAGCATGGAGGGGTGTTTTTTGACTCTTGGATATCCAGGGGTCAAAAAAAAAAAACTGGGGAGAAAAAAAGGGTGGAGCGATGCATGAGGTGGCAGTATGCGCTGCCTGAAGGCTTTGCTGCCAGCCAGGCTCCACGTGGCAGGAACGCTGCGGCTGCAGTTCTGGAAGGCTTGCAGGCCCCCAGGTAAGGCTGCTGGGGCCAGCCCAATGCTGGTCCCAGTCTCTCCTACCCCACCCAAGGTAGTTGGTTTTTACAAAATGTATGAAGCATTCACTTTTTATTTTCAGTTCAAAGGATAACTGAACCATACTTACTTAGCCAAGTGGAGTAACTTTTATTATTTGTTGGTGAAGCAAGGTGCACACCCACTAGTTGTCTCCAGGGAACCAAATGTCCGTGCACATCTGGACACAGCCTAAGAGGAAGCACTTTATTATTGGGCAAACTGAACAAATAGTTTGGATTATGTATCTGCTAGCAGGTATCTTCAGTAGATTTCAGCTGCCTCGTAGCAGTTTCCCTTCTGGATGTTCAGTATTTCACGGTGATTTCTGGACAGAATTCTGCCCTCTGGGTTAACCAGAGTAAATCTTTTTTCTGATGAGATGAACATGTCAGGACAGAAGTTCAAGCTATTTGTTTGAGTCCACGAATGTCTGCAAATGGGAGTTCAAAACTTAATCACTGAAGTGTTCATGGAAAGTAAACCTGCAAGGTCCACAAATTTAGCTACAGCAAATTCAGTGCAGTCATGATTACTGATATTTTCCCACTTTTTATTGCTTGTTCCTTATTCCCATCTCTCTCATTTTAAATATGTATTAAGAGCCAGCATAAGATCTCTTTAAATTGTACTTGTTGTTAAAGTTCTTAAAAGCTCTTTGCTTGCTTTGGGTAGTTATGAACAAAATAGTTGCATGACCAAAACTGAGTCCATACAATTAGAAACTAGGGTTGAAAATCTAGCCCATGAAAGAGCTGTATTCCCTTGTCTGTAGTTTTCCTGAAGTGCCTCAAACACACAGCTGCATTTTTTCCTGCCCTAGCAGGTTTTTACAAAATGTATGAAGCATTCACTTTTTATTTTCAGTTCAAAGGATAACTGAACCATACTTACTTAGCCAAGTGGAGTAACTTTTATTATTTGTTGGTGAAGCAAAACAAAGGCATTATCAGGGTATAACTGAAACAGGACACAGCAAAATGTGACCTACTTGCTTCTGAAATTTAACTTGGTATCTGCATTGGTGTCCATTTTAGATACGTTTTGATGTTATAAACAAAAAGACTGGTGAAAAAGTAGACACATCTTTATTCTTCAGAATTAAGATTAAAGACATTAATGATAATGCACCTGAGTTTCCTATGGCAGAATATAACGTTACGATAAAAGAAAATCACAGTGCAGGTAAGTAGATATATAAGGGACATCATTGGCTTATTCCCGGCTATATATTTTAAATTGCTTTTCTTCTCCCTGGATTGTATGCAAACATAGATTGTTTCAGGGACTCAATGAACAACATCCCATTGCTGTTTGAGTCAGAAGTAATATACTGTAATATATATTCCTGGTTAGTCTTGAGGGGGTTGTTTCTGTAAACTGTTGCTCCTAGGTATATTGCTTGCTACTGTAAGTAAAATGACTTCAGTCTCATCCAAAACCTGCCAGGAAGTGCAGGGATATTGTAAATCTCTCCCTCAGTCACCCTTTGTGACTTCAGTATTGTAACATTAACCAAAGAGATAATCAGTCTGAAATTCATGCTTATATGAAAAATGCAAGAAAAGAGGGAATGACGTATTTTTGGTGGAGTTGCCTTTAATCTGAATCTGAATGGTGTTGCCAAGAATGAGTCTGAAAGTAGAATCTCTTTCAAGTTTAGAGGAGCTTTTATAATGAATGCTTCCCTTAAACGTCTTGGTGCAGATGTGCTTTAACCCTAAAGTTTTTGCTTACATTAACTTTAAAAAGAGAACAGCAACACCATGGTGACCAGACAGGGATGGTAGCTCTTCAAAGCTCTTAGGTCTTTTACCTTTCACAAGGTTCAGAAATCAACGGTGAATAAAGAGAGAACCTATGAGATGGGAAGTAGGCAGGGTTGATTCAGCTTGGAAATAGTTGTGGGTCATATGCTCCCCAAGACTATAAGAAAACATGTGCTCTGGCACTGGAAAAACACATATTGACTTTAGTGAGAATAAACAGTCCTCAAGACTATTTATAGTGAGAATAAGACCTCCATAGATGTAATCCATATCCCATTCCTTTTACAGTCCTCAGTACAGAATGATTGTCTTTCAGTCTCCAGGTCTCCACATAGGCCCTTTAACCAGCTTTTTACAGATAATGAACAAACAGAAATGTAGAGAGATGTGCTCAGTAGTAGCAGTGATGGGAGCACCCAGTGGTGGGGTTAGTTTCTTTGAGGCTGATGGACAGCATGCCTGGATTAAAAACTGATGAACCATTTGTTTCCAGAAACACTGAAATCCAGTGAATACCTAAGAACTGCCATTTAGTGGATCAGACCATAGGTGCACCCAGTATCCTGTGACAGAGTGGATACCGAAAGGGAGAGTGAACAGGGTATGAGCAGGGTTTTTTTCCACTGTCCCTCTGTTTTACAGCCTCTAGCATATCCTTATTTGCTACAGTATTAGATACAAGCTGGTCTCCCCAGCGAGGTAGTTAAGCATGATTACAGAGGTAATTATCGTGGGGGGGGAGAAGAGGCAGGAGCTGCAGAGGAGGAGGTTCTCTAATGGCAAATATCAGGTCATTTGAAGAGGCATGTTGTGTAGGGATTGAGAGGACGTCTCTGTCAGACAAGCGGATGGTGAGGCATGGAAGTGGTGGAACATGATAAGGGCCATTGTTAGGCCTGAGTAGCCTACATCAGTACTGAGCACTTGTAATAAATGCCTTGATTTTTCATCTTAGATGAGCCAGTACTCCAAATGACAGCCTTTGACAAAGATGAAGAACGCACTGATAACTCTAGAGTGGCCTATTACCTCACTAAGCAAACGCCGCTCTCAGATGAGCCCAGATTTACTATTGATCCTACCAGCGGGCTGATACATATTTCAGGATGCCTAGATTATGCGGTAAGGTACATATTACATTCTTTTATTTATTGTGTGGGTGCTTACTTGCCACAGGCATCTTTAGTCTCTTAAGGAAGTCTGTGGGGCAGTGGGGCTCTCAGAAGTATGATTAGTTGAAAGGATCAGCATTGTAGCAATGATCAGAAAAATGAAGTCATTGTTTCTGAACCTGAACTGTTTTGTTTTTCCAGGCTGCCAGCTCTTTCCAACTCCTGATTGAAGCCAGAGACCATGGAAGCCCACGGATGTCGTCCACAGCTATAGTTAACGTTGCTGTTGAAGATTCAGAAAACAACTACCTGCCTGTGTTTCTTAAGGAAAAAGTGAGAAGAAAGTAGAGCTACTTTACTGAGCCTCCTGCAAAGGAGCACATTCAATTGTGCAGAGTGTTGAGGGCATGTACTGGTGAAATTAGGAGCTCTTGGCGTCTTATTAAATCAGGCCCAAATGTGTTTGAATGTGGGGTCTGGATTAAACAGCACTGTGTCAGGAAGGGGAAAAAACCTCTTTGAAGGCCAGAACATCAGTGCCTGGGTGTTGTCAGCTGTAAATTTAGTGGCTGCTAGGAACTGAGACTGGCTTCTAAAAGGTTTTGATTAGTGCCATTTCTACATGAAAGTGCTAAAAAGCCTGGGGTAGTTCCTGGGAGAGTAGGACCACTTGGGTGGTTTGGTTTCATAGTCAGGATCAGGGCATTCCTGCCACTTTTCCCTTCTACTCCAGTGTATTGGTTGAATTAGGCTGCTTATTATAACTTTTTGGAGCACAGGCTGAATGTTACTAGAGTTTCACAATGCATCTTAGAGCCTGCGCTCTTAACTGTTTGTTGAATCCTACCTTTGCTGGGCCTCGAGCTGAGAAGCAGAGGAGCTCCAAGAACCAAGGAGAACCAGACCTCTCCTCGGGATGCAGCCTTCCTGACTTCTCAGGGAAACAAAGATTCTCTGTTGGAGAAAGAAGCCCTGGCTTTGACCTGAAGTGAACGTAGTTGTAACCACCCACCTATGTCTTGATTTCTAGGGAGCATGCTATCCTCCATCACAGTCTTTTCTATTTATTTATTAGTGGGACAAGAGCTAACAAATCAGCTTGTGAACAGGCAGAGGAATTGAGGGTTGTAGCCCAGCAAATATTTTCCATCTGTGTAACAACAGGTTAAAACTGGTTTTGTAACTTGCAAGTTCAAGCGCAGAAAGGTGGGAGGCTTCATTGTCAGTGTTGGCAAAAAGGACTGAAACCACAGACTATAAAAAATGTTCCTTCCTGGAAGTATTTGTCACACATTGCACAAGACAAACCTCTGGCTTAAGTTTCAAATCCGAAGAGGTATTCAGCTGTGGTCCGAGAGTTTGCTAGAGGTTGGTAGGACAAGGTTATATGCATTTGCCCTAGCAGGTTTAAAGGCAGGGTTTGGTTTTGGGGGGATGAAGTCCACACTAACAGCTATGGCCCTAGTAGCAGTGGTGATTTCTCCAGTCTACCAGTGTTATCCTTTAATTAATGTTTAAAGACTGAGGCCGAGTGGAGGTGGAGGGGTTGGGGTGAGGAGGAAACGAGACTCTCAGGAAGCCTAATGATGGCAGTTATCTTACGTAAGTTAAGACTGAAAAAGATTCTACCACAGTCTCTCTGAGTCCTTTAATGGAAATCTGATTGAACAGAGATCACCTAGCCGTGGGTATTCACAGCACCTCCTTTTTATTGATGAAGAGGGTCTGGTAAAGAGTGGGACCGGGAGCTGCTAGAACCACTGCAAATGCCGAAGGCCTCTGTACGAAGCAGATCAGAAGGACCTGGCATTGCAACTGTGATATAGAACCTGGCCTGCCTGGTTAGATGAATGCAGTGCTTCCTGATTAGACAGTGTTGAAACAATCCGTTTTTTTCTTTCAGTATGAGCTGCAAATTCCAGAAGGCAAAGAAGAGGCAGGTGTGCTGAGGCTCCAGGTGAAAGATCCAGATTCTCCCAATACACCTGCATGGAGAGCAAAGTACAACATAGTGCAAGGCAATGAAAAGGAAGAGTTCATGATTGAGACTGATCCTGAAACAAATGACGGGATTTTAAGCGTTATTAAGGTAAGAGTATTGACTAAACGTGGGATGCTACAGCAACATCAATAATTTCAGCTGCTGCAATGTGGAAACATCTTCTCTTGTTTACAGAGAGAGAAAAAGAGTCATGATCACTAACGGAAGTTTCTGTTTGGGATTTGCAGCCTTTGGACTATGAAGGTGCCATACAGAGGAGACTTGTCATTTCTGTTGTAAACGAGCAGCCTTTTTTTACATGCAACGCAAGTAAGAAGTGGAGCCATCCTGTCACACCCACCACTGCATCTGTGAGTGTCAACATTGTAGATAGAAATGATGCTCCTCGATTTGACCCTTCCAAACTTATTCTTCAAAAAGACGAAGGTGTGAAGCCTGGGACGAAGCTTGGAAAATACACTGCGGTGGATTCAGATGTGGTGCCAAATAAGATAGAGTGAGTGGAGACACTGCTACATCTTGGCTGGGGAAGGCATTAAGAAGTACAGTGAGCTTTTTCATCATCAGCAAGAAAACCTCCTAGTGCTGCTGTTGTAAGGATGCTGGAGCTTCAGATTAACTGAATGATTTTAGACTTGAGCAAAAAATGATTGGTCCTACTTCGGCAGCTGTAAGTGCAAAGGGCCTGATTTTGCTGTCCTTGCTTGAATAAAGTGGACGCTAAAAATGCTAAGGACATTATTTAGCCCACAGTATGGGCACAGAATTGAGCCCGTAAATAAAATTATGGCACCTTTTGATGACTCTCTTCTGATTCAACTGGTATGGAAGTTAAATTAACTTCTTGCTGTAGCAGTTGTCCTTCCAGGTGAGGGATGAGGGATAAGCCATATTACTAGCAGGTGGAATACTGCCTATACAGGGTCTTCATAAAGTCCTGGTGCACTTTTAAACTTTACTAACTTAGGTTGCAGGTATGATGGAAACAATCTGTAGATGGCATTTAAAAGCAAATTTATTAAAGTTTTATGACAACTAGAGTACACAATGCTAGACTTCATAAGTAATAACAAATTTATTCTTAAATAAGATGGAGCTCTGTGCCACTACACTCTGAATGTATGACAGTTCCTAAACGACTTTTTCCCAGAGAAGTGGATAGGCAGAGGTGGACCAATTGCTTGGTCACCTCGTTCACCTGACCTCTTGCTGTTGGACTTCTTTTTATGGGTACATGTTAAAAAGTGTAGTCTACTTGTCAAAACCACGTTATCTGGTGGAACTTAGGGCTAGGATCACCAATGTAATTAATGCAATAACTTAAGAGCAATTGGGAAACATTTTCAAGGAGCTGGAAGATAGTATTGATGGTGGTTTTGTTGAAGTCTAGCATTACGTACTCTAGTTGTCCTCAAACTTTAATACATTTGCTTTTAAATGCCATTGACATTGTTTCTATCATACCTACAACCTAAGTTATTAAAGTTTAAAAGTGCACAAGGACTTTATGAAGACCCTCTATGGAAGCCTTTTCACTGGTAAACCAAAACGTAGTCCCTACTGACTTCTCCATTTTTCACCAAAAATCGGCACTAACAAAAAATTGGGAACCCCACTGTTGCATCATAATGATATTTGAATCCCAAAGTGATTTTAATTATGGGGTTTTGGAACCTCTTTGACTTTCTTAGATACAGACTAGTCCATGACCCAGCCGGGTGGGTGAATGTCGATAAGAACACTGGACTTGTTACTGCTGTAAAAGAGCTTGATCGGGAATCCCCATATGTGAACAACAGTCTGTACTCCATTATTGTTCATGCTGTTGATGATGGTAAGTTCCTGCACAAACCACAGAGAAAAATGCCACCATTCCTGAACAAGGGCTTTAAGTTGTGACCTAAGGGGATGAAAAGTATAAAATAGCTCCTACTATCAGGGTGAAAATGAACAAGGAAAAGCGCTCCCTCTACCCCTGCTTCTCCTTTGGGAAGTGGGGATGCTGGAGCCAGGGTAGAGTGAAGAGTGTGTGAGCAGATTGTGGGTTCATTCATTTTTATTGTTCAGAAAGTACATCTGAGATGCCAGATGGGACAGAAATACAAAGTACTGCTCATGGATCTGAAGAATCACAGTGCAGAAAATCCTAATATCTTTACACCTTACTAACTGAATAATAACGCGATCTGGGGAGAGGAACCACACCAGACTCTTGGTTCTTGGCACTCTTTTAGTCACGCTCTTTCTTCCTGACTAGGTATTCCACCTCAAACTGGCACCGGCACCATTCTGCTTTACCTGTCTGATATTAATGATAACAAGCCAAAATTAGTTGCCCCATTCTTGGAAGTTTGTGACCAAGAAGGAAATATAACCCTCGTCGTAAAAGCTGAGGATAAGGACTTGGATCCATATTCTGGTCCTTTAATATTTGAGCTGGCAGATAACTCTGATACTGTTAAGCATAACTGGAAATTAGGAAGGCAGTTCGGTAAGTTTTTTTTTTTTCCAGACATTGTGAAATCCCTGCTTATGTTGTCATCCTCTGTCTCACAATGGCACAGTCATTTTTAAAGCTTACAGTATGTTATCATGTAATGGGTTAAATTTTACGCTTCGGTATCATTCAAGCTTGTGTTCAAGCTGCTCCAAAAATTCTGATGGGATGGAAAGTTTTCTTTTGAACTTTTCTTCTGATTATCAACACAGTACATTAACAAATAGACAGTACATAGAAGCATTAAGTGCTGCTGTTTTTTGGCTGTGGTAGCCAGAGGTTAGCAAACACTAAACACATTTGTCCACATGGTTATCCAGTTTGCACCTGCAGTCTTGGTAGCTATGTATCAAATCAACACACACCTGTGCACCTAGCCCAGGGGTGGGCACAGGCAGCCTACAGACTGGAACCAGCCCATGGAGGGGCTTTGTCCAGCCCATGGCCGGTCCTACCTGGCCCAGGTGCCACCTAGCCATGGCACATCCTGCTGCCCCCTGGGCACACAGCGAACCTGGGGTGGCTCCATGGCTGGACTGCCTTTCTAGGCAGCCCAGGCAGTGGTAGCTCCTTCCACCTGCTGCCACTGGCTCCAGCCCCACGGTTCCTGTGTGCACAGCCCCGACCCTGCGCACCCTGTGCCTGCTCCGGACTCACCTGTCCAGGCTCAGCAGTGGCAGCAGCAGCAGTAGTATTGGGCAGAAACTCTTGGTCAGCACAAGGGAAAAGCTGACCAGCTCGGGGGCGGACATGCGCGGGGGGTTCCCATGTATACCATACCATACCCGCAAACCCACCCCCACAAATCTCACAACTACACGCAATCATACACGCACCAAACATTGCACCCATCCACACCCTCCCTCACCCCCCCCCCCACAAACCTGACATATTTGCACATCTGGGGGGAGCCCCACTCACTGCTACACCCCCCCCCCCACCACACGCATGCACCCACACAAACACTCCAGCCACCCTCCTCCTCCCCACACCCACCCACGCATACCCCCCACCTTCTCCAACTCATATCCACTCACACACACCCCATACATCCCCATAAACCTCCCATACCCACACACCCACAGCCACTTCCATGTCCCCACACCCCCCACAGGCCCCTTACTCCCCCATCTCTCCACACCTCTGCAATATACTAGAGTAAGACTGCATTTTGAGATATTATTCAATCACTTCTGTATACACAATGCAAACGCACACAAATCAGGACAACAATTTAAAAAAAAATAAAATTAAAATATGTTATTGAGAATGTAACATTTTTAGCATATATAACTTTTCTGATTCCAAGATGGCAAACCTTCTTCTCAGAAGAAGTACTTCTGGGGGTAAGGGTGGGGGGAGACTTCCAATGGCAAAGGTCAGGGGGCTATGGGGAGGGACTTCCAGCCCCAAGATGGCAATCAGGGGTCAGGAGCTTGTTAAGGGGTGGGGTCACCCTTGCGGCCCTTGACAGCCCACAAAACCTCGTTAAGCAGCTCTCCAGCTGAAATAATTGCCCACCCCTGACCTATCCTTGAGCATTCTGCTTTTTGGTCCTACAGATAAGTTTTCCCATTTTGCATATGTAACTTAGAAGGATGCCAAGTGGAAGAAATCCCCATCTGCCTCAGTACTGTGTTTTCAGGCTGTTTGTTGCTTTTAATTGAGAAATTTTTGTGCTTCTTTTTCCAGGTGACTCAGCTGAGCTTTTAATGTTGCGAAGCCTCTCGCCTGGTGATTATTTAGTGCCTCTCAAGATTCTGGACAGACAAGGATTTTCTGAGACAGAGATCCTGAATATAAGACTCTGCCTTTGCCTAGATGGGCAAACGTGTCCAGGGCAGATTGTTGAACCCATGAAAGTGAGGTTTGGAAGTGGCGCCATTGTTGCAGTTTTGGCAACTCTCCTGTTGTTACTATGTAAGTAATTGCCTAGGATTTGCAGACAATTGCCCATTGCCTGTTGCCCATTTTTCAGAGACTTAAGGGGCTGGTCACGGTCAGAAACAGGGTATTGGACTAGATAGACTACTGACTCAGTATCTTAGAGTATCAGTGGCAGCTCTGGTGACCTCCTCTCCTATTTTCAGTGGTTACCTGTGTTCTACTTTGGTGTACTTGTGCATCAAGAAGCAAGGAAAGAAAGGTCTACCCACCATTTGTAGAAGGTGTTCAGACTTTGATGAACTACAATGCAGAAGGCGGAAGCTCTTGGTCTCAGGTAAGGTATGCAGTATGCATTTACCAGGTCCAATAGACATCAAATCTGCTAGAGATGTGCAAATTAATTGTATTGCTCCTATTTCCTTTTATTTGCTATTGAGCAGAACACTGTCCCCTTTCTTAGCTGAACATGGTGGAAGAACGATGCATTTTGTGGTGCAGGTTATGGTAGCAGACAGAACGCTTTTCCTACCTTTCCAGTAGATTTCCAGGCATTTCCTGGACATCTTATCTTAATGGTGTGTAGTAAGGCAGGATGGTTAGGTACTGAGTAGAAATCTTAATGGCTTTTATGTTTTTATTTGCAATGTTATACCAGCCTGTTTATTCACTATACTCAGTACATCTGATTAATGTATTTCACTCCTGTGTAGGCTAATCCAGATGCTGTAGATCATGCTATGCAACCCATACTGCATACAGAAATTAGAGGAGGAAAACAAATCGTTCAGGTAATCACTAATTCTTGCAAAGGCAACTGTCTCTTTTTGTACAACTGTAGTTGTGGCTGGCTTGCAGCATGGCGTAGAACACAAGAACTTAATATAATCCAATCTGAAAATAACCATACTGTCACTGTTCAAAAAAGTTTTTCTTAAGCTGACACAGTCTATTGAGGCTGACACAGTCTATTGAATAGTCTTTAAAATAATTTTTTTCCAGATTTTTAACTAAAATTTCTGATAAGATAATTATGAAATTTGAATTTTTCCCATTTTAGGTTGGAAACACAGTGTCATTATCAACCCCCACTACACTGACTCAAAGACATTATGACCTGGGGTCATCTGTAAGTAAATTTTACAAGCTAGTTTAGGGTTCTGAGGAATGTTTCAGGTTGAGCAATTTATTTTGGTGGTGCTGGGTTTTTTTCCTTTAGTATTAACCAATAATCCCTACTTCAGTCGTGCCACCATTTCTCGTTTGTTTAAAAGAATGCCAACAGACTAATGTAAAGTTAGAGAAACACAATTGGGATGGTTTAGTCAGAGATGCTTCTGCCTTGAGCAGAGCATTAGACTAGACCTCTTGAGTCCCCTTTTGGCCATCGTTTTCTGTTTCTCAGTTTACACGTAAGTGACAATCACAATTCTCATGTAACTGTAATGCCTATAATTGCATTACATTCACTGGTGGGCCCCAAGAACAATCTGGGAGACAGTTAGAAATAATATAAAGCATAATATCATTTTTATTTTGTGTTGAGAGGAACCCCATTCCATCATACTTGCTTAACTTGCTAGTCCTGTAAGTAAGGACAGTTTGCATGGTTGTAGCATGGCGACCTATATTTGGAGTACTTCACTAGAAAGAATACTGTGAATCATTATTAGGAAGCTGGTTGTTGCCATAATCCTAAGGACTAACCAAGGCTGGGGGCTGCATTGTGCTAAGCATAGAAACTTAGAGTAAGGGACAGTCTCTACCTAGAAGAGCTTGCATTTTAAGTAGACAAGAACAGGTCCCCGGGGAAGTGGGTGTAAAGGTACAGTAAGTGCAGATTAGTTTCTTTATGACCTGAGTGACAAATGTAAAGCCTTCCCCGAAGACATTCGCTTTGCTGAGGCTCTGAGGCCATGCCTGTTTTTCAGGGTATCCCTTATTCCAGATCGGATGCCAGTTTTGGGAGGCTCCTCAACAGGATTACAGAGACAGTGGGTGAAATGCTGAATGAGGTAAGGAAAGCTGCTTTGGAAGCCTTCCCTTGACATATGGCTCATGGCTGTTGAGCACAGGAGTCGCCTGGGGAATTCAACAGTTCTGCTGCAGCTCCTCTCGGGAAAATAACACTCTCCAAGAAAATGGTACTGGCATCGAAGGAAAGCCCAGGGAGGAAAGGATGTGCCCTTCCATATCCCACCTCCAAAATAAGAAGTGTAGGCGAAGAGATGAGATATATACACGAAGGTAGAGCAGGCAGGATGTTTTCAGTGACAGTGATGTGAGCCACTTGATGAGAGCAACATAGAGGAGGAGGGAGTGAGAAGAGGTGGCCATCCACCACTGGCTGTGAGCCCCTGCCACAGAGGTCTCATCACAGCACTTCTTGCTGGGTCATGCAGGTTACCTGGCTGCTGGCATATCTAAATGCATACACCTCTTTCTGTATGGGCCAGCTGTGGGTGCCAGGGTGCTGCCTGCTCTAGGACTCGATGATCTCCCGAGGTCCCTTCCAGCCCTAATGTCTATGAAATCTATGAAAGCCAGGCAACCTTGTGCTCCAGTCTGTGCTGGCTCTGACCTTGTATTTTGTATTCAAAGCCTTTTCTTACCACTTCACTGTGCCATTCTGTACAGCTGCTGCATATGCATTGGCATTTTTTCTTCCTGGCCAGGTTCATTATCTTTGTGGGGGAAGATCAAATCGACTTTGCAGCTCTTAATTCCAGGGTAGGCTTGGGTGGAACTGATGCTTCTGTCACTGTTTGACAATAAAGCGAACGCTCAGACCACTGAGGGAGAGAGTACCCGTATTTCTGCAGTATCATCCTGGGTATCATCCTTGCTGACATGCTGCTTGTTAAGAATCCCTTTCACTTCCAAAAGGACAGAATAGTTTGGGAAGCCTCTATGGTGGTTTGTTGCCTGAATGTTTTCTTTCTCCTTTGCAGAAGCTCTTTCACATCAGTGACCTGGAGGACAATGTAATCATGTACCAACCTCATGTATATGTCGAAGAGGGAGAGCTAGACAGATATAGTTCCTGCATGTCCATCCCCGTGACTGATGATGAGTTGCCAGTGGATTTCTTGAATACTCTGGGACCCAAGTTTACAGCTCTGGAAGAAATCTGCCAGAAGGGATTTCAATTGTAGCAGTGATGGAGCTGCAGGGCCTATATCAGACTAGCTTGGATCTGAAGAGACTCATGCTGAGCACAAACATCTGCTGAACCTGGCAGGCTCTCTGCTTCAGGGAAAGTCCTGGCACAAAGCTCTGTGCATGGCTGAGCAATATCCCACAAATGCAGCCAGACAGTGGTTTGGGTTTTACTGTTTTGTTTTCATTTTGTTTAAACCTTTGCTGGGTTTGTACCTTGAAGAGCTGACAGGCAGATGGTGGAGACTTCAAAGAGTAGCTTTTCATCTCCCTTCCCTTCTCTGCCAGGTGTGCTGGGTCCTTTGGTACCAGCGGAAGGCTTTTTTAGTTTAACTAGAGTTAATCCAGTTGTTTTAGGTGAAGAGACTGAGGTCCAACGTCTTTGACATCACGTAGCACATCCCTGGCTTCCTTTGGTAACCGATCAAGGACTCAGCACTTTCCGCTGATGTTTTCCAGTGGCTGAGTTTATTTTTGAATCCTCTTAAACTAATCTGACAAAGGCTTTGTATGCATGCAGCTATCTCTAGGCAGACCTGATGACCAACCTCAGCTGCCACCACTGAGCCACAAGCAGCTTCTCACAGTGCTCTTACAGCCACTGTGCCACCAAAGTGCCAAGTACTCCCTGGGAGAGCACCAGGTGCTGAATGGACTGATCTGACAACATGGAGGTGCCTACGTACACCTTCATCTGGGCATCAGCCTTGCTCCAGCTGGCCGAGATGAGGTGACTCCATGCTCATAGTAGATGTGCTGGGGATTTAGGGCAGTCAGCAAGCCCCAAATTGTAGTAAAGGCAAAGTTTGACTTTGGGAGACAGTGAAGGCTGAGTTCTTGGTCGTGCCCAAGTGCATCCACTGTTCTTTCTGCAGCTGGCTTAACTTCTCCCCCTCATGGTGGTGGCTCACATTTTGTTTGTGTGGGTCAGAGCTCACTTCTGTCTAACTGAATGTGCAAATGTGAGCTTTGGCCTGGCAGTCTGGTCTGTTTGGCTGCAGGGAACGAAAGGACCAGCCACCACTTAGATACTACATAGTGGGAGTCTGCTTTGGTAGAGCAAAGGAAACAGATGGAAGTGCCTATAGGGCTGCATATCAGGGAATGTTAATCATTCTTCAGCGGTTGCTGCAGGGGAGTGCTGAGCACCCTGGCGGGGAGGACACGGGCTTCCTCCTGGCAAAATGAATGTCGTGATCCATGCAGCAGCTGGCACAGGACTGGGGGTGGGGGGAAAGAGGGAAAGCTTCTCTCTTAAAGATTATGGCACAGAACTCGCCTGTCTTATTCCATTCACTAAAAGCTGCACCGTCAGTCTGTAATATACTGGCCAGCCTGCAGGAGACTTTTGCAAGTCCATATTAATGTGCTCTCTTTTTGGGAGGTCACAGAGGTGGCAACAACAGTCAGTGCAGGCAGCAAGATTAACTTTGATTCCAGGGAAGGGATACTCTTGAGTTTTAGGATCAGAAGGCAATGAGCTCTAGTCTGTAGCTGGGGTCTACACACCCTGGGTTTGTGACCCGTGGTTTTGTTAACGATTAATCCTGTTCAGTGTGGCAGTTGTTAAGTGCCAGCCACAAATGGGGCTCCTTTGTGCTAGGCACTGCACAGCTCAAGTTGTGTCCCAATGAGCTGCAGTGTGAAAAGGTGAAACAGGTGTGGGGCATGTGAAGGAGCAGAGAGCACAAGCAGAGCAAACACAATGGCAGCAAATGTCACATTGGTTCCAGAATTTTTGGAGAGGATTAGCTGAATGGAAAGGACAGTGATGGGCGAGGGGAACCTGGAAGGCATGGGGTAAGGCAGGGAGAGGAAGTTTTCCAAGCCTGGGGTGGAGCTGAAGTGCAGACATTGTGAGGATGAACAGGGAGAGGGTTGAAGCAAAGAGCCAATGGATACAGGTCCTGGCCTCAGCTTCTTTTGCAGCTGCTCCTACCGTCTGAAGTCTCTAACTGCTGTCTGGATTCCTCCCCCAAACCCACAGAGGTGGGGTGAGGTCCAGTTTAATTACTTGTTAATGCAGAACATAGCCCTGTTTTAGGTATAAGGGCAAAGTGCCTCCTAAGGGACTCTATTTGCAGTGTCTTGCTGGGCTAGGGGGCTGTCACTGTCCAAGACAGGTACTTCGCTGCATGTATAAGATGCTTTTTTACTGATTTTTTTTTTTTTTTATTAACTGTTATTTAACTGGCATTTCTCTTTTGCTTTGGGGAAATCTGGATTGTGCTTTTTTTATATGTTTAAAATAAACAGGTATTTCAGTCTGTGAGTTGCACCTGCCTCAATAGCAGGGCCTTGTCTCTCGAGAGCCCTCTCTGCAATTCTCACCTGCTTGTGCACATCAAGCCCTGGTGTCTCTGTTCACGTTGTCCTATGTCCTTATACTAAATCTTCTTTAGGTAAGACTTGGTCCTGCATACCTGCTGTAGGGCTAAGCTCTCAGCAAAAGAGTCACACTCCAGATTATATTGAACCACTAAGTGATAAACTTCTTGCCTCCATTTGTCAGGGGCTGGCATCTTCCATTTACAAAACTGTTTTTCCAATGCCCATTAGTTGTTTTCAGGAGTTAACATAGCAGGGGGCAGGACGGCTCTCCAGATTACAGACTCCTAGAGCCTCTCTATACCTGCAGGCAGGTAGTGCATTAGATCCCATCGTGTCTTATTGCCAGTGCAGAGGAAGCCTAACCCTGGGCTCCCCCTGCACTGGCAAGAAGCAAACCCCTGGAATTAAAAGCTGAGGGGCTCTAAGCTACCCAATGCACCCTTCAGGCTGAGAGATGCAGCTGCTGCAGCCTCCCAGCCTTGGGGATGCATACAACCCCTGGGGCTGGGAGATCGTGGCAGCTACGGTTCCAGCTCGGAGAGGCACAGTACAGGAACCCAGTGTCTGCAGCTGCGGGATTATGTGGGGTGCTGCTGGGCCCCAGAGTGGGAGCTGCTGGGGCTGAGTCCCCTCAATTGCAGGACTCACAGCCCTGGCTGGGCATGGTGCGCCCCTGGAGCTGGGAGCGCAGGCAGCTGATAGGGCTCCCAGCCGCAGGGGTGACCCTGCTACATATGCAAATTAAAGCTCTGTACCAACCAGCAAGAAATTTAGCATGCATTTTCGAGGTCTAACTTTTTATAGCTTTTGGAGCTCTTTATGGCTGCTTTGCACATGTCACTGGTCTCAAGGGAAATATGCAATTAACTGGTTAATTGCGTGATACCTGTGATGTGTAGAGGGGGTCAGAGAAACGAATGGCTGAAAGGGCCCTTCAGAGGTCATTTAGTCCAACCCGGTGCCAGAGGTAGGATCATCCCTATGCGGTGAGATACGGTTTGGATATCCCAGCATAGTCTTGAGGAGAATGAATTTCTGCCAAACTTGGTATATCACGATGTGAAATGGTTACAGAAACAACAACCGGCTCCTTCACTTCAAGGGTCCTCTGAATATGAAGCCTTAGATTTTTTTTCCCCTTCCCTCTACATTTATATTCTCAGTTTAAGCTTTTCTTATCTAGTCTTAGGGGGCCAAAGATCATGGCTCAATAGGACTACTTTCTGTTTCAAATCTTCAGGCAGAACTAAAAATCCTAGCTTTAAATTGCTGCAGCACGTTAACCCCATAAATCCCAGACCTCTGCACATTCCCTGCCTAGCCATCTGCACCTCTGGTGCAAGAGAAACCATTTGGTGTCCAGAAAACCCACCTGAGAGCGAGAAACTAGAAGTGCTCCATCTCTCTTTTTAAAAAGAAAAAAAGGTTAAGAGGTCATACATGCTTATACAAAGCTCTTTAATCAAAGGCAAAACAAGATCCACTGGCTGGAACTTGAAGTCAGCAAAGTTCAAACTGGAAATAATGTATGGTTTTGAACAGCGAAAGCAATTATCCACCAGGAAGCTCATTGAGGAGCATAGTGAATTCCCTATCACTTGGGGTCTTTTAATTGTGAGTGGATGTCTCTTAGAGATGCTCTCTGGACCAGATGCAGGAATGGGTGGGTGGATTTCTGCGGGCCGGTGTTAGACGGGAGGTCAGTGCAGCTGGTCACTACTGTGCCCTCCGGCTTTGAAATCTATGACTCTGAGAGGCAAGGCACTTCTGCTGTCAGTGCAGTTATTCTTATGCAAAGCTCTTAAAATGACTTGAAAGCCTTGCCATATTACCCTGCCAAGTTATATTAAACCGCTGAAGGTTACGGTGCACTCCCAGTATTGAGCTAGTGTTACACCCTGGTGAAGAAAGCTCTAGTTTGTTCACTGCTGACAATTGGCCAGCAGCCAAGGGCCAGGCTGTCCGCTTTCTCCAAACACCTGTACCTCCATGTTTCCTAGTTGTTAAGGGCTGGAAGGGACCTTACAGATCATTGGGTCTAGCCTCCCTGCACTTGGGCAGGAAAGGCTGCTGGGATCAGAAGACCCCAGCAAGATGGGCGTTAAGCTGGTTTTTGAAGATTGCCCATTTGTTCAGCAGACTGATTAGGATGCTCATGGGCTCTTTCAGGCATCCTTGATAAAACTTTTGCTGCTTATGACAAAGAATAGAAAGAATCGAATTTCCACATTAAAAACATGTATTGTGCAACGATATACAGTCGGGTGCAGAGCATGGACCCGAGTGGACACATGCATTTGTGCATGCACAAATACACTTATAACATGACAGCTGAGCTCGGAGAAGAAGGATGACTTCAAGAGGTCTCGTGCTGACATCCGTCCGAGAATGAAGAAGCAGAAGGTTAACTCAAATCCTACTTCTGCTGTACGCTTTCTTTGTGATAAAAAGAAAGTGCTCCATCAGAGGCACGCTGAACGTCCAGTATCTCAGGCGCTGCACTCCCATTTCAAAGTTTACTCAACCAATAAATCATCCCTTGGCTCATACGCCATTAACCAATAATTCAAGGCTGGAAACCTTCAATCAAGTGTGATTAAAGAACTCTGGCTGAATGGCAGGGAGATAAGTTTTTCTAAATGCCAGCAGCAGGATCTGTTTACACAATAAATCATTACTCTGATAAACTGCCCTTAACTAATAATTCCAGATGGGGCACTTTAAATCAAGCCCCGTGACTTGGCAGAACTGCTGCAAACTGTCAATAACCAGGATGACTGTTTTATTACAAACTGTAGCCGTACGGGTAGGATTTGAATGAGGCTGTCTTTTTTTTCCTATTTAGAGTACTGCAAATGTACAAGATTAAAAACAATATAGGAAGCCCTTTGTAGGTTCACAATTCACAGGAGCATAGGTGCAGTCGGTGCAGCTTACTGCTATTGTGCCTACACACAGCCCGCAGAACCTCAGCAGCGATCAAACCCCTGATCCTTAACCAAAAGCACAGACCTATATCCCTTGAACTAAAGGAGGACTCCTTTAACTCAGGGAAAGTAAAGGGCTGCATATCCACCGGGAACAGCCATTAGAGGCAGTCACCATTGCATGCAGTATGTGTCTAGTCTAAAGTAGCAGCTATGGTGCCTTCCATTCAAGGATTTCAAAGCCCTTCATATACACTGTCCTCATTTAGGTTCCCATCACCATGGAGAGGTCTGGAAGTCTAGTTTCCATTCTCTAAAATGGGGACAAAGGCCTAAGTTACCTAGGAAGTCTGCAACAGAGCAGGGAAAGGAGGTGGGCTCTTCGCTTTAACTACATGACCTTCCATTCACCTTTAATACTCGCTAGAGCAGGTGTCTTTTTAATGCTACCGTTTAGGGCCTGACCTTTCATCTATATGAGATAAATACAGGCTCTGCTACTGCAGGCTCCAAGCCCCTCCGTATCTCTAGTGTATTTCTTCTGGCCCCAAACAAATGCTATTATCCCTGTTTTACAGACGAGGAGCTGGTGCATGATGAGATTAAATGAAGTGCTCAAGGCCAAAAGTAAAGGACCGAGCCCCCAAACCTCCAGGGCAGGCTTTCCCTCAAGCCTGTCAGTTGTGCAATTACCTGGGCAAAATACATTCCTAGCCTGCTGTCAAGCATTTGTGATCACAGACTGGGCAATTTCACACCTAAATACGCACTGCCAGTTAATCTGTGCATGCAGCTGTGGTAGCAGCCCATTCAATGCGAGCACAGGATTAGGGGCTTAATTTATTTGAACACCCATCTTAATATTTTTTCCAAGTGCCTATATACCCCTTGCTAGTGATGGGAAAGTTTTCATCTCAAGATCCCAAATTATGCTGCCAACACCTGACTGCGTAACCTCCTCACCGTGCAGGGAGAGGTGGTGAACATGCATCATCCCCAGTGCGGAGGCAGAGTCAAGTGGAACGACTTGTCCAAAATCAGACGGGAAAACAGAACGAAAGAGAGAACCCCCCAGAGCCTGGTCCCCGCTCTAAATCCGAGTCGGCTCGCCTTCCTTTGTCAGTCACTGCGTGGATTTGACTGAGATGGCATTCGCTCTCAAAAGGGTGTGAAGGAAGCCTAAATTAGCCCATTAATCTCCTACTGGCTTAAAAACTAGAAACATCTGCTCAAGTCATGAGCGACTTTTTTAGCCGAATTTGGCAGCAGGGGAGCCCAAGCTGATGAGGTCTGTCGTCACCACTAGATTACTACAATCAAAAAGGATTATTTGGAGGCTTTAAAGAGACACAATGATTAATAACCACTGAAAAAGAGGCATAAATCAGGGCATACCTCACCTAAACTGCACATTTGCATCAATCACACTTTTCTAGACATGACTGCAGGAAGCCATTCAGTAAATGGTCCTTAATCATGTGAGACTCAGCTAGAATCCGGGGCTAGACACATTTGTGGGTGTCTGGAGGCAACACGTTTTCTTGCATCACATGCCACTGGTACATGCATCCCTACTGGAAAGATGCCTCTGTCGGTCTCTAGGATCCTGTCAGCACCCTGGCTGGCGTCATTCTGCCTCTGATCGGTGATAATGATATAAACCATTAGCGTCCTCAGTTCTGGGTGAATTTTTTTTTTTTTTAATATCAAACACGAAAAACTACCGAAACTCTCAAGTTCAGACCCCTGCCTCCCCTTGCTTTTGAAACATAGGGCTGCGTTTCGGTAGGCCTTATTCAACTCTTCCTGAAATACTTCAATGTCTCGCCATTCAGATCTACAACATTCGTATTTGTAAATGCTTCAAGACACAATTATTTTTTTTTTGCAAGAACAAGAGTAAACTGGTGGGACTTTTTCTTGAACCTTTTGAATGCATTGCATTTTGAATGTATGTCCTTTTGACCATATTGCACTGATTCATCTTGTATCTCATACCTCTGCCTTTAGCTAGTAGGAGAATTCTGGTTCCATGGGCGTGTTAACCTTGGAAAATGTGCACACATGTGGATGCAGCATTTTCCTGTGCGAGGACCAGCCTGATCTGTTTCAAAATCTGCTTTATGGGGATTATTGCTGCTGGACTAAATTAGCTAGCACTTCTATGGCACTTTTCATGTTCAGAACTTAAAACTAATTTGCACATTATCAAGCATCGGATGAATCAACCTGCCTAAGTGAGTAAAATAGGACCTCAGCCTTCTCGTGTCCCACTCGGGTGTCCCTGGCAAGGAAGATCATTGCAAAACAGTCCCAAGCAGGAAAGTTAGAGTGAGAAACAGCTTCAGAAGGAATTGCTTTGGAGGCAGACCAGATGATGCTAATGAGAGAGTTCATAAGATTAATTGCAAGATGGCTCAATGAGAAAGGGGGCTGAGAACTGCTGTGCATTCAGGCAAAGAATCTGTATGCAAGGAAGTAGAGCAGGGTGATCAAACCAAACCCTTCAACAAGCAGCAATGCCTGGGGGTGAGTTAGAGCCAGTTGTGCTTGTTACCAAACCACAGGAAGGGAGAGGGATATGGGGCCTGATCAAGCCCATAGGACTGGGGCTAAGGGATCACAGCACTGATTGTCCAGCAAATGCAGAGACAGGGTGACTGCATGGGGCCACAGGGTTGCTGAAGCCATGCTTTAAACTAAGTGATTTCATGGCTCACGATTTGTAAATGCTAGTGATGGACTAGGGTATTTCAATTACCTGTGCACAGTGAGGGGTCTGATCAAGATGCCTGTGAAGCCCCATTACTGCTGGTCCCTGCTGTGCTCCAGTCTGTGGGAGTCCCAGCAGCACAAACATTTATCTCTGCACAATCTTCATCTGTGTCTTTGTTTTGTCTCATTTATAAAATCTTACTGAAGAGTAAAAGGACAGGCAATCAGGCAGGGGGAAATTAAGTGTCTTAGGACCACACTCTTCCCTTTGTGCTTTAAAACAGCCAGTAGAGAGCAGGCCAAAGTCATTCATCAGACTCTTCCACACCTTCATTCAAAACCCAGGAGTGTCAGACTGCATCAGCATCCTGGGCTCTAGCTCTTACTGGAACATATTTTAAAGCTAGAGAGATCTAGGGTAAAAATTACAGATGTACGTAAGGAACTTATAAGCCTAAGTCCCACTTCTTAAAACGACAAAGACTGTTAGATCTTAAGTCTTACAAACGTTCATAGGAGTTAGGCTCCTGTGCATTTTAAAAGTGCATTTTAAAAATCTTTTTAGAACTAAAAGCCTTGGGAACTAGAGAATTATCTGCTCAAGGAGAGCTTCTGTTCTGTTCACTGTCATTTATTCAACTTACGAGCTATTTATACATTTCATTCCCAACACCTTGTGTAGAATTTCCTTGGAGGACGACCTCAGCCTCTCATGGGTTGATGACCTCTCTCAGCTGTGTCCTTTCAAGCTTAAGCACACACAACTTGAAGCATGCAAGCATGCCTTCAATGGAAGTAAATGAGTGATCTACCTGAAGTCAATGTGACTACTCATGTATTTTCGGTTAAACAAACTCATGGCTTAATAGCCTGAAGCCCTAGAAGAGTCCATAGGAATGAGGTCCTCCTGCCTGAAGCTTGTCTTCTACCTGCCTGTCATGGCTATGGCAAAGACAGAGGATCTTCCAGTGGATTCAAGCTGCCATCACAAGAGGAGGAATTTTAACGAGATCTTTATACACCAATCTGGGGTCATTGTCTTCCCTCTGAAGAAGCCATTTGTCCTGATTAAGGCATTACTACAAGTCATTCAAAGGGCAAAAGGATGACAGGAGGTTTTTAAAGAAAAGGGTGAACCAGGTGCTGGATAGGCTATAATTAGTTCCCTCCATTAACATCTTAACTGTTGTCATATTTCATTGTCCTAATAATTAAACACTTAATAACAGTGTTGGATTAGCATTAAAAAAACTCCCAAAAAACTTCGACCAAGCTGTGGATGTCTCAAGGTTTTCCGATAGCAAGCAGTGAGCAGACTTGGCAGGGACTGTGCTAGTGGCAAAGTTTCACAACTCAGTGCAAAAGCCATTTAGCACCTTTAAAGAAACTGGAAATGGGCTTTTTCCTTTTTATTCATTTTTTCCATGTGTGCTGGTGCTGAAAATTGAGAATAATGAGAGAGTTATTAAAAATGTGGCTTCAGCTTAGCCTGTAATTGCATTCTGATTGCAGAACTGGCAAAAAGGGAGGTGGGAGAGGAGTGGGGGGGGAATGGAGGGTGGAACATCACTTCCCCCTGTACGCTCTGTCTGACTCCTATGGTTCCCACCTGTTAGTTTTGTTATGTATTTGAGATGTAATTGGCTTAGGGCAGAAGCCGGAAATTTCCAGCTGATGATGTACAAGCTGAGCATCTCCATTCAGTCCCCAGCATCTACCTTCCAAATCGGCTTTGGATGCTTGTCCCCTGATTGGCCTTCCTGGTACTAAGGTTACAACCGGTACTATAGTGACAACACATATGCCTGGGACCTCAGTGCACAGATAATGCACACGTGAACTGCAAATGAGCTGCCTGGGTAGATGTTTCATCCTACCCTGTGTTAATTTGTGGGAGCACCATGCTCCCACAGAAAGGGCAGGGAAGAAGCAGCCAAGAGATTGTGGCACTGGCTCTGGGCAAGTGAGATGGGATGCAGCAGATGGCCTGTGCAAAACCTTTAGAGTGAAGTTACACATTATACATAGACCATACTAAGCACACTTCAAATATGAGCATCTGTAGGTTATAGTTCATTAACTCATGCTAAGTGCCCACCACTTTAGGCAAGGGCTAACTCTGGGGTATGCTACCTAGCTCACGTTGGGGTAAATTTACTCAGCTCCAGGGAAATCAAAAGAGCAATTTTCAGTTCTCCAACATCTTTCCCACCACCATCTTGCCCAGAGCAGGGATAGAGCCCAGATGTCCTGGCTCCTCAGCACATCCCTGCTCACCAAGCAGCGGTATGAACTCTTAACACGTGACTGCTCCCAGCACGTTCTAACTTGAACACTGCTTGACATTTCACAGATTTAGTACGGTCTAAGTGCAGCGTGACTGTACCCTCACTCTTCTACGCTCACCTGACTCCAGAGGCCTGGCATGATGACCTTGATCTGATCCATAGCAATTCAGAGGGAATTTCCTACTACTAGCGCTTGATTATGTCAGGTCTAATTATCTTAACCTGCCTTAACAGCAATCAGCCTGCATGTGTGCTACTGAGATGCTGGTAGACAAGGTTCTTTGGGTAAATCTGATATCTTTTATTAGACCAACTCAAACAGTTGGAAAAATTCTTCTTTGCAAGCTTTTGGGTACAATTACCCTTCATCAGGCAGAGGAGTGTCTGCGGATGGTCTGTGCTCTTTCTGGATGGAGTAGTAAAGCAGCCAGAGGCCAGTACATATGCAAGAAACTGCAGCCTCTGGCTGCTTTACTGTTCCATCCAGGAAGAGCACAGACCATCTGCAGATGCTTCCTCTGCCTGACGAAGGGTATTTGTACCCAAAAGCTTGCAAAGAAGCATTTTTCCAACTATTTGAGTTGGTCTGATAAAAGATACCAGATTTACCGAAAGAACCATGTTGGCTTATGTCCTTAGACCAACACAGCTACAACCTACAGCACTGAGATGCTGAGCAATTCTCAAGAAATAGAAGGCACTTGGCAGACATACCCTGAAGATACTTTTTGCCCATCTTGTGCTGGATTGTTGCTTGACTTGTTGGCACCCCCAGCTGGATTCTGTTTGCCCTTCTTGCCCTGAGAAGCAATAGTTCAATCCCAGGTTCACAAAACTCCTTTTACTTCATGGATGTCTTTCTCTGTTTGATACACTTTTTGAGCATCCCCTTGCCCTGCCAGCAGTGCAGCTACTTGCTTGCAGCATACAATGCCCTGATATGCAAGTATATAAAACAAGAAGTTCTAAGAAATGAAGGAAGCAATGTCTCCAGCAGCACAGGACTTCTCAGTCCTGCGGCAAACCTAAAATTTCCCACAGCACATTCAAGATGACTCTATTCTTCACCACCTTCATCACCAGAGCAGCTGAACCCAACTAACATCTATCACACATGGTTCGTTCCCTCGCTCAGCTTCTCCCTGGTTGAGCACCCAGTGATTTGGAAAACATCTGGGGTTGGACCAAAGAGATGTTCGGTGACAAAATGTGCTGTAAATATTATGAAACTGGCATCTTTTCTCAATGCTCAGCTGTGCAGAATATATCGAAATAGCTGGAATCACTCACTCTTAGCCATTTTTTGTAGAACATTGATTATTCATAAATGCTGAATAGGATAGCATTATTAATATTTCACTACTATTTTCCTTTGTTCTACATTCTAGAAAATAAGGAAAGAAACTACTTTAGGGATTGAATTAGAAAAAATTTTCAAGGCACAGATTGTTTCTGATGGAGGAAGCAATTCAGAAACTATCCAGAAGATGGTGGAAGTAAGCCAGGTATGGAGTCTACAGGAGCAAGCCGAGAAAGTGAAGGAAGAACAATCACAACTGTTGAGTTTCACAAGGAACCGCTCTACAAGCAATGTATTTAGCGGTTAGAAGGTAGTCTGGGGTGTGTGGCTTTTTCTTGGGCACAGTCTGTCTGCTCATCTGCATCAAGGGAGGAAAAGCCGGGTTAATGGCTTTATTAGTGCGCAGAACCAAGAAGACAGGCAAGAAGACCATCACATTTTTATCTTTACCAGCTATTTGTGCTATGTGCTTGTCTTTGACTTCATACATTTCCCAAAGATCTTTCTAGTTGTCTGCATATTTCTGGGCAGCGGAAGTTAGATTGACATACACAAAGTGTGTTTCTCTTTTCCTCTTAGCTTAGTGTTGCTCAAATTGGGGTACTGCAGAGGACTTCTGGAGGATACAGGAAGGAAAAAAGGTAAGGGAAGATGTAAACAGAGGAAAAGTAAGAAAGAAAAAGTGAAGAAAGGCTCCAGTCTCTCTCTGGTTGCAGGAGGGGCTGCAGAGGAGATGCTGTGACACGAAGTGTTACGTTTTTGCTATTCATAGCAGGGAATCACAGAACAAGCCAATATACTTAAAAGGGGGTACACAGCCTAAAGGAGTCTGAGACGTACCGCTGCTCCACTGACTTGGTTCCCTTCTATTTGCTATTTTTTTAAGGCGTGACTTCTCAAAGAGCTCCCCAAAAGTGCAGTGCTTCTGAGAGAACCCATTTACACAAGCAAGTTACCACGTGTAAGCCAGTGTGCAAATGTTCACATGTAAACTGCTGTACATGCCAACATGCTTCTCTCATTCTAGGTGCTTTACAAATACCTTCAAGAAGAGAGGTGATGTTCAGCACCATGCAGGTCACTAGGTCACCAGGCGATGCTGGTCCAGAGTTTGTCGAGTAGAGGGCACTTTTCCCTTCATTTTGGACATTTAAATCAGTAGCCAATGGCATTAAGTAGACACCGGATTGTGTAACGCTGAAGCTCAGCAGAATGCAAGCATGCTCTGAATCAGCTTGGACTTGCCAAGGCAGACTCTGCTGCTTGCATGCGCTTGGGCTACCACACAGGAGTGAACAAATGGGGAAATGCAATTACACAAAGAGTCCCACTGGGACTTGGGTTCAAATCCTGATTAGGTTGCAAGTGAAAATGAGCGTGGTGGTCTTTATCCTCACCTCTGTTTTTCCATTAGCTTGCAATTTGCCACAGTTCGCCACAATTGGCAGCCTCTGCTTACGAAAAGCTAAGAGCTGGATTAGCAGGTTTGCTGCAGGTCAGGATTGAAATGCGAGGGCTGAGCTGCGCAGGGAGGTTTGCACATGGCTGGCTAGGCATCTCGCACATTTCTAAGCAATGAATCCCTTCCAAGGAGACGAGAAAGGAAACGAGGCTGGGGACTGGAAAGGATAAAGATGCTAAATTGTAGGAAAGGGAAAGGCATTAACCATTTGATTCACTCCATTTGAATTAAATATGGAGGGTGGGAGAGGGTCCTACACTCTGCTCCACAGCTGGGAAAAGCTGTGGAGAGGCAAGGAGGATTCAAGAGGCCAGGCCAGGGGGTCCATCTTTGCTTCAGAGGACAGAAACTGTCTCATGCACAGGGGCCGGCTGGGGAACCAAAGGGCCCAAGGATCCTTTGGAGTGGGGAGGATACAGCCATGAGCTGCTTTGCAGGTGGCTCATGGGGTTGAGGGGGGCCTGATTCTGGTACACGCAGACCTTCCCCCTGCCGGGGTAGTTTACTGCACCGCTGCGTTCACCCAGTGTATAAGGGAACCCAGACTCCGCAGAACTGCGTCCACTTGCACTTTAGCCTGCCATGCAATTCCAGCATTGGGATACTGACTGCAAGCCAAATGGGAGAGGTTTGCAAGTATATTGATGCAACATTTTACCATTACCCATCCCTTGGTATCCAAAAGCCTCTTTGGGAGGGAAGTAGTAGCATCCCCATTTCACAGGCAGAGAACCAAGGTACAGAGGAGCAACCAGCCTTGCCCATGTCTCAGCATAGCCTCTTGGAGAACGCATTTCTGCCGAACCTGGCACATGACCGTGTGACATGGTTATAGAAACAACCACTAGTTCCTTCACTTCAAGGGTCCTATGACACAGGGAGACGGAAACCAAGGTCCCCATGTCTTAGAATAGTTCTTTAGTCCCCAGAACATCCTTCCTAACAATACCTGAAAGTCCATTAATTGTAAGCTTGGCCTGTCAGCTCTTTGGGGCTGGGATCATTTCCTCTGCTTGGCATTTGCTCAGCCCCTAGCACAAAGGCTCCTAGTTGCTACTGCTATACAAATGACAAATTAGGCACTTCCTTGCCATTCGTGCCTTTGAAAACCTGCCTGGTGTGTTTTGCAGGCTTGATGTGAAAGCATATTTTGTCCTCCTATTTGCCTCCTGTCTTGAACGGTCTCTCAATTCCCTGTGATAGGAATCTCAGAGCAAAATAAGAAAAATGTTTTCTGCTTCTGTATATTTGGTTCGAGAGACTCATGCCATGGCCAGGGCTATTATAACAACACACCAACTCTATCCAGTTCAGCCTGTCATCTGGCCAAGAATGCCGGTTAGATTAATACACGCACCATCAGTCTATTTAATTGAATCACATTTAGAAGAGACCCGGAAAAGAATGAAAGGTGATTGTGGATGTTGTATCAACAAATGTTCCAAAGAACACATTACACATTTTTACACAACAAAGCAGCAGCGAGCGCATTATAAGGCACCAACACTCACACTTGTATCTAGGAAAGAGCTAACAAAGAAATGGCTTTTAGTATAGAATCCAGAGTGTATTCAGGCTCCTGAAAAGCTGCTGACACAGGCGGTAGCTGATGGAAAACCAGCAGAACCTGTCATCTCCATGTTATATTATTGACAATATAAAGGGTATTTTCATTTAGAAATACGTTTTAAAGTGGTAGCGATGAGCGAGTCCCTGTTTTTGAAATCTATTTGTGCTTGAGAGAATTTCCCATTCGAGGGCCAGATTCTGCCTTCCTCTTTTCTAGAATTAATCAGGACTGACTCCATGAGAACCAGTGGAGTCAGGTGGTGTAAATGGGGGCAGGGGAATCGTATCAATACCATTTTCTTGGTCAAAACATCCCTGACGGCGTGAATATGCCAGTGCACTTATTGCTGCCAGCATTATAGAGACGGAGCCCAGTTGCCTCCTTGAAGGCAGGATACTTGGGGAGGAGTACCTTTAGAGGGAGACAAGCATACTGAGTTGGGGGGAAGGAGGGGCAGTTCAGCGAGCTTTACAAATGATGGCACAAGCTGAAGGAAGCGCAGCTCTTACAAGCTGGGCAGAACAAAGCAGCCTCCCTTGGCAATTTCTTATGTGCCTGGCCCTGGCAATCTCACTACAAAAATAGATCACATCGAGTTGGTGTTATCGACGAGGAGAAAGATCAGGAATCCTGGAGTAACACACGCAGGAACAGCCTGCAATCAAATTCACAAAGGGCTAAATTATGCCTGTTCGATCTACCACTTCCCTGGGGAAAGTGCCCTGCTTCAGAAGCCAAGACACATTGAGTGTGGACACACAGTGTTTGCTCTGCTCCAGGTTGCACAGCTTACAGCAGCGTTAGTCGCTCCTCTCCAGTGTAGTTACTCCTCCGTAAGTGAGAAATAACTACACCCTGGTATAAATCACACTCGTGTGCCTGCTCCTGTCAGTCATTTCATTCTGAGGTTGCCCTTGCCCTAGGCAAACCATCTACCCCGACCACTTCGAATAGGTCTATTCTATCCACAGCAGCACATAGCTCATGCAGAAACAATAAGCCCTATGGATATGCCTTGGAAATGGGGCAGCAAGGATGGGAGGCACTTCAAGTGGTCTATCTTGAGCATACTGGAAGAAACCTGACTTATTATGGACACTGGTGTTGGGGATCCAGTCTCTGCGAAGAAGAAAGTTTCCTGGGGAAGCACACAAAACCCCTGAATTCCCCCATTGCCTGAGGGTGGGGAGGGGAGAAACACCATACTTCCCTCTCGCCTTTGCTCTGCCCCGACCCCTCTTCGAGCCCTGTCCATCCTTTTGGGAGTAACCGCACCTTTGCATGGGCTGCACAGAAGGGGAGAGCTTCCCCTTCTCCCTGCCCTGGTCTGTCCCTGAATGCCCACTGAAGTGCTGAACTAACTAACTCTAGGAAATCAAGGAGAATGATCTCATTTCACCCCTCTGCAGTTCTTATACACATCAGCTGCCTCCAAAGCAGGACAGCCGAGGATCACACCCATGTAACAACTGCAGCAACCCACTCACAGTGCAAGATCGCACTGCCCATTAGGGCTTGGTGAAGCTTCGGGTGGTGATTTGATTCGGAGGAGATTCGGCCCGATTCGGTGGCCAAATCTCTGAATCCAAATCAAATTGGGGGACCAATGAAAAAGTCTGAATCAATTCAAAGCTCTCCGAATCTTTGGAAAAGATTCGGAGAGCTTTGATGATTTGGGCAGTCCCCGGTGGCTGCAGCAGGGAGCTGCAGCCAACCTCAAACTGGTAAGTACCAGGGTGGAGGAGAGGGGGCTGGGGGTGGGGACTCCTGCCAGCCCTCATCCTCTCCCTGCTCCCCCCAGTGCCTCTGGCCCTTACCCAACCCTCCCCCCACCACGGCTGCCCCTGCCTGTCCCAACTCCCGGTGCTTTAAAGAAAAGCCCCCACTCACCAGATGCTGCCGAGCCGGGGGGGGGCAATCCCTGTTGTTCCCCACTGCCCCACACTGTATGGGGTGCTCTTCCATGAGCCCCCCAACCCCCCTCACTCTCCCAGGCCCCCCATGGCTGTCCCACCTGCCCCAGCTACAGCCTTTTAAGAAAAAAAAAATGGAGAAAAGCCCTGGGACCCACCACTCCTGCAGCAGCCTCGGGGCTTTGGGGCACTTGTGCAGAGTCCCCCACGTGGCATGGGGCAGTGGAGGGCAGAGGGGATTGCCCCCCAGAGTCCTGGCCTGGGTGATTTGGAGATTCAGAGATGCAGGAGCAGATGGATCTCCCAATCAGATTCAGCCGAACTGATTCGGGACGGGGATTCGAATCACCAGGTAGAATCACAGTTCCCCGAATTGGCCAAATCCAAATCAGAAGTGAATACTAGCCACTTTGCACAGGCCTACTGCTCATCCAACATACAGAACAGGGTTTAAAGGCCTTGCTGAATCACCAGCAAATATGAAGGGCTTAATTCTGGTTGTTCTCACTCAAGCCTCATGTGACCCCTTGGTGAAATACTCTCACATGAGAGGATTAGGCAGAATTAGTCCTGTACCATGAAAAGGGTGCTGTTCTGCAACAAGAGGCCTGGATGCATTTCCCTTCTCTCTTCTCCATGTGATCTTATGCATGTCTCTTAGGGGCATGCATATTAGAAAAGTTTACAGGTGCCTAATTCCCACCCAAATTAAAGGGTGGTAAGCATCTAAATGCCTTTAACAACATCCAACCCTTAGCCAGCCTGTGCCTCCACTTCCCCTCTGTATAATGGGGAGAAGAGCTTTTTTCCGCTGTACAGGCGTGTTATAAAGGTAACTACATTAGACAACTCTTGTACCAGAGCAGAATCCACACAAGTACGTGAGAGAGAAATGGAAGATATCCCTGCACTGATGCCACATTGATGCGCTGAATAAATATTGTCGTTAGGTGTTTTGCAGTATTCAGGTTTATGATCCAAATGAAAATGAAGTGCAGAAGATATTTTTAATGTGCTGAATAAATATTCATCAAGATATGTGAGGTTTTTTTTTTCAAAACTAAACACCCAGAATGTTATAGATACTCTGCCCTTTCATGCAAGAAAGCTAGTTGCTCGGGGAGAGAAGAGGAGGACTGCCAATCTTCTACAAAGCAATAGGGAATTTTGCAAGAAGGAAATTACCAGGACCAAATCCAGCTTGATTTACTTATGTGATTAACTGCATTGACTAAAGGATAATAAAAGTGCTCAGCAACTCTGAAAAATAAATGTCCTGAGTTTAGATACTGAAGTGGTTACCTATAAACATCCAAGTTGGAAAAGTCACTTGCCCTATGCCATACAGAGCATGTCTATGAATGCAGTTAATGTGCTTGAATAAACTCTGACACCATTTGCAATGGAGTTTATTGCTCCTGGGTGCATCATGTACACATGTGCCCAGGGCCACAGCACATTGAGCCAGGGTAGCACAGTCCCAGCTGGCAGGAGGCGCAGGGGGTCAGCCTGCCAGCCTGGGGCTGCTCCAACCTGGCTCAAAGTGTTGTGGAGGGGCTGGCTGGGGTAGGAGGGTGCTGCAGTGCAGGGCTAGCTGGCAGGTAGCACCTTCATGCCCCAGCCATCCCTGGTCACTGTCTACACATGCGGTGCGGTGGAGTAAATAACCCTGCTGTAGGATAGTACTTGTATTGGGCAGTACGAACCTATGGCAGAGTTAATTAGTTTACTCCAACCTAATAGCTCCACATGTGTAGACAGTGATGCTTTACTGCAGAACTAATTAGGCAACTCCACAGTAAACATCTCATGTAGATGCCCCCACCGTGAAAGAGTGGCAGAAATAGAAGCAAAAAATTTGGTGTCCTGACTTAAAAATCTCACAGCTTTCCTGTCAAACTGCACTATACCTCATGGCAAGATTAACATCTGCTGTCTGCTGCTAACACAGCAATTATTTCCAGGAGCAAAGAACCCAGAATTTCATACAAATGCCTAAATCCTGCCTTAACATTCACTAATGCCAAGTTTTAAAAGAAGTCTTCAAATACTCAATACTCATTGATTATCTGGGGGTTAGGCACAAAAATCATAACCATGGTGTCAGGCAGATGGCATTACTCAGGACTAAATCTATCACTTCCAAAGCTCATGCCTCCTCCATTTACAACAGGTATCGTACACGTGAGAATATTGTTGGGTATTTGTCTCATGAACAAAACGCAGATCACCTTCCATGTATTTTCTGGGTTCCTGATCTCTTAGCTGAACGCAGGAGGAAAGAAAGTCAGATTATATCCATGATAATAGGTGAGAATGTAGATTCATTGCAGTTGGAATGAAACAGAGTTGTGGAAAGAAGAAACACAAAGGACTAAGGAGAGACACAATAGACTGGCTGGTTACTCGACATCTGAATTATAGCAATTACCCACCTACTCCTTTATCATTTTACAGCTCAATCCTGCTCACCTTAGGCAGGCAAAATGCCAAACTGAAGTCAATGGGAGTGTCACCTGAACGATGAAAAGAAGGTTTAAACCCTTCATGCACCACAAGCTCACGTGTCTTAACAAGAAGGCCAAAGCAGGGCACAAACTGCATTGATTTGCTGGAACTGCCAGTGTGGCCTGCAGGAGGAGAGGTGCAGATGGAGGACAGGAGCTGTGCACCTGATGTTCAGGAGTGGTAGTCATGGATCATTCTGCTCAGTACTGTACAACCATAAAACAAGATGATCCCATCCTCAGAGCTCACAATTGAGTATTAAGACAAGAGACAACAGATACATACAGATGTGGAAGTACAAGAAACAATGAAATACTATTAGTCATTGTGATAGTCTCAGCACATCCACAGCCCAACTCCTGTTGAGTTTTCTGTAGGCATTATCATGGCAAAGGAGAGTTTTAAGGAGGAATTTAAAGGAGGACGATCAGATAGCTTTGTGAATGAGCTCTTCTCACGGGCGGAAGAGAGCAGAGGTTGGCGAGATTGACATCTTTATCAGTGAAACAAAGGGCTGTGAGGAGGCAATGGAGAGCAGCCAAGAAATCATGGATGTTGACAGATCAGAAGTCATGGAATGGTGAACGACCGGATAGGAAGGCAGGGTCTGATGCTGAAGGAGACTGGAGAGGTGATGGTTAAGGAGAAAAGAGAAATCAGAGAGAAAGCCACATGTGATGAAGGCCAACTACAGTGAGTAGAAGAGTTGAAACAGTGCTGCAGACTGCATGAAGACGTGTTGGGAGAGGAAATGTCTAGCCACGGGGTTGGATGGGTCACCAACAGGGAAGCTGGTATCATCAAGGAGGACTGGGGGAGGTAGTGAGGAAAGGATGAGAGAGTCAGGAGTCAAAATCAGAAAGGAAAGCTGGTGGCAAAGAGCTGGTGGAGGGGGGCAACATGGAGGTGGATGGTTGAGGACAGACCTCTACTCTGGAAATCATCTGAAAAGGCTACATATGTAGGGAAGGAGTAGGAGCACAGTGGGGTAAATGGAGTCGTGGGGGAACTAGAAATACATCTTTGATTCTGGACTGCACACCTATGTCAGCAGCAATGAACATTTTTCTTAAGAAACACTAGTTATATTGGGCTACACCCAGTGGTCTTACTCAATGCTTAACTCACGCACAACTCCCCCAGATTTCAGTGCAAGATTGACCTGAGCAAACACCAAATGGGTGCATCAACACAAGATGCTGACTACACAGTAGCCTAATACTACTATGCAGTAGCATCATATGGCAAAAACCGCGATGCGATGCCACTGTGCAGTAGTATTAAGCTAGTGTGCAGTAGTGTCACAAAAAAGGTGTTCACTGGCCGCTATTGGACAGTAACTCAGGTTATTGTGCATTTATTTAGTACTTCTTTATGCAAGTATTAAATAAATGCACAGTAACCACTGCTGCAGTAGCATCTCATACAGATGTGGCCAGCTACAGAATTTAGCCTGCTGTTAACTTGGTTCTGCTCTGCAAATTTCTCTGTGTAGAAAAATGATATACTAAAAAGCATGTGTAATGGCAATCTCCCTTTTCAATGCAAACCAAAGGCCAGTTCCAGCTCTATTATAGCCAATGCCAAAGTTTCCACTGACTATCATGGCCCCAAACCAAGTAAATAGGATGGGATGTATGAATGGGATGTTCAGGTATCTCCTCTTCTGTGGACACTGTGGTGCCTGCTCTGTTAAGGGCAGTGAAAGTTGTCAGTACGGATCAAGAGGGAATAACTCAACAGGGACAGTGTGATAAACCCCAGAACTCTGCTCCCAGGTAGGACTTTCCTTTCTATCTCACGTTCAGCACACTGGCTCACATTGAAGAAGTGGGTAATTTTCAGCACCATGTATTAGGCAATAAGCACATCGTTCCTTTACTATTAATAGGCATCGCACAACTAATACGCTACTGAAAATTTACTTCGAGGGTCTGATTTCAATTTGTCAGGTAGACTCAGGCAAAGCCAGCAGCGACAGTCCTTGCTTCATCCATGACCACTTATGGCTCACCTCCAGAGCCTACGCTATTGTATATATTCTTTCATTATGTGCCTTAAAAAATGAAAAATAGGGCAGAAAATTGCAAGGTGAATGAGCTAATACATATCCCATTATAACATTCAACTGCTATACAACTGAATGTCTCCTATTTAATTATGAGGCAGCAGAGTCAGTACAGTGGAGTGATATTAATCATTGCGGTGCTGAGATTTTGTTACCAGGGTGGTTTTTTTTAAAGGGAAATTCTTCCTATATGTAAATTAACTTTGTCTCAGAGTGATTTCTTCACCACACCCCAATTCAAATACTTATAAAATATTTACAGGCATAATGTCAAAGGGGTAGTCTGGGTGGCAAGAGCTCACAGACATCACTACATTCTCCCATAACAACCCACGGCCATTTTTGTTTTGGCCATATTATAAAGTCATTAGATTCCCCCCCTTCCCCTTTACACATTTGCAAGTGTATTTTAGTGTTCATGGAAGTTGCCCTAGTGGCAACCCTGAAGTTTGAAGTGCTTTATTCACAGACCAGGTGCAGCAAGAATAATAGAAAAATAGGCTTTTATACCAGGCTCTTGACATCTCTGGAATTAGGGAGCAAAAGTGTGCTCCCGAGCCCCTTCTTCCCACTTCTCTGGGTCCTGTAACAAGCACAACTTGGCTGCATTGAGAAGCCTGATCCAGTCACTGCTCAAATGTGTCGACATGGTAGAATATATTCTTGCAACGTCAATGGAGAATATCCCAAAGTCAGCTGGGCCTTTATGGGCAGCTTGGGCCCAACATCCATATATGCCTGTTTTTTTTGCCAAGTCATGTGACAGGAAGAAATATGTACTGGAGGAACTAGAAAAGGTCCATTTGACTCTATCTTAGGGGACACAGGAGGAGTAGGAACAGTAGCATAATTAGTAGGGCAAGCAAGCAGAGCACCAGCCCCAGGCACCGATTAGACTATGAAGGAGTGCCAGATACCCGCCCTGGGAGCCTTTGCCATGGCAAGGACAGTCCTGTGCCCAACAGTGTATCTGGGGTGGGCACAGCAAATTCCCAGGCACTTCCTGCTCTGAGCCTGTCCATAGACTGATTAAAGAAGCCTGGAAAGGGCTGTCCCCAGAAAACTAGGGAAGGCCTCCAGCAAAGGCCTGAGAAAGGTCCACACTGGATTGGGAAACTACCTAGGACCTGGAAGAATTACTTTTTGGTCATAGAAAAACTTCTCCGAAGAGTGTTTTCAGCTTTCCTGGATCCTGTGAAAATTACACTGAAGAATCTGGGTAGCACTTGCCTCTAGATTTCAGCGCTTACCTTTAGCCCACAGATGGGCCATTGCACTACAAACTAAGCAGAGCAAGTTGTCTGAAAATGAACAAGTGACACAAACTGAGTAAAAAGAAATGACAGATGCAGTGTAATTAGGAGCATATTTATTCTTAATACTCACGGAAGGGATTCCATAAATCACGGTAGCTTCTAAGCTAAAGCCTAGTGAAGAGATACAAATATTGGGAGGAAAAAACCTGCCCAGCCTGGATTAGAAAATGCGAACAGAGCATGACAACTACATTTTTTTGAGTAGATAATTCTTCAGAGGGCAAACAAGCAAAAGCTCTCTAGCTGAAACATGCACAGCAATTGTGAACTTCTCTCACTAAGAATAAAATCTTCCTGATAACACAAAATGTAAGGAGGGGAGGAGAGCTCAAAGACCCCGCCATTGCCTATTGGGGTCTGGTGAAGAAATCACTTGGAGACAAAGGTAATGTCTCATGCCTCTCTGAACTAGAAGGTGCCACCCTGTTGTGTGCACCCTTCTGCTCCGTAAACAACTGCCTTAATGGGACTAATTTCTAACTAAATAGGAAGTTATAGATCAGGTTAGTTTTATACTTGCATGACTTTCCCCACAAGCTCTTGACATGTTCTCCAAATATTTTCAGCAACGCCTAGATTTATATTAACACGACTGTCTAAGGGAGAACAGCTACTATGTATACAATACCATATTTCCTATTGGGCTACCTCCCTGCACCTGCCACAGAATTTGCCCTTTCAAGTGTCAACTGTATAGCAAAAATCACCAGATAGGCCTTTTCCTCTTTCAAAGTCTCTTATCTAAATGTGGCTAGCCTGTGCTCCCAGCTCTGAAGGAACCACTGTCAAGAAAGTAGGACTAGAATTCACGAAAGGGCCTAAGAGATTTAGGTGCCTTAATCCTATTGAACTCCACTGGCAGCTGGGTGCTAACTCCCTTCAGTTTCTCTTGAAAATCCTAGCATTAAATGACAACTCTAACTCACTAACAGTAAAGTCTATTGGACTGTAAAACAGCCTCCCAAAAGTATGGATCCATCCTAAATCCTTATGCTCACAAGTTATTGAGCTATACACTAAATAAAGCCAGTCCTATCATGTTAACTCCCTGCTTGCCAATGCCTCTTACCCCGAGCTGCTTTTCCTTCTTAGCTCCACTTTTTTGGTTTCTAGTGGACTGAATAAATTCCCTTTGAGGCAAACGGTGATCCATGCCATGACCCCAGTGGGCACTGGTTCAGACCTCAAGTGAAGGAACCTCTACCCAAGTGGCTGACTCCACAAGTAAACTGTCCAAGGTTTTCTTAGCAACAGTTCTTAAAATCCTGATCATCTGGGCTAGAGAAAAGCTTGGCTGGACTCTTCCTTTCTTGAGCCTGTTCTGATTTTAACCAAACTCCAGTACTTCTACCTTTTGATGAGGTTTCCTATAATTTCTCTCTCCACGAGTGCTGTGTCTATCTCCTTTTGTCAGAGAGCAAAATGACCCGCGATGCAAAAAAGTGCCGGTCCACTCATTTCAGTGCAACTGCCCGAGGAACTGTTTTCAAGGAAGTCTCTCAGTAGCATTGCTTGGGCAGACAGTGTTGTTGCTGAGGATACAGGAAGATAGCCCTGCCTGGGCATGGTACAGAATCCTAAATGCAGCATTTCGTGAGACCAGCTTCACTACATGGTGTTAAATCTTTTAGAGGTTTTTCTCTTGTATTTTCCATCAGTTGCTTAATGGGTTTGTGCCCTTCCATAGCTCATCTCTGCTCAAAACAATTCTTGGATCTGCCACAGGTCAGAGTTTGGTGGGGGCCTCTAACTTCTCTGTTGCCTGTTTTGGTGCATTTGGGGTTGTTACCAGAGCAATATAGTCAAGTCTGCCTTCTGCACACCTTACTTTCCCCACAACTTGTATCCGCTTTGTTTCTCATCTTATTCAGGGCTGGGCTGCACTGCACTGAATTGAACTGTATCATCTGCTCCAAATGGAAACCCAGAGAGCATCTGGGATGCAGCCCCTTGGCTCCCCAAAGTCCTTAGGCTGCCCTTGCATGCAGAGGGACTGGGAGGGATCATTACTCTGTTTCCCCTGCGTGGGTGTGTAATGGCTAGTTCATTTAGATCTCAGTCTTTTTCTCAACAGTGAATTGCTAGGACCATGGCAATTTACACGCCAGAGGCAAACATTAAGACTTTAGCTCTCCATTCTGTATTACTGCAAGGTGTCCTTCCACGTTCCCCTGGTGTTGAAAGAATAAGACTAAAACACCTTTCCAGTTCAGAGGTAGCGAGTGTACAGTAGGTGGCACTCATTCTCTTGAGGATATAGGAAATGTTACTGACTTTTTAATTAGAAAAAGAAGGCAGCCCATCTTATCACTTGCAAAATTAACAGCTCAGAATAGGTAAATCACTAACTGTGGATCAATTTAATTAGTGTCCTGTCAATGTGTGCACTCACCCCTTTTGATCTATATCCATATGCATATATCTGAAGTAGCTCTCTTCCTATGGTTTACAAACTGGGGATTAGGGAGAGAGGACTCAAGGTTGATGTTCTGACTGTACCGAGAGTCAGTACAACTGTACGGATCCCAGCCCATCACTCAAATGTTGAACTTATTAAATGATTGAGCTGTGTCTCTGCTCAAACCTTAGCAGTGTTTGAGTAAACATAGGTGTGAATCCTCCTGATCAGAGATACCTGCAATAATGTTACACAGCACTGGAATATAAAATAAGAGATGCCCTTTGCTCAAGACACAGTGGTCATCATTTAGTCATCTGCACTTAACAACACACCATTTCTTGCTAACTTATGTAACCAACAATTTGGGGCTGCTGCACTACCCTTGTCTGAGATGCTAAAGCCATTCCCAAGTCTAAATCAAACTGAGTGGCCTGGCCTCTAAATGTCTTTATTTGGTAATTTGCAGAATTGTAAGGCAAGGGCACCACCTCAGGAACAAATTTCAGTCATTTGTACTTAGCATGATCTTAAAAGATCTTAATGGAAAGACTAATTGATATTTTACTTGACAAGTTAAGTACACACATTTCCATATTCCTGGGGTCAAGTGTGTGGGCAGAATGCTTTTGTTACAAGGCTGTGATAGATATTGGCTTTATAAATGTTGACTACAGGAGTGGCGCTTAAGGAAAATGTGGTACAGCCATTCAGGAGGTAGTGTCTCTGACCAGATGAAGGTAAAAATCACAGGAGTAGGCCCACTAAACAGCAACGTGAATGAAAGTAATAAGAGGTTTTCCCCTACAATGACTCGACACAAAGTGTGGGATTTTCAAAAGCTCTCTGTTGCCCCGGTGCTCTGCTCACTGAAGTCAGTGGGAACTGAGTTCTACCAGCGCTAAATGCCTTTGAAAATCCTACTTGCAGGGGTTGGAGATGACTGCGTGAGTGCCGCGCCTGCTAAGAGTCGATAAGCAAAAACACGGAGAAGGAAGCATGGGCTCTTTGAATCGGCCCACTTTTTGGCCCGTTTGCTGGTGACGGGAGTGTTTTCCAGGCACTGTAGCTCCTAATAAGCATGCTGCAAGGTCACGAAAGATTACTTATGTCACAGAAGTTATATCCCCTTCCATGTTAACGCATCATAAACCATTGATAAGCAAAGACACAGGCAGTGGTGCGTACCAATCACCCCACGCAAACCTGTTAGGTCACTTGCTTGGCCAAGGGGTACCTGCCCTGCATGGAAGGCACAGAGGTGGCAGGGCATGGTCTGACCTTCCATCTCCTTTATGCTGCTCAGGACCTCTACGGGGTCCTTTCTCTCCAGAGGCATTTTTTCCTGAATATTTAAGGTATTTGAAGCACTGCCCCCCCAATCATCTCAATAGCTCTATATGGTGAGATGTGCACCAATGGGATACTGAGCGGGACGGAGGGTAGGGAGATGAAACCAGGCTGTCATGCCACAAGGAGCTTTCCTAGAAGGATTTTGGGAGCAATTGATTGCACAGGAAAAAAACAGTTGCATAATGAGGTGGGGAAAGAAATCTCTCCAGAGAATACTCAGGTTCTGCTCTTTTAGACGAATCTGATTATAGTGCCTGATATTATTGATGTTGGCAACCACTGTAAAATGAATTTGGGGAGATTAAGCGCAGAGGGGTATTGCCTGTAATTTTTAATAATTCTCTTCTCTTTCCTTCTGGAAAAAAGGAACATGATTGTTGTGGATGTATTAATGGAATCTGCCTGTCAAAATAATGAAATTGAGAAAGCTTTTACCAGGTACGTACAGCACAGAAACGTTAGCATTATATACATCCCTTGTGCCCAATGTGCTTTATCACAGCAATAAGAGCAGCAACATCAGTTGGAATAAAGTATATAATGAGGCTTACAAACCAGCCATGTGCACTGACGATGTTATAATACTGACCAAGCCAGTGAACCTCCTCCCTTTCCACCCAAAGAAATCAGAATCTTCCCAGAGGCCTTCCAGACTGTTACTACCAAATTTTAAACCTTTAATGCAAATGTTGCCCTTAGAAGAAACAGTTTACACAGGGGTCAACACTTACTAACAATCTAATCCAGAACACATTCTGGATTACACTTGAAGTATTCATTTGGGGTGAAAGCTGACATTTCCTCCTACTGGATCCTAATTTGTGCATGCCAACAATATTTTGCAGTCAGGTATGCAGCTGGCCACATATGCCTACAAACACTCAGCATGGACTAGAAACCGTGGCTGAAGGTTTGTTTGAAGCTTGCGGCAGCCACGCTTAACAATACTATCTCTTTGTCTTCCAAGCTGAGATGATCTAGTCCACTGAGTCCTCTAAATGGCCTATTTGAGAATAATACCACTGTTCACACCCTCACTTTCCAGACAGGATCAACATTTGGCAAGTCTTTCTTCAGATGAGCTCTTAAGGCTGAAGTTTGTCTCTGCTGGACTAAGCAGAGACATAGTGCATGCTTCTAATAAAGCAGCACTTTTCACACTGATTTGCAGTCTTATACATTTATAAGTGATTATTTTGCAGATCCTGTATGTGCTCGGGGTGGCTTTAACACTTCAACCTGGGGTTAGTGTGGTAACAGGAAGCATGGGCAACATGAGGCCAGCCTTAGCTGGCATACCGCAGTCTGTTTTGGGCACTCAAAATTAGGACAGAGGTGGACAAATTAGAGGTCCAAAGGAGAGAAAAAACATGGGAAGAGGTTTAGGGAACATAGCCTGTGGGGAAAGGCTAAAAGAGCTGGATTTGCTTAGGTTTACAGAAAGCTGAGTGGGCATCTGATAACAGTCTTCAAATATATAAAACATGGTTATTAGGGCTGTGCAAAGCTTTGGGTGGTGATTCAATTTGGAGGAGATTCGGCCCAATTCAGTGGCTGAACCTTCAAATCTGAATCAAATCAGGGAACCAGTTAAAAGGTTCAAATTGATTCAAAGCTCTCCAAATAGATTCAGAAAAAAATTGGAGAGCTTCAGTAATTTGGGCAGTCCCCGTCCGCTGCAGCAGGGAGCTGGACCCAGACTCAGAGCTGGTAAGTAGAGGCTGGGGGAGAGGGGCTGGAGGAGTGGGGAGTGGACCATGGGGGGACCCCTGCCAGGCCCCATCCCCTGGGGGCTTGTGCAGAACCCCCCATGCAGCACAGAGCAGAGCAGTGGGAGGCAGTGGGTATTGCCCCCCCACTGGGCAGGAACTGGTGAGTCAGAGCTTTTTTTTTTTTAAAGGGCCAGAGCTGGGGAGGGTGGGGTAGCCCTGGGGGAAGTGGGGACTGGGACAGTGGGGGGCGGGGTGGAGCGGGGAGCTCATAGCAGAACTCCCCCCATGTTGATATGGGGCAGCAGGGAGCAGTGGGGATCACCACCCCTGCCTGGCAGCACGCGGTGAGTTGGGGCGGGCAGGGCAGGCATTGAGAGTGGGTGGGGGATGGGGCCTGCATGATTTGGAGATTCAGCAGCAGCCAAATTTCCAAATCAGATTCGGCTGAATTGATTAGGGACAGCGATTCGAATCACTGTCCCCCAAATCAGCTGAATCCAAAGTGAACACTAGCCGCTTCGCACAGGACTAATAATTATGGAGATATTAGAGAAAAATTGTTTTTCATGTTCACTAAAGGTAGAACACATCCTGAAGAGCTTCACTTTCAGCAAAGGAGATATAGGGTACATATCAGAAAAAAAACTTCCTAACAGGAAGGGTAGTAAAGCACTGGGACAGACTATCTGCAGAGGCTGTAGAGCCATAGCCATAAAAGATCAGACAAGCAGGATGTATTGTGGTGTACTACATGTAGCTGTTTCACCAAGTCCCTTTCAGGCTCTACATTTCTCTGACTCTGTGAGAGTGCAGGGTACTGGACCGAGAGCCAGGAACTGGCACCAGGGGATTTATTCTTAGCTCTTCTAATGCTCCTCATCCAAACAAAATGCAACTTTAATTAACAATTCCATGCCTCAGCTTCCCCATCTGTAAAATACATATCCCGCCTCTCTGTAAGGCACTTGAAGGTCCTTAGATGAAGGACATTGTGTAATGGTTAAACAGCATTAATATTATCACGATGCTACCTTGTAATTTAACATAGTTGGAGTGCGGATCCTACAAGGATGCAATTAGAAAAGTCTAAACAATGAGGGAGGGAGCAGCTTTGCTCCTAAACAGCAGTTTAGTGAGGCAGAAAGTGTGCAGCCTTGACAGGGCAGGAGGTGCTCCACCGTCGGTAGACTGTGTGTCCTTGCAAGGCAATGAAATTGGAAGTTTATGCTGGGGCTGTAAATACACCAGTTAAACAGCACTGTAAAAATGCAGAAATGTAATTGCAAAGAATGGCTAAGAACAAGGGAGCGGTGCAGACTCTCTCTTTCAGGCTGCATGTGCTCAGGCCAGGGCTTGTTTGGACCCAGGGCTGGGGTGAGATGCTCTGGGAGGGCTGGAAGGTGCACATATGTGGGGGGCTCGTTTGTTTTTTTCTGCTACTCAAAATGATCCATTTCTGTCTCCCTCAATGTAAAGCAGCTGTGGCTCATCCTCATTAATCATGGAGGCAGAGATTGGGGCTGCTATCCTCTGTGGGCAAGCCTGTGAGCGTGGAGTCCTCCGTTTGACTCCGGCTAACTGCTCAGCCTTGTGGGAGCACCTGCAACAGGAGCTGCCCCTGCGCCCGCCTGTCGAGGCTGCGACTGCCTCTGACCTCCAGCAATGAGACAGGGAGCAGGCAAATCCTAACGCTTTCCATTCAATTAGCGAACACCCCTGCTGCTGGCGATGCAGCCAGCCACATCTGGTCCTCAAGCTCTAAGCTCAGATGTTGCTGCGCCATTTACATCAATCCAAGCCGTTTGCTTTTGTAGGCGTATGAAACAACGAACATATTTGAAAGGGCTATTCTCTCTCAGCCTTACTTCAGCTGCTGGCAGCCATTAGTCTGTTTGTCTCCTCTTTGTTGAACTGGCATTGCTGGGAGCAACACCACTGGCACGATGATGATTGACGGGAGATGCAGCTTTGAAAGGCGTTAATTGGTGACACAGGAGCGGCAGACCGCAGCTTGCTGAGCAGTCTTTAGCAACGGCGGGGGGGGGAGGCTTTTTGAGTAAACCAAACTCTAGAAGAGGAGGAAGGGGCCATGTATGAGGCAGGAACACAAGAGAAAGGAAAGACCTAAATGAGTGGGAGAAACTCGTGTCATGCAGTCAGTCCCTGCCCTGCAATGAACTGACGTGCCTGACTACTATTCTGCTTGGGGTAAAAAAAAGACAAAAAGAAACACAACTAGAATTACTGGGAAGTGCGAGAGCTGTCTTGCCAAGCCCTGCCGCTGGGAACATCCTGCCTCTCACTCCGTGCTAGGGGCTGTCACATTTCACATGGGAGGGGGACAAAAGAAGGGAGAAGCAGGCCTCATATCTTTATAGAGTTCATTTAGTAACTCACACTGATTTCCCACTCCCCGCTTTCCATTCATCGCTGCCTCCTCACCCCCCAAGTTCCTGTTCACATTCCTCTGGCCACTACAGCCGCTGCTGATGAGCATTTAGGAGCTCCTCTTTATTTTCAGCCTCTGCACTGAAGAGTCTGACTATCTAGAAACAAGGAAGAGAGACCACTGTTGTGCGTCCTGCATGCCCTTGAGTTTGGGAACCTCTTCTCCACCTTATTTTAACCACAAACTTAAAAGTATATGGCTTTTAATCTGGAGTGGTTATATGCAGCTCCTTATTTCTCTCTCTCTTTCCTATTCTCGAAGGAGCAACCGGGTTGGGATCGTCTGCTTCAAACAGTCTCACCTCCCATTGAGGACACACTCCTCCTCTGCCCTATCACAGCACCTGTCATGCTGTATCTTGCTTTACACTTCAAATGTCATCTTAATATTTGCTAATCAAACCTTATGACATTTACAGCTCTATATAAATATTCAACTAGCTATTCTGCTGGTACCAATCCATGGTGCTCCTTGAAATCCATGCATCTGCCCCAATTTACACCAGCAGTGGATGGGTGACAGCACCTATAACAATTCACTGGGCAATTTAAAGGTTGGCCAGTCCCCACGGATCAGGCAGCCCTATAAGGCTTGCTACAAAATCAGCTATCAGCTACATCTAGTGTGTTAGAGGTCCCAGTATTATATTCTGGGTTATGGAGTATCTTCTGAATGGCCTGAGGACTTGCAGTTTTCTTTAATAAGTGGCATTTGGACAATGAAAGAAGGCATTCGGCCCTGCTATTCTAATTTCAAATGCCTCGCCACGGCTAACAAAGACGAAGGAGAGAGATTCTGTAAAATGCATTGTGGTTGAGGATAAGAGAGTAAGAAAGGGAACGGAACAAAACAAAAAACACAACATGCTTTTGGTGAGGGAAAAGATCAAAGGTAAAGGCAGCGCTATTGCCTTTCGAAATCTCTTCAGGAGGGCGTTTCATGTGAACACCTGCTGTCATGCCGTCTGCTGCTCTCTGCGTTTGTACAGTCTATGCCAAGGAGACTTTGGGGGAAAGTTTATTGGAAATGTGTGAATTGCTGATATAACTGGCAACTAAGTGAAAAAGTTGACTTGATTTTTTTATTTACGCCATGTTTTTCCTTCCTGGGATCAGATCTTTCTACGTGTTCACGTAGCACCTGCAATAATGGAGCCCAAACACTGCTTGTGTTCTCGAGAGCTGCTGCAGTACAAGCGAGTACTAATTGCTAACAGTACAATAAGTGCTAGATCTAATCAGGGCCAGATTAATGCATAGGCAAATGGGGCACATGCCCAGGGCCCTAAGTGAAGAAGGGGCCAAGTTGTACTTATTTTACATATTATAATTATTGAATGAAAAAAAAACCCAGGGGCCCACAAATTTGTTTGTCTATGGCCCACTAAAGGGTTAATCTGACCCTGGTCCTCATGATTTTTAAAGCGAGTCTTAAACCTGAAGCAGCTTTAAAAATAGCTTCAAACATGTTCTTAAGGTTACTGATAGCTTATAGGTGGGACACATTACAAGCTGGGTTCACTGGCATTTTATGGGGTGTGAGCGGACACTGATGCTAAGTATCTGCTTTCCAAACAGGAGACAGATGCATGGGATTTCCACAACTGAATAACTTCAAACATCAGATCTGAACCATTCAGTCTGAATGACCTGAAAGCCAAGTGGCAAAACCCTTTGGATAATATTCCCATTATGAACTGCCTTACTAAAAAAACTAGTTTAATACTACAAAATGTCTCATAAGAAGTAGTTTCTTAATTGTTATTTTTATTGATACCTTTTTTCCTGAGTATTAAACAGCACTGAAGAAATATGTGAGATTTGGGAGCTATGAATTACTTTTAACTCCTGGGTAAAGTTTCCTTTCTGACATAAAGATTCAATGCATGAATACAAAGGCTTTTTTTAAATTATAAAACAAAAGCTGGCCAAGCAACTAAGTCTCCTGTTCATCTTCTTGACAGTCCAGCTCAAGACATAAATACCTCGAGTGAGTAATACATTCTCAGTGTGACAGCACTGTGCCATCACTCACTTATGAAAACCACACAGGCTGCTGTCCCGGCTAGCTAAAAAAAGAGACTTGGGCATGGCAGGTCTGCTGAATATCTTGCAAACCTATCCTGGCAGCACAATATTATTTAAAAGAAAGGAGAGCAGGTTCATAAAACTATATTAAGAGAAGTTTGAAGTGTTCTTGCTAATGCTTAGGGACATGTTAGCAGCAGTAGAAGCATGTGTGTATGTATGTGTGTGTGGGGGGCGGTGTTTAAAGGGACAAATGTTCTTCTTGCGAATGGTAGCCTTTGTTTCTGACCACGGATGAAGACAAAGTCGATGTGGATATAATCTGATGTATGAAACTTAATTAAATATAACCTGTCAGGTGTGCAATGCATTCAGGTCCACCTGAAGACTTCAATTAGCATTTTGGTTATAAAACATGCTGGAAACCCCAAAGAACCTGTCTCTGAGAAGCTGCTGTTAAGGAGCTATTTCATCATAGTTTGAAATATTGCTTATATTCCCCCCTCAATGTTCACAAAACTTCCCTTAGCAGTGGCAGAAGTTTCCCTGAGCAGATCTCTTATAAGAAGAATAAACCTCTTTAAGGGCTGCAGAGTTGATCTATCACTGAATGAAGAGATGGAGTGACAGCCGCTTGGGGCAGAAGTCCGGTTTTGCCTTGGTTTAGAGGAGTTCCTGCACTTCCTTTCTCATTGGTAAAGCAACGATCCCATTGCAGATCTACAGCAAGGAGCAAAAATCAAGGGCTTCATTCTGGTAACCTTCCAAGGTCCCAAGGCAGACGGTTATCCATCCAGAGACAGGTTTCAAATGGGCTTAATTTCAATTCTTTGCCCTCCTTTCTTTGGCTTTGCTTCCTTTCTCCTTCCTGTATAGCTCTCTCCCACTCATGCCTGTAGAATTATGTGCACAAACCAGCTATCTGCAAAAGAGCGACTCTCTAATGGGCATTCTGGCTGTGTCCAGATGAGCCTGGGTGTGCAGTATGTAGCGCTGCAGGCCTGTCTATGGTGCCACACACTGCACACGCAGGCATTCCTTGTGCTGCGACCCTGGCATCCCAGGGTCAAAAAACCCCCATGCCTTAAAAAGTGGGGCAGTGCACGTGGTGGCAGCATGCGCTGCCCAAAACCAAAGCCTCACCCACCATGTTCCCAGCTGCAGAAGCACTGAGGCTGCAGCTCCCCAAGGCCCCCAGGACCCCGGTAAAATTGCTGGCCCCAGCCTCCCCTACCTCACCCAGGGTAACCTGGCGTGTGCCAGAGCATGAGTGGCATAAGCGTTCCCTGGGGACAAGTAGCAGTAGCACAAGGTGTGCCTCTGCTACTAGTCCCTGAGAAAAGAAAAGTCCGCGCTCATCTGGACGTGGCCTCTTTGTCCTGTTTGCACAGCCCAACTTGTGGCCATACCAACTCATGACCTATTGTGCTACACACTTTCAACAAGCAATAACACCTGCAACCTGGCTTCAGTGCTTGCTGTCATTATGTTCCTTTGGCAACTCTGTGTTCTCATAGATCTTGCACATTTTGGACTTCTTATCAAAGGAGAAGAGGAAGAGCTACCTCTGTAGAAATCAGATTGATGCACATGATTACATGGACTGTTAACTTTGGTTTAAAAAAAATTATTTACCTGCCAACACTCGCAGACACCTTCACAAAACACTTGCTGATGACTCTTCTGTTCACCTTGGAAAGGACAAGAAATGAAGAGCACAGTGTGACATTCTTAATAGATTGCCTAGAATTTACTGTTGAGCTTGTATTATATGACTCAAGTCATGTCCAGTAGATACAGCTTTCCTAAGAGACTAGAATGATTTACTTAGAAAACAAAGCTTATATGGGTATACCATCACAGCACTTACACTGACTTAATGTTGCAGTGCTTTTATGCATCCTGTTTACAAAATATGAAACAGTAATTTTAAGGCCGAAGCAAAATAGTCACATGGCAATGCAGAAGTACTGCAAGTCAAGGTTTTTTCATATTGAAAACTTATGAAACTTAAAAAGCAACAATTTCAGCAAATAATTTTGCTAGAAACTGTATTTCTGTGTGAGTAAGGCTGTCTAGTGCACTCTTGAGATAAAAATGCATAACTCCATCCAATCTCTGCATTTAATGAAAATTCAGCACTGACAAGGGTCTTGCTTAGGACAGAAATGATCCGGCTTTACTGGAGAAAGCATCCAAAAGGTTGCCGCTCTACAGAATTGTGCTTAACCTAGAGAACAGGTAGTGGTAATTGGGTCTCACTTTGGTAGAGAGCGCTAGGCCAAACCAGCAATGTCCAGGCCCATTGCCTAGACAAGGCCTGCTTCCATGCTAACCAAAGCTTAATCCTCCTTCTTAATCTTAGGAGGCTCCTGTGGACCTAATCAGGGCTGCCAACTCCAAACATTCAAAAAGCATGGGCCAGACACCAAAAAAATCAGGAGGCTTTCAAAATGGACGCATATTAGGTTCTGACTTTTACGTTTTGTGGTTCATATTTTCAAGGTTTCCTTGAAACTACAAGAAAATTTTTCTCTTAAATGAAAACTGAGATTCCCTTCACGTTCACCTGAGGCCAGAGTTCTAATAAAAACCACAAAATAATCATGTGTTTCATGTGTAGGCTCCTCTGTAGCAGTATAGTCTGATTTTTCAAGGGTGCTGAACTGAGTGCTTGCTACTTCTATTGATTTCAGATTTGTGGTTGCTCTGCACAGGGCTCATGTTAAGTGCTTGGATTTGAAAAATTTGATCAGTGACTTTTAACATCATTAACCTCTTACTTCCTATTGCCACGGAAGACAGTAGTCTCATCATTAGCTGCTATACTTCAGTCACATGTACAAATCAGCTGTGACTTCAGCTCAGTGGCTGTATCAAGATTAAATACCAGATTACATGTCAGAGGTGTCATATCTTTGAGACAGAACAGGTCCTGGCATTTATGCGTGCTATCCCCCTGGATGTCACTAACAGAGCATGTGAAACATCTAGGCCTATTGCTGGTATCTTGGCCTAGTTCTATTTCTGAAATGTGCTAGCTGAACCTTCTCCCAGATCCAAACAAAATGCGGTTGGTAATGCCATATGATCGCCATGTGGGCATTAGGGAATCACACTGTTCAAAACCATGAACAGAAACTGAGGGCATACTCTTGGGGCTCATCTACACGCCACAATTTTTGTCCTTTTATGCGCTGCAGTGGTGTGTCTGTTTGCATGAGTGGGATTTCCCAATATTTTAAAAGTCTTTCTTGTGCATTAAATTAAAACTTGGACATAGTTTACTTTGCTTTGCTGGGAATTAAAGCGTCTAGTCCATGGATTCATTGTGGCGCTGCAACTTTTTTGTAGTTCACCCCTTTGACTAGCTTTCACTTGCGAATTGCTTCCACTTTTTTTTTCTTGTGTGGTTTGCCTGCTCCCTGCTTCCATAGCTGTGTGGCAGGGCATGGGCATGGGCATGGGCATGGGATGGGTGGGGGGCTCCGGGTTTGGGTGGCAGTGCTGGACTATCTTGCTGTCCTGTAGCCCCAGCCAGGGACCTGGCTTAATCTGTTTGAAAACCTAGTACATCTAAACACAGATGCAACGCTCCAAGACTTAATTTGTTTGAAAACCTAATGCATGTAAAAACAGATGCAACATTCCAAAATAAACACGTTTAAATTTTATAAACCTATTTAATTTAATAAGGAATAAAACCTGTGGTGTGTACAGGCACCCTTGAGCCCTAAGGCAAAATGAAAACCCCCAGAGCTGAAAATGGGGCCAATGAAACCTTTTATGTTTCAGGTATTCCCTATTAGGGCTGCTGTAGACATGTCTGAAGAACAAGGATCTATACTGGTACCTGCGTTCCGGCATGTTTTTCTATGACTCCTAAAAGGAGTACATGCAAGAGGCTTCATGTCTGGACACAGTGAGGACTATATTAGTGTCCATGTTTCTTTAGATTAGGTTTCCCTTCTGTGTCAATATTTTCACTTTGTGCTGTTAAAAATAAGGGAGCGGACACTCAGAGAGCTTGAAATTCAGGACATAGTTCACCATTGCCCCACTGCTGCACATAAAGGCTATTAAGTGCTACTAAATCTGAGCAGTGTTTCCACTTACTTGGCATAAATAAATATAGGAAATGGAGGCCAACAAGAAGAGCCCTTAGTGAAGAAGACTACAGCTATTTCTATTATCTTCCTCCCCTGGAGAGCTTTATTTATGCTTCAGATTAGAGGTGCACCTTGTAGACTAACTATCCTGCCTTCTCCCTGACTTCATACTAACACAACTAGCTATTTCTCTGGTCATTTTTACTCCAGTTCAACAGGGTTGCACTTGAGACTGTGCACCCTACATTGTTCCTTTTCAAACATATACTTTGTCAGTAGTTATTACATGATCAACAATACAAGGAACAGTCTTATTTATTGAAGTGTAGCAATTCTCTAAAAACAAAGACTATTAATTCTCTATCTCAGATAAATGTGCCATGTTGGAAGATAAAGGCTTGGGATCTCTCCAAGAGGAGGGGGGAGAAAAGAAAACCAAGGTTTGTTAAGACAGTGCTTCTTTGTCACCAAGAGACGACGCGGTTTGGGTCTTCCCCCCCCCCCACCTTGAAGAAATTTGCAAACATTTTGCAAGATGTCAAAAATAATTAGACACAAACAGTTTCACAAACCCCAGGATAAACAGTACATACATTATAGGATCAAAGGACTTCTGTTCCCCTCTTGTAAATCTGAGTAAAAATTCTTGAAGGAAAAACTGGAAGGAATGGTAAGAGAAGAAATCAGATACAGCATGCTCATCTGCTGGAGTACATGGCCCTATCCAAACTGTTATAAATAGGTTGGGATTAACGGCAGCTGATCTTACATGCCATTAGGTGCTGAGCTTCTGCAGCCCCTGTTGAGTTCACTGAGAGTCGCAGGTTCTTAGCAGATATTCGAAATGGAGCAGTAATGGTTTGTCAGTGCACTGGCCTGAGGACAGCAACATGAAAATGCACTTTACAGCACAAAGCTGGCTGAATTGGAGTCCACCCAGACATTTTCAAGGACAGAAAGCAACACTGTCCATATAACACTGAATTACTGTTAAAAAAATATTTTGCCTGCTGTTGTTACCAGTGATATTGAAGTTGATCGTAACCAAAAGAGAAAATATCTATTTTTCCCATCTGTGCTTTCAATAGCTCTTTGCCTTTAAACCTGTTTCACTGGTCTTACAGTAGTCAGCCAGATTCGCTTGATTTGTGTAGGTCTGTTGCATAGCAACAGATGAGAATCCCATTTTAAACAAAATAGTATAATATTGTAGTACCATTAAGAATGACACAGAGCGGCCAGGAGTAGGTGTAATATCTGAAACTCCTCTCATGGCTGAGCTGATACTGTCCCTTCTGCGCTCTTGTTTATACCTTCTGTTTCTCACGGTCCGGTCTTCGCTGGGTCACCAGTTAGTTAGCCTGTGCGAAGCAGCTAGTATTCGCTTCGGATTCAGATTCGGCCAATTTGGGGGACAGTGATTTGATTCGGTGATTCGAATCACTGTCCGGATTTGATTTGGCTGAATCTGATTTGGAGATTGAGCTCCTGCTGAATATCCAAATGAGCCAGGCCCATCCCTGCCAGCCCCCCATGGCTGCCCCGTCTGCCCCTGCTCCTGGCCCTTTAAAGAAAAGCCCCAGTGCTCACCGGGTGCTGCCAGATGTAGGGGACGATCCCTGCTGCTTGTTCAATCGCCTTTAAAACAGTGATTCTCAACCAGGGTGCCATGGCAAGCTGGCGTGCCTTGCGATGTTTTCAGGGGTGCCCAGGGATGTCATGCAATGTTGGTAGGTAGGCAAACATGATACATTAGATAAATCCAACAATTTCAAGAAGGAATCCATGGTGTTAAAGTAATTCTGACCTGTTACGGTCTGAGAGCTTTGCAACAGAAAAACTGCTCTATTATTTTTCCTTAGTCAAAAAAAAAAGGGAAAACTGAGATCTGACATTTTGTTAGGGGTGCCTCGAGTTTAACAAGGGGTGCCTCAGCTTAAAAAGTTGAGAACCCATTGCTTTAAACCATAATAAAGGACACTTCATATAATTAATTCCACACAAGATATTCCCATCTGCCCACCTAACTTCACTTGACAAAACTCTTGTTATGAAATGCTCCACCCACTGAAGTACCTTCCTAGCTGAAGCTAGTGCTAAGACTGATGGTCAGCAAAGCGCATTTCCTTCCTGTCCCACACATAAACCACAGACAATCTATCATTGTTTTAAAATGAATATAATCTCCTGTGGCCCAAGTGCTTTGAAGATGTAAAGTGCTATTTAATTGCTAAGTATTACTATGGCAGATTGAGGCTTCCAAGCGCCCACAGCACAATATGCTAATTCAAATGCCACCCATTTAACCAATACTAATCATACACACATCTCTCAACTCTTCTTCAGTACATGGGTGGAGATATGTCAGATCTGTCAGGATAGCAATTTATTACTACATCTACTGTACTTATTTCCTATTAACACACCTATCATAGCAACCTTATCAAGACTGACAAGGTAGAATCAAAATATCCACTCTTGCACCTGTTAGCATCAATCACAAGACAGGGACCTCTCAAATAACTGTAACAATTGGGGTCTGGGGGCTTATCTTCAGGTTAAGCAGCAGCAAACGATTGGGACCAGATAGACATAGAACAATAATTATTTTCACCAACATATGGCATCATTTGTATGAGATGTAAGAGGATAAAAGCATATAAAAGACAGAATGGAAATAGAAATTTGCACAGTATTTTACAAAAGAGGGCGGGTATCGTGGTTTCCTTTTTACAGTAGGGAAAATGAGGCATGGGGTAGGTAAATGGGTTGGTACACAACACAAACGCATCATTGGCAGGTCACGTGCATCAAAGCCAGTATCATATTCACTGGAACACTCTTTCTTCTGGCAAATGGAAACAGGGTAGGCAGAATAGCTAAACTACAAACTTTTGAAAATTGGTGTGTGCTGGAGAAGGTATAGTTTTATTTATAATTGCCCTAGAGTTTATGAAAGTTAATTTTAAGCATGCAGGCTTGAGGGTTCAAGAGCAAATTTGAAATTCACACTTGAGCTGCCAGGTGACTTAAATCACAGGGTGGAAACAGTGTCATGGGATTTTCTCTAACTGCTACTAAACATAAAGTGCCCTTGAACATATATCAGTTTAGCAACTTTGACTTTTGTTTACATGGGGGAAGTGAGTGAAGAATCTAGTCCAGAACATTTAATATTTGCAACTGATTTTTTTTAGCTCAATCAGGAATAATGATCACCAGGTTTAGTGAACACTGACATACATGAATAAAATCTACACACCAGATTTTGTTCTGGAGCAGGAAGCAACCCCTATGTCTGTCTTTGATGAAATGGCTAGCTACTTAACTGAGGGACCACTCCAAATTCCCTGCTCCCCCAGGATCCCTTTACAGACTTTCTAAATGATAATTTCTATCCCCCTCCTTTTCGCCTCCCCTCTCTCCCTGCACCTTGGCTTTGGATATTAATTTTGAACTAAGGGTCCAACTCTGTACCCAATGAACTCAATGATAAAGTCCCATTTGCTTAAATATGAACAAGCCGTGATTAACAGATGCTGTAACAGGTGTCTTAGGGACAGAAAAGGGCCAAATTGCAACTCTGTCAAAATTTGTCCCACTTTCCCCACTGAGCCTGGAGAAAAAAAATTATTCTGTTCTGACTCTTTAGTTGGTACAGGTTATTTCCTTCCTTCCCCCAGCTTAAGTCCTGAAAGGGGAAGGGAGAGGGGGTGGTTACAAGTAGAGGCAAGCATGAGTTCAAGTCCCCCAAACATGTGGCATGGGAAAGGACAAGTCAGAGCCTATGCTGTCCCAACAGTGAGAAGACTGAAATGAAATTTGTTCATACTTCCCATGAAACCACATATTTTCTTCTTGAATTTGTTTCACTAGAAACTTTACTGGTTTGGTTTTGTGATGATAACAAAAATGAGCAAAAAGTTGTTGGATCCATTTGGAAGAATATTACTTGGAGTTTTAGGGATACTTTCCCTTTCTAGTGCTTTCTTTTCAAAAACCCAACAGCAATTTTTTTTTTGGTCAAACAATTTATGGCCATAAAAAGCCCTATTGCTTCCTCCGAGAGAAATTTGGACAGGTCTTTTGTGGTCCTTTGTGCTAACGTGGCACTGCCTAGTGCTCCTCTCATTGACAAAAAACTCTTGAATGTAGGCAAGGCAGAACACGTGGCCTGTGCTTCTCTCTGATGCAGGATTCAGTCCCCTTTTCTTCTTTTTTATCATCTTGATTTGCATAGTGCTTATGCACAATACTCCGTACCTGTACTATGAAGGAACAGACCCCATCTATCAGCCCTAAGTATCCATACCGGGCCCTCAAGGTCTGCTTATCATAGTTGCTATGCAGCTCAGGCTTTCCCATATATAAGCATATGGTAGGGTTCTTGAAAGCAGAATTGCTGTTGTTATTTTTAATGATCACAACAAATCTCTTTTCGTTAAAATAATGGGAAACTGGAGCTGATGAGCAGCTGCTTTATGAAGCCCTTACCAACCACCTGTAGCCTGGGAAGTTGTCAGGAAGGAATCATTAGAGGTTTAGGGATTGCTTTTTTGTAGCCACTCTAAATTAATAACCAACAGCTTGGATATTTTCTGATTAGAAATGCATTCTCTTTGCTTCATTGATTCCTAATCGCCCCAATTGTGGGTTTCTTTCACCCCAATTAGCCAAAGTCCACACTTCTAAAAGGTTTTGCAGGTGTTCCTTTGCTAATTTTGGGCTAAATTGCAGCTTATTCCTCTCCGAGTAAGGGTGATGTGTAGCTCCGCTGCCCTAGGAGAGGAGGAGTGAATTACAAGTCTCACTGAATTCCCTTTCTAGCTCCTCATATCACAGACAAACTTATCCCCTTTGAGCACAGACCACTGCAAGATGACTTGCCTTTCTACAGTAGCATGGAAAAGAGCCAGGCTAGTCATTGCCTGCCTCTGCCCAGCCATTTGCCACCAGCACTGGAGAGGGAATAACACGGGCACCGAGGGATTGCCTTCTCTGCAAAGCAAACTCCAGTTAAAGCTCATGTGCTGCTCCTCACTTGACCACCATTCACACACACAGAAGCCATTTGCTTGAGTATTTCTTGAGTATCTGACTGGCTGGAAATGGGATAAAGACTAAAGCAGTAATCATAGCTGCTTGTATGACCACCCCACAGCAGGGGACCTTATTCAAGTGCAACTAGTTCTCCAGTGCCATCCTATGGTTCCTCAGTTTTTTCAGAAAGGAGAGCCATGTTCTCTTACAAAATGCTGTAAAAATCCCAGTGGTCTGGCCTTGCTTCCTGAAGCACTAAGTATCATGGCAAGAGCCCCCAGAAGCCTTAGTGCAGCACAGTTGAGTGCAGCTGTTTGGACACCGCAATGACTTATTTTGCAGTGTGATGGCTGTCACTTGAGTAAAGTTAATTCAACAGGACAAATAGCATAAATGCACTGAGTTAGCTCAGCAGCGAAGACAATCTTCATCTGCTCTCCCTCCTACGCTATGATCTGTAATAGTCTATGTAGGGAAGTACTTGTGCGTGAGCACAGGGCAAAAGGCAGTTGTCCGTACCTGTTTCCACCAGGGGCAGACGACGGTAATATCTCAGGGCTTTGTGCTCCTGGTGGCATTGTGTAATGCCAAATTGGATCTTACATGCAAGGTGCTGCTTTCTAAATTCCAAGATAATACTCATCAGAAGTGGGAACTGGCTCCAATTAAATAGCAAAATTGTTCCCTTGTTCCACAATGAGGCACACAGCCTTTGTGTCTTCATTTATGTTAATTACAGTCCATGTAGTCTTACAAAACCCTGTTATAGAATACAATAATTTCTCAGTAGATGATTTACTAGACAGTTATGATAAGAAACATGTGACGAGCATTTCTAGGCCTTGACTTTATGTGAAGGCTGTGCACCGTTTTACAATTGTAACAAATGCAGGCAAAGGTTGACAGAATCCTTGCCTTTGGCGGCCAAAGCACAATACTCTGCCATTTGGGTTAAAGGAATGACTGGTGTAGTTAGCAACAGTAGCAAGTCCTTTACCCTCTCCGTGGACTAGCTGTCTGTGGGAGACAGAATACTTAGCCATGACCACACATAAATCCTGCAGTGGAGAATGCAAATGATCAAACTGCATGCATAATTGATAATCGCATGCACAAATACGTGCCTTAGACAGATGGATTTTCACTCTGTGAAAACTCAAACTTCAATATTTGCAGAGGTTTATCAACTTACGCAATACTGAGCCCTACTCTTAGATGGATACTAAACCTTCACACATGCTTTTAATAACTTTTTTTTGTGAAGTAACTGTTTTATTTAATCTACATGGCAAACCTTATTGGAGACAGTTACGTCTGTGACTAAAATAGCAAAATGCTCCAACTAAATCTGTAAATTTACTGCAGGCTGATCTATAGACTCACTCAGTTAATACACTCCCTGAATGTTCCTTAATGAAGCTATTAAGTGAATAAATATCATATGTGCCAAATGGTAAAAACACAGCAATGTTCTAATCTGCCTCAAGTTGCTTAGTAAATAAACCTGCTAAATGAATTAAATCCACTCACTTATGCTGATGATATTCATATAATGAAACCTCATACCTACTCATAGATGAATCTTTCAAAAAGATCAATTTATCTCTGCTCCTGCCCTGGAGACCAAACAGTAAGGCTTGCTGAAATAGTTGGCAATGTTTAAAATATCTAGCTTTTGCTTTCTGAATCCTCTGTTCTCTAATTGAAAAAACCCCAAACCACGGCATTAGCAAGCGGAATGTTTTAGCAATAATCTGTAATTTTAGCCAATAAAAGGGTTCTTCGGTCACAGTTTTATGCCAGCACCCCCTTCATGTTCAGTCCCCAGATGACTGCTACAACTTCCACTGATACTACGGAGGATTTCCAGTCAAGCTCCTAAGCCCTCCTTAAGCTCAGGGCCAGCCAGTAGGGCTGTGCGAAGCTTAGGGTGGTGATTCCATTTGGAGGAGATTCGGCTTGATTCGGTGGCCAAATCTCCGAATCTGAATTGAATCAGGGGACCAATTTAAAGGTCCGAATTGGTTTAAAGGTCTCCGAATCTTCAGAAAAGTGTCAGACAGTTTTGATGATTCGGGCAGTCTCTGGTGGCTGCAGCAGGGAGTAGCAGTTGACTCCGAGCCGGTAAGTGCTAGGGGCTGGGAAGGGAGGCTGGGGGAGGGGATCATGCCAGCCCCTCCGATCCCCTCCACTCCCCCAGCCCCGCCATGGCTGCCCCGCCTACCCCAGCTCCTGGTACTTTAAAAAAAAACCTTGGTGCTGACCGGGTGCTTCTGGGTGGGGGGCGATCCCTGCTGTCCCCCACTGCTCTACGCTGCATGGGGGGCTCTGCATGCCCCTCTGACTGCCCCCACTCCCCCAGCCCCCCCACGGGTGTCCCGCCTGGGCTGGCTTTGGCCCTTTAAAAAAAACACCAAGAAAAGCCCCAGGACTCTCTGCTTGGCAGCAGCCAAATCTCCAAATCAGATTCAGCCGAATGGAATCAGGACAGTGATTCGAATCGCTGTGCCCCGAATCGGCCGAGTCCGAAGTGAATACTAGGCGCTTTGCACAGGCCTACAAGCAGGGATAGCTAGAACAGTGTCGCTTCATGAGGAGCTTTCCCACGTCTGTAGAAGTATCCTTTGGGTGCTTCTCACAATAGAAAGGGGCTAAGACAGTGTCACCCCTGCACAGACTGAGTTCCCCAGCTCTGCTATCTGCTTCAGAAGAATCGTGCCATACGTGCAGTATACAAATGTTAATGCAAGACTCCTTTGTGGTGGGTAGATATGCATTATTCTAAGTCAAACCTGCAGCAGAGACAGGATTAGAAGTCACATCCTAATGTTTGTTCCTTCAGGCCACACTGATCTTTTAGGATGCTAAGGGAGTGCTTATTTAAAGCTCACGCAGGTACACAGGTAGGGAAATGATTTCTCTACAATCTTTTCCACCTGCCTCCTTGTATGTGTTATGGAACAACCATAAGGTAGCCACATCCTTTTAACATCTTTCTAGACTTTAAATGTCTTTAGATACCTCCAGATTTGAATATCTTCCATGTTTTGGTAGTGGTAGCGTGATGTGGTATCTGTGACGGTCTGGGAATTATACAAAAGGCAGGGAACGTTGCGGGTGATCTCTTATGGGACCAACTGCATGGTTAGGATAGAGTCGGACAAGCTTTCAAATGCAACACGAGACTTGTCTGTGTCTATCCCAACCATGCAGTTTGTCCAACAAAAGACATCACTCATGACAATCCTTATCACTTTAGAAACTCTCCTGATTTTCAGGGATAAATGAGAAAATGGAACCTGCTTAACCAGCTTCTGACAGCATCACCTGAAGCTGGATTTAGATCTACCTTTCTCCTATCAGTATCTTAGCTGAGGCAAATGCAAAATGTAACTGTCTGTGCCATGTTAGAATTGCCAGCACAGGATGTATCTGTGCACAATGATCTCTAGCAGCATGTGATTAACTTAGAGTGGCTTTAAAGTTAACCTGTCACCATGGTACATTTAGACTGTGTGTCAAGGCAAAGCAGGATGGTGTTGAATTTTTGGTCATTCTTCAGCACAGGGACATGCTGGAAGTTTGCATTGCAATTAATATAGTTCATTTGATTGCCAAACTAATCCCTTTTAGGACCTTTCACTGCTATATTTAAAGACAAAGACAATACAAACACATGTAATTATACTGCACCTTTATATAGCACCTTCCCTCGGCAAGTCTCAAACCACTGTACAAACATTAATTAAGCCTCACACAACCCCTTGTAAAACAAGATAAATACAGTTATGCTGGTTGTATAGAGGACTAAAACTGAAGCATGCAGAGGTTAAGTGGCTTATCCAAGGCTCCTCAGCAACTCTGTAGCAAAGGTGGGGATGGAGGCCTGGATTCACAGCTCCTACTGCCCTACTTTAACTGATAAAATGCACTCCAGTGCTAAGAGATGAACAAAGGACAAACATATTTGTTTTGGAAAGTAGCAAAATGATCATCACTTTATTAATTGGCATCTTTAGTTTTAAAAAGAAGGACTTGCATATTTCATGTCTAGCTGAATGGCACAAGGGAGTTGCAGAGACTGAGAGTGTAAAATGCTCTGTATCAGCGGTCCTGCAATGTGAGACAGCCTGGTCTTGCAAGAAGAGATATTTCTGTTTGCTTGCAATGCAATTATTTACTGAGGTTGCCACATTAAATAAGCCTAGGGACTCTGCTGAGGACTTCTGGCCTCTGCAGCGTGCAGCATGCTGCACTTTGGAAATGGATCAGTGTCCTCACCTATTTTGCATATTTTACAGGACAGTAAAATGGGAATCCTTGTTGGCTGGGCTGCTTTCCTGGATTAGAAGCTGCTCCTCCTTTAACTCAAAAAATAGGAGTGGTATTAATCACCTTGTACAGCGTATGGGCACTGCACCCTTCTTCTTGTGTATGTCCTGAATAGAAAGGGAAGCATGTAGAGGTTGGGATCTGAAATCTTTCTATTTCTAGCCTTCAGGTCCGCTTGTACAACTACTGGGATGCAGTAGTCCTTGTCCAGAGGAGTTGCACAGTTGTGCGTCTACTCATCCGACCTTTCTTTAGTTTACTGCTGTTTCTCCAAAGCGTCTGAACCTGGGGTAGAAAAAGCCTTCCCAGAACAAGCAGGAAGCAAAACCCTACACCCTTTCTGATTCCTTCCCCTAATGAATCAGAGCTACACCAGTGCTCCACTCCCATAGGATAAGTGGTAGCAAATTTGCCCCAGATTGTATTAAGGGGAAAATTTAATTCTTAACAAGTTCTTTCTACTTGACATTTAAACACATAAGCATCACTTATTAGCACTAAATAATAAGTAAAGTAGGAAGACTATGCAGATGACTAAGCTAAAGGACTGGGCATCAGGAGACCTGGGTCTTCCTGCTCTGCCACAGACTTGCTGCATGACCTCAGGCATTTAAACTACTCTCTTCCCCAGTGGGGCCATTTGAAAAATGGGGATGACCCCTGGTTCCCCATCAGTAAACCTTTTCAGAGGCCTTGGCTGCTTCGCTGGTAATTAATACTTTTCAAAGTCTGTTTTTTGGAAATGTTACCTTGTTTGTTTGTTTGTTTTAAAGGAGCACTCTTAGTAATATCTCCATTTGCCATCCCCCGTGAATAGTTACCATATGTTGGATTTAATAGAAGTCTTGCATCATCTTTATGAGTGCATCAACTTATTTGCAATTAAGTTTAGATTGTCTAATAAAATCCTGTGACATTTTAGCCTACAGTTTATGTCCCAGTAAAAGGCTCTGAATGTTATTCCCATCAGAATTCATGTGACAACTAAAGACAAACCTTTTTACTTTGAGTTGGACAGCTGAATACACTGGTGGAAAAACAGGTGGGGTTAGGTAAGGTCATTATCAGTGAGGACCCTTGTTTTGTTTCTCATTCAGCTTTAATATTATAAAACACAAGGAATGTCTTGTTCTGGCAGTAAAGAGGAGAAATATATGGAGCTAATGGTCACTGCTTTGTGCAGTCCCCAGCTCCAGTAATTCAGGTTCATGGTGAGGCTCTGAAGAAAGTTGAGTATTTCCTGTACTTTGGATGCCATCTCTCACAGAAAGCTGACATCAAAGAAGAAATTAAATAGGTGTAGGCTTTGGATGCCTGAAGAAACGGGTATTTGAAGAACTCATCAGATTTGAAACCATGGTTTATCAAGCAGTTGTGGTCCCTATCTTACTGTGCAGAGCGGAGGCACCTTAAGTCACTGGAGAAGGACCATCCAGATTGCCCATGAAAGTTCCTTTGAATCCAGTGGGAAGAGAGGTGCAGCAACGTTACTGTCTTCTCACAAGCAAACATTGTGAACAACAAGGTGACAATCGTTTGACATCAACTTTGCTGAGGTGGCCATGTCATCCAGACGTCTGACTCTAGACTCCCAAAGCAAGTTTTATTCTCCCAGCTCAGTCCAGGTGATTGCTCAAGTGGAGGCAGAGAAGGCACTTCAAAGTCATCCTCAAGGCCAACTTGAAAAAATGCAACATTGACATCAACTAGTGGGAAATTATCACCCTGGACTGCCCCAAATGGGGAAAGAGTCTACTGCAAGGACCCCAGCACTTTGAAACCTCATGATGACAACAGGAGATGGAAAAGCAGGAGTGCCAGAAACAACAAGTCGCGGACCAAACCAAGAATCCAGAATCACTCACCCCACATGGAAACACGTGCCTGAGTCTCAGCAGAACCTGTTGTCCCTGGATTGGACTTATTAGCTGTCTTTGGGCCCGAAGATAAGGCAGTTGTGGAAAACTATCCGCAGTTGCAAGGGATTGCTAGTCATGATGATGTTGTTTTGTGCTAGTCAAATAACAACTGGGCTGACAGACTGAGCCACTAAATTGAGATCTGGATCCAGAGTCCAGGTTTTTCTTTCCAGTTCATCTCTCATGACTAGCCAGGAAGCAGTTTGAAACCAGGGGGTACTGACCCCCCCACATTTAGCGCTCATTTATTAAGAGATTTCATTTACAACAACATGAAACCTTGGTGATCTGGCTTGTCTGCTTTTACTGAGTGTAGCTCTAGGAGCTTGAATTAGGATTTCATAGAGAAATTTATGGTTGAGATATTTTTAAAAAAAAGCCAAACAAAAATGTAGTGTTTTGTCAAAAGCCCCATGAACTACAATGGCAGAAATCATACAAGAGTACAAAGATCTTTTGCTACTCCAATTTCCTTTCACTTAGTAGCTACCTGCCCTTGTCAGTGCCACTGCAAGACCCTGCATATGTGTTCAGTAGAAAATGCAATGTGTTTTTAGCTCATATTGGCCAGCATAGAGTACTTAGCATAAGGTGAGATCCTAATGTAGATGAGGTGGTTTGTAGTTTTAACAGGACCTAGCAGGTTGAAACTGACTGCCAGGCGGTCCAAGCACAGAGCTGTGCCCATCACACAGTTATGATCCTGCTCACGGCCTCAGATCTTCCTGGCTTGATGCTAACATATTCCTTATAGTTGCCAGGGACAACCCACATTTCTGTGCAGGAAGGATACTGTGTTAAAAATGGTTATCACAAGAAAACTCTTTTTTTTTTCCTACTGAAAGCCCTCACTACACTTCTGTATCAGTCATCAGCATCTTGGATACTAGAGTATACTTTTATGCAAGCAATAGCAATAATGGGACCACCAGAAATAGCTGTGCCCTGCCCCTTTTTCCTAATTAGAAGATGGAAGCCATATGCTTCCCTTGTTAACTTTCAATGAATTTAGTGTTCATGAAATGTGGCATAATGATGTCTGTTGGCTACAGAAAGAGATACAGCACAGCCATGGCTTTAGGATGCCTCAAATCTGATCTCGATGCAGCATCAGCTAGGAGGGCAATTTCAATCCCTCTACCCAATCAATCCTTGAGCTTGCTAGATTTGCCAGCCAACATGGACAGGATGCTATTTCTGGATGTCATCACATCTACTATAAATGGGCGATAGAGACCCTTTGTCTTGTTCTTCCATTGACTGGTGAGTACCCGGCACGCAGTTTGTGCTATGATGTGAGTCAGTTCATCTGAAAGGCTCACCCAACAATCCTCCTGCCTTCCAGATATTTGCTAGCACAGACTCCTTTTGCAGTCATTGTTTGCTCTGCCCATTGAAAATTCCCTACTTTTGCATTGAAAAGTTAGGTGAGACGACACCTATGTCTCTGTCATACTTTTTTTTAATCATCTCATCTTCAAAGAAGGGGAAATGGAGGAAGAAACTGAAGCTCTGAAAAGTTTGATAGAGAAAGATGGATTGCAGCCAAACCCTGAGTGAAGAAAACCTGTCAGTTCCTCACTGAAATCTAAAAGTAACTTTCCAGCTGAGGATTCATCTTCAAACAAGGCCTTACTACTTTAATGAAAAAAAGAAGGAAATACACTTTAAAGATCCATCCTGAGAGAGTTTCAAACACTTTGAATTTGTCACACCAACCTAGATTAACAAATGTTATGGATGAACCTCTTGTTAAAATACAGAGCCTGTGTGAAATCTTCCATGACTCGGGGCTTTTAAAAGTCTCGCTGCAACTGTACATGAAATAAGTTCATGCATAAAATATCCCATGCCCCAGCCAGGAGTATATTTATTTTTTATTTTATGCAGTGACCAATAGAATAATGCTGCGATGCCCAGAAGAATTCTGCTAGAGAGGAAATTCTGTAAGAATATTTTGGAGAAATCCATGGTATCTTCATGTAGAGCTCGGTATAATCACCTGAAATTCCAGTGTTCCAAAAGGTGCCTGGGATCTGTGTAGCAAAATGCATGCCTATTTGCCCAGTAATGCACAAATTTTGTGTGCACAAACGAGTAGGTAGGTTTCTAAAAACTGCACAGAGACATTTGCTCGTGCAATCACCCAGTGTACAGCTACAGTAACTGCACACCCAGTTCTACATGCAGACCTTGAGCCTCCCGGTTTGAACATTTGCTCCAAGGTATGTAAGGAATGCATTAATTCCTCTACTGAATGCTAGTTTTACACACAAAAATTAACTTACACATAGAGTTTCCCAAATACAACAGAGAGAGAAATGCCAGGTAGGTGCCGCTACTGACTTGGACATTCTGCAATGGATACACAGATGTAATGAGCTCTAATATGTGGTAAGATGATTACATCAGACTCCTATTGCACTTTACATGTCTAAACCACATATATACAGCTGCATAATGCTGGCTTTGGTACTTATATACAGTTCTGTGTTCTGTCGCACGGTATAGCAGCCATTTCTTATGGTGTTGAGCCTTCACTAAGATGGATGTAAGGGGCAAGAGCATATTTCTTGACCTAACTTGCATCTTAGTCCTCCTACATCTTGACCTAACTCTTTGTTTCAGGAGAGAAGAGGGAAACTCATCATTGGTGCATTCATGCTCCATCTAGAATGAAGTAACCAAAGGAAACTCAGGTTATATGAGGATGTTGAAAGTAGGCTTCCCACATAGTCTTCCGCTGGAAAGTAGATGCAACTTCAAAGTCCCCCAGGGTTGTATGAATGATGTATGACTGAATGTGATTTTGTAGATTTCTTTCAATAAGCTGTACTAGATGTTAGAATCAGATACACTCTTTAATATCTGTTAGTAAAAATGTTTACAAGGTTTAGCCATTAAAATGGCAGATATATTAGCAATAACATTAATAGACAAGGTCTTTCCTTTCATCTCATTTTATGCATGGTGACAAAGAGGAGCTCATGTTCAGTTCTTTATCTGAAACATCCTGTAACGTGAGTAGGAATAATGTATCCAGAAGATTTTACACAACAATGAACTGCATCAGCCTATCAGTAATATTTAAAAATGATGGACCCTTCTGTATTGCGTCTTCATGTAATATTTATTCAGCAGAAAAGAGATGCAGGGGTGGGAAATGAACTTTACAAAGTAATTACTTTTGATCTTGACAATATCTATTCAAAGGCCTTCAGGTAAACATCAGTTTTGACGAGTGCAGTGTGAATTGCAACAGTTATATGTCACCTTTAATGGAATTGTGATGCAAGTTAAAACTAACAGCTGACCTAGGGACTTATAGAAGATGTAATATTTACTAACACAGTTGGGATCTCCTGTAATTTATCCACCAGAAAATCAGCAGTAGATGCTTTGCATTTGCTTTCATTCCTGAGAAAGAAGGAAGCACCACTTAAAACAATAAATAGAAAATAGATTAATTCTGCTTCCAAATGCAACCATGCTGGGGGTGGGGGGGAGGGAGCAGGAAAACAAGGGTTCAAATAGAATAGATGAGAAAAATAGATTAAATAGGAAATAAGATCCTGGACCAGAAAAACACTCCAATGTGTGCTTAACTTGAGCATGTAAGTAGTCCCATTGACTTAAATAGAAATATTTATATATTTGAACTCAAGCACGTGCATACATGTTCTGCTGGATCAGGCCCTAATACAGACTACAGATACAATTATATCAGGCTTGTTGCAGAGCCAAAAGAAAAGATGTTGCTCTTAACACCTCACTATTTCAAGGCTATTTTATTTAGGGCACAAAGCAGGCCACAAAGATTTCTACCTGGAAAAAATGTCCTACTGATATTCAGGGCACCATTCTTGGGTTCAGAGTATGTGCTGAAAATTCAGGATGGAGGAGACCCCTCCTCAGCCTACAGTGAACTCATGAACACTGAGCTACATGAGCAGACTCCTTCATTTCCATGGAAATGCTTGCTCATGAGAGTAAGCACTCAATCACATGAGCATGGGATTTGCAATCTGCCTCTTTTATCTGTTGGATGTGGCTGAAGAGCAAACCAGGACTTCTCATAAATGGGACTAGGTCACATCCTGAGTGATCCAAAAGTAACTTGGCATCACACTGAGGGTTTGGTTTCTCTGGAAGCTGCTTTCATTTTAAACCACAGCAAAAATGAACCTCTCTAGCTTAGTATTTTGTAGCCTTAACATCTCCTTGTGTAATCAGAGCAAAGCTCAGAGTCTAGCCAGGGCTGGGTGAAGCGATTGCTTCTACTAGAAGATTCAGAGTGAATATTTAGGCAGCTGTAGGAAGTGGTGTTGACAATTTAATAAACCTCACCTGTTTTCTTAGTAGCAAGCCAATCCATTCCTCAAACTGGGAAAGTTGCTGATGGTACTATCTTGTATCTTACTCACTAGTGCAAAAAAAACCTTAGGGAACATGTCACTTTTCTTACCAATAGGGTGCTACCCTCAAAATTACTGTGCCCCATATACTTTCTCTGTAAGTCCTTCTTTACTTTTCAGCTGGATGAGGCATCCTTTTCTACTAAATGATTTGTACAATGTTGCTGGATGCTGTTAAATAGCAATTCCACCTGCATTTCGGTACTGGGTGAAGAGCTTTTCTTATACACCGCCTGAAAAGTACTTTTGGATCATTCCTGGTGAAAGGAGCTCTATCAATGTAAGCATTTATATATTAGCATTGTTGGGTCTGCACACTAGTTACAGTAAATCTCATATCCTCTTTTTCTTTCCCTCCCTCCTGCACAAGTGGGAACAATGGGAAATACTGAAGGGTATAATTAGTGTGCATCAAACATGACCATAAGAAGCTAACAGGCATCCTGTAGACAGAGCAACAATGGAAAAGGCAGAGAGAAATATTTTATTAATATATTTTCCTTTTTGCAATTTAATTTCAAGAAAGGGAGAAAAAAAGAAAAGTAAATTTTGTTGCAGCAGTAAACTTGGTGTGGTGGTTGTTTTACTACTGCAATGATTTTATCTTCTCATTTCTTCACAGATAAGCAGCAATAAAGAAAAATTGGTCAATAAAACATTTCTCCTTAATATTTTGCATATGTTGCACACTGTAGGTCACATTCTCAATGTTCCTAAATAAAAATCCGCTCATTTAATGATCTCTCTTATTGGTTGTTATCAAAGGGAACAGAGCTATGGATTTGAGAATGAAGAGTCTTCCAGATGGAGCTTACACATTAACATTTAATATTTATGACATGGAAAGGCCACATTACACAACTTTAGCTTTATATACAAGTTGCATGTAAAGAAAAAGGCAGGAATGGTGTCTGGGTGATGCTCAGTCCATGCTAAGGCATTTGTGGTTTTGGAAATGGAAATCACACTGTGGAAATTAAAAGAGATGAAGCAGAAACCTCACTGGTGAAAAATTAACCTGCATTGGTTGAAGCCATTATTTTTAGTATTACTCTGTAATAAGGTAGCTCTTCTATGCTCCATTCATGCACCCAAAGCTTATTGTACTAGGCAGAGGACACAGGACAAAAAGATGGCTTCTCCCAAAGAACTTACAATATAACTATAGGACAAGACAACCGGTGGAGAGAGATGTTGGAAGTTTAAGGAAACGAATAAGACACAACACTGGTCACCAGAAGAGGTAGTTGATTCAGCACACCAGCTGCCTAAGTGTCACGATGTTTTATTAAAAATATATATTATAGTAATATCCAAAGGCTCTAACCAGAACGTTCCAGCTGTGTTATAAATGCTCACTAGGGAACAATCTTTGCTCCAAAGAGTTTTCTAACTCCTTTTTCTACTAATTATGGGTTACTTGTAATAATTCACAACTTTTTGATCCTACTAGCCAGTCTTATTGCCAAACCAAGCCAGCCCAAACCAAACCAGGGTCACACAATCACTTTCCCAGCAATTCTTCTGTGCCTGAAAGAGGAAGGACCAGTGAAAGTGAGTGAAACGAGGATAAAGAACATAGTGGGAAATGGTAACAGCTTATTTAGGAGGAAATCCCTAAGCATTTCCATGGGTTAATGAATGGCAACATTCATGCAATATGCATGCAAGTAATCACTGTGACTTATTGCTTTGATATGTGGTGATTCCTCTTTGCCTTTGAAATTGAGCTCCTGGGTAAAATCTTATGCTCTCTGTAAAAGATTGTAGAGGTGACCTGGGAAGGAGGCTTAAACTGTTCCTACAGACGGGCTTATCTAGACACAGTCACCAATCATTCATTTTGTACTTATAACATAGTAGAAGTAAGGTAAATAAGGGGCAGCATTTTCAAGTTTTCTGACCAAAAACTGCAACACAAATATACAGAATTACAAAAGTAACTTCTCATGCTCACATGTCATCCTTGAAAACAACGAAGGGGAAGGGGAGAAAAACCTGCACTGAATTACAGGTGAAACAAAGTTGACTGGCATCTCTCACGATAAGATTTAGCTCTAGCTTCTCATACCACAACATGCAGCAAAGTGCAAGGATGGGCAACACAGTTTGCAAACGTCCTGCCAATAAACATTTAGAGGGCATTTAGATTTGCTTGGTTTGATGCTCTGTAAGAAGGTAAGAAAGCTGTGACAGCGGTAGTTCCTAGCAGAATTCTAGCATCAAGAGCATACGAACATGCAGATGAAATACAAACTGCGTGTGTGAAATATCTATACATGCCGTATGCTATATGATGTGCGGATCTCCACTTGGGAGGCTTCTTCTGAGGCTTCTTCATGGTCTAGTGAGACCCAGGAGCATCTTCAAGGTCAGCAAGGACTGGAAAAGAGGCCAGTACTCTTGAGATCTGCCTAGTCACTGCTATGTGGCAGTAGTCTAATTTGGAAGCTACTCTTTGGCCTTGCTGCCTACAGAGAGGATGCACAATTCAGAAAGACTAGCTGTAACTGCTTTAAGGAAGCAAGGACAGAATGATAAACAGGATACAGATGCGTCTGACAATAGGATCTGATTAGCCCGAGTTTAGGTTTAGACTCACTTCCACCTATGTCTCTTCACATCATCTCATGCAAACCCTCTGTGCCAGTGCCTAGAGTCCCCACTGCCAGAGCCAAATCAGATAAGGAGACAGTATGCAATGATATAACAGACTTGAGTTTAATTCAAAATGCCCATGGAGGAATATGCAGGTATATATACACCTACATACATGCATACACTGGACATCAAGGGAAGCTTAAAATAATTATTACAGGGCAGACTGAACTAGGTTCAATCTGCCTGTGAATTTGGCCTTGAATATTTGCATGCTTATAGTTTCACAGTGCTTAGGGTTGGAAGGGATCTAAATAGATTATCAGGTCTGACCCCCTGCCCTGGGCAGGAACAAGTGCTGGGGTCATAACACCCCAGCGAAATATCCATCCAAGCAAAATACCTATTATCAAATTGCCTTTTTCCATAATGTGCCAGTCCAAGTCTGTTTCAACACTGAAGGAAACATTATTCTATCTTTGAGCCTGATTCAGCTCTGCTGGGGACAAGAGTCCTTCCTATAAAGTTACCCTAGGGACTCAGGGTTGAGCAGCTTTTCTTCCTGCTCCATAAATGGTACACTGGCAGAAGATGCAATGAACATACAGGGAATAAAGCATCCCTTACTAGTTTGGGGTTCTACTGACCCCTGGATCCATGGCACTTTAAACTCCCTCTCACAGACTTCCTGCCTTGAATGCTTGCTTGTTTCTGCAGGAGAGAGCATGGTCCTGTGTGTATGTAATATTCTGACACAAATGATTATGGGGGCTGCCATTTTTGCAAGCTATACCAAAGACCACAAACTATCGATTGTCTGATTCAAAGAAAATATGTCTGGAAGCAGATTGTATCCCATCCTGCAGCAGTCATAGCTAATGGAGACATCCTGCTAATGCCATCCTGTCTGCCATTTAGATACCCTTAAATAACAGATTGCCATTGTAATGGGTTACTTGATATGATTATAGAGTAGTCTGGGGAAATCAATCACATCTAATAACCCACTGAATTTTATACTGTTGTAGCAGTTGTACCTAAGACAATGAACTGAGTAAACTATATTCAACATTGGCTTCAAAATTACATACCAAATCAATCAATAACTCAATTTCAGTCCTTTTTCCCACAAAAGATACTGTGCTGCTATCTCCAGGTTATGTTTCTGGGTAGTGCACTGAGAACTTAAAATTAAGCTGGAAGCCTAATTTTTTGGCAGTGGCAAGAGCCTACATTTATGTTAATACAGGACCATTCAAGAGAGGATCTCAAAGCACATTATCAATAACATGAGGGACTTAGAAGACCCAGCTAGCCAAGACACAAGCTTCATAAGACTGGAGTGGTGTTTGCAAGATAAAAGAATCAAATAGAAGAAGTGGGACAGGCTATATTAAGGTTCCTGATTGAGAGGAGGTTGCTGGTGCTCCAACTGCTTGTAGGTGTTTTAGTACTTCACTCAGCAAGGGGATGAAAAACTTGCCTTTCAGACTTGGGGCTTGGCCACAATCCTCCAGACCATGAAGCTGGATCACTTATATTGTGCATGGGACTGTTCCATCAATCTGTTTAGAGACTGTGGTTAATGCAGAGTGCAGGGATAAGATTGCTAAGTCCGTGTTATCTATAGGGACGCCATGATGCTATAATCACGGTTTGGTCTTTAGTTAAAGTTTGAGGATGGTGTTTTTCACCTATATAGCCCTAAATAGTTTGTGTTGTCTTTACTTTAATATTCTACCTCTCTCCTGCACCCACTCAATCCTCCTCCCTACTCCCTGGTGATATAATAACATATGTTACTAGCTGGAGAGCTCAAGTTAACACACTTTGGTTTCAACATGAGGGACCTGATGGGATTTACTCAGTACTAGAATGAACTTCTCATCTTGGATTTCTAGAACCAGGATTTAGTGCTCACCACAGTATGCTGCAAAGTTCATCCATCCTCCCAAGCGTATTCTTCATTTAGGGGTAGGGTGCGGTAGGGATCTAATGGGAACAGAGTCGATTAGGGACTTAGGAGTATAAGGACATGCAACCATTTGTTACGATGGCAGGAGTTGGGGAATCTTTCTTAATATCTTTCACTCATTACTCTTAGACCGAATGGTATGCTCTATCCTGAGAGTTAGAGCCAAGGATCTAGAATGGGTTTTGTCATAAAGTTGACTTTTAATACCCTTTTTACAGATGGTGCACGGAGGTGATTTGTTCCAATCTTCACAGGAATCCAGTGGCAGGTGTGGGAATAAAAAACTCAGTAGTCCAGGTTTTCAGGGCATAACACTTTTTAGCAGTTTAAAGGCTGCATACTATTGCCACATGGCATTTTTAAATACTCCCAAGCAGGCTACATCTCAAAGAAGCCTAGGTGTCTCACTCACTTAGATTCTTCCATACTTTGCTGCAGATCTTCTCAAAAGGACCTTTGTAGATCTGGTCCCAAGTAGATCTGTGGGACATTTTGCTTTGTTTGACCTGAAATTAAGCATTTTCAATTTCTTGTTTTAGCAAAAAAAGTTTTATTTTGGATTAATTGGAGCAATTTGTTGTTGTTATTTTTCAGTTCAACAGCTGAATTGCAAAATCAGTTATCCACACACACAGTGCTAGTTCTAAGAGGCTGGCTTCAGCTATACCAACTAGTTTTGAGTTGTTTTTGTGGTTTAATAGTAAAAAGACTGCATCGGAGCTGAGCCAAGAGCCTTTTGTAAGGTTTGGGTGTCAGCATTACACTATCGTTATTTTCTCTTCTCTTAAAAGTCAGGTTGTTTGAAGCCTAATACTTGTGATCATTTATTTACACACAGCCCGGGAGGCGGCAGTTCTGGGTGTTTAATATGCAATACAGATTTCTACAAGTGATTGTCAGTGGGCTGCATTTTCCACATTAGACATATGCTGTCAGTTGATTGTGTAGAAAAAGATGTCGCTTTCACCATGACATTGTAATTTTGTGATGAAGTAATTATCATCTTAACCTACTCGTGGGTGATCTATTGGTGGTGAATTTAACAGCCATGGTCTCTTGGGCTTTGCTAGAGCTCTCAGATAGGCGTTGATGCTTCACAAACTCTGAGACTGTTATTTTCCTGCAAGCCATGATAACAGAAGGATGCAAACAGGAAGAGGAATAATTCACATGTTGCTCCCCCCAAGGTAAAATATTTCTTTTTCAGAGCTGGAGCCATGGCTCCCTTTTGGAGACAGGAGGCTGTGATGAAATGCTCTCAGAGAGTCATGGGATCAGATTCAATGCCAGTGGAGCTAGGCTGACTTCTCCTGCAGCATGAAATGGCCCTTGGTATTGCAAACACTGTTACCTGCAAGTAATTTTATGTGCAAGAATAACCCCATTGGGGCCAATGGGACAACTGACATGAACATGAATGCATTCAAGTCAGAAGTGCATTGAGCCAAGAACTGGGAGATAAAAGTGCTTATCATACACCTTATAATACCTCCAAATACACATCTTATCCCAAGCCAGTTCAAAGGCCATTGATCAGTTAAACTGGGACAGATCTCTCACAAAAATGAGTTTTTTTCTGCTTCTTCTGGGATGTTATGCTCCAGGACAGGGCAGAAATACTCTGTCAAGCTTGCTGCCCTTATGATCCACAGCACTGGCAAAATGTTCCTATTGAAAATTCTAATATTTTTTTCATTTTTAAACACTTCTGTGTTGCTCCAAGTGAACCAAATAGTAAACATTTTTAAAACAAACCCTCTGAAGTATTTTGTTGCTAGCATTAGGTATTCTTATAGCCTCTGATCCTGCCAATGAGATTTACAGGTCTTGTGGAAAAGACTTGCATAACTGTGAGTCTTCTACAGCATCTAGCTTGCAAATGGGGCGTAACTATTTCCTAAAACAACTAATGATTGTGAAGACTGGGTTTGCAACAGTCAGGCAGTTTGCACATAACCACACCACTCTGCACAAACTGTTAGTGTTGTGTTATTCCTTCCAGATGTGGGAGCCAGTGCTGTCCCTCCAGCCCAAAGGAACGGAAAAGGCCCCTGGCATAATTTAGGGAGCCTAACTGTCCTCTTTAAATTATGACAACCCATGTGGACTGCTGTATAGATGACCACGCTGCAGTGCTATAAGCTCTGGTCCGACCCCCGATCTGCTAGTCCCACAATTGAGAAATGTAGTTAGCCATGCTACTCTGAAGTCAGGCAGAAGGCAGGGAGATATGCATTGTCTAGACTAACTAAACAAGATATATACAGCACATAAGCTTTTGTGAACTTAAGCTAATAGAGCATCTCATGAAGTAAGCTCAAGTTCATGAAAGCTTATATTCAATATATGTCTTATTTAGTCAGTCCCACCATTCACCAGAGCTTGTGATGGGGTCCTCAAAGGGCAGCTTTGCATGTGTCTTCTATACAGGGTAACCTCTATTTCCAGCAGCACGGGGACTCTCAGCAGAAAGGCAATTTCCATCAGCTATATAAAAAATAATCTATGAAAAATACACTAGGTCCAACCCAATCTAATAATATGTTATTGTTTGAAAGCAATCAAACATATCAACATACATCAACTTAAACGATTATATAAACCAAATCAAAGCAGCACAACATTATGAATCACAATATATGGGCTCACTCATATCTTACTAATGTACAAATTAGTCAGTGCATCAACAAAGTTGCTTCTCTGTTTGCTATGATGTCAGTCAAATGACTTCAACTCACACACATTTTTACAACAAAATCTAGTACTTAATCAGCGGTTGGTTGTACTTGTCAATGTGGGTTTTTACATGTATAAAAAAGGTATGTATGTACCTAGTTTGGAAAGCATGAGTTTTGCATGTAGAAATAAGCTAGCATACTCAGAAGCCAAGAGTAGTTGCAAATTTGACCCTAAATATATTGCAATGGATGTAGTTTGGTAATATAATGCAGATGTTATTGTTAGATAAGTGGTGAATTGTCCTAATTTATCTTGAATCATTTTCTAGCATGTCTGCCTGGTGCAAAAATTGTCACAGCTGATGCTTGCTAGGTGCAAAACATGAAAGCTGTTAAAACAGAGCCTAACGGCACCCATCAGGGTATTAAGGGTTGTACATGTTTCATTTGGTTTGCAAGGAGGTAGCAATTAAGTATAGGATTGATTCAATTTATATGCTACACTTAATGCAATGTAACTGGCATTTTACCTGCTTCAGCAAAAGTATCTCACTAGTGATAACAGTGTGAATTCTTGTTTCAGATATCTACTCCTATCACTTAAGTGCCGACTCAAAAATATTATAAGCAGCATTTTCTCTTGCTGGAACTTCTTAAGTCTATAAAAAGTGTATTTGGTTGATTTATCTAAACAGCCTGCTACCACCAAGAGTTGCAGAGACTGGAATACCATGGATTAAAAAAAACAACAAAAAACCCCCCAAACAAAACAAACACCCAAAGAAAAAGCATAGGTGTTGGCAGGAAGACAGAGGAGCCAATTAAAGGCTTAATGAAAGTAGCTTAGATCTTGTTTGCAGTTACCTTCAACTGGGCATTAGTGGTGCTCATAATCCTTCTGGGTCTAGGCTTGCATGCATGCGCATGCGTACATTTCCACTGCACATTGACTTATTTAATTAGGTGATGGAAAAAAAAACTGTCTAAGCAGCAACATCAAGCAAAAAAGAGTTGCAGGTTAACTTCTAGAACAAGCCAACTGGTTAAGGGTCATGATGAGCTTTGGCAGATTCCCTATGCATTATGACATCAACTGAAGTGGTTACTAAGAATTTCATCATTGACTCAATGGGAATAGGATTCTTTAGGACAAACTCTCCTGATGCCCTCTAAAGAAGTGCAGAGGTTAAGCATTCCCAAACCCGCTCCAGGCTAAATCAGACTCATGAAGGACCTAAGCTAAAAGACTTGGACCCTGGAGTTCAGATGTAGTGAATGACCACTTTTCAACTTAAGTCCTTGGACTGTCTTTTTTTGAATTCAGTGGAATCTGGTTACTTTGCTATATCCTATTATTTATTATCATGCCACTTTACTTCTTTTTAAGATGCTGTTGGAAAGATCATTTAATGACTGATTTATGACTTCAGTCATATCATTCTTTTGCTTCATTCTCTTGATGGCAAGAAGCTACTTCAGCTTACATCAACGGGGAATGTTTTTTTGCCCCAAGGTGGCACGTTTACCAGTTCTGCAAGAATTTGCAAGCTAGTGGGCCTCTGAGTGTGAGGATAAAGTACTGAGACTATTCATTCAAATACATGTGAAATTACAGGGATGTGGAAGATGAATTAATTAAAATGACAGACCTTCAACAGCAGCTGGTAGGGATGAGAGGACATGACGGGGGAAGCATATGATTTGTTTCATTCTTCATGAACAGAGGTTCAACTTTCAGATATCTGAAACACACTAAACTAAAATAATCTGTGAGAGCAAATGCAGGATCCTGAAAGCAGATTTTTGCAAATATCTGGCAGTTAGCACAACACACACTGAAGTAGAATAACAAGTCAAATTCATTTTTGTCAGACACTTTTTTTCCTTGAAAATGTTTTTATTTTCTCTTAAGGGTAAACTCTTTTAAATTATATTTCTTTGCATTCTTATGCTAATAACTTTCAGGAAGAGCATCTTTCTAATTTCCCGCTCTGATAAGTCCTTGTCGTGGCATCTCCTGCCCATGAAATGAGTCGTGTTGTATGCTGATATCAGCGGGCATGATGTATCATAGCAACGACCAGTAATGTGGAAAATTCAAACAGAAAAAAGACACTTGACAGGCACTGCAGCAATTTTCTAGAACTCTTAGGAAACACATCAACTATTTAAGGAAAAAAAAGAGGATTTTGAAAAATGTTTCAATGCCTACCTCTCACAAAAAGATGTTCTGGTATAAATTTAAACCGATCTCCATTTTGCATTTGGCAAGCATCTGATAACAGAGCTTAGGTTAAGTACAGGACAGGTGTATGAACAGAAGTAGAGGCACAGGACTGGAGGACAGGGTTAAATATTTTGTCCTATGTTTTAAATATTTTAATGATAACAGGTAGTTTATCAGGAATGTATAGGTGAACCAATTTAATTAAAAATAACCTGCCTAGATCCATGAATGCCCTGAAAATGATGCCTCAAGCTCAAACTGCATTTTTTGAGATTTGGAAAAAGAAATTGGGGGTTAGACTAGATGACCTTCTGAGGTCCCTTCCAGCCCTAATTTTCTATGATTCTAAATGATTACATTTATTTCCCCCTATTATTTCTTATTTTCCTGCATCCTGGTCCTGGCTAGAACATGCAAATGCTGATGTGTGGCAAAGAAGGTTGTTTTAATGTGAGCTCTCACTGAAATTGAGAATAAAACACAGAAAACTCATCAGAATCCTACTCCCTTGTAGGATAACTAACACAATTTTGCAGATCCAAGCAGTTCCAAAACTATAAGACGGTATTTCCACTGAAGTCAACAGAAGTTTTATTATTGACTTAATTGGGAAGAGAGATTGGCCACTGAACAATTTTAAGAATCCCAGTCCTATAGTTTTGGGTGTGAACATGCATTAACTCTTAACCTTCTAAGGTTCGCTCCCTACTACAAAGAGAGAGGCTGAGCCAGACAGTTTGAACCAAGGTCCTGACTTCTGCCTCATCTGGGGGATGTTCAGATACAACATCATTTGGAATGAAGCTCAAAATCCCTACAAAATTCAGCTCCAAATTTGGAACAACTACAAAGATAACATGAGTTTGGAGCAAGATTTTCTGCAGGGCCTGCCTGCTTCTTTCCTTTTTATCTCCAGGCAGAAGGTCCCAATGGGACTAAAGGCTAATTGGCAGGTAATATAATAAAGCACGGCATTCTTTTTTTTTTCCCTTTTTTTTCTTAGCTCCTCTTGCTGTGAGTTTTTAATCATTCATTTAGAACTGGTATTGCCTTCCCATAATTAAATTAAGCAGAGTGTCTGCACCATTATGCTATCTGAAGTGCTTAATATACTGTGCTGCTGCAAGCCAATAGACCTTTGGCTTTCATCTGCATTCCCTCCACACTTTTTAAAGCACAAAAGAGTGATGCTAATTGTTTAAACAAGACTAATTTAATCTCAGCAATGTGTGCTAGTATTAGAGATGGACAAACTCCTGTATTACAGTAAACAACTAGTAATTCATCTGACCTCAGCAAAGGCTCTGCTCCTTTCACAGATTTTCAAGCCAGGAAGGGGTATGCGAGTGGATATTTACAGGGAAGGAGTGGAGTTATCAGGGGATTATCAGGGGACTTATGGGAATTTCTGAACCAAATGGTCCATCGCTACCTTGGATTAAATGTGCAACTTTTTTTGACTAAACTCATGAGTTTACTTATCTCTTACGTGCCGAGGGAACTGTATTAGAATAGAAGGATGGGGGCAAGGGGCAGAGCTAGTCGCTTTTTGGCTGAATAGAATAATTTAACAAATCCCTATTTGACATGCTCATAAGAGGCTTAAGGAATCAATTTTGCCATACTGTATTGTTAGTCCTTGGGGACACTTTAATTAACATCACTTGAAATAATTCAAGGCAAAAGGTGACAAAGATCAATTCACAAAGATGTGAGGATGCCAAACACTCTGCTGAGCACTGGGTCCAATCCAGAACAGCTGTGAAAAGCCTGTGCTTGCTGGTGTAGTACTGAGCGGAGGTGTAGGAGGCTGCAGGGAAGAAGTCTTTAGCTATAGGAGGAGTCCCTAGATATAGGAGGCTGGAGGGAAGGAGTCCCTAGCAAGAGGGACTAGTAAGACATGCACAGATCACTACCACTGGGGTAGTCAGAGGATGAAGAAGGCAGCCCATTATCCCCATTTGTTTGAGTGAGAGATTTGAGTTGACATACCTGGGCACAGAACCATGTACCCATTTGTGGGTGACATGACCACTGTTCCTTTCTATATTACATGGCAGAGATGTGCCACAGAAATCTTTGCTGACTGTGACAGGGAAGAGGTCATGCCTTGTCACAATTTGTCAGAAGACAGAGGAATGGTGGGAATGAGAGCATCTTACCTGTTTGGGAAGGATTTAAATAAAGTGCGTAATGAGAAAAGTGGCTTTATTGATTCTTGCTGGGCTGGTGGGAAGAGCGGGGTGATGGGGAGCTGACAGGATAGGCTATGGCAGCTGACCCAGAAATAGAAAAGCCCGGGGTTGCGCGAGTCATTTCCCCAGACAGGGGAGACTGGCTGGAGCTCATGCAGCTGCAAGGAGGTGCAGCGATTCCTTGCCCGGCTGGGGGTCAACAAATCTTACAGAGGAGAAGCGGAAAACCATGAGACTTACCTGAGGTGAGGCCTGGCATGAGAGCATCACAGAGGAGGCCAGCAAGGAATAGGTCCAGTGAGTGAGGTGCTTCAGGTCATAACCTAAAGGGGAAGAAGAAGAGAAGGGTTGGCTAAGGGGATCTGCCTGGAGGAAACAGGTTCTCCCTTACAATAGGGACAGAACAGGGAACTAAGCCAGGAGACTGAGTTAGGTTGGCTATAGCTCCCGATCAATACCTTACTATTAAAGATGGAACAGAACTGGAATTGGTGCTTAATTGAAACTGGCTATGGGAAAAATCCAAACATGTTCAGAGAAGGTATTCATCCGAGATCCCAAGGCAAGTAAGTCTAGGGATGGATCTAAACCAGGGACCTGTGGGGGTGTAAACCCAAGTTCTGGGAATGGTTCATGGCTCAGGCATTGTACGTTTTGTAAGAACCCATAAGACTGAATTGTTGCACTAAGCACAGAGTGTAATTAGGGATTGCGGGGTACACAGATGGAGGAACCCTGCGAAGAGGCCAGATGGCCAAATATATTGTAGTGAGAAACAACGGTTTACCTCCCAAAATTCACTTTGTCCTTTGGATTCTTCAAAGGCATGGCAGGCGAGTACCAAAGAGGATTAGCAGGTCTTGGGTGGATTGGCTGCAACATATCTTTTCACAAGAGCTTCAGACTTCTACACTGATGTATGCAATGATGAGTGCATGCTCCCAGAAAGGGGACCAAGCCATCATCTGCTTAAGGTTGATGCCCAGTGCATGGATGCAGCATGCTTCTGGGATTGGACTTTGGTGAACAGAGTGCAATGGTATGAAACACATCTGAAATCCTTTGTATCATACTCTGTGTTTATACTGAAGTGTGCTTTTCACAAAGCAATACTGAATTTACTTCTTTAATTTTTAGCTCTGTGGCTGGACTTAAAAATTAAAAAGAAAATTTATTTTGGACTTGACCCCAAATGAAGAAATTAATGCAGGGAATTTTTAATAGAGTAAGCTTGGATCTCTTACTTCCCAGGTGAATGCTTGCATCACTGGGTCTTAGGATATTCTCAGATGGGATTGTCTCAGCTCTCCTGTTGGATTTTGCATAAAATAATTAATTTTTTTTACAGCAGGGACTGGAACTAAAGTTTCTGCTTATCCAGGGTGAGTGTCCTAATTTCATTTGTTTTGAGGATAGTGCCTAAGGCCCCTCTGAATCTAGCCTAAAGAAGCAAAACATTTGGTTTTGGAAATGACAAAACCAGCATTTTTACTGCATCCAAAACATTTTCATCATGTTTTTTGTTTGGCTAAGGTAATTCACAGATGTAACCCGAATTCACAAATAGTTCCAGCCTGACTAAAACAGCATTTTTAGTAAATAAAAATCTTTGCTCTCAAAAGAGCCAGACGCTCTTTGCAGGCACTTTCAGCAAAGGTTAGCATGCCCTCTCTCTTTTGCCTCCAAGATACCTGTTAGCTTTGTACCGAATAGTGTATTAAAGTAAAAAAAAATCATTCACCAAAAAGAAAAGAAAAAACAGAGTTATTTTTCTGAGCTGTGAACAAATGCATGTGAATAGAAATGTTTTGGTTTGTGACTTACTGCTTCTTATAAATGCCAGTCCTGGGGGAAGGCTCTTTCAAAAAGCCTGTAGATTTAGGTGCATATTTTAGGATCTCTTCACAACACTGAGGCTAGAAATAGTTGTTTTACACTGAAAGCTTGGCTTCTGGAGCACAGTCCTGCTGTGCAGGGTGGAATGTGCAGAGCCCTGCTGTAAGCTGGACATGATGGTGTGGGATTCTTGGGGTTTTTTTTTTTTAAAGAGATGGATAAAGTCCAATATTAAAATGATTTTCCTTAGGTGAGATGCATGCCAGGGACACAGACAAAAATAGGACTTGTCTTCTAATGCCCAGCGTGGCATTCTAACCAGTTAGGCCACAATGCCTCCCTATAACACTATTGATAAACTGGGTAACAAATTTGGATGCATTTCATAACCTTTGCTTTACCCAATGATGCTGAAATGACTCCACCTTCATGCATGAATGGAAGGAAGTCACAACTCCTCTTACCAGCTGGGGAGCAGAGGAAACACGCAAGGCCAGATTCAGATTCATTCTATCTATTCAACATCTCACTGGACTTTGATGCCTAAGTGTCAGTCTCTTTTACTCTGCTCATGATAAAATCCATGATTGTATCTATTTTTGTAACATACCTTCATTTTACCCTTCAGATTGAGTCACAAAAAAGCAGTGAGGAAGGGCAGGACCCATCCATCTTTTGCATTAACTGATTTTCAGTGACTCAAGCAGGGTGGAAAAGAATGGCATTTAGGCACCTAAATCCATTTATGCACCTTATAGGTGACATAGAATCTGGTTCTCAGTTCTTAACAAAATCAAAAAGCCTTGTCCCTTACTCAGCACCGTACACCTAGATTCCTGGGGGCCTGGGGCAAAATTTTAGTATCAGGCCCCCCTTCACCAGAGATAATGATAATAATAATTGGACAATGGAAAAAAATACCATTTTTGGGCCCCCTTTCTGTCCAGACCCCAGGCAGCCACCTGGTTCGCCCATGCCTATCCCCAGCCCTGCCCTTACTAGTGCTTCCATCATTGCGATGCACTATAGCAATTGCTAAAGGGATGGCACACTATTACTCCACAACTGAATCAATGCAATAAGACACACTCTTTATGTCCTAGTTCTGTATTCTGCAAGGAGTTTAATGTGGTTGAGTTGTTTACAATTTTAAAAAAATCCTGTTTTCCAATGAGGTGCTAATGAATGCCAGTTTTCGTTTCTGAGCATCTGACACATGGCTCCTGGGGCTTTCAGCATACACAGACTTCCACAGTGTCATCCAGATGAGGTCCTGGATATGGTCAAGTATACTTTTGGCTGGTTTTCGTAGTGGTATGTGAGATAGCTAACCTTGCTTGTGTGTCATTCTCATTCACTGAGACAGCAGGGCTTTTTTTTAAGGTTCACAAATGTGTTTCAGCTGATCGACTAAAGATCGACATTGTTATTGAGTGGCCAAAGTGAGTACACAGATAGAGTGGGACCAGTGTAATCCCTTGAGCTATTATTTTAATATTTATACTCTCAAGTCCCGGGAGTGCTCTGAATATTAATGAAAATATCTGCAGCCTTATTTTCTGGCTTTAAATATTCAGCATTAAGCAGCATGAGTTTGTCCCTGATTTCTCAGCCAATTTTAATTCCTTAGACTAGCATTACTCCTGTAAAGCAAAATAAATGTATAATTTTAGTGTTTAAATCTTAATTCTCAGGGAAGTCATGGCAAATTGAAAGTGAATACAATTTGTTCGTTAACAACTAATGGCTCAAAATAATTTATCTTACAAACATTTCCTGGAAAACAAAAGCCACTTGTGTGTAGGCAACTTATAAAATGTTACTTGTTTATCTAATAAACTACCCTGGGGCCAACAAGTACATTAGCATTGCACAAACTTTCTGACTTATTCATCATCACTATTTATTATTAAAACTTTATCTGTTTCAACTTAGTGAATAGCTGCCTTGGGATACACTGCTCAGAACAGCAGCAACAAAATAAAGTTTATGCAATTTGCATAATATTGTACAAAGGATATTAGCTTAGAACAATATGAATCCCCTGGATCATTTGCACAGCCCCTTTGGTGTTTAATGTTGGTAAATATTTAAATAACAGCAAGCCTATATAATTATAAAGATTTCTCTTTTTAATCCGTGCAGGATGTAAAGCGTTGTAAATCATGTCTATTACATGGCTTTAGCTAGACGAAGAATAAGAAGATGATTTACATGCACTTGTTGCATTTGCCAAGTGTTTTATGACCCGTCGTGCAGGAATATATTGGATTACAAGCAAGCAGCACGTATGCACGGTTGAGTTCTGGATAGCGTGTTCACTTCATGTGACTGAAGACTGGTGATTATAGCAGGGCTTAAAAATAATTTCCTCTGCTTTGTAGGTTATTTTGTTCACACTAGTATAAAGCAGGTGTAAATGCTACCATTTTGAGCTGGTCATGCCTTGCTCTAACTTTTGCATTCATTATGCCCTCAAGTAAGTGACTATACATAGTAGAGGGCAGCTGAAAGTCTGGCTCAAGATTTTTCCCAGAACTTCAGTTTAACCCTTGAGGGGAAGAGGTTATGGAGAAGTGTAAAACTTTGATCAAAACAGTCAAACTAAGGAAACTAGAGTTAGGTTTCTATGCTTATGTTTAGATGCCTGATTTTCATAGTTACAGAGTCTACAAGAATGAACTAAAAGCTCTGGGGGAAGCAGCACTATACCTAGACTCCTGGCAGCCCCAGGCGAACTTTTAGTATTGGGTCCCCATTTGCCAGATGTAACCGGGGTGGCAGCGCAATAGTTGCCACCCCTGACCAATATCAGGGATGGTGTGGTAAGTGCGGCAGGGCTTCTGGCCAGCGCCAATTTACTTTCCAGCCGGCCCCTGCTCCCCACAGAGCAGCCCGTGGTCCCAAGAAGGTCTAACATGTAACTGATTTAACTATTTACACTTTATTTACAAAACAAGAATAATAGGAAAGGTTATGTATGAGTGAACTTAAACGGCATAACCAGAATCACAAAACAAACCAGAATGCATTAGTCAACCCTTGACTCAAGACCCACAGGTAGGGGAACTGGCAGCTTCAGCCACTGCTGAGGTGCTGCCACAAGGAAGCAAGGTGCTCACTCCCTGCAGCTTTAACAGGCTTCCCAATAAGAGACAGACTGCAACAGGCTAAGGTGTTTAGGTCTGCAGCAATCAAATTGCATGAAACCCCAACCCCCCAAAGAGGCTGAAGGGTGACCCTCTGTGGCAACAAAAAAGGCAAGCAACAAGCAACAGAGCAGGCTTCTGCAGCAAGCAGCATGACCCAAGCTAAAAACTCAGGGACTCCATCCAATGACAATCAGCTGCAGAATAAGGGACAGGACTGAGTCCCCTCTGGGGCAGTCAGTGGCAGAGGGTCAGCAGCACAGGCAGCTCCTAGGGGTCGTTGCTCCAAACCCCTGCTCCAGATGACTGGCTGGACCCCCTCCATGCCTCATGGCTTGCCAATCCCACTCCCAGTGCCGGCCTGTGCCCCAAGCTCCCAGGGACCCTTGTCCTGGCGCTCTGCTGCTCTTCAGGATCTCAGTGCCTTGCCTGCTGCTGTCCTGCTTCCCCAGGGAAGGTGAGGGATTTCCTCAACTCACCAGCCCAGCTCCGGATAAGGATGCCGCCTGCACTCCTGGCTGCTGCTTCTTCTCTGCAGTGGGGTGGGGGGCTGACTGCCACCCCTAGTTTCCAGGATGCCCAACACGTCCAGCACGTTGCGATGGGGCCTTGGAGCACCAGCTTTCTGCCCCAAGCCCTGGCCACTGCTCCCTCTTTGCTGCAGGGCTGGAGGCACGGCCGACAGCCACTGCCTTCTTCTCCCAGGGCCGCTGAGGCTCTTCAGAGGGGGTCTCTGCTCCCTCCGCTGGGTCAGCTCACCCCAGCTCTTCTTAGGCCTCCTGTATTGATCCCCCGAGTCACTGTCAGCAGCCCCCCACACCAGTTCGGCTGCTGCTTTTATCCCCTCCAGCAGTCCCTCCCTGGCTTGCAAACCAGCCAACCAGGGCTCAGGGTGGCAGGCCCCCAAACCCAACCATCCCCCTTCCATGTGAATGAGGGGATTGAAACCCCCTTCCTTCCATTGGCTTCCCCTTTTCCACAGGGCAGGGCTCCCCTGCTCCACCCTTGGGGTTGCTCAGACTTCACCAGCACTGTTTCTAGCCCAGGGTAAGTATCTCAAGCCAATCTGGTGAGCCCACTTTGGCAGTCTGTTACACAGAGATAATGATGATAATAATAATAAAAAAAATAACCATTTTTGGGCCCCCTTTCTGCACGGGCCCCGGGCGGCTGCCCGGTTTGCCCATGCCTGTATCTGGCCCTGGGGAGGAGGAGATGAGGAGGAACTGCTGGAAATGGGGCAGAGACCTAAATATAGATGTATGAGCCTAACGTTTTGCTCCTAGTTCTGAAATTCTGGACCTTTTTATTTCCCCTGCTTGTCCTGCAGCTGTGTTTGTCATCATTTCCTGTGTGATCATGTTTTAGGACCAGCTCTTGCAGGCATCCTCAACTTACACTAAAATCAGTGAGGCCTCAGGATACTTGCCACCTCACAGAAGAGGTTCAGCTCTGGATCAAGCTATGTTCTGAGGTCTAAGGTCTTTTGGTAGGGTGGCCTAGTCAATAAAGGAGTGAACTGGGAAGCAGAAGACCTGAGAACTGCCAGTAGCCGGGTCAATAATGTTCCATCTGTTTTACAGATGGGGAACTGAGAAAAAGGGATGCAAAATGACTGTAAAACAGATGGAACATTATTGACTTCCCAGGCAAATAACTACGCATTGTTATTATTATTATCATCATTATTATTATTATCATTATTATTATTATGGCCCGAGACTCTGCTTCCGATAGGCCTGTACAGCACTGAGCACATCTCTGCCATTGTAATTAAGCAAACAACAAGATTGGGTCAGATTCTTAGATAATATAAGTAGAGATATTTCTACTGAATCCAGTATAGTTTCTCCCTTCTTGTTAATAGGAGGAAACAATCTGCATTCCTGTATTTACGCCAGTAGACCATTCCCTTTGGATGGGGTTTCTATGGTGAGATTTAAGTGAACAAAAGTACAAGACAGAATATGAGTAGCAAACTTGTTCTGGCAGCTTCTAAACATATGCCCTCATGAATTTCACATCTTTCCTGTCATCCTTTCCCTTCGAAGATGGGTATTGGGATTTGAACGGTTTCTTTTAAAATAGACTGGAATAAATCCCTGCGGAGTAAATAGAATATCTCACCCTTGAAGAGTGATTATGTTTCTTTCACTCACAAGAGAGGCCTTCATAATTCATTCATACCTGAGGCTCTCGTGAGTTATGGGTCCTTCACACTCCTGAAAGAAACATAATGCTCACCCTTCATGGATGAGATCTCCTATATGTATTTAAATTGTGAAATTAAAGTCTGGAGGTTTTGAAGATATTTTCAACATGTAAAACATAAATGCAGCTGGAGAATGTTTTCTTTCTCTGTTTGAAGGGTGCAGTGTGATCTCAGGAGGACATGACAATGTGAAGTATTACACTGAAACTGTATGGGACATGCGGCATGCAAGATAAAAGAGGATAAAAGGAAATTAAGTTTTCCACGGATCAGTCTTTGGTAGGATGCGCTACTGTTAATTTCTTTAGATGTTTTTATGTTTCTAAATGTTATGCCTTCCCATGACTTTAATAGAATCTGAGAAACAACATCTAAATATATCACTAGCTTGTCAATAAGGTTTTGAACCACGGATTTGATGAGAAAAAAATAATAGTAGTAGGTGGCACATACCAGAAATGCACGTGTAAAGGAGAGGAAAGGGAATGACATCATGTGACAGAGAGCTCACAGATTTTGGAAAGATGGACTATATACCACAAAGACTCATCACGTTTATTGTGATAGGTACATAATATAACACACCAAGGTCCATTACCCATCCTCTATCTCTTCCTTAACTTTTACACCCCATTACATAATGATAGCTGGATGCTTAAATGGCATATTGGCTTCAGAAGTAACAGTAAAATAGCACTCCTGGAAGGAATAAGTAAAAACAAAACAAAACTTCCCCACCTTGCCTCAAATTTAAATACCAGACCATGCAGTGGATGCATCAGTGACAAGAAACTACTGTCAGAAATGTCATTTTCCTGAAAGTGCAGGTTTACTTGGATGTCAAAATGAATTATTTTTACAGCTGGACAACATTTGTTTTCAATAATCTTCCATAAAAATCCATCAAGAAGACATTAAAATGAATTATGTTCCCCCTCTCCTTTTTTTAAACATCTGTAGTTACCATATATTGGCCTGCCCTTCACTGTTAAGCTCATTGTAAGGTCATTCATTCTCTGTATCCCATTGCCAACTGGTCATTCACCACGTGGGTCGGTCTGGAACCCGCTATTCCATTAGGCTCTGGCTTTCTTAACATGTATGCTTGTGTTTAACTCTACTGTCCTGAGGAGTCTGATTGATTTCAACCGGTTACAGAAATTGATTCCTCATAGCAGTTAAGCATGCATGAAAGTGCAGGACTGGCACCGTAATGAAATAAAATTTTAAGGTCAGTAAATATATTAACAGTTTATCCCAGTATAACCATGGCCTGTGAGTCCACTGTGCTACTGCTGAGTGTATATGACTCAAAATACAATGTTAAACCAACGGTTGGGTAAACGGGTCTCTTTTTAGTTTTAGGGAGGAGTATGAAAATTCAAGGACAAGGGTGGTGATGTAGAGTAAGATATTAAATAAGCAGACAGGATCGTATAGCAGAGACTAGGTTAGAGAGTCTGAGACAGAGTCAGTTCAAACTGTAGACAGAGATAAGCTCTGAGAATGCCAAATAAAAATTGATTGAGAAACATCACATAATTGGAAGTATAGAGCAACGTAGAAAAGAATGTTCTTGCCCACCAGGAGTGCCTAACTATGACATTCAGACCAGGAATTTAACAATTAGAGGGCATGCTCAACCAATACATATTATGGAAAAGACCTGCCAGCACTTGGCTGTGATAACACTACAGATAATGTTAAGCAAGGATTCTAATACATTAAGGAAGCAAAGAATAATTTCACTTTGCTGGGCTATCTTCTAATTGCACCATAATGTTCCCAACAGTTTAATCTGTTACTAGTGGAAAGTATTAATGCAATCCTGCTGTCTAGGGAAATCAGCATTGCCCTTTCTTAATGCACAAAAATCCCCAAATTCTCTTTTTCTATGAGAAAAGGCTAATTTTAGGGTTGGGCAAATGGTTTGTTCAGAGGACTTCAGTGACAAATCTTTTGGGGTTTTTTTTATATTTAATAAAATGGAACGGACTCTGCTTTAGGATTTGCAACTTCAACTGTCACCTGATGTAGACTTTTATTAATCTGAATCAGCGTTATGTATTTTCTAACATGCCTGTTTGTAACCTTTTAGTGCCAGGAAAGTAAATTAAGTATGCCATCTCCCAATTGTGGCAGGGCACCTGCAGTGCCTGCCACTTTAAGGTTTCAAGTTGGCAGTGGAGCAGCCAGCAGGTGGGTGCTAGCCTCATCAAGGCTAGCACATGACCCTAGGAGGACCCTGGGATTGGCTGAGGGGGCAAAGCAGCCTCCATTTTAACCCAGGCCCTCAGGGAGAGAAGCAGCAGTCTGAGCTGAGCAGGCAAGGAGGCAGCATCAGGCAGAGCTGCCCCTGCAACACCTTGGAGGTCAGGGCAGGAGCTATTTGGAGGCTCCTGGTCCCGGGTATGACCTAAAACTGCACCAAGCTGGGAATGGGTGGCCTGGTGGGGCTGTTCATGGCAGAACAGTCTGCCAGAAATGCCAGGCCAGTTACCTCCTTGGTGAAAGGTGAGGAGGGGCGCCTGAAAACCCCAGCACCCACCTGCAGGTGGGTTACCTGTACCAGAGAAGAGTACGTCAGGTAGGCCCATCCTGTTAAAAGGGCTGCCTGAGTGTAGGGGCCAGGCATGGCAGCAGCCACCTGAGCCCCACCGGGTGAAAGACCCCAGTGGCCCAGAGGGGCTGAGTGAGAGAAGCAGCCTGGAGTGAGGTTGAGTGTTGCCCTAGGAAGGGGGCAGAAAACCCAGTGAGGGCTGAGTGATAGTGAAATAGCTCAGAGTGGGGCTGAGCGCGGCCCTAGAGAAGGCCTAGTGAGGGGCCAAGTGTGTAGAGCGGCCCAGTGAAGTGGCCCGTACATAAATGGCCCAGTTGAGGGTGGTGAAGATGAGTGGCCCTAGTGAAGGGCAGAATTACTGAATTGTGAATAGGGTAATACTGGATGTGATAATATAGAAAGCCCGGTTGCAACAATATAGAAATACTGGATGTGAGAATCAATATCAGGAAGGCATGGGACATGTGTAAGGGAGGTCAAAGCGTGTATCAAGGCCCTTGGCATCAGGAGGGAGAGGAATGGGCAGCCTCCTGCCTAAGAAACAACAATCATATTTATTTCCATCAAGGTGTGGCAGACCAGTGAGGTGGAGGATTAGCCCTGATCAGGCAGCTGGCCAGCACTGAGACCTAAACCTAAAAGGCCAGCCTGTTACATCTATCACTATACCACGGTCAGGTCAGACATAGTCATCTGATGACCATCAATGGATGTGTAGTTACTATAAAAAATGACAAATTATTTGAGGCATGATCCTGAGAAATGGTAGCTTCCTATAATTCCCAAGGAAAGCAGAAGATACCTATTGGTTCACAACTGGCAATTGCATGGGAGGATAAAAATCATAATTCCTTTAATCTTCCCTTCTCTAAATTAATCAAAGCAGTTCTTTCAATCTTCCTGTATAAGCTGTTTTTTTTAGACCTATCATTTTTGTTGCTGTCCTCTGGTCTCTCTGTCCAACTGGCCCACCTTCTTCTTGAAGCGCAGTTCCAAAAGTGAACACAATAAACCTCAACAGGGGCTCAGTAAAGTGGAAGGAATACTTCCCATATTTACCACACAACATTCTTTGTTTATATATCCTCATATGGCGTTCACTTTTTCCCCAATATGACTTTGATTCATGTTCAGATTGTAATCCACCACAACCTCAAATCCTTTACTGTACAGCTGCTATCTAGCCAGTTATCCCCATCCTCTCTCTGTGAAAATGATTATTTCTACTTAAGTATAGCATTTTGCATACATCCTATTGAATTAACATCCTATTTTTCAGATCATTTCTCCAATCTGAATTTTAATCCTGTCCTCCAAAGTAAGTGTGACTTCTCCCATCTTGATACTGTTTAGAAATTGAATAAGTGTACTCTCTCTCTGTCATTGTCTAACTCATTAATGAAAGGAGTGAATAGTATTGGGCCCTTCTGGAACCTTATTGCATCCCTCCAATTTGACAGCAAATCACTTTGTGAAGATCATAGAAAGGTAGGGTTGGAAGGGACCTTGCACACTCATCTAAGCCAGCTCTAGGCAGGATCACCCTGACTAAACCATCCCAGCCAAGTATCTTTTCAACCTGCTCTTGAAAATCTCCAGGGATGGAGATTCCACAACCTCTCTTTCCAATTGGTCCATATCCTTCTAGATTGTATTAAGACAATCATGCAAGATGATCATCTTTGACTGCGAGGGATTGCCAAAGCAGATCCTTCTTGAAGTGTAGGGCCCCAGACTGGACCCTCTACTCCAGGTAAGGCATCAACAGTGCTAAACAGAAAGGAAGAAATACTTCATGGAGCCAAAGAATCACTTCCCTTAGACTTTAATGGGAATTTTTGTGTGTTTAGTTACTTGCATGCATAAATGTTTGCAGACTCAAAGTTTTAAATTTAAAAATCAGAACAAGGGCTCATGAAGAATAAATATAACCACCCCCTGGCAAAAAAACAAACCTTTTATGGAAATGTAGGATACATTTAAAGAGCAATCCATCGGAAGCTAGATTTAATAACAAAGTCAATTAAAAAAAATCAAGTTGATAGTGTTCTTTTGGTACAGTCGTGGAATGTTAAAATTATGAACTCTGACCTGTGGATAGGTTTGGGGGGAAGTCATAGCGTGTTATTTAGAGCTTTATGCTAATGTCAGTTATCTTATATGAGAATTTTATGTAGATATTTATGATTTTTGCCTAATTGAAAACAAGATTTACTTTCATTCTGCTACTGATGAGTTTAAAATTATCTCAGATCAATCTATCATTATGTTATGAGACGGAACTTTTATGATTTTTCTTTCCCCATGCCTGTGAAGCTAATGAGATATTAGTCTGGCACTTTATGTGGGAGCATGTTCATTTTGGGTATGAATACTAGACATTGACTTTTCAACACAATAGGCAAGCTTTTTACAATTCTATCTTCTGCCATACAACATGAACGATTTCTTGATCCAGGGTCAATCATTGTGAAGCAGGCTCTTCCATACTTTCCCATTTATGCTGCTAATTTGTGACCAGGGAGAATCACATCCTAATGAGTTCCTCTAGTGTACACTCATTCACACCAAATTGGAGAACTACCTTACCTCCTGTCAACATTTAATTTGTACATGCAACTACTGCAACAGCCTGTGGCAATATGACCGCAACTGCTAAATGGCTAATTGACTCTGCAAAGTGCTGAATGCCCTAGCTTTGACCCAACACAGGCCTAATTTCAAACACACACAGTTCCATTGAAGTCTAAATCACTTCATTTTGATGAATGTAGTCACTTCATTCATGTGCCTAAATAGAAAAAGGCCTTTGAAGACCTGACCACTTTATTAGGTGCCTAAATCATATCCTGAACTCTACCGAAAGTCTGTCCAGTAAATTGTTAATAGCAAGGAGATATTGCAGTTGAGTCATGGTGGCCTAACAAAAGAATTCCATTTGCCTACTGGAAATGTAATATACCTTCTGTAGATACTTAGATCTTAATGGATTTGTTTTTATTATTATACACAGTGTGAATAGGACAGCCAGATTGACTGCAAATTAGGTTGGCCATCTCAAGTGACTTCTACTATCCTAACCTTCGACATGAACTTCAAATACATTTTAATTTTAAACGGTGCTGATTCTGAGACCTGGTAAAAAATCAGAAAAGAAGAAACTGCAAATGAAGTTTCTTGTGTGGATAAGGCAGGACAAAAGAACATTTACAAGCCTTGAATTTGCTAAACTGGAATAGATGATAACAAATCAAGAAGGGCAATCGTCTAGAAGGATCGCCTGGAGTTTGGGACAGCATAAGACTCTCAAAAAGACAGAGAATGTTGAGATAGGAATAATGACTGAAGAGAAGTCTTCAAAAGAAAATCAAGAAAAGAAAATGAACTTCAGTTGAATTAATTGTGTAAGGGAAACATGAAATGCAATTAATAAAACATAGGACGCTTCAGAAATCTTATTCAGTGGCACTTTTGAGGTACCATAAAAAACTGGTTTATGCATATACCATCAACTCTACTAAACAGAATGAGAATTACTCTGCTTTGTGGAAAAATGGGCCACAAGCTGCTAACAGATGAATGATACAGGGCTGGTCTTTAAAGTGAGAGGGTTCCCTTTTGGCCTTCAGCTGGTAGTGGAGAATCTGTAAGTGGTACGGGTCTGATGTTTAGGGCACCTGGATGTGTGGGGTTCTAAGCAGCTCTGGGTGACAACCCTGCAATTCCCTGTTGAGCACAAACTTTTTTACTTTAATGAAAGAACAAGATGTCCACAAGAGTTAAGAGACAAAAATCTTGCAGAACACGAGAAGGAAAATGGAGCATGACACCATTTACAAATGTTGAGAAGGCATGTAGATCATTATATAAATAAGCTGTACATTGGAAACCACTGTCAGTACACAATAGCAACAATTGCTATCAGTTCTAGAATATCTATGAATATTCTTGAATTTTGTCTATTGCCACGTTTCCTATTAACTATTTACATATGCAAAACCATCTCTCTTGAAGAAGACTAAAATAATTCAGTAGCTTGCCTCTTCAAAGTCCTGTTTCCAGAGGGCAAGTTGGAGAGTGATGATTTTGTAATGTAAACTAATCCATCTGTCTGTTAGAAGTGCTTGGCTTCTTGTCCACAGAACTGGAGAGAACACATTCATGAGGGCTCATATCAAATACAGACAGAATGAGAACTGGACAGAAACAATTTGCTGGTTTAATGTAGAGTAGAGCATTCAGAATTTTAAAAATAATGTCTTGTAACTTGCCAAGTTTTCCAAGCTCTTTCTTTTAGCCATGAGGTCACTTAAACTCTTATTTTTCTTTGCCAAAAGTGAAAAAGGGGAGGGTGAGTTAGGGACCACAAACAGTCCTGTTATTCAGTTGCTAGCATAGGTGCACCCCTGCTATCTTCCACGCATAGACCAGCTTGTCTGAGCTCAGGTGCTTGGCCTAAACCATTTCACACCAGTTTCTTTTTAAAAGACCCTGTCTTAAGTATGGCTTACACTGAAATGAATTGACTTGTATATTAATTGCCAATTGCTTGTTTGCTACTTTTGCTCTGCCTTCTTGAATGTCTGTCTTTATCCTGTTGCCTCCTCAGTGAATAAATCTTGCTTCTTCAGCATTTGGAAGAATTTGTGCCAGAGTGGCACAAATAAACAACACATATCAGTGATATATATCTTAAACAAAAAAGACCAGGAGTGTCTATTATCTATGGAGATACCACTCTTTTAGCGAAGATGCTGTCATTGAACAGAGCCCAACTTTAAACCAACTAGAAAAACTGTCAAGACAAAAAAAAAATCAGTTAAAATTCAGTAATTTCAGATTTCACAGGATTGGATAGAATTTCACCTAAAACCAAGGAGGCTTGCCTACCTACACCTTGCTTTTTTCATATGCCACAAGTATAGGTTCCGGATATCTGATTCCTCATCAACCAGGTATTTCCATCAATCCTTTTCCATCTTATGACAAATCAGTCATACAGAGTTAGTTGAAATTTCTACCTAACAGATTTGCTTGTTCGGAGAGAAGACTATGCCTTCCTAACTGGCCGCCTGACAGGCTGCATTTGTCACCTCCTTTTTACTATTTTGCTACCCAGCCTCCTTGCCTATTTCTGCTGCTTCCCTTCCCTGAACCATAGCAAAAACCCCTGCTTCTCATTCCCTGCATGCCACAGTCTGTCCCACTCTTTAGCTTCCACGCTCCGTCTGCCACCTTTATCAGTAAGGCACAACAGATAGATGGTGGAACCGAGAACACCCCGGAGAGTGCTCAGGACTGTGCTACAATCCTGAAAATCTTTTGCTAAACAAAACTCCTGAAGTCTAAAGGGACATTATTTACAGTAACACATGGAAAATTATTAGAAATGTTCCTGGCACAACACTTAAATTTCATTCAAAGGAGAATATAAAATAGCACGGCATGAAGTACTGTATTACAGAACTCTTTGTTAGGATGGCTTGGTTTAAACTAAACATTTGGGGAAGCGAAGGTTTTATTTTCAAAGAATAGAAATGATTCACAGGAATTTGGCCAAGCTAGAAAGCTAGATGCTGAACCATGAAGGAAGGATTTGTAATTAATATGGGCCGTGATTTTCCAAGGAGCCAAAGGGAGTTAGGTGCTTTGCTCTAATACAATTTTAATGCAAACTGAGTGCCCAATTTCATTGAAATTCCCAGATAAAGCTTAATAATGTGTTTGAGTGGCCCCCAATTTAGACAGAGTTACAACCACAATTCTTTGCTTAATGAGTAGATGTCAGGAGCTTATTAAAAAAGCTCTAATGAATAGAAGGAAAAACATGACAAGAGATCTCCTAATGTTATATGCAACAGGCAAGTAAAAAAAAAAGAAGAGAAAGCATCCACCAGTTCCACAGAATTAAATCAAGATACTGGTAACATTTACTTCATTCCACTCTCCACCCACTCCCGCCAGCCATGGCACCTGTAAATCAGAAAGCAGATGTTTCTTCAGGTGGGTGAAGTGTTAGCAGGGAAAGGTAGAGAATGAATGGCCCTCCACACTGCATTGGCCCTCACCGTGGAGCCGGTGTACATTGGGACCTAACTTACTATCGGTACTGCCCTGGAGCAGATGGCTTCCCTTCATGAGGTAAATGTCCCCAGTTCGATTTGGCCTGATCTGGTGGCTGAATCCATATTGAATCAGAGGACCCTTTAATCTCTCCGAATCAAACTGGAACCCTCTGGATCGATTCAGAGAGATTCAGAAAGATCCGGAGATTTGGACATAGACACAGCTTTGAATGTTTTTTCCACATACCTCTAAGTAGCACGTGGCTTGTGGATGGTGCAATGCTGGGGCACACGGAGCATCCCACAGGAGCGCGGGGGGATCCCCAGCAGCACTTGGAAGCAGACCTGGAAGTGGACCAGAAGCACTTCCTGTCCACTTCCGGGTCCACCAGACAGCACGGTGGGGGCCCTCCCATGCCTCCCTGGCTTGGTGACTGGTGCCTCCTGGGTCAGGGTGGGCACCTGGGGTCATCCTGCAGCTGATTGCTGAGCTGGGGGGCACAAGGGAACCCCCCCAGTGTGCTTCCCCCCCAGTGGGCCGGAGGTACTTCTGGTCCATTTCCAGGTTCATCGCCAAGCATGTGGAGGCCCCCCCACACTCCTGTGGGAAACTCCATGCACTCCAGCATCACAGTGATCATGAGCCACGCAGGTACCTCAAGGTATGTAGAAAAAACTTTTAAAGCTGTCTGAATTAGCCTCAAATCTTCAGATTCGGATTCGGCTGAATCGAATCAGGGACAGTGATCTGAATCAATTAATCGAATCACTGTCCCGGATTCAGGATTAATCTAAATCCAAATCGAATAGGGCACATGGGCCCACTTCACACACCCCGAGCAAAGAAGGAATTGGAAGTTTGAGGTGTAACACAAAGAAAGTCATGGACAAATTCCTGTGGCTCCCTGATTCACCTGAGGGGTAAAAAACCTCTTTTCATTAAAGAGTAAATTGCTGCAAGAAAGGATGGGGCATCTTACTTCTACTTTGGAAGAAAAATGGTAGCTGCTGGAGAGGTCAAGATAGACTTTATTCTTTGAGCAGAATGAGGCTGGTTAAACGGAAACAGTATCCTCCTTTCTTATTTTGAGGACAGAAAATACAACAAAAACGCAAGGAAAAAAAACAAACCAAGCAAATAAAACAAAGCAAAAAAACTCCAAACACTCAATTTTCTTTATATAATACTCTATTTAATCATGGACCTGGAATGGCTTGTAATAACAAAAGCCCTTTGAGTAGAACTGTAGAGTAATGAAAGATTAAAATTAAAGTAAATTGGACTGCAAGAGTGTTTGTTTTTCCACAGCAAGGAGATCTCTTCAGATTTCACGTTCTTCAGGTCCTGCAGGAAAACCTAAAACATTGTGTTCTAGGCAGGAAGCGTAGATAGTTGTTGGAAAACATTTCCACCTTGCACTGACAGGCAGAGGTTTTTGTAAATAGAATCAATCACGAAGAGGTCACTTTGGATAGATTTAGGAGGAAAAAAAAGTTCTATTAACCCTGTCTTGCTACTATAAATAGAGAATTATAGTAACATTTCTGAAGCAGCACTTAAAATGAACTATTTATTAGTGCAATTTGCATCTTAAGAGTAAGTGAACTGTACCAAGAATGTGTGTTTTTTATTGCGATGAAAGATTCCTTTGGCTACACCTTTCCAGTGTTACTTTCGGACATTCAGATTTCATTTCTATGCAATAAATGTGGATATCATCATTGAATTTCTTTTCCCTTACTGCAGTTTAGTGTCTCTGGAAAAGAGCAACTGAAAGAAACCCCGAAGTTGGTTGTTCTGGAATCTTTTCATAGTGATAGTTTCTTCCTCACCACCATTTATTAGGGGATTAGTTGTCCATCTTCTTTTCCTGTAGGTGAAATGTCAGAGTCTACATCTCCTTTTGGTCTACAGTTAGCATTTGTATGTTCAGGCATTTCACCTGCTTGGTATTCAATCAGAAGTTAGTGCTACTTTCCTTTGTTCCATTTTTTCCTACAGCAAATACATTTCTAAATGCCTTGTGAAAGCAACTGGAAAAAATGGCTGCCCAGGAATCAACAATTTATGACACTTTAAAATGAAAACTAGGGCTGGGACTTCAAAGCTAACTGGTGAGGTAGATGTCCCAAATCCTTTAAAAAAATGGACCTAAAAATCTGGAGTGATACATACATTACAGAAACCAAAATGTGAGAATATAGCAGAATACTTCTAAAGTTATTATTAGACACTAGGTGGGTTTACACATGCAACTAATATGACTGAATAAATTCCAGTGCAATTTGAGACAGAGTAAACGAATCCCAATATCCCCATCTACATGTGCATTTAAGTGCAATAATTTACTCTTCCATCAGAAAGTATGGGCGTGACCAGACGAGTGCGGTCGTTTGGTATATGGAGCTGCAAACATGTTTGCAGTACTACATACTGCACAGTCCAGTGTTCTTTGTGCTGCAAGGGTACACTCCCTAAGCAGGCACTGCACTGGGTTTTTTTTTCCTTTAGGTTTTTCTCACCCCTGGATATGAAGGGATCAAAAAAACCTGTCTGCAGGTTTTGTTGACTTTTTGATATCCGGGGGTCAAAAAAAACTGGGGAAAAAATGGTGCAACACATACTTGGGCAGTGCACACTGCTGAAAAGCAGGGCCAAGCTGCTTGGAGCTGCACTGTGGCTGCTGGCTGGGCTCCATGTGGCAGAATTGCCATGGCTGCAGCCCTGGGAGTTCCCCAGGACCCCAGGTAAGGCTGCTGGGGCCAGTATAGTGCTGGCCCCAGCCTCCTCTACCCCACCCAGGGCAACTCGCCATGCACCAAAGTGCACGTGGCGTGGGCATTCCCCGGGGACAAGAAGCAGCAGTGCAAGGTGCGCCACCACTACTTGTCCCCAGGGAACCAAATGTCCATGTACATCTGGATATGTCTTACCTGTGTTTGACAGGACTATCTGATGGTGCAGAAATTAATCTACTGCACCCTAATTGCAGTGAACGTGTAGACAGTGAAGATTTACTGCACAGTAAATTAATCTACTGTGCGGTATGTGCACATGTAGATGCACCCACTAAACACTAATGAAATAGAGCTAGAGTTTCCGCTTTCTTGAATAATTCTAGTTTTATGAATGGGATTTAAAAAGTATCGCTATCTATAAACATATATTAATTAACCTCTTAAATATCACATTAATCCAGATTTTATTTAAACAATTCAGGTTTATTTTTGCCAATAACCTCTAGTATATGGATAAAATAACCAAACAATCAAAAAACAAATTGGAAAGAACTGAACCCACATGCACAGAGAGGAGAGGAAGTGATCACAGTTTCCACTATAATCCATCACCTACCTTGGCCTTGTAATGCACCCATTTTTGCTTCTAATTAAAAGGAAATAAAAACACTGGTGTGGGAAAGCAGCTGCAAACATGAAGAATTGAGGGGTTGTGGGAGCCGGGGGGGGGATGGATAATCATGTCAGTCAAACAACAGTTGTGATGATTTAACTGTATCTGTATGTGAAAAATAATCCTAGGCTTCCATTTCACCTTCATCCATGGCTGCATTCGGAAACACTCTGAAGGATTTGTTGTGAACACTTGCAGGCCTGTTCTTATGGACTGAAAACAGCTAGGGAATGCAATAGGCTCACAAAGACTAAGAGGTCTGGAAAACTGAGCTTAGGCCAAACTCAAATACTTTCATTAGGCTTCAAAACAAGAGAAGAGACTAAAGGACCTTTGTATTTGTAATCAATGTATGTTCCTATGAAAGTCTGATGAGAAGTTAACAACAGTGTTCCTGTTATACTCAACTGAACTTCCTTGACATATCCTACTTTGAGGGGGATAAGCTGTGCATCCTAGAGATGGCACTGTTGCATTTCTGTGATCACTGCTGGACTGGAAATGGAAAAATTTTAATTGGGGGGGAAAAAAAGGAAATTAAACTATGCCCTAATAGTTACGTTACCCTATTTTTAACATTTGTGTCACTCCTCCCAATCAAAACCCCCTTCACCTTTCTTCCTGTCAAACTAGATAACTTTGTTGATCAGCCTTAACTAAAAATGAAAAAAGAGAAAAGATTATATGTGATTGTGTAATAGAAACCTTAGCATTTTTCTCTTTGGAAATAAGTCATAGACACCTATTCCAATAATCACATTCACCTACGTTTAATTTTTACGTAGAAGAATCACTTAGAAGAGTTCAGTACCAAGGTTTCTAATTGCTTTTGAGGATTGGTTAAGAGCAATTAACAAGTTACTCTTCAAGTAGTAAATAGGCAGTATATATTCAACTTTATACTTCTGCTTGAATAGGTGTGTATGAGCAGGAGATTACATTTTCAGGGGTGATGCTGAAAGAGATACTGGAGACCTGATTCTCTACTACTTGAACAGTCATTAATACCTACGTAAATGGACTGGAGGGTGGTATAAACAACCTTTGCATGGCTGATTATGCAAGGTGCAAGGCGGTGAAGAATCTGAGCTCGGGTCAAGATTTTCAAAAAGAAATGCCTTAAAATTAGGATCTTAAGACATCCCCTTTTGAAAGTTAAGCACCCTCCAAAATAGCCATGTCTTAGGTGGTTAGTACTTGGGAAGTTAGGCAAGTATCTGAGAATGGATCTGGACTTTCTGCTCTTGATTTTGACAATCTTGGTCTGAAATGCTCTCAGGATACTCAACCATCCTGTGAAGGGATTCCTGTTTTTTGATGTGCTTAACTGCTGTCACCCAAGTCTTACTGTCACAGGCAGAAGCAGGTTGGCATTAATTGCTGACAGACAAGGGCGAGGAAAGAGGCCTGGATCAGTTGAAAACAGAATTTTGAAAGAAGAAACCAAGATGCCCCCGTGTACTCAGAGAGAGAGAGAAAGTGAACAGACCTGGCCATCCCTCTGCTGCGGATTCTGAATGGAAGTGACATATGCAAGCACAATCAATACCGAGTGCATCATGTGAAATTTTGCTTTCCCCTGCTTATCTAGGAAGAAACATCTGACCTTGCGGCTTGATTGCTAGTTACCTTGATGAGACTGAGTTTATATTCTATACCAAATATGAAAGAGGCAATGCAGGCATGGGCAGATCTCTCCCAGCTAAACTATCTGCATAGTTATAGAGGTTGTTATGTCATACATTTTCTTTAAATAAAAATGCAGCATTGTAGGCTTCAAGTCATAAGGGAGTTTAGTGATGAGATGACCTTGTATAGCCAAGTCAAGAATATAAATAATTTAAGAGTATTAAAACCTTGGAGGACACACATTTCTCCACTCCACACATGCTGACTTTTTTCCTTTCAAAATATCATTAAATGAGGCATTCAGAGAGTGATGGCAACTTCTCTTTGTATTTACAGTGTTTATCTGTGATCAGCAGAAATAGGAAAATTGCAATACTAGATCATCAGCTCAGCTCTGTCTTATCTACAGTGCAGCGAGTCACCATGCTCATGGCACAAACTACTCATTCAACATTTTAAATGGGAAATGTTTTCTTACGTGTGTGTACAGCAGATAACGAGACACTGGCCTGCCTTGAAACTGTGACCCCGATGCCTGATATTTCTTTTTAGATGACGAGGTCTGAATTCCTGTTTTTCAGAACTTCCAAATCAGAACTGCAACAAGGGATGCAGACAGTTTTTAAAATGTTCATAATGCTTTGCTTATCTGTTAGGACTCAAGTAGCTATAGCCTTTCAATGTGGTAAGGCAATGTCAGATCTACTCAGCTGTTTTTTACATGCATATGTAATACTTACATGACCTGTGAAAAAGTGGGGGTCCAGATTCCCAGCTAGTACAAATTGGCATTTTCAACAGAGGTGCAGATATTTACAGGAGCTGAGGGTGTGGCCAAGCAGATATTCTATGTTTAAAAGAATGCCTTCAAGGTAGGCATATGAACCAGAAAAAACCCAGATCCGCTGGCCCAGTGTTATTGTTAAAGCATAAAATGGAGCACATGCTTAACTGCTTTGCAGGACTGGGGCATCTGCTTCAAGCTGATGTAAACCATTGCAGTCAAGAATAAGTCTGCATTACCAGTCATGTGACTGATTATAAATGTGCCTGTTGTATTATTTTAGATTTATATATACTAACCTATGAGGGGAGGGTTAATATGCACATGGTCCACATCCTAAAGGGCCTAGAAACATAACGGGTTACAAGAAAGTATCATTCAGTACCAAACAAAGGTTGAGCGATGAAAGCTGGAATGCATCATAAAGTAGGCAGGGTTAGGGAAATATTTAGAGCAGTGTGAAGTAGGGGAGGGGATTCTCTCCTGGCTTGTTACATCAGCTTTGTGCTTGTTTAGCAATGTGACTGCACTGCAGCACAGGAAATGGACTCCTGGAGGCTTTTGACTGCAGATTGTCAGGCTGTACAGTGTAACTTAAATGTTCAGGATGCCATTGAAAGCAAAGCAGAAAATTTATTTCTGTTTTGAGTAAGATTAAGTAAACCTATTTGAAGAATGAACATTCCAGATGGACTACTCTATCAGGAGAAGGAGAGATTGTGGTCCTTATTGGAGAACAACATTCATGGATTGTCATATTTAAAATGGTGTCTCTATACTGTAGTGGCAGGTGCAGAAAGGCTAAGGACAGACATTCAAAGCACCTGAGCCTGCATTGATTCAAACTCTGCAGGTTAGTCTAACCTGGCTAGGCTGAATCTGTTTGTAACTGCACAGACATCCCAGACATGCAGGCACGTGCCTGCAGTGGTTCAGGCTAGAAGCTGGAGGGCACTAGAGCCCTCCCTTCCCTTGAATAGTACTGAGTGGAGGGGTGTGTGGACAGGCCTTTGCAGGATTAGGGAGGGGTGTCCCCCCTGCCTTCTGACCAGCCCAGAAGCAAATTGACAACACAGTGTTTATCGCCCTAACTCAGTGTTTATTATCCCATTAGGAAAACAACAGAGGGAGATTACCAGCTACCTGTTGATTCTGCCTCTGTCCCCTCTGCCACAGCACAGACCATAGCCAGCATGTGGTCTGCTAGCTAATGCTGAGAGGTGCCTGTGTAAGGCAGAGGGGATGGGGGAAATTCCAGCTTAGCAGGTAGTGGGGAGGGGGAGGGGAAAGCGGGGAGCCAAGCAAATGCAGCTGTGCCTCCAAGTCTCTACTGGAGCTGCAGCCAAGGAGCAGAGGGGAGAAGTCAGCCCTACTGTGGAGCAGACAGCCCCACCCAGCACTCTCTGAGAGCATGCTGGGATGCCGAGGGAGTCTGATTTAACTTAAACCAGCAAGGGTCTGGGGCAGACATTGCCGGTTTGACCTAAGTTAGTTAAACCTGGTTGAATGCAATATTAAACTGATCTCAAATTGGTTTAAACCATTTTCAAACTGGTTAATGAGCACCGAACATCTGTTCTGTTACGGGTTTAAACCAGTTTCTGATTACTTAAACCAGTTTATGTGTAATGTCTGTCCCTAGCCCACAATACACAAACAAAAACAGGTTTGGAAGATCTGTTTTATTCATGTCAACATTACACCTGCAGATTTTAGAGAGCTTTCCCCTGAAGTTTCATGTGTGGATACTATAGCTTAAAACCCATGATCCTTCAAGATGAAGGCTTCAAGGCATGTTGCCCCTTTTAACCCTCTGTGTGTTTGCTATTCCCCTTAATGCAGCACGGTATCTGGGATGTAATAAATACATATAACTAATTAGGTCCAGAAATCAAGCATAGCGCACTACTGCACCTGTAAATAGTTCAGCATTTTTATAGTGAATAATGATTGCCAGTATGGGCAAAGGAGTCCCTTTATGATCAAAAAGCCAAAGAAAACAGGAGAAAGAACCAGATTTTGAAGCAATACCCAATTCCAGGTAGAGAGGTCAGACTCACTCTGTACATGGTTCTGGGCACTTCAGCAACCCACTGAAGTGCTCAAACTGTGCATTTTTACCACCTACAGGTTGCTACTTGAACGAAATTGCTCTGCCTTATAAAGAATGACATTGGAGCTAAAGCCAGCAGACTGTAATGACCATGTCATATTTTTTTCCTCCTTAGTGTTTCAGAGCCTCTTGATTGTGGTAAAAATAGAAGCTTCATTAAAATTTGATAAGGTAGTCTGTGAAAGTAAAGTTTGGGGAAATTGTTCTCCTAGAACCTCCCTAAGGCCAAAGTCTTGGCCACTGCCTTTGGACTCAGGATAAGCCTTTCTAGCTTGGTGGCACAAGTTATTAATTATATGAGCCTGCACTGCAGCTGTTTTTAATGTAGTTTCCGTGGAGTTTAATATTGCACATGGTAGAGTCAATGAAGAATACAAGGAGTGTTTATGGGAGTACTGTAAATGAGAATGAATCGGGAAAAACTCAAAGGGTTTGGACATTTGGCCTTGGCTTGGGGCAAAACCAATAGGAAAATCAGGTTGATGCAAGTCTGCTTCTGCTGCATCCAGGAAAAACAGTGGACAGTACATCACCCCTCCCCTCCCCAAAACCATGCCTACTACTGTTAGTGACTGACGGCGCTACTCGCTGTTTGGATAGGAACATCACAGGCAATACTTGTTTTCATAATTACATTTCTTTTACCTAATTCCACATGCTCATTGCCAGGCAAAAACCTGGCTGGAGATCAGCCATAAAATACTATTTCAAGTCACTTATCCCCTACAGAGTTGAACAGGGTTTGGATAATCTAAATCCATGCAACTAGACTTGATGGAAAATGAATGAATGAATGACCCAGAAATGCTGCACGTTTCTCCAGAAAGCATCCCATTGTCTAACTAATGGAATGATAGTTCTGATTCAGAAGCTGGCAGTGCTACTCATGCATCAGCATTTTGGATTTTGCTGACTATAGTGAGAAATGTCTTAATCCCATGCAACATCAGAATTAGGAGTCAGGTGAATTACAAGGAATATTTCTGGTAATCATGTCAGCCTTTGAAAAATGGACGTATATTTGTTTGTTAGTTTAAACAGACCATAGGTGCATATGGTAGTGAGATGATCTAATTTCGCCTCCCATATGAGACCTCTCAAAGGACACAGGTATATTGTGGGCTACCAGGGATACAACCTATAATTTCCAGTGTAAATAAGAGTTCAATAGGAATTGAGTTTATCCAGCTGATGGATGTATTTAGCAAAACTGCCTGTTGTTTTAATACACAATAAGTGATGATAAACACTAATCTCTAAAGGCCCAGAAACCTGTCTAGTATTCTCAAGTTAGTAATAGTAAGAAAGAATTCTTAACTACTTCCAGCCTGCTATGTGTAAGTGGATTATTTTGAAAGTGCAATTCACAGGTCTTTGAGATGATTTGGAGATTCGGTAACAGAAGAAAATATTTTGGGCCAAATTTTCAGGCTACCTTGCAATATATAAGCCCCGCAAAATATTGATATCTGTTATACCCTTAGAAACATATTTGTGCCTATTTTGATACATTATATAATTTTAAAAAATGCTGCTTAGGTTTCATATCTAGAAGGACTAATACTAGATATTACAAAACACTATGTTTAAAAAGCTGAACAAAACACAAATTCTTTGGTAAGACAGTATGTAAGTTCAACCCCTACCTGGTGCTCCCATGAAGAACTACATTGTTTATGATACCGTGAGAATGCCCAACATCTGGATTCATATAAATCGCCATGAAGATTCATACTGTCTTGAAACAGCTCTGTAAGAAACTGCAGTTGTACAAGTTGTCTGGTATGAGTTACTGCTACAAATAAATCTGACAAGCAAACAGCTACAGCAAAATGGATCGCATCTGATAGAGGGTGTCAGCTTGCTCAGTAATCTGTGGTCTTTTATGGCTGAAAAGAATGATACAACTATTTTTGAGAGAGTGAGAGGTAGCTGATATTGTCGGTATTTAAGTACAACTATTTTAAAACACCCCAAGTGCTTGGTTTACTCTTCTGAGTGTCTGTTCCCACAGCGGTAGTCCATCTCACAAATAGAGTTTCATACCAATGCCATAAACTCTTCTCTACACTGTGCTCTGCAGAGACAAATACATTTAAGTTTGCAAAACAATACCCTGGGATTTAGCTGTGCTAATCATAATGGCCTGGTATGTGGAGGTGAAATGTAAAATACTTACTGAAGTGGCAAATGATCTCAGATCCTTGGGCCTTGTCTATATAGGAGTGTCTGATAACAGCTATACCATAAGTATCAGTAACCCTTCCTCCCACTCATCTCACTTTAGAATGGTCTTTTTTGGTTATTTGTTTTGTAACCCTTGGTGTGTGTTGCTAACTGTGACCGTGTCCAACTGTTCGGGACCTGGGGTGCCAGATAGCTCTACCCCCTGCTCAGCTCACCTAGGAGTGGCCAGAGGCTCCCTGAGAGGGGAGGCTCCCTTTACTATGGAAAGGTCTTATAGATGATAAACAACTATTTACAGAATTTAATGATATATAGGGGATAATTGTTACATGCAAACGAACATTGAATAATATCAAAAGTTTGAAATTCTCTATTTACAATGCACAAGGATGAGTTTATACAAGAATAACAGTTGATAACTATTTGCACCTAAAGGATGTTCAAATCAACCAACACAAAGCTAGTAACTTAGGCACCTGTTAAATACTGAGTATATACTGTTAAATACTCAGTGTATTAAGTCTAATTAACTGCAGGAAACCCTCACTATTAGTGGGTTCAGCATTCGTGGTTTCAAATATTTGTGAATGCTGAACCTGCTTCTTAAATACACTTAAAGGAGCTCCTCAAGAGCTTTGCACCTGCCAACACCAGGCTCCTGCCACTGGGCTCCCACCATCACCAGCACAGCCTTGGCCCCCAGCCCCCAGCGCCACTGAGTTCATGAACGCAGACAGTGTTCATGAACGCAGTGCCTTATTAGTGGATTTCGCCATTTCTGGGGGATACGAGAACATATCCCCCGTGAATGGCGAGGGTCGCCTGTATTTACAATGAATAACCAGTCACCACAATTTATGCCTGATGACAGGAAGGAGGGGAGGTCCTTCACTTCTCTCATCACATGGTTGCGGGCTCCAGCTGCCTTGGGCTATCCCACGCAGGCCCAGGCATCTTTCAGTCAGCAGAGGCTGTTTCCAATCAGACCCTTGCAAAACACAAATTCTTCTCCCTGCACCTCCATGCCCTCTCCTCTGCCTGGGCACGGCCTCTCTGTGCCCACCGAGCTGTTTACACAGTTAAATAGACAGCAGGAAAGCCAGCTGGCACCAGCTGACCAGGCAGCACCTCTGGGCTCACTTTCCCTTAAGGCACTCGGGTACACAGACCCACAAGGGGTCCAGCAGGCAGCCATGGGGTGAGACCACACACTGGTTTTAAGGGAAGCCGCCCAGCCAGACCCTGGGCTGGAATTTTCCCGGGCTCCCGAACCATTTTTTGAGTCTTGCATCCCCTTGCTGGGGATAATCTGAACTAAAAATATCGTGTCCCTGTTGGGACAATCTTCCCCAAGCATTCAGGCAGAAACCGATGTAGAACACCCGGAAGGTAGGTGAGTACCCCTTAAACTGCCTGTTACATCTTGTTTTGTTTGGGTTGCTAAACCCCTTCTCAAGAAAAATAATTTAAACCAAAAAAACAGACTTCTTATCTCGCTATGTTCATACCCAATGCTGGGGAGGGTTATACCAGTTTATACCAGTTCAACCATGATAATGGCTTAAATTTATACCTTATATTGATAATGGCTTAAATTTATACCTTATATTGAAAATAACTTCCCCATGTACACACTAACATCCCCACCTCCTTGTTAGCCATTGGATCCTAACACCTCCACCCCCACACTGATATCAAAAGAGATCCCTACAACTAATTAAGGACACTGTATCATCCTTACAGTGCTATTATTAGGCTGCCTTGCAGGCTCAATTTTGTAATTGCTACATCTGCATTTCAGTTGCAACCCCTTATTTCATGGAGGTAATGGGAACATCTTGCTCTGTTCTTATAAGCATCCAAAAGTTCTAATGCATTTTGAAATCCTCTGGGCTGAGTGAACCGCTTACTGGGCTGGTAATACAGTCTTATGTTCTTGGTCACCTGCCTGCCAGTTCTCAGAGTGCTATTGTCCCATGGCTTCGTTGTGATTTCTTACTTTCCAATTTGGGGTAAGACTTGCAGTGTAAAGGCATGCACACATAGCATACTATTTTATAGGAATATAAAAAACCAGTGGCCTAGTGAAAAGAGCACTAGATCTGAGTTCGGAGACTATTTTTGGCTAAGCCACCCCTGTCCTGCTCTGAGACCTTGAGCAAGTCACTCACTTCTGTGCTTCCTCTTTCACCCTTTGCTTCTGTTGACTATTTAGATTGTCAGGTCTTTTGAGCTTTGTCTGCCTTTCATATGCATTTGCACAGTGCCTTGGATAGAGATACTATTATTTATCCAGATACTGCAATCTGGATAAATAATAATTATATACATGTATTTTTTTAAAAGCAGTGAGCTAATTTGAACATTTAAGTCTATTTTAAAATTGATTGGAAAGATGGGAAAATTCTTAAGTTATCTTTCACATGACAAAAACAGTGTCCATATCTTTATCTTTGTGCACACTGGCATTTTTGTTGATTCGAGAGCTCTTGGCCATCAGAGACATTACCAGGGATCACTACGTAGAAGTGGTTCTCATCGATCCCCCTTAAGTTATCAATCCTATAAGATGTACAGTTTAAGTTGATCCTATTTATATTGTAGACGGTCAACCTAGAAGGAAAACATTATTTCTTACATTTCTTAATCAAATTAGTCCTCTAATCACTCAAACGTGCAAATATTTAATGTATGTGGCCTAAATTGCTATAGCTGTTTTGGCAGTAGTCTGAAACATCCAGGTTATTGAATTATGTTTCATTTGAGCTACATTTTTCTTACACACACACACACACACACACACACACACACACACACACATCTATATCTATCAATCAATCAATCAATCTATAAATTCCTGTAATTACAACACAATTGGATGTACAGTAATTATTTAAATGCATGTTAAATCAATAAAAATGAACATAAAAAACCCCAAGGAAATAAAAATATCAAAACACAAATACAAAATATCTAAAACAAAATCTCCTGTGCTGCAAGAGTCTTAGTATTAGAAAATATGACCAACAAAACAAAACTAAATTCATAGTAGCTAACTAAAATGTATTTTTCTATACCTGTGTCAATGCATGCCACCTCTTTAATATTTCCTCATTGGGCTCAAGTAACCTATTTGACATAAAAATGTATGAACATTTGCCTGTTGGTGTTGCATAAAGAATCATCCGTTCTCATTCAGATTACAGCTTTCGTTTTACTGATCATCTGTGTAGATAATGTAATTGCATACTTACATTAGATGTACAAATATGTCTGTGTTTTGGGGGATATGTTTATTCAGGTTTCTAGATGCTGGAAATGGTTGTGAATTATCTTGCATTTATTATTATTGCCTTGTCTCATACACATAAACATCTTGTACACAATACACTTGCAAAGTAAATGTACTTTTTATTGAGTGTTATAAAGTAGTACGATTGTTTCAGAGATGGAACATAATTCTCAAAGTATTTCAAGCTCTCTTAGAATGTCAGTCTGTTGCCTTAATGCCAAGTCTATTGAACGGTACCTACCTAATACATAGAGCAAAGGCATCTTTCAGACACTGACGTAAACCAGGTTAAAGAAAAGAAATGAAGAAAAAAATACAGAGTCTTATTATATATAATCATATGTGTACACACAAGCATGTGTATGCAAAGGGAACAGTGATGAACATCTATACCTGAAGAGAAAAACAAAATGGTAGCTGTGGGGAAACAGGGATACAGGTCTTCATTTAAAAGTGAATTACACAAAGCTGATTGACTTATGTTCTCAGTCACAAGGTATGCACCACTGTGTTGAATTTGAGAGTTCATTTATGGGGCAAAAAACACCTGACTATTCGCAGTAAGTGCAATAAGTGTCATGTACATCCATTTTCAAAAGGAGACACAAAAGGCAAGATGCATTATAACTGTGTGCTGTAATGTTACTGAGACCTGTCTCAGCAGAGCAACATATACAGCAGCAGGGTATATACCACTAGGACAGCTTCCTTTTTTTATTTTTGGAATTGACAAGCAAGAATGTGCAAGATGAAAGAAATGTCTTCACGTTAAAACTAATAAAAAACCCCTTTTCCTTTGGCAATAAATGGGAACAACTCAGCTGAGTAATCTCACTGTGCTGTGCACTGAGTTTGAGGCTAACATGTGGCTTTGAATTTGGAAGTAGGCGTGGAAGAAGTTCACCAAGAAAAAACGAGGAAATCATTTCTTGGAGCTATTAAATTATAAATATGGTAGTAGAATCCTTGCAGAAGGGATTTTGTTCTCATTTTATCTGGCAAATGGGCCTCATGAATACCCTTTTCTGACTGTTACATTAATGCATCACCAAATTGTTATCAGTGTTATGGCAGGCATTGTATCTGCAGCTCTGAGGCTAGATTTCCAGGTTCACAATAAAGCTGGACTACAAGAGTCCCTCCACATATTCAGACTGCACTGAGTTATGACAACTGCTCTTGCTAATATTGCTGCCTTCCTGTGCTGAGGCTTTCTACTGTGCAGAGAATTAGCATCTGCTGTCACAAGCCGATTCAAGTACTGACAGCGAGTTGCACATTGAAAAACTTCAGCATGATTTTTCCGTTACCCTTGTATATAAAGGGAACTTTTGGAAGTTTCCCCATTATGTGCATGGAGGAAATGTTCAGTAATTAATGGTGTGTTGTAGACACTGCAGCCTTTTTCTCTAAGGAAGACGTCAGTGTGCAGATAAATATTGGGCACTCTCTCACATGCACAAGATCCTTCTGTCTCAGGAGCCTGTAAACTTACTGTAACCAATGGAAAATTATATTTAGGGATCAACTTAATTCCTACCAAAGTGAGGGAAAAATCGTGGCCTGCTTGAAGTGCATGGTGCCATTTTTGTGGTTTTTTTGTGGCATCCCCTGCTGTTGATTGGCGAAGGGGCCCCAGCAGCTCTGCCCCTCACTTCTGATTGGTGAAGAGGGCTGCCCACTGTCCTCACTAATGATTGGTAGAGAGGGGAGGGGCTGCACAACAAGCAGCCCTCTTGGCCAATCAGCAGTGAGGGGTGGGGAGGGGCCGCTGCCATCTATGCCGCTTCCCTTTATGCTGGTGACTCCCTCCAGGCAATGGGCTGTGAGGCCAGGCCACAGCAACCCTGAGGACCTCTGGGCTTTCAGTTTATGAAGACCCAATTCAGGAAGAGAATCTGAAATAAGAATTAAAGCTTAATCTTTCAAACCTATTTTTGGAAGCCTAGGCAAAGTAGGGGGCATTGGATGGGTCACTCAGGCACAGTAACTTTTACCTCTAGATTTGTGGTTTTCAACCTTTTTTCATTTGCGGACCCCTAAAACATTTCAAATGGAGGTGTGGACCCCTTTGAATTGTAAGTGTGGGTATTCATATACTTTTGATTAATTTTAGTTATCTTTTGCAGACCCCTTAGATTAGGGTGGCTATCATAGAGGATGTTCCGGTTTTCTGCTCTTTTGTCTTCTATTGATACGAAACCCGGCGCCTTTATGCCCTCTATTTTTCTCTTCAAGAGTAAAATAGAGGACATAAAGGTGTCTGGTTTCGTATCAGTAGAGGACAGTGGACAACCGGACTGTCCTCTCTGATGGCCACCCTACCTTAGACACGGTCTGTGGATCCCCAGGGGTCTGTGGACCACAGGTTGAAAGCCACTGCTCTAGATCATCACTTGGATCATCAGTTACTAGTGAACCAGTCTGTTTTCACAGTTCAATATAAAGCCCCACTTCTTTCCAAAAGCTCTCGTATAATAAAAGAAAGAGGCATAAAGGAGTGAGAAGAAGGTGGGGGAGGAAGGGATACAGCTTAAAGGGACAATACCCAAGGATGGCAAGGACAGTGTCAAAGGTAACGATGGGCCTTTCAAGTCAGCATTAAAGCACATGAGCATCATGGGGCACTGGACTCCAGCTCCAGTGATCTCATAACCTTTCACAGACTATGAATTATGAAGAAATCTGCTTTTCAGATCTCAGATGCTAATAAGAGTCAAATGTGGATATTTCAGCATTGTGTCCAGACCTGTGCCATTGTCCTAAATGAATGCCCCTAGAGAAGAAACCTGGCTGGTTAATTATAAGAACAAGTTTCTCTCCTGCTTGGTCTTTCTCAAGAAGGAATAGAGAGAGCTCAGAATAGGGGAGACTTGTGTGTCAGGAACTACAGAAACAACTCCAGATTTCCAGAGGGATAGATAGCTAGGGCATTCAGCACTTGGAGCAGGAGTACGTAGGGGGTTATGCCAACTGGTGTAGACCTGGGGTGGAGGGTGGGGGTGAGGGGAAGGGGAGTTTTACCTGCCTGGGCTCTCTGCACTCTGAAGACAGCTGTTACTGCTGCTGTTGTAGCAGTGTCAGCTAGGATGGCAACAGCCCCTTGGTGCTCTGTCCATCACCCCGATAAGCTATTCAGCGCAGAGCTGTGCCAGGGAGGGGTGGGGGGGAGACCCTTTTTGTTCACCCCACTCATCCCCCTTCCCCAAGATACACTGCTTGGGGTGGGGCTGGACCTGACCTGCTCCTATGGTTGGGTAGCACAGGGCTGTCCCTGGGTTCATACACTGTGTAAATATTCCAGATAAATACAACACAATATCTGGAAACAGCGTGGTGCTATATTAATACATAAATTGGGGATGGCAGGCAGTGCATCAGAAAGGTTATTCAGCATATGTGGTCCACCCTGTCTGCAGCATCCTTTCATTGGATAAGTCTGCTCAGGGCTGAAATTCAATCATGTCCTGCTCCTTTCGGTACAGTGCCCTCATTCAGTGCAGCCACCATAGGTGCAGGGTGGAGACAAGAGTCCAGCTTATGCGCTTGCCCCCCTAAAGACCTGCTATGGTTCTCATTTCAGATCATATTTAAAATAAGTGCGTGGGAGTACACACAAGGAGGGAAGAAAGGGAACTTAATGTAGATAAGACAAAAGAAGGCTTTTATACACAAAATCTGCTCTTTTATTGTTACTGCACCTGACACCTCCCTTTCTCCCTGAAGTTTCCACTTCTTTTCATTTGTTAGCATTCCCTACAGCCTCGGGTAATGCACTCTGGCAAAATGCTATGCTAACCAAGATCTAAACTTCAAAGTCTCAAAAAACACATCAGTGGTTTCACACAAGAAAAATACATTCAGCATTCAGCCTTCAATAATAAGTGGCATAAGTAATGACATCTGAAAACTCCTCTTCTGAAACAACAAAAAAAAAAGTTGACTGACAATTCATTCCCCATAATATGTTGAGATTGATTGCCTTAGAAAGGCTATGAAATCACATAGGAAGTGATATTATTTGGGGGGAACTGTATAATTCATTGAATATGTTGTAGTGCATTGTGCATGTGGTGTTATATTTTGGACACACCGGGAAGTATTAGATATGAAATTACTTTGTATGATGCAGCCCAGATGTTAAAAAGTGCAGTGCTCGGGACTACATGATTCAGTGAGAAAATATAAATGGAAAATTACTGGAGCTGAAATTTTATTGCAGAGTTATTTATCTTTGTTATTACTTTCAGAATCCTTTTGTGCTTATTGTTTTCTGCATCAGATAGACCAAGTCTTACTTACACCTTAAGCAGAGGATTATGGGGGTGGAGTGAGGAGGAACCACCATTTACAAAAAGAAGAGATGAATCTGTGGTCCAAATTGATATGTATTGATTTATTGTGGCATCTAAATTTTAAGTGTATATTATTTTATAATGTATACACGCACACACACTCATTCATACACTCACCCACCCTATATAAATACATACATACACATATATACACACATACACATACACACATACTATACACACACACACACACATACACATACACACACATATATATTTACATACAGATTATATATATATCTATAAATATACACACACACATATATGTGTGCATGTGTATATGCATGTGTATATGTATATATATGTGTGTGTGTATGTATGTATGTATATATACACACACACACACACACACACACTCATATATATATATATATACACACACACACACACCCTCCATATATAATGCTGTATTTAAAGACTGAGTTATATAACATCCTATTAAAGCCATTCAATCTTTTCTATTAAACATAACAGCAGGAAAAACATGCTTGAGAAACCAACTTTCTTGACTAAGCAGTCCCAAAGCTATACTGAACCTGGAAAAATGTCACAGGTGGTTTTATGGAAGATGGATGTTAAAATACTCTCTGATTTTCAATGAGATCATTAGACAAGAGTGCTTTGTTTGTTGGGCAGGGGGAGGTTTAGAAATGTATATATGCCCAAACAGAAAAGGGCAAATCCACACGTTATTTTTAGGCCTTTGTGCCGCAGAGTGAAGAGTGCACCTTTTTGTCCCTCTGGCTTTTATGCCATCTGTGAGCAATTAGCATATCTAAAAATGAAAAAAAAATGTACGCTTGTTTTGCCCATGGAATTACAAGATTGTGTACATTACTGCAGGAATTATGTTCACAAATAGTGAGGTGGCCATCTGACCTTTGATTTTACATGCATGCTGGTCATGGCAGTTCTGATAACTGTATTTGCAAATGGGGCGTGTCCTTGCACACACATTTCTACATGTGCAACTGTGTGAGCACAAAAAAATCTGGACTCCCCACATCCTATTTGAAGTTGAATTTCAGCCCTGGTGTACTTGTAGCACCAGAAGCCATCCTTGTGTAGACAGGAAGGGCTGAACAAAAAACGTGCTGAACACACCGACACACTAACTCTAAAGGTGTGTTGTCTGATGGTGAAAACGCCTGCAGTGAAAAAAATGAGGCAGATGCCAATGTGTGCGTACCACCATAAACATCCCTGTGCTGCTAAATCCAAAGCCTTTAGGCTAGGGGTGATGATAAACTTCAGCCAGATTATTATCCTATCCCTAATTCCATCTTCCTCTATTTCCTGCATGTGTTCAAACCCCCTGTTGTAAGATGAAAAAGAAAAGGAAAGTCTTATTTCAGATTCTATAATCTCCAATTCAGTTTCTTGACCCACAAACCCCAAAAAGTTAGGGACTGACAAAGAAGTCTGCAGCAGGATACAAGTCTCCAAAGGCTTGGCCTCTGTTCTACGTACAGCCCTATCAGAGCTGAGTTTAATATAATTTATGCCAGTTTAAATGCATCCTACACAAATATGAGAGAAAATAAATTAAACTGGACAGGGACAGTCCCATCTGGCGCAGCACTGGAGTGCTTTGCTCTCTTTATGGTCTCTCATTTCTGACAAATTAAAAGGACAATTTAAAGTGTCCTCTTTTTTTGTCCAGACCCCCTATGGCTATTTAGGAGCTAAAGAAATGCTGATTTCCCTGGTCTGTATCACACATATGGCCTGCAGGCTGGATCTGGTCTATGGATTCTCTCTATCTAGCCCACCAGCCTACGAGCAGAGTTGCGGGGCATGGCCTTCAACAGTTGTCCTTGGACCTCTACTGCTGCTGAACCCCCAATCTCTCACTCCTGCATCCTTTGCTGCCATCTCTAAACCCATTACTGCACCTCCAGGCGCACTGCTGCTGGACCCCTCACTGCCTCTGAAAATGCTGCCACTGTCCTTGCTGCCTCCTGTGTCCCAGGCTGGATCTCGCTTCTGAGGGTCCTGGACACCCTGGCATAACTTTCTATAGCTTATAAAGGAAAATGACCCCGAGAATTAAACTCTCCCAGGGGCCTTGTATAATCTACTTTGTATAGAAATTGGTCAGATGCTATAACGATCGACTTCAGTATAAACCCTTGATTCAAGCAGGTTTGTCTTGTGTGGGTGAGCAGTGAGCATGTGATAACCTGTGAGTTAAACAACATGGAAAACCTGTCTTTAAAATCTAATGCCCACCTGACTAAATACTACCAAAATTACGGCAGGTTCATATTCACTCAGCACTTCTATCTCGTATTAAGCATTGTTTTTGATTAGGGTAACATGGCAATGCAGTTAATTGGACAACCCTGGAATTTTTGCCTTTTTGATGTTTCTATAGTATCCACACATCAGCATGTAAGTGCTATGGTACTCCTGAAAGCATGGGCTCAGATACAAATCCAAGGATTATATAAAGACATGGGAAACTCTAATTCAGAGATATTAAGGGTTGTTCCAAGAAAAAGAGTTTTTTTTTTCAGTGGGCCACACACTTTAGTATTAGAGTTACCATATCCCTGATCCTGTAAACACTTAGGCATGTGATTAGAGCACTTAAGGTGCATGTAGATGTTCTGGGAGGCTGCTCTGATGTGCTGTAATTACAATGCAGAGCAGACTCAATTAATCGAGTTTGCTGGAGCATGGTAATTACTGTGCTCTAGTTGCCTCCTGCATTTCTTGTACCACTGTCCCCGCACTTCAAATGGAGGTGGGGTCACTTGAACTAAAGCTCTTCAAACAAGCTTTAGTTCGAGTGCCCCCACTGCCATATTGAAGTGTTGATACACAAGATGTTGTGGTGCTTTAATTAGAGAAGCTCTAATTAAAATGCACCCTCCCCTACTCCCCGCCCCCCCGGAGCACATGTAAAAGTGCCCATAGTTGCTATTCACAGGTATTTTTGAGGGGGAGAGGATGTGGGATTTGAGATGGTAAGAAACTCTAGTGCAGGGATGGCCAGCCTGATACATGCGTGCCACCAGTAGCATGGACAGCCTCTGCGTGTGACATGTAGCAAGACACGCAGATGAAGCATGAAGCAGAAAGCAGAGCAGCAGATCAAGAAGGGGAAGGAGATCATAGCGGCATTTGGGGAGGGTGCAGTGCATGTGTGCTAAAAAGTTTGACCCCCTCTGATCTAGTGGTTAGGACAGGAAACTATTATTCCTGGTGCTCCTGGTTTGCTTTGTCTTCTTATGGAACAGGTGAACTCCCTCTATACTTGTTTTCCCACTTCTAAAGTAGATTTAATAACACTTGTCTCAAAAAAGTGTAAGGAAGCTTATTGAATTAATATAATGGAAATGATCTGATAAATGTGCAAAACTGACAAATGTTATTGCACTAGGTGATATGATTTTTTTTCTATTAATTAAGGTAATAGCTTTATATTTTTGGTTTAAAAAGGCAGATTCACAGGTACATTTTAGTTGCATTGTGTTCACTCTTTTATGAAAAAGATGCGTGAACATCTAGACATTTGGTTAAGGTGAGTAGTTTGCTTAGCTCTTCAACTGAAACTAAATACTGTATTTAACCAGGAATTCTTATAATTCAATACCACACTTAATTCGTTTTATTCAAACAGCTCAGTTGCAAGATTTTACTTGTGCACGTGTCTGCTGGAAAAATGTCTGGTGCACTGCTTAATAAAGGAGAGCTGTTTTAGCCTTTTGCAAAGTTAAACACATTTTCCAAAGGTTAATATTTAACATGGAATGAGTAGTGAACAAATTAAATTTTTACCCCAACTGCTGTTAGCTGTGTTTAAGACCCATCTCTGCATGAAAAGAAGAAACCAGGCCCCAGTTCAGGCACGAATTCAATCATTCACTTAAGCATATGCTAACAACTGAGCACATGCTTAAGCTCTTTGATGCACTGGGACCTTACAGAGAACATTTTTTGCTCTTTCCTCCCTCCCCAGCCATTTGCCTTATACCCCCACTGAGTTTCTGTGGCAACATTTATTTGAATTTAAGATGCACTGGGGATTTTTTTTAACATCCTATTTGGTTATAGGAAAGCTATTCTCCATTCCCAGCTGGAAGCAAGAGCTGGACTGCAGGCAGCTCACACTGGGATTTCTACTACTCTAAATATTCATTGCCATGTTAGATAATGTTTCTTTCCTTTGCACAAGTGTACTGAGCCCTTTTAAACATATTTGAGCTCCACAGACTACAAGCATGCTGGCTTCTTTTTACCCCTCATCTTCTGGTATGGTTTTATAATTTATTTAATAGGACTTAATGTTTAATTGACCTTCTTGGGTTGTTCCCCCCACCCCCCAGCTGCTTCAGCTATGTAGGTGGCTCCCTTGTGAAAAATTCCCCTAGGCTGTTCCAGACCTGAGCTTGTGAAAAAAATTTCTTTGTTAACTTCTTGCTCTCTGGACTACATTGGAGTCTTAATCCAGAGAGCTGTGTTCTCCTTATTCCTTCTTTTGCTGTTGATTTTTAAATAATTCCCTACACTTCTGAGCACTGTTAATACACTCTTACATCTCTTTGTGTTCAAAGAGACAGCCTCATCATGCCAACCACCTCATCTGAGTGGCTCAACTTTTCATTATCTGCTCACCCACAGCCTTAAAGATGGGAGGGGGAAATTATATTTTTCATGTGATTTATGTATCTTAAGAAACGTACGGAGGCTAGGCGTATGAAGAAAGTGCCATAAGACTCAGAGTGAACGAGAACTAAAACCGTGTTTAAATGTGTGCACTACAGACTTAGAAATATGTATGTTAAAAATGCATGTTAGTCAGTGATAGCAGGACATTTATCTTATGACTCATGCAACCTATAAGTCCTAAGTGGTTCAAGGAAGCGTGCTGACTAGTTCAGGATTTTGTTTTTGGCTCGGCCAGTGACCTGCTGGGTCCCCATAGGTGCCCAACACAGCTCTTGGCTCAGTGTAATGGCCCCCCTGATTTTGAGAGTTGGATCAGTTGAGGTGTTAAGTCAGTGGCAAAGAGGCAGCTGAACACAGGACCGGTAGACATAGTGAAAGCTACAGGAAACTTGAGTAAATCTTTCTATTGGCATTTCATTCCTTTAAATCTTGTTTCATGCTGCAATTTTAAATAGGCAGAGAAACTGGAACACTGAGTTTCTCCTGTTCTTATGTCAAAACCATGCAAAAAACATGAGTCATGTAGCCGCAACAGGAGCGTGGCTTTGTTTAAAGCCGAGACTCAAAGACATCTCGGAGCGCCTTGCGAGGACGGAATGCACATAGCCTTAAGCTGAAACATTGATTTTCTTATAACTCAGGAATACAGCCCACCGGTGGCTTTCACATGGTATTCTCCTTCAAGGACATATCAACAAAGTCCTGTAGCAGTTCCCTGGTCTCTGAGGCATGTGTGGCTGTCACTGTGCTGCACGCTTGCAACTCCAGAATGGTATCAAGGAGAGAGCTCTGAATCAATTGTTACCAAACGCACAGGCCAAGTCACTTGGAAATATCCCTTTGCTGCCATTAATATGAAGCCCAGGACATACCGTTGAGAGGTTCTGATTCTATGCAGCAGAAAGGAACGGCACAGTCATGTTCCAAGTAGCCCATGAATGAACACACAGATAAGGCATGTGAGCATGCCCGCAAACGAGCAGGTATTTGAAATAAAAGCCAAGCTAAGAGTAAAGTTACATTTGCAGAAATTCCCAGGAACGCTGACCGGCATATCACTCAAGCAAATTTCAGATCTGAGGTGATTATAAAAACTCAATGGATCCTATAGAATAGCTTTAGACAAACTGCTAGAAATAAAAAGGTCTGGAATTCACCGTGTTGAAAATACAATCACATCTCAAAGCAGAGTGACTCAGGAGTGAGTGGGGAGCATTGGGGGAACATTAAGTATAGGCCATTATATAGTAATATCACTCTTCCCCCATGATAAAGAATATTTTTTCACATGCAGTTTTAATTTACATGGCCTGTCTGAGCCCCCATTCTGCGCTGTCATGATGAAAGACACTGATACGGACCAGTCCAGCAGGCATCAGGGCTTTCCAACCATTACCTTATAAATGATGATGAGACTCCCCCACCTGAAAGATTCCAGTGACACCCCTTAATTTCAAGCCCCCATTATAGCATTAATACATTATCTATTCACTTACTCATGCTAAGTCTCAGAATGTTTCAGGGTCCAACACAACTCCCGAGTCAATGGAAAGAGCCCACAGATCGTAGCAGGAACTGGATCCGATTCTAAGGTCCTGACCTGGGAGTAAGCTGTATCTGACTCTTGTGGCTCCATATTGAAGTCAATGAACTCTACATTGGGTTAGGGGTTAACTTGAATTGCTCCTAAATAGCTAATTGTATATCTACACAGTGAAATGAAATCACTGCTGTAGTATTTACTAGTGTACATTTTCTAGCTTTGTCTAGCTAGTATGGGTAACAGTGGGCATCTATACATGTGCACCGGGGGAGGGAGGGGAAACGCTATAATTAGGGCAGCTCCGAGCACCGCTGTAATTAAAGTGCCCATGGTGTCAAAATGGCAGCGGGGGTGCTTTAGCTAATAGCTTGTGCTAAAGTCTTGCCTCTGCTAGCTAGGTTAAGTAAAGCAGGCTAGCATGAGCTACCATTACACCACCAGACAAGCCCTCTGATGCTTTTAAGTCACTGATGTATTGTAGGTGTGTTCCCTCTTTTGGCTGACTCAGTTTCATGAAACGCAACTCTTACATAGCTATCTATGCCTTCCCAAAGGAAAAATACTTCAAACTCTTTTACAAATAAAGCAGTTAATAATAATTTGCTGGATGATGGGATAAAGCCTTCTTAAAACAGTAGTAAATACTACCTCTATGCTGCTGACAAGATGGCAGTGAGGATTTGCTACTAGTGAAAGAAACAGATTTATTTTTACGATTTCAAGTGTGGGCTAACCAGAGCAGTAATTGCAATGATCACCCTCCACGTATTGATTTGATTGTGGAGATAAATATGCAGTGACATCATTCAGTAGTGCACTGACCTCCAGTTGAGTAAGACTGGTGGTGATTCAGCAGTGAGTAGAATTTTAATCAGGTGCAGCGTTTATGTCCTCATCAATTATCATCTCCACAGATACCAGAAACACACTAAAAGAATTTCCATCGAGGGACTAGCCCTAATTAACTCCCACCCACACTCACTGCTCAACAAAAACCATGCACTGCTCACACTGCTTTAAATGGTCTTTCTTATACAACAGAGGTGGTTTGATTCAAATTGTATTTGTTCACCTATTTGGTGCGGTTGGTGCAAACCAATGGTTCCCAGCCAGGATATTACAAGAGACAATCAGAAGAAGCATAGGGCTGTGAAAAGTTTGCCTTTCAAGGTCAAATATTCTCCATCCACCTCAGCACCCACAGAGAAACATATTGTACAAGCTAATCTTGGATTTGTTTTTTACTTTTATATGCATGTTCAGGAGCCTCACAAAAAAATTCATAACTTGAAAAGACTGAGGAATATTAGGGCAGATAACCTGCCCTCTTCGCTTATCCCATATTGTTCTTGGCAACACATTTAAGACTAAAGGTCTTTGTGGCCTTTGATTTTGGGTGTATGCATTTCCAGGTGACATCACTGGTATCTTTGGATGTTCAACACCTCTGAAAGTCAGGCTTATAGCATTCAGAAGTCAGAGGACAATTTTCACACTTGTAGGGACGAGGGATCTGCAAACCTGAAGGACACTTGACTGATGTGCCCACACACACACAAAAGTCAGACATGCTGCTTGAAAGGCAGTAAACCACAGTGCCCTAACTCTGAATGTGTCACAGGCCACCATACAGCTTTACAATTGGGAATGAAAAGCACTAAAAAAGCTTTAGAAATCTTAGGAACAAGCAAGCGCCAGGCTCAGAATTAATCACATGTTCTTTGACTCCAGTCCTTTTCATTTTCTTACTTTCTCCCCACAAACCCTTCATCTGTGGGTGTCAAGAATCTCATCTAATTCTCTCCCCTACATCCTTATTCACCTTGAATACATTTTCCTATATTGTTACTTATGGTGTATGTTCATTACTTTTTGCATGAACCAGCTTCATGTAGTCTGTATTTAGCCCCTGAGTTTGTAAGCCATTGGATTAAGTCCTCTTACTGTCAGGCTTTTGTGGATCAACTTTATCAAGATTTTATTTCTTCTTTGAGTTATTACTTTATTACATTTTAAATCTTTAATAAAGTCCTCTTTTCCCCCCCAGTGACAATAAACTTGCCTTGTACAAACTTTTCTCACAACTTGTGCAATTTTCCAAGTCTACTATCATTTTCTTCACCATAATTTGCAAACTCTCTACAACAGCGATATTATTTCTATGTTGCTCGAAAGAAATCAATATCCTCCATCAGGGAGATAACTATGGGGTGTAATTCACACAGAAACCGGATTGGGGGGGCACTAGACCATGCCTCCCAGCTTGGCTGGAGGAGATAGATTGGGCCAAGGCTAGCCTGCCCACTCTGTGAGAGTAGAGTTTGCAGAGGACATGCAAAGCATCCTGGGATGCTGGATGACTGTGAGGTAACTTAAGTTGGGAGGGGATTTGGGACAGAGATTCAGTAAATCGATTTAACTTAAATAAGTTAAGTCTGATGCGACATCCATCCAGGTTCATCTTAAACTGGTTTTGGCCATTTTGAAAGCAGTTTACATGCACTGAACTTCTGTTGTGTTACAGATTTGAACTGGTTTCTGATCACTTATGCCAATTTCTGTGTAATTTCTGTCCCTAGCCGATGAGCTTCTTTAAGTAGGTATTAAGTAGCTCTATTTCTGGAGATTAATACTTAGATGAATTTATAGATGTTTTGTCCAAATTTGGATGTGAATATAAACAAATATATTTTGTTTGTTCACTACCCTTCCCTACCCTCTTCAATAACTGAGGCAGGTGAGGCCTTAGGTTGACTTCAGTCACTCATCTTGCAGTGTCTAGTCTCACATAGCTCAGGTGGACAAATGTGGCACAGGAAACAGCAGATTAACACTTCAAAACTCTTACTGGGACAGGCTTCAACCTCAACCAAAGTCCTTAGCTGTCTTAAATTTACAAGGGGCATTCCCAGAGAAGGGGAACTCGTTATGTTTTGCCAGGTTAACCTCTGAAATATAAGATAATTAGAAATTTTCTATGAAAGTACTCAGACCATCACCTTATCTCACAGCCTTAAGTTAAATCCTCAAGCCCTCTTGAGGAATGATGTCTAGATCTAGTGGTTTGTCAATGGGTACTCAAGCCTCAGTCTCTTAATTAGAGATGTGCCAAAGTACCTGAATTTAATGGAGATGGGAGAGAGAGAGAGAGAGAGAGAACTGTCTGCCAGCCATTTCCGTGTTAACAGCTTCATTACAGACTAATAATGTCCAGAGTGATAGCATGTATATACTTTGCAGCACAACTGAACTATCAAAGTGCTACTGATCTTGATTCATGTTCTGTAGTGCTATGCCATATTACATCATTGAAAAGTCCCTGTTATCCTGTACCATACAGAGAGTGATGTAATGTGGCACGATGTTGCATAAGCAAAATAATAGGTTAACAATATGACACTTGATGTCCGCAATTACAGTAGCCACTGCTCAGGAGTTTGGCTTGAAGTAAAGGCAGAGATAGTGAATTATTCATCAGTTGCTCTGATCTTCAGCTAATTCAATACTCATACCTCTTTTGCCTTCAATAATCCTTTTCACTGTTATTTATATTCATCCTTTTACTTTGTAAAGATGAATGCTAAAGTAATTGTTAAATATCTCTGCCATTTCCTGAATAAATTGAAGGCACTGAAAAATAATATGTGATAATATGGTTGCAATATATTCATTTTTTAATGTTTGACCCAAGCTACATCTGCAAGGAAGTATGGCATTAGGATAGAATCCAAGCAGCCTTGATCAGTGTAAAGTAGCACCCTCTTGACAAAGAAAATATTGATTTGTTGATATCAGTATTCCTTATAACCTGCTAATAATATTTCATTTTGTGTTTGAATCTGAAACTCATCTTTGTTTTTGGCTTCTGGTTACAACCTATGATGAAGTGCTGGTTCTAACTGCTTTAAAATTCAGCAACTGTTATTTCCCCATTTCAGCTAAATATATCTGAGTTTGAAATAGGATCATTAAATTTTACATTTTTACGGTTTACAGTGAATTCATAAGGCCATCTTTACTAGGCAGATGGGACCCAATTGCCGTAGCACAAAGCCAGAGTAAAGAAGTATGGCACTGGGGGGAGGGGAGCGTCTCTCCAAGCAGTTTGAGAGACCATCTTACTATTGTGCCTTCTACTGTTTATCGTAACCCCAAGTATATAATTTCCATCTTGACTAAGAATAGGGACAGACTGAGGAACTCCTGGGTTCAATGCATGTGCCTGCATTGATTGGGCAAAGTAGGCCACAGACCAGTGGGTTATGCATTAAAAAAAACCTTGGCTTTCATTTTTTTTCCTGGCTCTTCTGAGCCCTTCACATTTGCTCAATTCCATATTTAACCAGTTACTTAACTGGCCTGGAGTTAATTAATTAGAGTTGCTGATTTCTTGTAGCTTCTCCTGAAGTCTATGGAGTCTGTCAAATCTTTAAAATTCAGCCCACTTACTCATGTGTCTAACTTTCACATCCAAGTTGAAAAAGTTGGCTTCAGGTTACTGGTCACACATGTCAACTAGGGTCTGATCTGTTGCAAGCCTAATTTATAATGCAGAGCCTCCTCTAAAGACTATATACATATGTGGGTATTTTTTCATTGAGTTCAGGGGCTTTTAAACATAAGGTGTTGTGCCAACAATTTACAGAACAGTCAACATATCTAGCCTCTACTCATAGAATTTTCTCCATTAAGTCTGGCTTTCCAAGGCTCTGAACAACCCTTGCTCTCCTTCCAAGTAAGTTTTAGGTAGAGAGGCTCATTGTATTCAACATCAGTTCATTTTGTAAGCACTTTGATTTTAGCCCCCTGAGGACAAAAACCATCCTATAAAGGCAACATCCAAGCCAGGATCCATAGCCTGAGATCTCTGTTGTCCCAAAGCCTATTTTAAAATGGCATCAGTGAATGACTATAGATTACCACAGACACCTTGAAATTTTAGAAAAGGAGACAGAATTAATCAAGTATATGGAGTCAGATTTTAGCAGTCCTGCCAATGGAGCTCTTCATAAATAGAAACCTTCTGACATAACTATAAATTACTGTATAATAATATCTTGTCAGACAAAGACAAAAACTCTTGTTACTTTGTGACTTTAGCTAATTTATTCTGGTATGCAAGCTTTTATAGTCCTATCAAACCAAGGAAAATAAAGGGATTTTCCAGAACCAGTGAACTTGGTCCATGATGAGACAAAATAATGATATTCTCTACCTTGATGCAAATATACTCTTAAAGGTTACCTTAAGTTTAAAGAAACCATTGAGAGGAAAATCTGGCTTCTCAGTGCTGATTCAATAGCACAATGTGTTATCACTTTCACAGTAAGTTAGCACTTTTTGGGAGACTTTACCATTGGCACTTGCTATTTTTATCTACCCACCAGGCAGCTCAGAACAAATGACAAACAACTTTATTTTGTACATTCCCCACCCGCTGTTTGTGTGTTTAATACAGAAGGAGAAAAGAAGCAAAGATTTTTAAATGATCAATCAGAAGGAACAGAAAAATGAAATATAGACAATAGATTTATTGGCAAATTAACTGTTATTGCACCCTTGCAGGCTAGATTGAATCTTAACGACTGGCCCTGCCTAATGGTTAGCATGTAGTGGTACTGTCCCACAAGCAACACAGAGACAAATCGCCAGTTCAGAGAACAAAAGACTGATCACTGCTTCTGCCTTGCTCTGGGGAAACGGGAAGTTACCATGTCCCTTTTCCCAGTGCAACAGATTTCCCCTTTAAATTGACTCAACTGTAGGACCTGGCTGGCAGGGTTGGTAGAGACCTAACTCTCTGCTTTTCCCTGCCCCTCCCCTTGGTGCAGAGGGTAAGGGGTGGCATTCAGTTTCTGATCACTTATGCCGTTTTATGTGTAATTGCTGTCTCTAGCTTTGTCCCTATTTCTGTCCCTGAACTTCTGTTGATCACTTAGACTGGTTTACGTGTAACTTCTGTCCCAAGCCAAAAAACTGTGAGGACCACCCCACCTTTTCTGTTGCTATGTTTCCAGGAACTGAAACAGGGTGAAATAGGATTGCACGGAAGTGCCAAATAGGTGGTATAAGATGTGGCCCAAGGAGTTGATGGATTTGTCTATGCAGAAATGTAGGAGTCATTATGTACAAACTGCCTTCATGGATGCATTTTTTCCCCTATGGAGAGTGGACTGAGCTCTCCATTGTGCAAATGGGCATCGAATTGGTCTGAATTTTTCTGTGTGAAAAATCAAGTCCACATAGAAGATTCCTGTACAATTGCTATTGGGCTTTAATTCATGCCTCATGGCACGAGCACGCAAACACATTTCTCTTAAGTATCCAAGGGAGGACTTGCAGTGTGTTAGCTACCCTGTGATAACTGCCAACATGCACACTGCTAATCAATCTAACCTATGACAGCACGAGCTCAGTTATGGCAGGCTATTTTCACCGTAGGGGAAGAAAGCACATGTTCTCAGTTACCGCAGAGCAGCTGATGTGCTGCAACCCCCCTGCTCTTGTTTATCTCATGGCAACATGTGTCCATGCCTGTAGCTTATTTCACCACCACTCTCCTGCTTAGACAAGCCCAAGGGGACTCTTACTGGGAAGAGAGAGGCAGGTTGTAGCTTATCCAGTGTACAGACCTACGGGGTGAACTTGGCAGAGTAGCTTTAATGGTCTTGGCATAACAATCCCATTACAAAGTAATCTCTCACATCCTCAGCAACTCAAGACTTTGGAACATGTCATTGGAGCCTGGTACCACCAAAAAGAGGCATTGAAGTTGCTGAAATGCAGAGAGTTTTAAAAGAGGCAGACAAGGGTCTTTTGGGTGAATCTGGTATCTTTTATTAGAGCAACTTAAATAGTTGGAAAGCAATTTTTAAGCAAGCTTTCGGGTTCAAAAACCCTTCATCAGGCTAAGGCAGTTTCAGCAGTTGGTGGGTGCTCTTCCTGGATGGAATGAAAAGTAAAGAAGCCAGAGGCCGGACCAACTGCTGAAACTTCCTTAGCCTGATGAAGGGTTTTTGAACCCGAAAGCTTGCTTAAAAATTGCTTTCCAACTATTTAAGTTGCTCTAATAAAAGATACCAGATTCACCCAAAGACCCTTGTCTGCCTCTGTCCTGAGACCAACGTGGCTACAACCTACACCCCTAAGAGTTTTAAAACTGCTTCGTTCCCAGACCAATACTGAAACAACAGATGGGTTGACAAACATTTCCTGGAAGCACAGCTAGCCTGCAAAATTATTTATTTCCCTCTTCCCTTGTCTGCCATAACTTAAATATCTTTTGCCTAGTAGGACTGTACATTCGTGAACAGGATCTGGGAGGACAACTAAATGCTCCTCTAGAGTGCCCAGAGGTTTAAATTACTTCTTTAATAAAAAAAGAAAAGGAGCTGCCAGCATATCCTCTTCTGCAGCATAAGAGATGCCTTGCTGCTTGTGTATGCAGAGTTGTCACTATTCCTTTTTTACCCACCAAGGGACAATGCTTCACAGAAACGGATGACCTGGGTCCCACTAGATCACCATCTGCATGCATCTTTTGCCCTATGGATTTTGAGACATTTCACAGCATCCAAAATCCTATGCCTACCAGTAAATATGTCCCTCCCTCTAGGATTGTATTTAATCACACCCAAACCAGAGATCTCCATCAGAGTAGACCAGATGTATGCATTTCCAGAGCACAGTCCTTATTTTTCTGATGCTTTTTTAGCCGGCTCAGGTAGGTTATTCCACACACGTGTAATATTAAAAAAAAAAAAAAGGGCAGGGGAAAATTCATATCTATGCCAATTTTGACATTTTATATTGAATTGGTCTGTATTTTCCTAGGGTACTATATGTGGATCCCAAACACTATAGTACTATAGTGGCACATAGGAATTTGGAAATTAAATGCATGAGTTTAATTTCATTGCATTTGACTTTATCTTCCCTTTTTTCCTAAGCAGACAAACAAAAAACAGCACACCAGTTTCAAAGTAAAGGCTGTGATGAACAGTAAGAGAAGGAAGAAGACAGCACTGGGTTTACTAGAATCACTTTAGTACAGTAGAAAATATTTGCTGATGAAACTCTAATGTTAAATGTTATGTTCAAATACTTGAGGAATATACAGATGCTATAATGAGGCAGGACTGTGTATATTGATGCAGAGGTAGAAAGATCATGTGAACCAGGCCTCAGCAACATTGTAATGATAGATTTTGCAAACTGCTTAGAAAAAGTGCATAAATCAGAATACTAATAAAACGCTTTTTTAAGCTTAAAGAAGTTTAAGACGCTTGCAAACCTTTATTTAAAACACATTATCAAATCCATCTAAGTATTAAATATCAGTGTAAATTGGGTTTTTAATGATTCAGGCTTTTTACTTGTTTTTAAAAGTTAACTAGGGGTTATAAAAGTTGATCACTTGGTATTTTTCATAAGATGTTTGCTTGTCCTTTAATGTTCAGTTTTGTTCACGCTGGTGAAAGAAAATCTGATCCATTTTTCCGCCTATTTAAAAAATGTGAAGAATACACAAAAAGGAAGAAATAATCAAGAATATTTTTCTAGCTCTTATTTGTTGAAATGCCACTTGGAGAAGAGGTCCTTCTTGTTTTTATGCTATTAATAATCCTCCATTTGCAAAATCATTGATGTCTGCACAATTATAGGACTGTAATTTCAATTACTGGATTATGAACAAATGGGATGAAAGCGCAAGTTATGAGGGAAAAACACAGCTTTTTCTTCAATGTTTCAGTGTTAGATCAGGAAACTAACAATCTGTAAGTGGTAAATGGACTTATTTCTAAACAGAACATTGGGTAAAATCAGATTACACAGGCAAGTAATTCCTGAAGCTAAGCAGATTTGAAGTACTATCAGCTGGGTGGACAAGTTGCACAGCTGGTGTTCTTATGGGAGAGTCTAAGCACTGGCAAAGATGAGATCCTCTAGCTAATATACGGTACTTAAAAATATTTTGGCTGCTACTGTACTGTATCACATGCTACTGCTGATGAGAGCGAGAGAAGCTGATTTTGGACCTGTGTGATCTTTGTGGCAGGGAAACGAACTGAATTCTTCATAAGGGCTGGCAAAAGGAAATGTCATAGTTTGGGTTAAACCTGGCTGAAGCTGCTAGCCATAACAGGTGCCCAGCCACTGAAGATAAATAAAGGCACAATTGCACATTCTTTCTTGAATAATGATTGAAATAATAGATGGCATTGCCCGAAACATAGACCCACATGAAAATGCGGGCAGCAAGTAGGGTATGTGGATCACAACAACTCCCTGGGACTCATGTACCAGTAAACTAGGGGTGTGCGAAGCAGGCCATATTCAATTTGGATTTGGATTAGTCCTGAATCAGGGACAGTGATTTGATTCGTTGATTTGGATCACTGTCCCTGATTCAATTTGGCTGAATCTGAATCCAAAGATTCAATGCTGATTCAGAGAATCAGGGATTCGGATATAGACACATACCCCCAGGTACCAGGCGGCTTGTGAGTGCTGAGATGCTGGGGCACATGGAGCGTCCCACAGGAGTGCGGGGGGGCTCCCCAGCGCGCTGCCTGGGGGACCTGGAAGAGGACCACAAATGCTTCTGGTCCACTTCTGGGTCTGCTGCCGAGTGTGCTGGGAAGCCCCTGGCACTGCGGTGGGACACTCCATCTGCCCCAGCATCGCAGCATTCACAAGCCGCCTGGGACCTAGAGGTATGTAGAGAAAACATTTAAAGCTGTGTCTATGGCTGAATCTCCAAATCTTTCTGAATCTCTCCAAATCGATTCGGAGGTTTCCAATTCAATTCAGAGAGTTTAAAGGGTCCCCTGATTCAATTTTGTTTTGGAGATTCAGCCATTGAATCAGGCCAAATCGACTCCAGGACTGAAGCCTCGCACAGCCCTACAGCAAACACAGATTCTAGGGGACTGACTGGCAAAGCTGTGTGCGCCTGTGTGCTTGAGAGAAGAAAAGAGAAAAACCAAGGATGCAGAAAATGAACTGAGAACCTGAGAAAAAGCAAGATGGTCTTTTGGACTAAGAAGGACTGGAAAGGGGCCTCGAATTTGTTTGATACCTAATCTTTTTGAGGAGGCAGACCTGTTGCAATTGTTTTTGTAAATGAACTGGATTTCTTGATGGATTCAGGTGATCCTTTCATCACTTTCTCCTCCTAACTGGAATCTGGCTAATTCCTGGGGTAGAAAAGGATAATGGCAAAGCAAAAACAAAACCAACAAACAAAAAAGCATACTTGCCTATTAGACAGATAGTGGCACAATAGAAAAACATGGGCCATTTTAATTTTGAGAAAGATTTTATAGTTTAATTTTTAAAGAGCAATAGGCAGAGCTTTGTTAAAAGTAAACATGTATGCTGCTAGTATGATAATAGGAATAAAGAAACTAGAAATAAAGACATTTTACTGGCTTTTTAGGGTGGACAGCTTCTTTTTATGAATGATGCCTGCAGGGAGAGTGTAGCTATCGCTTTGGGTTTGGTTTTTTTGGGGGAGAATTGAGTTGTAGGCAGTGGTTGTATGCAGGTTAGCAGCAGATCCTCTTAGCTCTGCAGCAAGGGAGGCGTCTTGTCTGAGGTCTGCCAGGGAAACAAATTACAAGTCTCCAGAACTCCAGGAGCCCAGGATAATATAGAAAGTGATAAACCATACAATTCACTGTCTATAACCCAATTTAGTTTTATGAAGATCTACAATACATTGAGGCTGCAGACTGAAGCTTGCAAGAGCAGAATTATTTGTGGAGGTGTCTAGAAAAAGAAGCTCAGCATTCCCTATGGAAGCATCTCAAATGGGAAGAACAATTATTAGGGCTGAATGGGATAAGCTATGCTGTGATAATCAAGTAGTCTTTAAGACACGAGAATCTCTGATTGGTGCTTTAAACTGTGGTAGTTTGGGTAGTGTCTAAATCTCAAGAATATGACTTGCAACTCTTACAGATGTCTTAATGAAAATGGAAAGGAATGGCAGAGCTTTTCATGACTAGAAAAGCCTGCCATGAAGCAGCACAAATTCAGATTCACTTTTAAAATGAAGTGCTCAATTCAAAGACTGAGGGCCAGCACATGTCACATTAACATAGGTCTCATCAACCTTTACACTGAACGTACAGCCCTATGTTGGTACAACTTATGTGAATCTTGGGTAGAAGTATCTTGAGAAGAAATGAATGGTAAAATGACACCAGGTCAAATTAAAATGATGTATGTGTTGTCTATCTGTAACTTATTTTAGGATAATAATTGCTTACTCAAGGTGAGCAGGCTATTGCCAGACCCCATCACCTACCTGTGAAGCCTGGTGGTAGCACGACTACCCCACTGTAGCTGCAGGTCCATCCAGTCCAGTTAGTTAGGGTTAGTTTACATCTGCATACAAAACTGATGCAAGTTACCTGGGTGTAAAAATGTCATGTTTCCAGTTCCTGACGTGCGGAAGAATAGCCAGAGTAATCTGGGACTAAAATAGTTTTCCCTGCCTGCGGGTCTTGTAGCTTCCCTATTGGAGGGGTACTCCCACCCAAAGAAAAACGTTGCAAGCAACTTATGAAAATGATATGACAAAGCCTCCGCTTCAACTATATTTCAGTCCAGAATGACGTGACAATATATGCTGAGGAAAATCAGAAATTGATTGTGGCAATTATTTGGCAACTCTCACAGTTGAAACAGACTGATAGAAATAAAGTGACAAAGTAACCATGCAGGAAATTGCATTGGATGTTTTAAACATGTCTGGGAAGAGCCCCCAGGTGTGCCATTTGGATTGATTTTCGCATCAGTCTGAGTTATTCTTCCTGATCAAATTCTTTATCCTGTGGAAACGGTCAGAACCTCAGATCTGTGTTGGTTCACCATCCTCTGCACGCACTTGCCGACTTCACGGGTGAGGGGGCTCGTAGGGCATCCTGTGGAAACACATTCTTGTCTCCCCATCTTCCTCTGTACCATTGTCTACCATGAGATGCTACAACCCTGCGTCACCGCACAGTGACAACATCTGTGATGAACTGCATCATAACTGAGAAGCTCTCTCTTTCCCATCTTAAACACTGAAATCCTTTATGATTTAACAGGCAGTTGGCACTTTTTAGAAAAGTGACTAATTGTGACTCTGTTATTGAATTCTTTAAAGAGATCCAGCTTTGAAATATAGTCTTCTTTAAGCTGTCCCAGGTTGAATCCCCAAGCAAAAAAAAAAATCACTAGTTTGCTTCAAAAAATATCATTTTTCATTTTAATATGAAACATAACATACTAAACGATAGCTTACACCCAAAGAAAAAAATATGGCTCTTAAAGAGTGTATATTGCAGAGGTAAAGGAATTAACAGATTCATTTTTCCAGATATCAATTACTCAAAATACACAAAATGTAAAGAAAAAAGAATCCAGTCTTGTGCAGACGGGGGACTTATGCAACAGATTGCACTTGGGCATTATGAATTCTTGTCTAATAGCAAGAGCTAGATATCGAAAGTTATGTTGGCAGGCAAGGCTGTGAATATGCAGTAAGGGGAAATATCACTTAGTTTTGGCTCTCTCATCTTATCAACAATGCTTTACATATTTCAAAATTAAAGCTACAGTTTTGCAAAACTGTGTTCAAGATGCCCAGGCATCTAAGCACAGTTCTGCTTCCCCATGTGCTGTGTTAATGATCATATTGATGGAAAATAATTAAACCACGGAGATCATTGCATTCCCACCCTCATTCCTTCTTGGTTAAAAATGTAAGCGGGGTGGGGGGAAGACATAGCAAATGAGATTCTCTCTCAAGTAGAGTTTTTTTTTAATCTTCTCTGCTGTTAAAATGTTGCTCAGTACTGAGGCACTTGCTGTTTTTATTCTATTAATAACCCTCCATTTTTGACATCAACCAATCCCCACAGCAACACACTGTGTTTCAATTACTAGATTAGAACCTCTTGGTGTATGTGACAGAGATGTACTATAATGGTGGACAGGGATACATCCATTTTTATGTGGGGCAGGGGACTGGCACACGTGTTTTTCTCTGATTGGCGAAAGCATTTTTAAAATCAGGATAGGAAAGATGCATTTGTAAAACTGAGCCAAAGATTTCCTGGGCTTACAAAAAGTTGACAGTCCTGGTATCTTTAGTAGAAGTATTCACATCAGTAAAGATTAGGAGGATCAGGCCCATCATTTACCAGTCAGCACTATATATAGTCCTGCAGTACCAGTAAGAAAAAACCAGTGTGCCTAAGTGAAAATCTGGACAGCTTGTCATGTGCAAACCTATTACATTTTGTACAAGACTTTCTATAGGACAAAGAGTCCATGTGACACTCACCCTAAATGGTGGCATAGCCACCCTTTAAATCTCTGCACTACTGTATGCAGGAGCACTCATTAGTGCAGATTTTAATGGAAGATATTTGTCTGAGCAGCTAAGTCGTTTACACTTACATAAGGCTGCCATTTACGACAACAAGTATAATAGCATCTTTGAGCTTTTTAATTAAAAATTAATTAGGGGATTTAAGAACAAACTCATTGGGGGTTACTGTACAATAACATGTTTACAAAATTAGGTCTGGGCTTTTTGTTTTTGTTAAGTGTTTCAATCAATTCTGTGTCTATTAAATATAATTACGTATGATGCTTCCTCAAAATTATAATGTAGCATTTAAAGAGCAGCTGGGAAAAGTCTGCAATTTTAACTTCAGAACTAGGGTAACCATTAAAATGCAAATAGGTGGAAACAGCAGTTTGCTGATGAAGAAAACCCTCAGCATAAACACTTTGTCTATTAATCTTGTATTTACAAAGTCTCTATCTGACTTACACTATTTATTAATTTTGCCAGCCATCCCAGAATTGCTAGGAGGTATCAGGTCCCTTCAAGAATTATTTTAAATATAGCTATATATATCTATAAATTATATATATAGACACACACACACACATACACACACACTACTGGCATGAGTGCAGAGTTTGTTTCATTGCCTCCCTTGAATCCATAAGCATGTCAGTGAAAAAGCATTTGACTCCTTTGGATTAGTTAACTGATTTAAATATTAGACTTCTTTCTGACCAAATCTACGAGAAATGTAAATCAAATGTAACACTGCTGTAATCTATGTATTTAAACCAGTATAATAGTGGTGCGAGTCAAAAGAGAGTAGGACTGTCATGTTAGTCTGGTATCCACAGGTATCACTATTCTATAAGGATAGGCGTAAAAATAGTGTGCATAGCTACATCCTAAACCCGACTGAACAATTTACTCATTTTGCATCTGCCAGTATGGAAACTGTGTAGGCCAATTAGGGATCTAATTGCAATGCTGTTCCCCCACAATGAGTAACACTTTAGTAAGTAAACTATTAATCACCATCGGTAATGGTGACACAATTGGATGTAGATTTTGCACTTTTTTTTAAAAAACAACATCTGGCTACAGAATGCATTTATTGAGTAGTTCTACTCATTCAGAAGGCTAAATCTGAGGTACTGGGAGGAGTTCTTTTCATATTTGTTTCCTTACTGAATAGGTGAAAACATATTTGTGTGTGTGTGTGTATCCTATACCTTTGTACTTGGCGTCATGGAAAGTAACATATTTCTTCCTTGACTATATATATTTCTTGAAGAGATTCATCTCAACTGTTTCACAGACACTAAAACTGCTAAAAAGGATGGTATCAACTCAAAACCAATATATATATATAATTTTTTTAATGAGTAAGCTCTGCTAGGACTCAAGACAACATACATGCTTCCACCAAAAGTGATTAAAAAAGAAGCTGCATATAAGGTTTTAAGCAAATGTGTTTCTCCCAGCTGTGTCTTTAACTGATGCAGAAGAGAACTAAGAACCTGAAAATGAAACAGACTGTGCTGATCTTTTCTGTCCAGGCTGAGAGAAATGCAAAAGTAATCAAATTAAGAGCACCATTAAATCATAATTCAGATAGTTAAGTCATATCTTTTTAAATAACATAGATACATGAAACATGGTGGATCTTTTCCTCTTCTCATCTATGCAGATGAAAATCCACTGAGGTCACTGAAATTACAATGATCATTGGAGTCCCCCACTAAAGTAACTAAGTGTGCACATTAGGCCTCTGGCACACCACTTTTTACCCTATAGCAGCTCCCAGCATCAGCCATTCCAAAATGAATCTAATTTTCCCATTAAAAAAAAAGAAAATAATTAAGTTTATACCCTCCATGCTTCAAACTCAATACTGCAAAACCTTAAAGTTGGCATACTATATATCATCTGTCTACTATTGTAGATATATAAATTTTCCTCCATTTCTGCACTTTCCCCCATGTACCCAATTCATTTGAACTGTATCCTTTCTCCTTTCCTTTTTTGTAATTATCCTTAATTATGGCACAATTCAACAAATACTCTATTCAGCTGACACATCACGCAAGGCTATTCAGTCTTTGAAAGATCATTTCTTTTGGGGCATTGCTCAGATTTCTGCTTCAGGGAAACGAAAAAGAGTTGAAGTGACACTGCAGTGAATTCAGGGATTTTAATTAGTTACTGTCTTAAGCACAAAGGGAGTCACATTTTGGCTAACATCATCGTAAGTATTAACAAAAAAAATGGGGGTCAAACTGGGAACATGAAGAAAACACTAAATAATAAACCAGCTGTTGGCAATCTCTGCATCATCGAAAAGTCTTATGTAGGGACAAACCTTCGCATTACACGCATACAGTGCGCAGACAGAAGTGACAATTTTTGCCCAATCTGGCCACACAAAGCAGTCCAGAACCCTGACCAAACACCAGTGCAAAGCTGCAGACAACTTCAGAAATGGCCAGTTGGGTGAAAATCTGAGGGTTCAGATGAAGATCTTTCAAAACAGAGCATTTCTTGTAACTTCCATCTGCGCTGTCTCCCAGCCTGCCGCTGTTTTCAGAATGGGAGGTGGGGAGGCTCGAATTCACACACTCCACCCTCCACCACCAGCTGGGGAATGAGCTCCCTCTGCTCCCTTCCCCCTCTTCCAGGGTTAAAATTACAGGGGAACTCAGGGAGGGGGCTGAGCCCCCCACATAAGAGATGAGAGCCCCCCCGACACACTAGTCAGCTCCTGGCCTACCTTGCACCTTTCTAAGCAGCCCAAGTGGTGATGGTTCCTTCTAGCTGCCACCGCTGCAGACCCCCACCTCCACAAAGAGGCAAAGTATAATTTGAACCCTGCCCCCTTCCATTCTGAAAACAGCTCAGGCTGGCAGGGAGTTGACAGGGAGGAGAGACCATTACTAGGGGAAACTACCTGCAGTCTTTCAGGCAGCAGCTAAATTCCCCTCCCCCCTGGAACCGACAGTGAACTTCTGTTTAGTCTGGAGGATCATGGTAAGCCAGAACAGTTCCTGCAAAGCATTCTCAGCTGCACTTCTGACAGACACACTGGGGTTGTTCTGGCTTCAGTCAGAATTCATTCTCCATAATTTTCACATGCACTAATTGAATTCAGAAGTCTTAAAAAAAACAACCAAAAAGACCCCCTCCCCAAAAGACAAAAACAAAAAGAAAAACCCAAAGCACAAAAGATTTCTGCAAGAAAACCAAAGCTCTTTTGGATACAACAACATATTCACACATATATTTTAACACATATAGCCTAAAATGCTAGCTCTATGGAAGCAACAGGAGAGTTTTGCCACTCACTGTAATAGGATCATGAAGCCATCCGTGACATTTGCCAGTTGTCTCTCCTCTATGTGGGGAACATGGTCAAACTGGGAAATAAAAAGCCATGAAAATTAAACATTTTGATGGTAAAGCACTATAGTCACTTGGGATATATTGACACAGCAGACACAGCAGTGATTATAGAGTAGCACAGACATACCCAAGCTAGTTTTAAATTGGTTAGCTCAGGTAATAGGAGCAGTCTAGTCAGAGCAGCATAGAGCTCAGTGTGTTTTAATTCTCTCTGCCATCTGTGACTGCGGTGTTTTCTTTTACTTTAGGGCCTGAAAGTCAGGAGCCCAGGGTAATACAGATGGTCAAATTGACTTGATACCTGGACATTTAAAGTGTCACTTTAAAGTGTCACTATCGGGACCTCAGTACTCTTGTATACAAATTGGGTACAGAGATATGTGTATACTTCAGAGTGGTACCTTTCTGGAGTGATCTCTGTGGTTAATCCAGTGACCCATATGGCATTCATGGTTCACCCATCTCCAAAAAGTCCGCACATTCTTCTCATTTCACTGCTCCTCTCCCTTACACCCAAGCTGATGTGTTCCCAGAGAATCTGTGTTAAGGGCAGAAATTACACATAAACCAATATAAATGATCAGAAACTGGTTCAAATCTATAACACAAAAGAAGTTCAGTGCACATAAACAGCTTTCAAAATGACCAAAATGGGTTTAATATAAACATGGATGGATGTAGTATCAGATTTAGTTGATTTAGGTTAAATCAGTTTATTGAACTTCTGTCCCAGATCCCCTCCAGATTCAAGTTAACTTGCAGCATCCCAGGATACTTTGCCTCTCTCCTGCAAAACCCCTGTTTGTAGGGTGGGTAGGATAGCCTATAGCCCAAGTTGTCTGCTCCTGCCCACCAGTGCCCTCCAGCTTCTGGCATGGGCCGCTGCAGGCATGCCAGAATCAAAAGTGAATATCTGTTCACTTGCTTATCAGTTCAGTCTACTCAGCTTAGATTAACCTGTGAAGACTGAATCGAACCAGCCAGTGGCTTTTTGACTGTCTGTACTTATCCCTGGAGTCTTAAAATGGAACTGTCTGTTCTCCTTGGAGATGGGTTGTTCTAGGCTTGTTTTCATGGTTAATGAAACTTCTGTGGCAGCTGGTCACGTGGTTATCTTTTGAGTCCCATGAAACCTGGCAGAGGCACCCAGACAATGCAGGTCCTTTTGAGCTTCCACTTCAGTTCGTCTTGTTCATTCCTTCTAATGAGCATGGATAGAAGTCAAGACTACTCCAGGGCCAAATTAGGGGGTGTGGAAGAGCCCTGACCCCAGAGAGCCCCAGGGCTGACCAGGCCGGTCAGAGCATGCCCGACCGGGGCCGGCAGCATGGGAGTGCGGGGCGCGAGAGTGGTGGTGCGGCCGCAGCAGGGATGAGAGCCCGGGAGGCGAACCCCACGGTGCTCGGCGGCCCGCGCCTTAATTAACTTCCCCAAGTGCAGCAAGGAGCCGGGTGGCTCAAAAGCGGTGCTGGCGCAGAGCTTTGGGGGACCGGAAGAGCCGGAGGAGGAGGAGGAGCTTCCCGGCAGGGAAGCAGCACGAGGGAGGACGGCAGATTGGCACCTGGCGAGGGTCTTCTGGAGCCGGGTAGGGCCCCGTAGGGGCAGGACACGAGGGACGGAGGGCCCTGTGGGCCATTGACCGGATTGTGAAGGCTGGGGTGGGGGAGCTCCCCATCCCAGCCCCAAGCAGCATGGCCTGCAGCCAGAAGCGGCGGAGGCGGGCCGGCCCGTGCGGTACTGGGCAGAAAACAGAGCCCAGGCAGGAGCGGCATGTTCTCGCCGCCCAGAGGGAACCCCAATCGGGGAACACAGGCCTCCGGCAGGAGGCGGACAGGACTCACCAAGAAACCTGAGCCAGCCCCGGAGGGGAGCTGGCGGAGCGGCTCGCATGTTGCTAACGGGACAATTTTCTTTCAAGGAACTACCCCACCTCAGCTGAGGAGAGGGGGGCCCCCCTTTCGACTCATTACGGAGGCCTGGGCGAGGGTGTAGGGGAGGCAGGAGACCTCAAGGACCCCGGACCGGACTGGACAGGAGGTACCGCTTTTGGACGTGCGTGCGCCAGGGAATTCACTGGACCTAATAACAGCAAAGTCGTGGCAGGTGGACTTGGCGAGAGCATACCAGGAGCGGGAGCCATCCCTGGATCAGGAGGGCAAGCCCCACAGCGATCTGCGGGCGTCCAAACTTGCGCCATTGCGGGTGGGCCTGCGGACATGGGGGAAAAGACAAAACTAAAATATCCATGGGTAGGAGGACTAAGGACAATGAGAAAAACTTTTAAAAAGTTTATTAGCAACAAAAGTTTAGCAGTAGAATAGATGTATTGTTAGATGGGCATAGTAAAATTATTAGTAATGATACAGAAGAGGTCAATAGGTATTTTATTTTGTATTTAGAAAGAAATGAGATTAAGCCCTTGTATGAAATGAGGATAAATAGGTGTTTCTTATTATTACTGAGATGGATAACTAGACAACATCATTTTAAAAATCAGCATACCCAGAGAAGTTACATGAATGAATCCTGGAAGAGCTGGCTGAAGAGATGTTCCCACTGATATTCTTCTTTTTTTTAAACATATATTGGAATACCAGGGTGATTCTAGAAGATGAAGAGTGTTAATGTTATGCCTATATACAAACAATGGGATGACTCTGACAAAGTAGGCTATTTAGCCTAAACTTAGTCCTGGGTAAAAGCAGCAGAAAAAGCGATGCAAGTTTTCAGTTGCTAGGTGATTAAAAGCTAGAAACACAATTAATACAAATCAACTTGATGTACAAATCTAAAATAATTCTTTAATGAATTTCCAAGGTGAGTTGAAAAGGCACACAAGTAGGGTTAAATCCTATTCTACCTTTATTCAGGTAAGGGGCATGTTCCTAGTTACCTAGCTGCAATTTTGGAGTGAATCTACACATAAGCCTTAATGCATTTAGCCTATTTTAATGCTCATTGAAACATCACAAAAACCCCATGCTCTTTAGCTAACGCACATTAAAATAGGCTAATACACTTTTTTTTGAGTACCTCACCATGGAGGTACTGGATTTAATGCTCATTACTTAAAGCACATTAATGCACGTGTAGATGCATCCTTATAAACTTAGGCAGGGTTTAGATTCCATGTAGCTAAGACCACCAGGCACTTCCCTTCTGAACGTCTTCAGTAGACTGCACACAGACAATGTAGATGCATAACCAAAACAGGCACACAAGTAATACTGGGAAACTACACAGAAACAACAGCTATCTGGAATTGGCTGCCAGAGGAGAAGGGCCCTCCCACCTTTTAGCCCAATAGCCCAATTGCTGGTGTGTTTAGTAGAGCCTACTTCAGAAACTGTATATCTAGGAATAAAGGATGCAGGTCAGGTCAACAGAACCAGGGACTGTATCCTAGAAAGCAGTGCCTCTGAGAACTTATACATCACAGTGGCTAAGCAAATGAAAATGACTATTGCTGTAGCCAAAAGGCTAATTTGTTCCCTCATCATAGAAACAGTGAAGTACTGTAGTAAGGAGGAAAGCAATTAGGAGCTTTGTATTTGCATTGGTGAGGCCAATATTTAAGTGCTGCATACCGTTCTCGTATTCACATCTTAAAACAAACAAACAAATCCCCCAAATAAAGCAAAACAACCCCCCCCCCCAATGTTGACACAAGTATGTGCCATGAGAGTTAAACATTGGCTGGTAAAAAAGCCTTGTAGTGTGAGGTTGATAAACTAGGCAGGGCTAATTCAACAAGTTGATAGGAGTGGGTAGGTGCCTTCCTGAGGAAAAAAAACTAATAAAAGCTTCTTTATTCCATCAGGATTAATGGCTGGCCAGAAATTTGGATTAGAAATTAGGAATCAGTTCCACATAGTAAAAATGATGAACTACTGGTATACACTACTATGAGAAGTGGTAGATCTTCCGTAATTGTGACACATTTTCAAATGAAAATTGGATGCCTTTCCAGACAATAAATTTTTGCCAAAGATAAAGTTACCAAGTTGGGCATAGGGATGTATGGATGAAGATGACCAGCTTCTCACATCTGCATCAGGCCATTTGATCTAATGGTCACTTCTGGTCTTAAATGTCATGAATCTCTAAATCCCACCTACTCATGTGGATACTTAGATTGAAGTCAATGAGAACACTTATGTAATGGTGGAAAGAGTTGTTCTTGCTAAATGAAAACTTTCTAGGCTTTGTACTGTCTGGGAGCCTTCAGGTATACGAGCTGCTAGCAGTTTATCACCCTTAAGACTGTACCTCATTCTCCTCATATCACTTAATTTTCCAGCAAAATGCTCCACTAATAGTTTACTGGCAGCGAAAAACAGTACCAAATACTATTAAGAGTCAAACTGGTTAAAGAGCTACGCACTTTACAGCTCTTTGCAGCAAGCTACATGAAATCCCAAGCAGGTAATCCAAACACGTGGGGATCTGCTTAAAACAAGACAATGGGATCCCAGGTGTCCTGCTGCACTGGATAGCAGAGCACCACCTCACTCTCACTGGCCTAGTAATAAGATCATTGTATTTTATGTAATCTTGAGTTAATTACATGGCAACCTAGTTGCCGAGTTTCAGATACACATTAAAAAGCACAATAATCTATTGCTTTTCAATGATAAATTACCTTTAAATGTAAATTAAAATGCTTGTTTTCAAACACAGAAAACATGATCAACATTTTGAGTTTCCCATTCAAGACTAGCCATTTGTTTCAAATGTGAATGGAAAGAATTCTATCAATATTTTTAATAAAATCCTTGATTAATTAAATTAAGCCTATAGGTTTTAAAACATGAAGCAGCAGAAGAAGTCTCTTTTTTCATTAGGTTCTCTTATATAATGGCTGTATTATATATTTATGATGTAGAAATAGCAAAATATTTTTCCTCCAACATAAACTTGCATTATTTTCTAGAATTAACGTTTTGAACAAAGTTAAAGAACAGCTGCCTGCAGTTATCTCTGCGTGTCTTTAGATGAAGACTGAACATCTTCTATAGCTTTAAAGCAAGGCCATCAACATGAACACTGTGTGTCCCTCGAGACGGGGGGGGCAGGAACAGCGAGCTGCCGCAGGTGGCAACGGCGCTGTCAGCAGTGGGGGACAGAGCGGTGGTGGGGGCCGACCGGTAGTCAGCGACCACTCACAGACATCACCAGCAGCAGCGGTGGTGGCCAGCAGTGATCGTGCACTGCCCACAGATGCGGCCGGCAGTGTCAGCGGTGAGGGGAGAGGTGGCAAGCAGCGACTGCCCACAGGTACCACCAGCAGTGTCGGCGGCACCTTTTCACAGAGAGTGCACTGCCACACTCGGGGGTGCATGTGCACCTGCATGCACCCTCTCTGTGTCGTCAATGGCCATCAATAAGAAAATGAAACAAAAACAATCTAAATACTGTTCTTTAAACCTGGGCAGTTCCATCAGCCCGTCTTCCAGTCAAGTTCCGACTATAGACAACCCAAGGCCAAGAAGAAAAAGTTTGGTTTAATTAAAAAAATTACTGAAGTCAACCTTATAGAGTAAATCTGATGTCATTATTTAATTGTTTTACAGTAGCCTAAAGGTCCCAAATAGAATAAGGGCTCTACTGTAGCCAGCACAGTACATACACTTAGCAAACGCTCTCCCTACACTGAAGAACCTGCTGTTCAGATAAGGTGGAGAAAGAGAGAAAAGAATATACCATCATCCCCATTTTAGAGATTATAAGAGAAAGATTAAATGGGAAGACTCGCATTGCATGGGAAAAGCTGTAGAGCAACTAGAAATTAATCCTTGCTCTCACGAATCATAGTTCAGTGCTTTGGCCACAAGAGTAATCTTCCTGCAAGTGAGATCAGAGTCCAGGGTCTGAGCTAGCTCCGCTGGAATCAATCACATCAATGTCATATCCCAATATGAATTGGATTAGACTGCAGGCTCTTCGCAAACAGCACAAGGTTTTGAGGAGTTTGTTTTAAAGGCTTCCCAGTTTTTCTGCCCAAGCAAGAGCCATCAGATGTACCAAAAGCAATGTGTCCACATCCTTATCCTAAACCCCAATACGCATTCCTGTTGTTTCTGACAATTCTGGCATCACACACTGATGCAGAGAAGCCAGAAAGCTTGCAACATGATTGTTCCTGGCCTCAGAGATTTAGCTTTCAAACTACAGCACTAATTTTCTAGGTTTAAAACACACACATAACCAAAAAAAGCCCTTTTTCTTCTTTATTGGAAATAAATAAACTTCCAGCAAAACCATTTTAGTTTACTCTTAATAATGTAACAAACAAAAGGAAGACACAGATAACAAGCATCAGACATACGTATGGATGAAAAGTAAGAAAAAGAACACTAGTATCTCTCAGACATATCCACTCCATATCCGCTATCATTACAAGAAAAAAAAAAATCACAGCTGGGGAAAGTTAGTAAAAAAAAAATGCAGTTGTCTCTGCTTATGCATAAACTGTTTGCAGTTGGGTGTTTTTACGAACTTACAAGAGGGCTGCTTTTCACTTGGTTGTCACCTCCTCAATATACTACCTTTTAAAATTAAGGCTAGCAATGTCTACCCATTACTTTTTAACACTCTTAGATGCAAGGAAAGATCAGTGCAAAAGGGTTATTTTGTCATGATCTAGACATAAATGAGGCTAGATAAGGAGTGTGAGGAGGAGGAAGAGGTTATATATAGGCTTTGTATTATGCATATCAAGTGTTTTCTGTCACGATTTGGAAAAGCAGATTCTTTGAAAGTTATTTTACTGAGTGGCAGGAATTTTTAGTTAAATATTCCATTTTCAGTGTAATACACTTAATCCAAGACTGCACTTTTCAAGGGCACACAGTGACTTTGTCATATTGTCAGCTCAATTCGTCACACTTAAGTGGTCACCATAATTAGTAGTTTAATTATAATTTGTAGAACCACAAAAACAACAGGAAAAAAAGCACAAAGTTTAATAGTTTTGCTACAAAATGTAATGAGCTCCTACAAGTACCCAACTGCTGCTACCTGTCTGGGGAAAGAAATCTGACAGAATAAATATGTGCATAAAGACAACTATATGCTGTTACTCTTTGCTTCACTGCTGATGCCACTTGGGACCAGGGGGAAACAAAGCACAAGACAATCATAACTAGGTTAAAGCCTGATGGTGCAACCTATAGTGAATGGCTTCAAACTGCAGTTGTAAAACAGGCAGCAGTCCATGGGGTATCAAATATTTAAAAGACCTCATGTGACCCAGACACCAACTCCATGTTGTCTCAATGGTTAATTAGGCGTGTCAGACAGAGAGCAAGATTCCACAAGAACACTACAGGAAAGACAGACCTACGGGTCTGGGATAGGTGTCAAGACGCACCGTGTGCCTCCAAAATGGACACACAACATATGCACCAGTGTATATGAAACACTAAGAGAATATGGCAAAAGAACCATTGCAAATCTGATCTAAAAATAAAGACTTCAATATTCTCAGCAGGTGCTTCAACATGGGCCTCCAGGATGGCACGTGCCTTGGCAGCATAATGCAAGAGGCAGGAGGTGGCTGGGCTGAAATTCAGACTATTAGAAAGACCTGGTATTTCTGGCATGTGGAACTAGATCTCTCTCTCTCTCTCAGGGCCCAGTGGTGAAACATGAGAAGAAAATATTAGTCAAATGAAATGGTGGACTTAAAGATGGTATCACCACCCATTACAATGAATGCTGCCACTTACTTCTCATCTCAGCTTCTGTGCAAATAGATGGGTGTTCTTCTGTCTTTTTGTTCTATTGTTATTCCCAAACAATGACAAAATTGAAAGCTGACTGTTCAGAAAGAAGGATGTAAAGTACTAAGGTGTATCCACAGAAATCTCTGCAGGAGCCAGAATTATTCATTAACTCTCACTCCCAGGAGCCAAGGCCATAATTTTATTCTTGGATGCATTAAAAAGATAATTTTATATCTTCACAAGGAAAATTTCAACTGTTGTAGGAGAAAAACAATATATATTTGCAAAAAGAAATATTTGGCTGAAAATGTTTTTGCAACAAAAGAGCCTGAGATTTCAATCAGAAGTTTGTGGTCAAAAAAATTGATGAAAAAGTTGAGATTTTCCTTGGGAAATGGACACATTTTGCCAAAGTTTTCTTTTCTCTTCTTTTTTGGAAATTCAACTTTTTGGGCAGCTCTAATGAGTGCTGGGTTTTCCGAGTTCTGTGTACTTAAAAGTAGGGAATGTAGCTGCAGGGATTCTGTTCCTCTGAACAGCATACACTTACAGACACATCAATACTCAATCTCATTTTCTTAAAGGCTATTCTAGACACACATCTGTACAACCCTCCCCATGACACACGTAGACAAATTAGACATAAGTATCAAAGTACTTACCCTACTTATTTTTAAATGCCTCCAGTGGTACCTGTAACACCTCTGCTTTTAAAAACAAAATTATTATGATATTAGGAAGTATAACATTAAAGTTTCCAGCATTATAGGTGGAGTTCAAGTGTGACTAATTGCATTTTGGAAGTCCCTCAGCATATGAAACTCTTATTGATGTCAATAGGAGTTTTGTGCACGGAGGACTTGTGGAAGTGAGCTGTTCAAGGAGAAAACAGAACATTACAGTAAAAGCTGTGTTAGCTGGCATGTTAGTAACTGGAATTCTCTATTAACTGGAACTTCCGGAAGGATGGACATGGGGGGGGAGGAGGAGGTCACACAGGTGGCTGCCGCCACCCACCACCCTACGCTGCCGCCACCCTGCCTTCCCCTCCACTCCACATATGGCCAAAAACCCCTGCCCAGGTAACAGGAATTTTTAGATAACTGGCACCCCCCTTACTCCACTCATGCCAGATAACAAAGCTTTTCCTGTATCTGACTTTTTGCAAAGTTGGGCTTCACAGGCTCATGCTTGATGCATTTAGAATCTTACCTTTTCTGTTCATCTACTGAATTCCAAAAGTAAAAGGTTATAGGAATCCGAAGTACTGTCCAGCAGAGCTCACATTCTAAATATGCAACAAGATCTCAACCTTGACTCATCAAATTTTAATAACAGTGCAGTTACCAAGTCATTCCACTTTCAAACACACTGCTCAAGTCTTTCATCTACCATTTTGAACCTGTCATCTCTGAGTTCTCATGCCATTACTGCATATGAAGACATTAGATGAAAAATTTTGCGATGCTGTCTGAATTCCTGTTAAGTCTTCTGTACTTCAAAGTGCCTGAATTAATTGAAACTACTTTACATTTTTGTCACAAGATGTTGAAACCCACAGGCAAAACTGGTGGTGTGGGCCTCTAACTCCTAACTCTATTATTAGTCACAGATTATTATGACCTCATATGGCTCAAAACATTCTGCCACAGTACTTCCATAAATTCTCTGTTTGGTTCCAGTGAGCATTTATAAGAATTTTAGTTTAATAATTTGGTGAAAGTACTGAACTTTCTAATGAACTGGACATTTAAGAATTTTGATATCAAAATTACATTCTTGTCTTGTTTGCTTTTAAAGTATTATATTATTCCCCACACTATAAACTATTGAGAAAGCATGTATTTGGGGTTTACCCCCGACCTTGGATACTTGCATTGATCTAAGGGGCCACATTTTATATTAGTGGTATGAATCAATGGTTTATAAAGAGTAATACATCGGCAGTAGGTGTTGAAAACCTGTTCCAGACCTGAATGGTGTACAAGCCACGAAACATGCTGATGGAGACCCAAGAGGCTAGAAGCACTTGGAGCTGTGTCTCCTAAGCTCTGAGGCTCCTAGCTCCCCTTCATTTTCTTCCAAGGAATCTAGAAACACTGGAGGAACCGGTTTACAAGCTGATGGATCCTTCACAATGTGAGCTCCCTGGGCCTGAGGAGACTGCTCCAGAGCCAGGGTTTCATTCCCTCTTGTCAGGAATCTCAAACATTGTGTTCTATAATCAGAACAAAACCGCATTTCAAAATACTGAAATCCTTTGTGAAACAGACTTGCTTTTCCCCTCACAGATCAACCTTAGTGAACTACTTACAGTTTCAACATAATGCAAATCTGAGATATTTTACATCAGGAACTTTTTTGAAGCAAAGACCATCTTTTCATTCTGTTACTGTGCACAAGTGATACAAATCATCATCTAAGGCTGACCAATTATCAAAGCATTTCCTATTGGATAATGCAAGAGGCATGAGGGATTATGGCAAAAAGAGTTGAAAGAAAAAAAAGAAGAAAAAACTGACTCAAACTAAAAATCACATGATTCTGGCTTGTTTGCACCACTCTAAACAGGGTAAACCCAGGTAAATTAGTCAGTTGTTGCAAATTTACAACTGGCTTGATGGCTGGAACACAGATGTAACCCATTGGGGAACCTGGCCTACAGGAGGCTAAAGTCTAGCTGTTGCTAAGCTCAGTGTTCACTAATGCTCTAATGATGCTCAGTATCTGCATTTAATGGTTTTGAAAGCTTTTATTTGGTTAAAAAGGTGATTCAAGAAACAGCAAAGAATTGGCTGAGATTCTTTTCATTTTTTCCTTATAGCTAGTGGTGAAAGCAAGAGCTCCAGCAAAGAAGGGAAGACCAGTTCTGTAACCCTCATTACCCAGTAGTCGTCAAGCTAAGGCAGAAGTATGCATTGAAAACTTCACAGATATGAAGGGTACTCATGTACTACCCAAATAGGTCTCATAAAATTACTTGTGCAGTGATGTGTCTGTCTACCTGCTGTTGAACTCGTTCTTTGCAGAGCAAAAGAGAGGAATGTACTACTAGAAGCTGGGTCTCCAAACGTCCACTGCGAGTATCCCGCTGCTTGTGCTAAAGCAGCAGCACATTCTGTGTAGCCATCAGAAATGAATTTATACTTGATCTTCATTCACTTCATTCTCATCCTCAGTCCCTACAAAAGACAGGCAATCAGTGAGGTTGTGAACTGGGTACCAAAAATGAGTTAATGTGTCCTATGTTCTCCAAAACCACTTCATTTATCTAACTTTGATCCACTGAGATTTTTTTTAAATGAATAACTTAAAGGAGATGAAGCTGTGTGTATTGAATGGAGTTTCTTGATAGAAATTTTGTAACAAAACCCAGGATTTTCAAGGGAAATGACATTTATATGTCACGGACCAACAGATTACTTAAAAGCGTTGGGTGTAATTAGAGGGGAAACCTACAGTGGCAGCCACTTCTTTTGCAGGTACCCCTTTTTAAAACTGTTTCGTAGCACTTCAGTTCAGCAAAGTGATTTGGCTCAGTGAAGCTGGTCACATACCCATTGTTGAAGGAATATTTTAAATAAGACCGGGTTTCAGCACTGGGAGTGTTTATTATGTTCTACCATCAGAGTCTGTAAAGCCTGAGTGTCTTCAGAGTCTTGGGAGGCTTAGCTTTTAGGGAGTAAAATACTGTGCATGTTGATTATTTAATTTTTTTTTAGCTTCCCCTATAACAAAAAAGATACATATAGCATTGAAATGAGCGATTTATGGTAGCACATAAAAAGAAGACATTTTCCTAGCAAGTCACTGACATTTAGTTTAGTGATGGAGGGCTAGATCAAGGAATACATTTTAAAGCCATTTTTCTCTTTCCTATGATTTACACTTCCTTTTCTTTTCTGGAAGCAACCATGGTCAATGCAAGGTTGTGTTTCAGCATATTAAGAAAAACAGAGAATTTGCAAACTTCTTTTATTCTAACCAAAGCACCTTTATTTAATACAGGCTGTTACAACTGTAGAAGGACCTCCACTCTGTTCAGTGATTAGATGCCGTGTGCTAAGATTTCTAGTCAAGCAGAAGTTACATTTTGGCCTGACAATCCAAAGAGGCAGATGCTAGAGAAACAGCGCTGTACTCAGTAGTGGCATGATGTCTATCTGATTGCTACAACATCCAGAAAAATAGAGTGCCAGTCCATAACTGTGTCTCTTAAATAATATAGCAATACAAATAATGAATTGTTGGTCATAAAACATTAGTACACCAATCTGTCAGGTGACACTGGCATTGATGGAGAAGGGTGGGAACAGAGAGGATGAAGTTGTCTTTGCAAATCATTGCCTCCCATTACAAATGTGGGTACTGATGTGTAAAGTTTTAAAGTGTTGGGATAGTCATTTTTATTAAGCTGAATCAAAGGTTATGGTGCTTATTAATGTGTGTGGGGATAAAATCAGAGGTTTAATAAATAAACAAATATATATATAACATTCACATATAACATTTTATTTATTGTAAAGCAGGCCCAATTTAATATACTCTCTTGAAATTTTAGGAGAACTTTGATATATAGCTGTCTTTCATGTCCTATATAAAACATACACACACACACACACTAAATAAATAACCATTTATAATTACTTACGAACTCTTTGAATTTTAGGCTCTCCATAGGTCCTAATCCTATTTCCAGCAAAGCCCAAACAGAATAGTTATATGGCTGTCAATATAATCAATAACGGAAATATAGAGCACAATGTAGAATGTCACACAAATATAATAAGGGTATTATTACCACTCTGTATTTAACTTCAAATCTGAGAGTTACACGTGTTAAGCATCTGTAAAGACTTTACTCAGATAAAGATGCTTACATTGGTACCGGTGCTTCCTGGGTATTCAAGAAAACCCTTTATTTATTAAGTGACTTGCTCCCAAGTCCATCCAATGTACCATGCAAGTTGCTCACCTAAGTCCACTCCCTCTATATTTTTAAATTTCTCCCGTTGGTACATTGGCTTTTTCTTTGTAGCTCTCAACAGGGAAACAATTTTATTTTTAGCATGTCAAAACTGGCATTCTCCGACATCCACTTTAGCAAGGTCAAATGTTAAATCAGCAATATCAAATTAAGATGCAATTTTGGAGGGGTTTGGATAGCTAGTCAAATTTGTTTTAATCGAGTCTTGCAGCTTGGAGTAAACCTATAAAAACAAGCTGAGGAACTCATGCAGGGAGATCATTAAAGTGAACTATAATCATCATATTATAAACAACCCCACAAGTATGTAGGTTTTATTTATAATCTCTTCTGATTTCCAAGATTGGCAAGTGTGATTTTTACATTGGATTCAGGAGGGGGAAAGATGCGAAACAATAGGCAAATGGCGTTCTCATCTCTGTAAAACATTTTTTAATAAGAAACAATTTGCAGTAATATAAAAAGTGTTGGAGAGATGCCTGCATGGCTGTCAGCATTTTTTTCTAAGACCATTTTAAAAACCTCAAACAGTTAATCTGAGGTGCAGCTTTGATATGGGAGCTGACCCAGAAATGCAACTTTGTGATGTCCTGGAGTTTCAGAGTTTATGCTCCTAACCCCAGCCTGTAGGCTGACACGGATTAAAGCAGCCTCATGGCTGTTGTGCAAGGAGCTCTGTTGTAGCAGTGTGCAAGAGACCCTCCTGCACCGACGTGGCAGAGGACGGATGTATCAGACAAGTGGCTCTCGAGCAGCCTGCCCACTTACGCTATTTTGTTAGGACACGAAGGCTACCTGGTTGGGATTTAATGCTGAATCTCAGGGGTTTCAGATCAATGTAGCAAGTTTTCTCTCCCGGATGATACAAAGCTCAATAGATAATCCCCAAAGGATCAATTAAAGGCAAACTGACCCCATTTCCCCTCCTCAATCCTCCTTCTGAACTTTGAATCCTCAGGTTTTTGTTGATTGCCAGAATAGTCCTTTCATTGTAATTATCTTGCTTCTCAATAGGTGCGGAGCTGCATCAAAGGATTCAGCCAGCTGATGCACCCTTGAAATGCCACTTCATGGATCTTTTGCCACAATGCATTTTCTGAGTCCACTCCAAGGCATAAGCAAGGTATTAAATAGATCATTGACAGGACACACCATGAACCCTTCCAGGTAGCCATTAGAGCACATTGTGTCAATCTGTCCCGTGGAGACATTTCTAAAAGGCTCTTTGGTAGGGTACATTTTAAAGGCTCCTTCAGGAAGTGTAAAAATGAACCAGATTAGTCACAGTATGGAGCCTTAATGGTACTGAAAAGGTGATATGTATTAATGCGTTATGACAAATAGTACCGTGGAGAAAAAGCGGAGAATGTCTGAAGAGCTGCTTTCCATTTTGCTTTCAACAAACGCCACAAACAATTAATCAAATCCCCAAGTGACTTACACTGGCTAAGATCTGAGCTTCTGACTATTATTTTACTTGTTGTTTGTTCAGGGAACCTCCTGATATCTTCCATGAGATCCATCGAGAAACTGAGTACAAACGTCACCCCTCCGGTGAGCCACTACCAAACTTTCCTGTTAAGAGCAATTGAAGTTGGCCACCCCCATGAAGGTAGTGAAAGATGTGATCATTTGCTTGCTTAAAGTAGCTCTGGTTACAGATCTATTTGAAAGGTAAGTACCTGCTGTTGGGAGAAATCAAGAAAAGAAAAAGCTCCCCAGGTTTTGGTCCTGTTGTAATTTTAAAGTAGCATTTTTATAAGCCATCTGCAGAGAAAAATGTCTGCTTTAGACCAAGGCCAGCTATCATCTGGATGGTGTAGTTACCCATGGAGATTTATGTATGAAATTTAAATATGGTGAAAGGTTTCTCTCTCTTTTATGCTCTTTGTAAGTTATGTACAGAATCCTACATTTGCAGGTGTTAACTTATTCATAGACATTTTTAGCTTCTCATTGGCTTTAGAGGAATGTGTTCTCAAAGCCACAAACAGGAGTTTTATTTATAAATCTATCTAAACTCTGTCCTAAATACTTTCCTGGGGATGGTGACAATAACCGACATGCCAGCATCTTTGCAAGGGAAGTATATTAGTTTAAAATGTTACATGGACTTCCTCCATGCCAGGAAGATTATATGTCGGTAAAATCCATCACGAGAAGTCTACCCTGGCACATGAAATATAGGAAACTGTTTGTGACTCGCTATATGTTAGATCATGAGGACAAAAATATGTAGCTAAACGCTGCATAGAATTACTTTGTGTGAATGAGAGAAGATGGGAGAGAGGACAGTTCACAGATTTTACCCAGAACTGCTGTGTTACATTCAAGTTTGCAGTCTAAACTCCAGCAATACGGAGCGATTCTAAAGATAGGCTCACGGGGGACACTGGAGTAAAAGGTCACCAGAAGAAGAGATGCAAGTCCTATACCCTTTCAATCTCGCCCAGCAAAGAGCAATATGCATTTAGTATTTTATTTAGGGCATCATGATCATGCTCTGAGTAGGCCTCAGTTAAGAGAGTATCACTGCTCATGCCAAACCTGCGATTAGCTGGGACATGGGCACATGAACAAGCTACTCTGAAGTCAAGTCAGGCACGTCCAAAAAGTTGACCTGAGGCAGTTTAACCCTCAAGGATGCGCTAACAGGATGCACAGAGAATATGGACTAGATCATGTGCTATATATCTTGATAACCTCAGGGGAGCTTGTCCATGTGCACATAGCCTTGAAAAATTGTCCCGGAGTGAGGGCACTCGCCTAGAACTTGGGAAATTTGGCTTCCTTACTTTGCCCCAATCGTGACTTTAGGGCTGGAGCAAAGACTTAGTCCCCTCTGGCCAAAACAGCAATACAAAGTTACCCTGTTTAGCAGCCGTCTAAGTCTGGAGCCTAAACTCACAAGGGAACTCCTCGTTTGACTTGAACAGTCTCTTAATGCCGATAATTTCTTTCTGTGCATGCTCAGAACTGCTAACATCAGAGTAGCGAGGGCTGTTTCCTACCTAAGCACCACCGTCATCTCAGAAGTGTTTTTCTAAGTCTCCCAAGGGGCCCAATCCAGCTTGTCTAACACCCAGTTACAAAAAAAGAAGCCCTTCCAAAATGCTGTTGTGGCTAATTTCTTTTTAAAAATATGTCGGGGGGGGATTAGGCCACTCGCCCATGGGATGAGACATGGATTCAGCATGCTCTGCAGCACTGAGGAACCTGAAAGGGAGCTTGAACCTGCACTTTCCACCTCTCAGGAGACCATCCCAAGTACCAGGCTACAGGATAAGCATGGGGAGATGCTCATCATTCGTCCTGTTGAAGCAGTGATATTCCTGGGCATAAGGAAGGCAAAATTCAGAGGCAGAAATGGAGTGCTACAAGATACCGGACTCCTCAGCCTAACACTTGAGGCCCTCACCTGGGAAAGAGAAGTCCCGAGTTCTGGTTTATGTGCACTGGACCATTTCTGTTTCCATTTTTTTAATTAAAAAAAGGAATGTAATGTCAAATGCAGAAACAGTTCATGAATCTGGGCCCTAAATCTAATAAGGGCTATGGCAGGATGGTCTGTTCAGATGTCTTGTACACGTGTGAGAGTACAGAATATATATAAAATGCAATGGTCTGTTTTTGTGGCCATCTTACTGCTAATTGCTCCGGTAGCATAAGAGCAATGGCATAGCTGTGGTGATCTAGAAATTGTGAGGGGCACGGACTTCTTACTGTGATATCTTTTACTGAGCCAACTACATAGTTGGGATCAAGCCTTTGTTAACTGCTGTAGCATTTTCTGTTCCCCTCTCTCTTTAAACAAGCCAAAAGCATGCAGAGACATGCACATACATCCCTCCCCTGCCAGAGTAAATAAGCTGTTCTTAATGGTTACTAAATTATTAGGAGATGGAGGTGTGAAATGGAGGCTATTAAGGTCAGGGGGCATGGTCACCCTGGCTAGAAATTAAGGCACAGTAAAAAAAGGAAGTGCTTTTGGGAAAACTGAATGATAGGAGCACAGGTACAGCATCAGCCACCTGGGACAGAAAACAAACAATGCTCCGTAGTCTCTCTGTCACTAATCAAATCCAGTAGAGTACCTCTGCATTTCCTGTAGCTACAATTAAGTTTTAATAGCAGTCACGGTGAAAGATATGTACCCGGGTATTGGTACACATTAAACAAAAAATCACTTACAGAGAATTGCCAACAGTGCCCTGGAGAGCCAAGAGCAGCTTAGTACATTTCAGCAAGTAATTTTCTGCCAGAATATTACATGGGATAATAAAACTATAGATAAGAACCCCATTTTAGTGCATATCATTTACCTCTGCTGTATTGTTGTGTTAGGATTACAGCAGTGTTGTTAGAAGATAGAAGTCAAAGAAGATAGAGCCCCAAAGAAGGCAAAATGCTCTTGCTCGTCATGCACTGGTGACGGGCGCGATAAAAATCCTTATTCATAGTGAATCAATAAGATACTCTGTGTAACCCTCCTGCCAGGTGTTGTTAGCAGCAAATAGTTCAGGTTCAATTAGCTAGGGGTTCCTCCTGAAGAGTTACACAGCGTTAGCTCAAACCTATCCCCAGAAACTAGGAAAAACTAAATTACCTCCCTTGGGCGTCTTTGATAGGCAAGCCTTCCCCACTTGCAAACGCTGAGTCCAAAGGAGTAAAAACAGAGAACTTCAACGTGGGAGAAGTGGGGCACAGACTAACCACGGAAAGACAACACTGAATAAATCAACAGTGTTTCTACAGTTAGACTCCCACCCCACTGGGTTTCTTGCCAATAGCTTTAGCTCTCCAAGACAAGAGTTGCTAATGAGGCAACGCCTTCCAGTGTTAGCCACTTCCCTGCCCCCTGCTCCGTTTGTTGGCCAGGACTAGAGAAGTCTGCGATTCTGCCAGGACCGTCTCTGTCCTAGTGAATATGCCGAGTAGGCTAACCCAGACAATCAACCACATGCCTTAGATAAAGCAATTACAATTTTGTTGTTGGGTCAGGAAACCCTTAACTGAGTCTCTCCCTCCGTTTGGCTATAGCTCCCTGTGCAGTTTCAGCCTCAGCTCCTCCCTAAGCCTTCAGAAGGCATCAGTAGTATATTCGTTATATAACAAAATCCTTACCAGAGGATACATTCCTAGCAGAAAACATGTCCAGTTCCCCCACCCAGCCATGGCAGACCAGGCAAGTGAGACTCCTCACCCCAAGCACAATTCAAACCATTAGCTCATCTTTCCTTTGCAGGGATCTGGAAGTTTTTTATTTTTTTTTGTTTTTAATTTTTTAAATTACTCCAGACTTGAAACATGGTTGTATTTTAAGCACGACATTTCAAACAGCATCATAACTGATATGCACAGAGGCCTGGTTCTAGTTCATTCAACCCTCTCTCCTCATTCACCCATAGCTTTCAGCAGAGAGCTCTCATCCTAGTGAGATACTCTCCCACCTGGAGGCTCAAACAGCTCTGAGCTGCTCTTTCCTCTGTTCAGCCAAGGCTGTCCATCAGCAGCCTGTTTTCTCTCTTTTAGGCTTTGTTTATACTATTTCCCTAAAGAGCCCAGAACTGTTGCTGAAAAAAGACGTGCCCACTCATCCCAGGCATATCCAGGACCCAGTTTAGCAGGGCCCTGAATATGTATCCTGGAGAGTACTCCTTAGCTCAGCAGAGCTGCATCTACAGCCCTGAAGTCCCACATGCACCACTCCCTGGTACTCATAAGTAGGTTTTAGCGGCCAATGGTTGTTAATTGGCCTTTAACCTCTTCTGGTGTGCAACTGTAGACGCATCAATTATCTGTCCTTCACAGGTGCAATGCGCATGTGCAAGTTAGCACCTCTGCCTTCCCCTCTGCTTTAAAACCTGATCCTGCACCCACTGATGTTAATGCCAAAGGCTCCTTTGATTTCTGGGGTGCAGATTCGTAGGTTTTGGCTTCTAGTTTTATAGGGCGTATTACTTATGCATGCATGGTGGGGTTTATAGAGCACTGCCTAAAACACTAGTTCATCCAACCCTAACTCAGGCCAGTGTTATTAAGCTGAACATACTTAGTGGAACTTCCATAACTACCCAGCCTTGCAGGGCAGGCATTATGCTACTGACCTTGAAGTCTAGGGATTTGTTTGGCTTGTGCTGGAAGACTAGAGCAATTAAGAACTTGGTACAGTGCACATACATGGATGAAGAAAAGCAGTGAGGGAAGGATGGAGGTTGTGGTCTCAAAAGTGGAGTGCAGTAATTGTTTGAGAATGAGTTTCTTTCTGTTCTTCCTCTACCTGACTCAGAATTCTTGCTGAAGCCTCTGCTGTGCTCCATACCCACAGAGGCAATGATGGGATCAGATGAGCACAGGCTGTACGCTGCATTGTTTGCCTCCTAGCAGAGCATCTGCTGCAAGCCTCTTATTTTTTTGCTTGGCTCAAGGCATCAAACCCACACTTTTGCAGAGTTAATCCTGGGGAGTAGGACTGGCCTGTGCTGGCTGGCCAAAGATAATGCTGGTCCGTCTTAGGACACCGCTATTTTGTTCTGGAGGAGGTAATACTTTTATTGTACACTTAGCAAGGCTGGCACATTGTTGGCAGTGGAGGAAAAACCACCAGCTGCAGAGCTCTGACTCAGTTTAATATTACAGAACCCGAAGAGCTTGTAGAAATAAATCCCTTAATAATCTGCATTAACTTTCTCTTTGGTGATTTAGATCTTGAGTCAGCTCTTGAGGCTAGTGATCTATGGCTGTGAGCTTGGGAGATGAGACTTTAATGAAATATAGAGCACAGATAAAGCAAATGTGTCCAAACCTGCAACGAGAATGGTGTGCTGCTAGGGTGCGATATGGTCCAATGCCTGCCCAGATGGCCCTATCTCCAAGATATTTTGTGCTTTCATATAGCTCTTACTGGAGTTGTATTCCTCCGTGTAACGCCCTTAGATCCTGCAAGACGTATCAGTAACCAACTCTACAGGTTAAACTATGTCCAGCCCCAATCTTCAAAAGGAACACTTTTGCCTACAAGCCAAGGGTTATGCAAAGGACGAGTGCATCAGTAAGGGTGTAATCCTGACTGTAGTGCATGGAAATAGCGTGATTGCTGCTGTGCAGCAACATACTTAAAAACAAACTGAGACTGGCTTTGGGATGATCCTGCAAAATTGTAAAATGATAAAGAAAGAAAATATATAATAGCTGCTTCTCTCTCAAACTTAGAAGAAAAACAGTACCCCCTCATAGTGTTGCCTACTTTTGAGCTTTGATCATAAAACTGGTGGTAGTCTTTCTTAAATCATCAGCTCTAGAAGTGAAGGGGGGAGGTAGAAATCTTAGTGGAAAAACCCTGGCCTCCTAAAGGCTCAAACGCTAAAAGGCAACCACACATAGATAAATACATGTTAAAAATTCCATAATTTTGGGGATGGGCAGGGGATTTGACAGGGGTATCTGACCTAACTTTAGATGTTTTTGTAGATATTTAGTAAAATGGACAGACCAAGCTTAATGCACAGGGTAACCCATATTTAAGCCAGTGTTAGTGCAGTAGGTAGAAACCTGATTGGTGCCGAAAAAGTAGTTTTGCCTGGATACATCAGCGGGTTGTATCAGTGTAGCTGTCCCAGTAGCTCTATCAAGGCAAATTCTCATTCTAGATGAAGTCTCATCACAATGCAAACCACATTAAAACCAATGCTGCTGTTTTAATTGCAGGGTGTGATCAGCTGTAGTGTTTGGTCTAGAGCTGTTTTGGAGGGCATAGCACTTTGTAAGGAAAAAGAAAGGAAAGAAAACTGGTTCACAGTTGAGACAACTCAAAATGTGTAAGACTAAAAGGCCTTTCAGATGCTAGTCACAAACAGTTTGTTCCATGCTCAAATAAACAGAATTATGAATGTCTCTTCTGAACAGGACAGAGAATAACTCAGACTGTCAGAAAAAAAGCAAGAGAGGAACTTTTCCTTGGTTTAAAAAAAAACAAAGCAACAACAAAGAAAATATATGAACCTACATGGTGATATCTGGCTAAAATCCTGCTCAGAAAATTAAGGAATAAATTTATGATCGTGTCAACTGTTGGGCAAACACTAAATTCACAATGTCTTTTACACTTTTTTCCGCAGAAGACAATAGCTTTTAAGGATGCCTGACTTGTGACTGGAGCGTGATGGGAAATGTCGGCAGCCGTGTTTGCATAGAGAAACAGCAATTTTTCTTGAGGTGTCATTTCCACATGCTACCATTCGGAAATAGTGAGGGGATAATATCTGTCTCCCCGGTGCACCCATCACCCCACGTGTTTGTCACTGATCTTGAGCTGTGTTTGCTGGGTTGTGGGCCACCTGTGAAGGGATTTGGGCTTTCTGATCTGCTCTTAAAAGTCCCAGTGTGGGGCAGGGCCTGTTTTTGTGTAAGATGCTATATAAACCCAGAATCTACCCTATTCGTGATATCAGTTTTTTGGTGGAAACTGTGAAAAAAAGTGGTTCCCACAAACTGTATGAAAATGGTGATCCCTGTGATTTTTGGCATGAAATCACCAGCAAAAAACAAATACATTAAAAATAACATGCTGGCCTGGCTGCACGGCCTGCTGGGAGAGGAGGCAGGGGAAACCACCGGCAAGAAGGGGAGCAACAGAGATAGTGGCCACCCCCCGTGCCCCTTGCTGATTGGCTGAGGAGGCTGTCCATCTTGTGGCTACACCCCTCTCTCCTAATCCATGGGAAAGGATGAGGCCACACAATAGGCATCCCTCTTGGCTGAACAGTGGTGAGGGGTGGGCCTGCCAGGGCCCCGTAGCCAATCACTGGCTGGGGGGGCTGCCGCAAAAAAACGGTGAAAACGGCGCCATGTACCGCAAGCGGCCTGCGATTTTTCTTTCACATTGGCACGAATTTGGGAATGTGTTTTGCAGGGACTCCTATAGGTCGAGGTACTATAGCGATACAAATAACAGACAACAACACACGGACATGGTTGGAGAGCACAGTATGCAGAATCTGCTCGCCCACGGACACTGCTGATCTGTGGCAAAATCCCTGTTTCGGCATCCGAACAAACGGCTTGGTCGCTAGAGGTGCCAAGTGCCTCTGGCTTCCATAAAGGCCACTGAGAATGCTGCCTGCAGAGGGACCGCAGGATCGAATTCTTCAGCTGTCTCTCAAGGGCAAGGGTAAAATTACCCAGAGTTCGTTGTCAGCAATCTTTTTCCCTGACAACAGAGGTTTCATTCTCTGCATAGCCAGCCAGGCAGCTATGACAGCCCCCGACTGAGCAACGTCCACAAACCTTTCTCCCGACCGCTCTTATGAACAACCTGCGTTTCCCTCGGAGCCGTTCTGTACAGTCGGAGGCATTTTACTTTTGCCGGTGCTTATATTCCACCCCCCCATAATAAATCTCTTTTCAATAGAATAGTCAGGGTGAAACAACAACAGGGCCAAAGGGGCTCAGCTGGACAGGTGGCGTAGGAGGTGATGAACTGTTAAAGCTAAATAGTGAGTACGCAGGGGGAGTTTATGACTGCTTAGGCTGTGGAACGCTCCAAAGTTGTTGTGCGATTGCTCATTAGGCTCAGCTCCCAGGGCACTCCCCGTTCTGCTGGGAGAGAACGGCTGATTTATCTGCATCCTCTGTCCTCAGGCTGCTTGCCTTTTAAGCAGCCGTCCTCAGCACTGTAGACAGACCTCCCATAGAGCATGGCTTCAGGCTGCACAGCGGCTGAGCGCAAACTCCGACCCGCTCCATGCGGCAGAAGCGCACTAATTCCAGTCGCAAAGGCCGGCCACGCTGCCAGAAGGGCAGCAGTTCTGTTTCCAGGTGCGGCAAAAGAAGCTGGGTGTCTTTCTTGTCCCTAAAGAAAAAGGAAATCCCAAAAGAGGTTGGGATCGGAGAGCGGTGGGCAGTTCCCTGTGTTGGGGCCAGTGGAACGTTTCTCTCGGTAGCCCGCTCAATCCATAGCAACTCCTATAGCTAATCTAAAAATACATCTTTCATCCCCCAAAGCAGTTCCCATTTGTTTTATCTGAGTCTCCAGTAAACCTCTGATTTTACGATTACCTTTCCCGGGGGCTTGAAAGCTCCAGCTCTTTTAGTTCATAGAGTAGAGGCAGAGTCTTTACCTCAGGGGTGCCTAACGCAGCTCTTTGCCATGGAAATTTCATCTGATCACCATGCTGTGATCAGACTGGAACTTCACATATAATAGCAAGAGCCACTGCTTTCCACAGCAAGGACGATCCCTTGCCGAAAAGGAAAGGCACCTCTCAATGCAAACTCTCTGGGTAAATACCAATTTGTCTAGTAGTTTCAAACAGCACAAAATTAATAGAGAGTTGAAAATCCATGTTATTGACCAATCATGAATGCCTTCAAGACGTAATGAGCTGCCTGTACAAGGGCTGACTGAAGTTTGCAAGATTTGGCCATAAACTACATCTCATAGGGAAGAAAAAGTCCTTTGTTTAGTTCATTGGTCATAGGATAAGGGCAACGAGTAAGGGACTTGAATTAAAATGCAACACATTTTGCAGAGGTAGTAGTAAAATCCTAGAAATATCATTTGCATTAGCCTGCACCTCTTTTAATTTAAATCTCATGAAATACGCTGACACTGTCTCCTGTTTGCCTTGAGAGATGTATAACTGGCAAGAAAAATAGCCACCTTTTTGCATGTCTGATGGCTTTATCCAGGGAATACCTTCTTATGTCAGGTTACATTATAACCACACTACTGTGTGACTCTGTGCAACGCAATGTCGCCTAATAAAATAAGCCGGGAAACTCAAAATACAGGTAAGGTCTTTTCTGATTTGGGGATCTCTTGTCTGTCAAGATACTGGATATTTAAGCTGAAATACCAGTAGAAATGACAGGAAGAAGAAGAATAGTGTAGGAAGAAGTTGCCTCTATATTCCTGCTCTCTAAAATATCACCTTTGGCAGCTTCTCTCAGACAGTGGCATGAAAGTTCACAGGAGCTGTAGGTTCAACCTGTTGGCAGACAAAGGAGACTCATTGCCCTTCTTCCTCCACGGGTAACTGGATCTGAGAGAAACAGCATGGGGGCCTTTCCGCTGTGTGAAGCTAAGCTGGGAGGAGACACAGGACCAAATTATGCTGGGGTGTGAATAAATGTATGCTTTAGTGACTTTACAAGGAGAGGGGGAACTGCTGCCTGTGAGTGTGCAACAGATGTTACACTTCCATTGGTAGGCCTGTGGGATCCTGTAGTACACAAGTGAGCAAAATCATCCCCATTTCAACCCTGAATGAAGAAGAGTTAAGCTGCTGCATTTTATCTACGCTCATGTGTTCATGGTCCTGTAGGGATATAAGAGCTGATTCATAACAGCTACAGTTTTGGGACTGCTCCAGTTGTTATCCCACTGCTCTGAGAAGAACAGGAAAGGTTGGGCCTCAGATATGCACCGTCTTCCCTGGGTTTTCCTCATAGATGCAGCGGGTCTCACTGACGTTAATGCAGAATTTATGAAATATTGCTCTCGATAGTGCAACCGGGCTGTATATGATGGAGTGCCTGCAGAGAGCCATTTCGTACTATCATAGAGCAGTCGAGTGGGGAGGGACCTCAGGATGTCACAACTAGTCCAAGCACCTGCTCAAGGCAGGATCATTTCTGACCAAACCATCCCAGCCAAGTGTTTGTTTAATCTGCTCTTAAAAACATTTCCCTTCAAAGACTGCCAGTGAACACCCCCCATCTCCCCCCCCACCCTGTTTTTGGTGTCATGCTTGCTAGTCAAGTGAACAGATGTTTTCCTCTTGAGGCACGGTGCGTGGATCGTGGACGGTGCTCCCGAGGGATCCTTAAGTATCCACGCATTGGTCAGCAGAAGTGTCACCATCCATCATTAAGAGCCACATTGTCTGGCCCAGAGAAGACAGAAACATTTTTCAGATAGGGTGTTTTCTGCTTTGGCTTTCTAATCAGCCATGCTCTAATCCTCTTAGTGCCTGAAATACAGGCAAAGTAGCCTAACAAAGCATCAGTGGGCTGGGCAAACTTATCATTCAAGCTACTTATTTCACTTATAGTGCACAAGTAGAGCTGTGCACGGACATATTCCAGGGTCAGCGGATGAAATGACTGAACATTTACATTTCCTTCCTCTCCCTGCTTCATCTTCAGGCTATGTAGTTCATGCCAGCAGCCCATGCATGAGAGGTCTTGGCAGGATCCATGAGGTTTTCCTCATTTGAGTCAAGAGCCTCTCATTACGTAGGTCTAGCAAAATGTTATCATCTGCTGTAAGAAGAGATGCAAGCAAAGAAGATACAGAATGGTCTGGCAGATGGGCCTGGGTAATTACAAAAATACCTAAACTATGTCATAAGCCAACAAGAGAGAAAAATGTGTGTCAGTTTTCCTCTGTTAAACCAAAGCTGCAGAGTCATGCATTAGGACCTATACTTTGTCATTGAAAGAGGCTACTTAGTTGACTTAGCAAATTGTTTGACAACAATGAATTCAAAATTGTGACTGACACACTCCTCCAACACTAAAACAGAAAATTTGGAGTAATATAGTGGATGCAAATGAGATTCATGCTCATGTTGGAATATATTATGGGAAGACAGATTGCCAAGGCAATGCTTTATAACCTATTCAATGGGCATTTTTGTAAAAGTCTATTTAAAGAAAGCTATACCGCTGGCACCAAATAGATACCTTACATGAAAAAGGTGTTTATCATTTTAGAGGGAGGGGAGGCACTCTAAACAATAAAGAAGTCAAGAAAAATGCACTGCAGAAACTGCAGATTCAGATCACGGGTTCATATTTTGCTGTATCCTGGGTATTTAAAAGCAGTCTGGCAGCTACTGATTTACAGAGCTAATAATACAGACCTATGTTGCCTATTAAAATCCACATCATTACATATCAATTGGTAGCTATCAAAATGAGGGACATATGCACAGAGCAATTCTCTAACTACAGGGGACTCTTATTGTGAGCCTAATTCCATATGTTCCTGGAAATTCCTTATGCTCTACTGGTCTCACACACCTTGTTAAAATTAATACGATGTCTCTGTCTCCCAGGGTTCAGAGGGGATTGGTTTTCTGTCTCTCTTTCCTAGTAAGTCCTTTCTGTTACGTTCACTTAATTCTTTAAAATGACATGTTCTTCAGATGCCGTATTAAGCTCATCAAATGAATAAGTCAGATCTAGCACATACTGCAATCTCATATGGACAACATGGTTATTATGCAAACAGTTGTAACAAATCCACTCTAGTCTTTACCAGAACCATAAATAGCACTTATTTTCAATACCAGCAATGCGGTTGTACTTGATATAATTTCAGATTAGGACTAGTGACCAGCATTGCCAATAATATAAATGAATAATAGTTGGGGAATATTTAGATCTATCAGTGGAGCACATGGTATATTGAAACACTATTATGTCCTTGCAGGTATAGAATTTTAAATCAAAGTAACATTATTATCAGTGTCTAGCTTCATGGACTCTGCTTCACAGACAGTATTATGCATTGAGCAGCAATTAGTGAGTCACCAGGGATACTTCCTTAGACTCCTCAGGTCAAAAAAGCTAATTAACCTTCCTCCTGTATTCTGAACAGACTAACAATAATCAGAGCCAAATCTTCTTCTGCTTCTTTTTTAAATGAGCCATTTCTGTTTTAAAATATTGGTGGAAAATTAAGTGGGGGGAGGGAGAAGTAAAGATGCTTTGCTGATAAGAACAGAAAACCCAGTAAAACAGGCCAAAGGGCCAGTCCAGTGACCCAAGTTTGTTTGTTTATATTGGTGCTGTTTGTTTAATAGATTTTTACAGAGCTGCAGGAAAGGGATTTAATTAACTATCCATTTACACTACAGGTAACAGCAGACACACAGTGGTGGGTGACATGTGAAAACAATTGCAGGCATTTGCTTTGACACGGTGTGCAAATGCAATGACATTTGCGATCGCGGCCCTTGGAAAGAGGTAGTCTCTCGCCATCCGGACCCGAGATGCAAAGTGACAAAGGTATTGCATTATGTCAATATGCATAATGTTATGACAGGTCAGGTGGGATGACACCACTGGAGATGAGCTTACTTCATGCAATACTGTCACAATGTATCTGCCATTTTAAAGAGACAGTGCCATTATTTGAGGCATTCACCAATAGGTCAACTGTTGCTATCATTATCTCCAAACAGGTGGCCAGGATGTCACTTCCAGGTTGATGGGGAATACTGCACGTAGTGCTACAGAAATGGGATGCAAGATAGAAGGTACATTAGTTCCGAGCGAGCTTTGTTTTGCAAGCAATGCTTTGTGCAAAGAAATAGCCTGAAAACCTGTACATTCCCAGAGATCAGAGCTACACTACAGAAATAAACTGACACACCTGAGCCTTCTTGCTGATGCCAGCATGAGCTCCTATACTGCTTCTTTTCTTGCAGCTACAGCTGAAAAAGAGGATACTTGTATCTCCTCTGCTGTTGTTTTGGCTGCCTTGTAAAACCTTCGCAGCCAACGAGCAAAATGCATGCTGAGCCCCCAGATGCAGGCAGAAAAAAATGCCCTTTCAGTAGTGATGGCATATAAGGGTCTGGATGTGGCTTCTGGTAATAATGTTCATGGCCATGCGCTTTTTTTGCAGGAGCGGTTCCTAAACTCTGTTTGCTTCCTAAATTCAGAAAGGTGAGTACAAAATGGATTGGACAGTGGGTATTGTCTTGAATGCTGCATAATACAACTGTAGAGTAATGTATAATGCATCACCTTCTGTTAACATGTAACAGGGGTTGCGTTGGTCTTGGATTGTGAAGTTGACCACACAAGGTGTGTTACTTGGGTTCATATTACAGTAGGCAAATACAGCTGATCAGTGCAATGTCTACCTAGATTATTAGTAGGTTAAAGAGCAGTTGGGATAACCAAGAAAAGGTGAGAACAGTAATAAGATAGCATCTGGGTGTAAGTGGGACCTCTCTGTATTTCTGCCTTAGATTGGGCATTTACAATTGACATTGCAGTTGTGTTTGAAGAAAACATCCACGCTTCTAAGCAGAAAGACTCCATTCCCAGATTGGGACCGGCAGGTGAGTAAAGGAAATACTGATTATTTGGCATTTTATTTTAATTTGCATTGGCTGAAATCTGAATTGAATTTACTGTGGTTCAGCCAGGCTCTTCCAAAGTCACAGAATCATAGAAAATTAAGGTGGGAAGAGACCTCAGGAGGTCACATCTAGTCCAACCGCCTGCTCAAAACAGGACCAGCCCCCAGCTGTATCATCCCACTCGAGGCTCTATCTAGCCAGATGTTAAAAACCTCCAACAATGGAGATTCCACAACTTCTCTGGGTAACCTGTTCCAGTGCCTTACTACCCTCCCAGTGAGAGACTCTTTCGTAATATCCAACTTAAAATTCCCTTGCTGCATCTTCCATGGACTTCACGATTAACCAGGCCCTATGTTCTGATTGAGAGAGACAGATAGATATGTTTAACATTGCTAAGACTGGGTCTAGGACTTGTGTTGGATCTGCCTCTGGCATTTGTGTAAATGTATGCATGTATACCTTGCTTATGACATAGGAGCAAATATGAGTGGACAGCCATGTCTATGAAATGCTGCAAACTCAGTATAGGAATTTCTCACCCTCCAGTGCACATATGGAATAGAGCAAGGACTAGGGGTAGATGCAGAAGGGTTGGGTGCACATTACAGAGCTAGTGGCTGAATAGCACTTTGCAAGAGCACAGCCCCTGCAGTAGTTGTAGTGCTGTTCCACGTGTTTGGTAAGTGTTTTAAGCGCACAGCTTGCTTGCTTTGCGCCACTTAGCTGTGTATTCTGTTTTAGGATTTGGCTCCTAACACCTTAGGCTGAGTTTTGATTAACAGTTTATTGGGTTAAGCAATCAGCAGACACTGATTGTATCCTACTGAAATTCAGGCATCAGAGTCCCTTCAGAACCTTTCAGAATCCCAACTTCCACCTTTGTCTGCCTCAGTTTACCCTTCTGTGAAAACAGTGACCTGTCTAACAGGGCTATGGTGAAGCTTAACTCATCCATCTTTGAATTTCTTTGGCACCTTTGAACCAAGGGGGTTTTGCGATGTGATTATCAGTGATGGCCCTCATATTCTACACATCAAATTTAGGGAGAAAGGAGAAACATGCACGGATCACGTAGAAAGTGCGTCTGTCATTCATACAGTAGTTTCCCTGCAGCATTCCAATATAGGGCTATGCCTTTGGAACGGAGGGGGAAAAAATTCTTGATCCCACTGAAATGTGCCAGGTGAATTTAAGTAAGAGGACAGAGTTAATGTTTTCAGTGTTTTGCTATGCATTGAACAGCCGAAGTCTCAGGACTTGAATTATTTTAGAACAGCCTGGCATATCTGTAAAACTAATGTTTCAAACTCTAGTGTGATAAATTAAAATAATTCCACTCGTCATACTGCAAACAACTAGCTGTTCTGTAGCCTTTGAAAAAATACTTTCAAGATAAAATATGTGCTTGTTGTTTCTGCGGTTTTTAAAAAGTGCTGTGTCTTCTTCACAGCTTTTGTGGTGGAAAAACATTTCATGTAAAATGTGTTTTTCTCTGACATTTAGAGGTCTTGCAAAGTGGTTTATTATAGATCTTGTGGACATTTGGATATTTAATTAAATGTCAGAAACATATTCTCTGTCCTCGTATGAATGAATACAAAGAGTTTATTCGCCTTCTATTTGTTATTCTTTTTCTGTTTCTCATGCAAAATTATCAGTTGGAAAATAAGTCATCAGAGACACTTAAAATTTTTAGGGGTCAAAAATCTAATTAACCCCAGAAACTGTGCTTAAAATGTTGAATACTATTATACAAGTGCTTATTGGAATCTATAGAGTCATTCAGGCTCCATCCTATGTTTGCAACTGTTTTTTCAACTGACCTTTGGTGTCATTTTCAAAATACCCGCAGAAGACAAGAAGGAAAGAATTGAGAATAAAGAAGCCAAGCCAGTGTTAATTTTAGTTCTTAAGCACCAAATTTAGGCCTTGACCCTGCAGTCCTCACTCACACTGTGTAGTGCTTCCCCTGAATTTGTGGGGCAATTGCTGAAAGTAAGCTTTCCTCCAGGCAAGGCTGTGATTTAGGTTTGAGCCCTTAATACATTATTGCTGGAAGTAAATGCCTAACACTGCACACAGTTTGCACTTTTGGTGTTTAATGAATGAGAGAGCCCAGAGAATGAGGAAGAGAAGAAGCTGTAAATGAGTTTCTGAAGAGGCTTCTTTTTATTCAGGCGAGCAGAGTGTGCGCTCAGATCCCTGCACTGCTTGTGACTGTGCGGTTATTGTCCAATTTGGATGCGTCAAAGTCTCTTGCACTGCTGGTTGTCCAGTAGAAATGTGCATTATCTTCTCCGTTGTCATCATAATCAGTCACTCTCTAATGACAACCTGTGCGAATGTCTATTTGCCTTATTTTCCAAATCCAAACTGTGGCTTCTGGTTACCGCAGACTGGTGCCAGGCTCACACAAGATCACACGCATGCCAAAACAGCTAAACACATCTTCACTGCAGCAAAATGGACTTGCTCCTACACTGGCTATTTGCTTGTAAACTCCCCAGGACAGCAGGCAGATTGTGATCCTTGTAACTTTAAAGTGTAAGTTTCCTCAAAGGGCAGTTAGTTAAAAGATACTGGTTTTTTCGACTACATTTTAAAGAGATCATTCACTAAGACGGCTGTCGTGTGTACAATCGAACACACAGTGGCAGGCCAAATACCAATATCTTGATAAGTTTACAAGGTTTTCCATGAATATTCATTGCAATTGTTCAAAAAGCAAAGTTTGTTTTGTTTGTGTGCATATAAAAATCCCCGGGGTGCTTTGTAGACTGAAAGGATTAGAGGCTGGGGGGCTGGGATGGCTGGGAGAATGCTGGAACGGGACTGCTGTGAAAACACATCAAAACACTGCACAGAAATCCACTCTCATTTCCACTCCTTCAATGCCTATTTAAGCCAATGGCCATACAGAGATGTACCAGCAAAGCTTCAGCCTTCTTGTTTCTAGTCCCCAGAATAACATCATGTGCACATCAGTGGGGCGGCAGAGCTACTGAATTGAATCTTCTAACTATTGCTAGTAATTGAACATGGGAATAAGGAAAGACCCGAGATGCTGAATATGGAGCATGTCCTAAATATACCCTGAGGACTTCTGACCAAATGTTTCAAAAGAGATGGAGATCTGAAGAGCCTGATGAGAGGCATGCAGCCAGAATAATGCATTCTAGCTCGTGGGTGACCAGCAGTATCTGTGAGCTGTGATGAGCTGGGGCTTTAGGAGAGGACTAGCAGTTTGGTTCTCTCACTGTTTCATTATCTTCCTAGAATAACTTCTTGCAGTTGCCGCCTTCTGGGCCCTGTCTATAATCTAACCTAGAATACTTTACGATCTCAAGAAACTCCACTGAAGTGATGACCAGAGTCAGGGCCCATGTGGGTTCCCTGGCATAATTCAACAGATCCTTTTATTTTAAAACAAGGAGAGCTTGTGTGCTGTTGGTGAAGCTGGGCACTGGGTTGACAATCCCTAGCTTCAGCTAGGCACAATGCATGCTGCTTCTGTGACAGTTTTCCCTACACGTGGTACCTCAAAGCCAGGCCTGTAGCATCTGCCCTGCTGGCTTGAGCGGAAACTTCTAGTCGTGCCAACTCCATATGACTTTCTCCTTTCCATATTTAAAATTTGTCGGGGGAAGAAAGCCCTGAAGGTGCAATCTGACTCTTGAGAGCTCTCATAGACCATGCAGCTGTAGACAATGATGAATCAGGAAAAGCATTACACTGGCACTTAACTGGGCAATGGCAGCACTGTGGCAAGGAAGTTTGGCACCTGGGGCAAAGCTTGCAGTGGCAGCCCATCCTCGCCCCGCTCACAGATCCAGGAGACACCTGCCCTCTCCATGCTTGCCCAGGAGTTCACGTGGCAATGGGAACTGCCGTCCTCTCGTTCCCACCCTCACCCCAGATGAGCTGCTTGTGGCTCCATCCCATACCCCACCCTGGCTGGGCAGCATCTGCTGGTGCCCCTTTGCTTTGGCGCCAAGGGCAGTTGCCCTGTCCACCCCCACTTGCTACAGCACTGGGCAATGGATACGCTATGAAGTGAATGTTTTGTTAAATCACTAAATTAACATTATGGGCCTATTTATAAATGAATTGCTACACAATATTCTTAAATTAAGCATATGCCTGATTTGTCTTGCAAAAACGATTCTTCTACTATATACCTGGTGGGCAGTCAGAGGCATAGCAAGGCAGCTCCATGCCTGAGGTGGCCATGCAATGCCTGGGGCAGTACTGGCTGCTGTGGTGCCTATTGCAGTAGCATCATCAGCTACCATGGTGGTCGTGTCTTTTTTGTACCCCACACCCTGCAAAAGGTGGTGTCTGGGGGGTCCTGCCTGACCTCTCAGTTATACCCCTCTGGACAGCATTTGCCTCAAACAACCCATTCGACCAACGTCTGTGGATCTTGCTGAGCAAAGGCAGTTGAGGTCTCATGAAGATGGGTAGTTTGTGACATAGGGAAGCTGATGAAGGGTGACTTTCTAAAGCAAAATGATGCAGGATCTGGGCTTTGCAACCCAGGAACAGGAGCCCTGCAAGTGGGCAAGTCAAGGGTAAAGGCACAGCCTGAGCTGCATGCTGTATTATTTTTAATTTCTGCATCAATAAAAAGCAAACTCCAAGAAAGAGATGGGGTTTGGATTCCACATCTAGTGGTATATGAACTGTATCTGAGGTCAGACTGAGACCGGCACGTGCTCAAACAGCACAATTCAGTGAATGGTGTGGAGAGAGACAGTTGTGATCAGGATTTAGAAAAGCTCATAAGCTTTTTTCTGGATCATCTTAAAGTCCCATTTAAGCCCATGGAACTGAGGCATGCTTTGCTGAATTGGGGTCTGTGTACACAGCTGGCAGGACCTGCTCTAAACCTGCAGCTATGTTAATTAAATGCTTAGATTAGACATAAACCTAATTTACGCCCCCCCAACAGATCTATGCTTGACCAATTATATACATACCGTATGCCTTATGTGTTATTTTGCATCATCCTGTGCTACAGAATAGGAATTACCATCACAGCTGTAAACTGATAAACCATTTTCAAACTGACACATTTCATGAAATATGGACAGAGAATATTGATCCATCTTACCAGTTAGATACAAGGAAATGTGAAACTAGCCAGCTAGCCTCGGCAGAACTGTGAAATTGAGGATACCATGACCTTAATTGATTACCTTGGGTAATTAGACACACAGTATCTCAAGTCTTCAGGGGAAACCAATGGGAGTGCAGGAAGAGGTTTAGAAATACCACAATCACCTCTCAGCCAGCCTGACATAATTTTCTTACTGCCTGCCGTGTTTTTAATCACAACAAAACCCTGGAAACTCTTTAGGAAAAGCTGGCCAGTAACACATTGTGCTTTGTCAGTTTTTGACGGACACTTCCACATTGCTGAGTAGTGTGGATGTCGTTCGGTCGCTGTCTGTGGTGGAACAAAATTCATACTAAGTTCCTCAGCTAAGTTCAGGAAAGGTACTCAACATCTACTGGGAACATTTGAATATCTGGTATTATTTTTCACAAATACCAAAATGCAAATTTTATGTAAAGTTTCATGAAAACTATGTAAACCACTTAACAGGACTGAACATACAAACCTGGAGAATTTTATAAGGAAATCTGATTTAATTTTGAGAGGGAGCAATCTTTCAGTCTCCTACCCCCCCAGCATTAGTTCTTTGTCCTCCCTAGGACAATAGCTGTTTAGGACTGTGACCCTGTAGGACGCTATATTTTTTTATATTACAAGAGAACTGAACAGAGACAAGACCATCAAGCATTGAATTGGAAATAAGATTAATTCTTTGTCTGTAGAAATAGAGGATATTATGAAAACAGACATTCTAACTAAGCATCTATTTTAGCAGATACTGAAGGCTGTGTATGTGTAAGGGGAGAAATTCAGCAGTAAAAATAGAACTGTGCAGCTGAAATTATGTTCAGGTGGGAATTAGCTATCTTGTATGCTTTGAGCTCCCTTTATCCTTTGGGGGGTAGTTAAACCTAGGAAGTTTTAGGCATGTAGGACCTGTGATCTGAGTCGAGCTGAGGATCAAAGACTGAATCAGAGAAGCTTTCTGCACATTTTCCTTCAAGTCTTCTACCATCACAAAGTGTATTTGTAATAATTTTATAGCTACCGTCAAGCACTGTGGACATCAGATTGATAGCAGTACGTTATGAGTAGTTGTATATTTCACACTATAACGTTTCATTAGTAACAATTTTCCTAACACGACACTACATACCAAGGCCACTGTTCTTATTAATTTTTGTGGAGGGGAAAAATAATAAAAAAGTCAATAACTATAGAATAACTATAGAATTACTAGAAAAACTAGATACAGCTGCTGTGAACAGGGGGAAAAGAATGAAACTCAATACACACATTTTCAAGCCATTATGCCCGTTACAAAACAATAGCTGATCCTTGCCACTTGTGCCAGTGCCAATAGGGGTTGCTCTGGCAACAGACTGCAAAGCAAAAGGAAGAAGGAAAAAGCTGCCTAGTAAAATCAGAAGTATTTCCAAGAGATGAGGGCAAGAATGAATGCTATTGCACAAGGCACTGGTACAGCCTCAGTTACAATACTGTTCACAATCACAGTCACCCATTTTTAAAATGGATTCATGCAGAGGCGTGTGTCCACACATGCATTAACATGCTTCAGTTAATGGGCATTACATCTACTACCTCTATTGTGAGGTACTAAGGAAATGCATATTATCCTGTCTTAATGCACGTTAACTAAAGAGCATGGGCATTTGTACACACACGAGCTTTTTAAAAGTGCCTGGTGCTGTGGCACATGCATTTGTATAAATGCTGAAATGCATGTCAGCACTGAGAAAATGGCTGTGGCGCGCTTCTGAACTAAAACACATTAAAAGTATTTTAGTTCAAAAGTGCACGACCACCATTTTCTGCATGCTGACATGCATTTTGCCATTTATACAAATGTATGTGATGCACCTCTGGACGCATCAGCTCATGTGCTCCACAGACTTGATTAATCCAGTCTGCTCCAAAGCACTGGTAATCCAGCATGTCAGAGCAGACAAAGGTAAGTATATGAATGCCCCATGGTTTTTAAGTGATACTTAATGTGCATGGGAGTCTGTACTCACCACGGGTTTTAATCCTCATTAAATTAAATGGTTTATAAAGTTTAAACTTGCTTATTTTGGAGTATCGCATTAGTGTTTGCATGCACTAGATGCAATGAATTAAGCCTCATCTTCGGCTGGCACCACAGGAGAGTGGGATGGTTCAGCACTGCCCCTGCCCTAGCCCGGGGCCTCCCACCCCATGCCCCATGTTGATGCCCATGCCACAGGGAGCTGGCAAATTGCATAAGAAAAAAAAAGTAGAAGCAATTCTTAAGCAAAAGCAATACAAAGGGGTGAACTACAAAAAAGTGTAGCCATCTGGTGGACAAAGAGGCTCATTACATGTTTTGAGTGCCTTTATGTTTGCACACAAGGAATCCATGGATGCAATGCTTTAATTCCCAGCAAGCCAAACTAAACTACGTCTGAGGAGTTTTACTTTAATGCACAAGAAAGACTTTTAAAGAGTATGGATATCTCACTCATGCAAACAGATACGCAGTTGCAGCGCATGAAAGGGCAAAAAATGTGGCATGTACAAGGTCCCATTAGCTTATTTTAATGCACATTAAATAGCATGGATTTTTTGCGATGCTTTAATGCGTATTAAAATAGGCTAATGAGCATTAAAGCACACAAGTAGATGTGCCCTGGGGCTATTAGAATGATTGCAGGAATGGAGAGACTGTTTTACAAGAGGAGACCAAAAAAGCTTGGCACATTTAGTACAGGAGCACAAAGGCAGAGAAGGGATATGATTGCTCTCTATAAATACATGAGGGGGTAAACACCAGGGAGAGAAAATAGCTATTTAAGCTAAAGAACAATGTTGGCACAGGGACAAATGGGCATAAACTCTTCATGAATAAATTTAGGCTGGAAATTAGAAGAATGTTTACAGCAGTCATAACAGTGAGGTTCTGGAACAACCTTGCAGTAGTAAATGGGACAAACAAAACAAAATCTCATTTGTTTTTAAGACGGACCTTGATTCTTTTATGAAATGGATTTTATGACATAGTTGCCTGTGATGGGGATGGGAGAAAGAAGCAGTAATGGGGATGGGAGAGGGAGAAAGCTATTGGGAAGTTTGGGAATGAAGAGAGGAAGGTACCTTCTATGCGTTTTGGGGTCTAATGAGTATAAAACCTGGGATACAGGCAGCAGAGCAGATAGTGGTGAAAGGTACCAGTAAGTTACTAAAATAACTCAAATTAGTCTTTGTGGCTGAGTCTACATGTACAATTAATGTGAAGCAATAAACTCCAGAGCAGTCTGAGCCAAAGTTAACTAGTTCCAGGTGCAGCATGTACATGAGAGCCCATGATAGCAGCAATTTGAGCTGAGGTGGGACAGTTTATGTCAGCAGTTTATGCTCAGCCCTGGACTCTGGGTGACAGTTTTGGGTGGCAGAGGGACTGGCTGGGGCACAAGAGTGCTGAAGGCACAGAGCCATGTGGTTAGGCAGCAGGCAGGAGTCTGGCTGTCAGCTGGCTGGGTGGATCAGGCACAATTTACACCCGTGGTCAGCATCTACACGTGTTTTATAGCAACAAATTATCCCAGCATAAAATAGTACTGTCTCTGACCAGTACTATTTTACTGCAGTGTAAATTAGTTTACTGTGGCCTAATTCCATTGCACATATAGATGGTGATGCTTTACTCTGCAGCTAATTAGTCTACTCTGCAGAAAAAGCACACGTGTAGATGTGACCTGTGAAGTATCCTTATTGTGAGAAGGGGGATTTGGCCCCAGTAACTTTCAAAAGGGGTTTGTTTGTAGTCAAACCAAGGGAACGAACTTTTTAATTGGGATGAAATTTACCAAAATTAACGGGTAAGTGAGAAGGGAAAGATCAGACCTATGGACTGGCACCCTGGGGGTGTTCCCCTCCCTTTGAAATGTGTGATGATCTGAGCTACAGAGAGTGCACGTCTACACGTGCCCCTGATTGTGCAGTTGGTATTGCACAGTCATTTAGTACTCACTTTAGCAAGTACTAAATGACTGAGTGATACCCGCTGATACTGAGCGGTCCCAGTGGCACACGGGTCGTTTTCGACTCTACTGCGCAGTATTGGTGACATCATGGGTAGTGCCTGCTGATGCTACGTCACCGTAGGACATTGCTATGGTAATGTATTGTCTCGTGTAGACATGCCCACTGTCTTCCCCAATGGCTGCTGTAGTAGATTTCTAACTGCTTATGTAAGGGACAGGTGTGTATTCACAAGGATCCCATGGGGGAAGCTATCTGTTGTCTTGCTTTAAAAGCAAATATGCTTTTGAGAACAGGGGCCAGAGTCTCATGGCTCATGGCTCTTGTGTCATATCTTATTCTGTGAACATTAATTTTGAGCAGGAAGATCGTATTCAGTGTGAGAAGGGTGGCAGAGCCTGGGTCTTTTTTGTCTGTTGCTTCCCAGCCCAATACTGTTACTTCTTATCACTACTATAGTAATTAAGGGTCTTATTTTTTGAAAAACAGCCTCTGACATGGTCAGCAAAGGTAGTCACACACAGCTCTGATATCCATGAATAGGAGACAGACAAATAAGCGGACAAATAATCACCTAAGTCCCGGATCAGGGAAGCAGCAATAGCAGTATTAATATACAGGATGATTGGATGTAAGCTGGGCTTGTCTACCCATATTTTAAACTCATCACTGGGTCTTAGTTCCCTCTCCCACCAGTGAAGACATTCTGAGGACAGAGTTTTAAAGCTAGATTTACTCACAGCAGCAATAGCAGTGAGAAAGGACGAAGTTTCTCAGTAACTCCAATGACTTACGTAGATCACGGTACTAAAATATAAATATGAAAGGACAAAGAAATGACCTGAGCGAAGGAATTCAGTATCACAATGTGACAACTAGAAGTGAGTGGGTTTTTTTTTTCCAATCATGGCTGAGTCTGTTTTAGATTCTTGAACCCTCTGAGCCTTTTAAATGGAAAATGATGAGATACCTAAGGGTTAAGTAGAAAAAGGTTTGCACTACAGAATAATCAAAATTTGGACATCATCACCTACCAATGAAGGGGTGAAGATTTTTTTTCTCTTCTAATTTTAATCGTAGTATTTACTTCTTTTGCAATGATGGTCTTGGGAGTAAATGAAAAAATGATAGATACAATTGAAAAATGAGTATTTTGAAATACAGAGGGGAATTAAAGTAGCAATAAAACAATGATGAGGATACTTTACTTGAGAATTTTTAGTGATATAAAATTATAGGCTGGATTGTGGGACCAGTTATAAAAATACTATACACACATATGGATGCGCAGAGATGTAGAGTAGATCATAAGAGAAGTATCAATACATGGCAATCAAGAATATATAGGACAGATCCTGGGCTTTGTAGGACCAATAACATTTACTGGTGTTGTGCACTTTCAGTAGGTTTTTAGGAAGTTCTTTATATTATCTCCTAACAAATACCTTTATGCCTCCTGGTTAGCAATGTATTCTTTGAGAACTTCTATTGAAACATTCAGAATATTCCAGTGGAGGCAAAGGAGAGCAACGTGTACTTACTGAGAGACTTTTGTACTCTTTGGCTGTAGGGTTGATAAAATTTTCCAGCTGGAAACTATTGCCCATCCTCCCCAAAACCTGATCATCATAATTGTCAAAAAAAAATTGGTGGGGGGTGGGGGGTTGATAGACTTATCAAAATTATGGGGGGAGCCATAGCATGAGAATAGACAGCTTTTCCATGAACCTTACTAAAATTATTCTATTGGTTGTCTTTCCCTTAATTTGCTTGACCTGTGCCTGAGAAACCATGAGATTTTAGCCAATTAATTCAGACAGACTAGTTCTTGCAGTTTATAGTAGTTGAGAATATGTATCTATTTCCGCCTTAATCAAAAATATGAGTAAAGACACTGAAATGAGTTTTGTTACAGAATGACTGAATAAAACAATTGGTTTGACAGCAATCTGGTAATTTAATTATAGAAAATGCACTGCACACACTGCATGCACATAGGATATAAAGAGGAAAATGGAATCAGTAAATCATTGTACTCAATAAACAACAACAAGAAAAATTCTTAATTGTCCAGTTAGCACTGATGGGACCATAAAAAAAGCTGTAAACAATGTTTGATCCAGGCAGTGTGGTTTCAGTGCATGGAAATCTCTCTTAAATCTATATAAATGCTATTGAAATGGCTTGGATACAGTTAGTTATTCAGAATTTAAGGTTGGTGAAGGCTGAAATTTTATGGACAAGAATATGGCAGCCAGTAAAGTTGCTGAAAGGGGAAGCTAGTGGGTTTTTGGGTTTTTTTAAGTGGAAATACTTCACTCGTCATCTTAGCTCTGCTGTTATTTAATAATCCGAGAAACAAGAACAATCCTCAGAATAATATCTTCTTACACAGCTGAGAGGAACTGGTAAAGGATTTCTAACATGACATCCCAGTTGAGAGGTGCTTCACCATACAAAGTGTTAAAAAAAAAAATATATATATTATTGCACTAGCATCTCCAGTAGACCATGGACTGCAGCCTGATTACACGAAGTGCGCTATAAATGCAGAACAAAAAGGCTTTCTCTGGCCAAATGAGTTCTGTTCTATATAGAAGACAGGAATCAATCCAAATGAGCATGGGGAACCAAATGGAGAGAATGAGACAGTCCTGGTCAGAATGAAAAGCCAACTGTCTGGCTTCTGTTGAGCTTTTTCCATTTATCAAGGTAGAAAATAGCCTTAAGGAAGGATTTGAAGGAGAACGCTGAAGCCAATAATGAACAGCCAATACAACTGATGTCTAAATCTAGTTTCCTAGGTACATGGGTAAATTCGAGTGTTGAACACCTAATAGCTCTCATTAGTAGGAATTTTCAAATTAGGTTGTTCATTAGGTGATGAACTTCTATAGAAGATAGATGGGATTTTGGTTCCTATTAACTACCCTGTGCCAGGCTTGTAAGAGGATCACAAATTTAACCTCATATTACTCATAGTCATGGCCCTGACCCCTTTCTTTATGGCTAAGCTCTAGGGGCTAAGCTCTAAGCATGGAGAATTTGTATAAGGCCCAGCATACGTTCTGTCTTGCCCCAATTTTATCACAAGTAAGTTAGAACAAAGGGCTTTACAATAGCAATGAACTTAAATGTTAGGGCTGCTACAAACAATGACATTGCCTACCTCCTCCAAAATATGGCTCTGACTTGGGTTTCCCTGAAGTAATTTTTCTGTCCTGGAGTCTAGCTGCCCACATCCATATAGGCACTTCCAATTGTCTTGTTCAGTCACAGGTAAGTTCCCATGACAAAGAAAATCAACCAGCAGAATCTTCCTGCTGGGTTTTGACACTTGTCTATTTGTAACTTTCAAAATAGCGTGGGCTCTAAGGCCCACCCAGATAACAAGTACCCCTACTGTATGGGGGCTAGTGGGTAAATATTTCATAGATTTCATAGACATTAGGGCTGGAAGGGACCTCGGGAGATCATCGAGTCCAGCCCCCTGCCCAAGTCAGCTGGGGTCATAGGATCCCAGCAAGATAAGCATCCAATTTACTCTTGAAGGTGTTCAATGTAGGCGCTTGAACCACCTCCGCTGGCAGACTGTTCCAGACCTTGGGGGCTCGGACAGTAAAGAAATTCTTCCTTATGTCCAGCCTGAAACGGTCTTGCAGGAGTTTGTGACCGTTCGACCTCGTCATCCCATGGGGCGCTCTGGTGAACAGATGTTCCCTCAGATCCTGGTGGTCACCCCTGATAAACTTGTAGGTGGCCATCAGATCACCCCTGAGCCTGCGCTTTTCCAGGCTCAAGAGTCCCATGGCTCTCAGCCTGTCATCATAATATCTGTTTTCCTGATCTCTGATCATGCGCGTGGCTCTCCTCTGGACTCTCTCAAGCTTCTCCACATCCTTTTTGAATTGTAGAGCCCAAAACTGGACACAGTACTCCAGCTGCGGCCTCACTAAGGCTGAGTACAAGGGGAGAATGACGTCCTGGGATTTGCTCAAGAAGCATCTATGGATGCACGCCAGCATTTTGGTCGCTTTACTAGCCGCAGCATCGCATTGGAGGCTCATGTTCATCTTGTGGTCAATGATGACCCCCAAGCCTTTTTCTTCTGTAGTGCTAACCAACGTAGCACTGCCGAGCCTATAAGGGTGCTGCAGGTTTTTCCTCCCAAGGTGGAGAACCTTCCATTTTTCGGTGTTAAACACCATCAGGTTCTCGTCTGCCCATTTGCTGAGCATGTCCAGGTCAGCCTGGATCACCCGCCTATCTTCTGGCGTGGATGCTTTGCCCCAAAGTTTGGTGTCATCGGCGAAGGGGGCACCAAGCGTAGCTCCCCAAGCTGCACCCACTGGTCCTCAAAGGCATCCCAAGAGCTGGTGGATGTTGCCCACTGGTGCTCTGCCCAGAAACGTGCACAGACAAGTGAGAGGAAAGTGGCCTCACAGTCTCTGGGCACCTTCCTGGCCAGAGCCTCCTTCCTGGTCAAGTACAGGGCCCACTTGGCCAGGGCCAGGAGGAGGTTGACCAGGAGGTCCCGGGACTTGGTTGGGACATGGATGGGGTAACCAAAAATAAAAAGGTGGGGGGTGAAATTCAATCAGAACCTCAAGAGGAGGCTCTTGAGGTGGAGGTGGAGGGTCTGCAGCCTGGCGCACTCAAGGGCCATGTGTGCCAGGGTTTTCTTCTGCCCACAGAAGGGGCAGGAGACCAGGGTGTCTGTGAAACTTGCCACATACACACCCGTGGCAATGGCTCCATGGAGGACCTGCCAGCTGAGGTCCCCAGTGGCTTGTGGGATGAAGGTGGAGTACAGACTCAGCCACTGGGGTGCCCCGGCCATGCCCTCGCCTAGCAGGTCCTGCCACTTGGTGTCTGGGTGGGAGACAAGGGCAGCATGATGGATAGCATGGCGCATGAGTGTGTAGAGGTGGCTGTGATGGATGGTGGAAAAGCAGACCGGTCTGGTGTCCTCTAGTCGGCTCAGGTGGTGAGGCAGGGAGTGCCGTGAAGCCAGGTGAGGTGCCAGCCCCATGACAAACTCCGGGGGGCTGGAGGACACGGGGGGTCAGGGATCACTGCCACACAGGTCCTGGTCAGCAAAGGCAAAGGTGTCGGGAGGTAGGACTGATTTCACCTCCTGGACCATATGGCAGCAGGTTTTGACACATGATAATAGGTGTCATTTTGCCATCCCAAAACTCAGTGTGGCATGGGCTACGACATGCAGTGCACTTACTGGGTTTACACACCATGAATTGGGATAAATATGCTGCTTCCATTTTTGTACAAATGTTTATGGAAACAAGTGGTAAGCCTGGGTTTTGTTCCATCCTGAATACAGTGAACATGATTTGTATTGTGGTGGCACCGTGGATCCCACCATACATCAGGACTTGCCTAGGCTAAGCCAGATACAACCACAGCACAGTCTGTCCCTGCACCAAGTCATTCATAGCCTACATCAGATTGGAAGTCCTGTGCTGCTTCACTGTTCTAGGAAGGAAAGAAATCTCAGAGTACCCAGAGCTGTGACAAGGCACTCGCGTATTGGGGGCTTTTGGGAATGGTATTTGAAGAGCCATGTGGTTGGGATGGGGAGGTGTTACTCATGTGCTTGAGGGAGACAGAGGACGAGAGAGGTCTTAATCGCTTTAAGAAGCATTAGATGCCCAAATTATGCTATTTTTTAAATTGCATATTATCTTCTGGGACCTGCACACATATAGCCATCAGGTGTGAGCCTGCAAGGCACGGAGCACTTGCAGTCCTGAGGAGCTGAGGACCACATTTTTAAATTGGAGTACCTGCACTTAAGCATCTACTTGGCTATATAGGTGCCTATCCCAGAACAAGGGTGTTTAAAGTGAGTCACTTGATTGAACTCCAAGAAGAGCTGTAAGGCCTCAGCATCTCCAGGGGGAAAAAAAAATCTCACCATGGGTTCCTACATGCAGAATTGGGGAGCTGAACATAGGTACCATTGGGAGTTCAAAGCCCTTAGCTCAGATGTATGGATACTCCAATCCAAGACTCTCAAGGTCACACCTGCAGCTATCAATGAGAGTTTTGTCCTTGGGAACAGGATCAGGCCATCAATGGTATTCTCCCTGAAAACAGTTACGGCATGAAAAAATATTGGTGACAAATACTAGTAATCTTATTATCTGATTCAAAACCAAGACAATTGTGCATTAATAGACCAAAATGCACCTGGAATACTTAGTATTTTATTTAGCCTTTTCATTTTAAAATGGATATGACTTTTTTATGTATTAAAATAAAAAGTACTCCCAGACTAGGAATGCATTACTGCCAAGTTTTGGCCTGTGTGGAGCCAGTCCTTGAAAAATCATGGTTTATAAGAAATACAGACACCCTCCCGCCTTAAATATAGTAGTATAATATCAAAGAATTATGACCAAAAGGTACTTATTTGTTAGAATTAGTTACTTATTTCAGAAATGTTTCCTTTCTAGTGTCCCTTTTACAGTGAAATAATTTTGTATGCAGCAGCAATCTTCATGAATTCACTTGGTATTCATGTGGATGTCACATGTATTTCCACTGATTTTCCACTGCTGTTTAGGATTAGTTAATGGGCACTTAAAATAGAGTGTTACCCCTGTGGGAGTAAAATAGCTTCAATCTCAGCGCACATGTTTCTGAGTCAAAGTATAAATGATGGCATTATATCAAGTTCAGTTCAGTCAGTTGTTGGCTTTTCAGATAATATGCCAACAGCCTCTTTAGGAAAAGGGGAAAAAGGCAAGTCTTTTATCCGGGGGGCGAGGGTCGCAACACATTTTTAATAAAATGCTTATTTATCATACAAATATTATTAGCTATACATGGATGCTCTAAATCATGGAAGCTGTTTGATGCCAATGGAATTATGCTAATTTACGCCACCTGAGGATTTCACCCACATTGTGATAATATATTTTATCCAACTGCTTTCCAATTGCGTTATCTTGTATATAAACAGCCATCCCTTTGGGGAGGGGCACATATATTTCCTTTATGTTTTCCAAGTTGCTTACTGGTCAGAATAACGATGATGTTGCCAAGTACATTGAAACAACACTGCTGAGGATTCCTATTTCACTTATGGCCTGGTGATTAATTCTTATGCCTTGAAATAGACTCTACTCAATGTGATGATGAATTTTTCCAGCTGATATAAAATTTGCTTATTAGAAAAGGACATGGATTTATACCACAATAAAACGTGCGAGGTCTGCTTTTTTTATGAACATTATATGTAAGCAGTAACCGCTAGTTTGCCTCAAGCTTTCTACTCTTCTATTCCATGGCACAGCAGGAAATTAATGCAAGAGAAGAAACAATGCTACCAATACAATGTGTATGGAGCCCTTAAATAGGTCACCATGGAAAGGCCAGCACATTGCATCAATTTTATGCAGTAGTAGCTGGGATACTGTAACCAGGCCCCAAGCAACCTTCTAACGTGAAGTTCAAATTCCTTAAGGAGTATGGCTGTGCATTCTGGTCCTAGTACTCAGTCTTTACACAGTGGGAAAGATTAGAGGATCCATGGGGCAATAGATATTGCTCACTCCTTGCTTTCCATCTTTCCTAGTGAGGTCAGAGGGGAACATGTCCATTTTACTCCTCCACCATACTTGACATGGCATAATACCAGCATGAGGACAAAGAGAAGGATTTGTACCTTATTTTCTATTCCAAAAGAATTGGATCACAGATGATGACAGCAAGTCATTACTTTCCTCCAAAGCCTGCAGCAAAGCAACACAACAAGTAGATTTTGTTCCTTCTCCTTCTGGAGGGAAGGGAAGGTTTGAACTCTTTAATTATGCCATTTCATTTGAGGATGGACACCATGAGGCACAGGTGGCCAAGGAACTTGGCTTTGACCCTACACAGTGCACTGCTATACACCCAGTCTGCACTTCTGAATTTTCCCTTGACATGTAAGGTCTGACGTTGTTACTCTGATCTCAGTATAACTCCATAGATTCCCCTGGCATTGCTGTTGAGGATCACTGGTGTGAATGAGATCAGGGATTGGGTTTCTGTAGAGTTTTGCACTCTCTTGAGGAATTTGGGATACAAATTTCCATTAAAACTAATAGGAATTAGGCATCATCCTCTGAATTCCTGATGTAGCTATCAGATCTTAGTTTTAAGACTTAGGATGCATCTATATGAGATGTTTATTGCGTAGTAGCCTAATAGCACTGCACAGTAGTGTGCTGGTCAAAAAGTGTGCTGATACAGTACTGTGCAGTGTTATTAGGCTACTGCATAGTAAGTGTAAAAAAAACAAAAACTGTGTGCCACTGCTACTACGCAGTAGCACAAGTTACTGCACATTGAATTAGTGCTTGCTCAGTCAAGAACTAAACTTAATGCACAGTAACTAGGGCGCATTAATGAACATGTAGAAACATCCTCTGCGTCTTTCCACTAAAATCTAATGTAGCGCTCACCCAGACAATGGCTGCATCTGTATTTGCACTGATCTTTCTTTTTTTCTTTTCCCTAAATACCTTGGGTCAGTTCTACTCCCAGAGTTCATTTCAGATCACAACCCAGTTAAGCTGACTCTGGTATTTCTTCTAATAGAGCAGCTTGGGGGATGTCATAGTCTCAGTGTTTTGTTACCAGGATCTTGTCATCAGTTTACACCTTTGATAGATGAAACCATGGAGAATTGTAATATTATTCATATTCACACCCCTGAGAGATACAAACTGCAAATTGAGACGGGAAACTTTGAAAGCTCTCCCAAGAGGCAGAATCATTTCTTTCTGCTGCTGATTATAAAGAAGAACGGCTGGCAGATGTTAATATTGGCAGTTACTCTCTGACAAATTTTCTCTAGGTACGGCTAATCAATTGTTGCTGCACGGAATGAGAAATGGAGCTTGAATATTCAGATGTCTAGACATGTAAATACATTACCTTTATAAATAGATTTTATTTAAATAATTAATACAAATGAAAAAATAAACATTAAAAAATAGATAAACCAGATGTGTCAGCTGAAGATTCATGGGCCATTTGGAGGATGGATAGCAAAAAGTATCCATACATTAGGAGACTGCAGTTACTTGTTCAATTACCACCCAAGGACTTATAAAAAGTATTGCCCTCTGGACAAACCTGGACCTGAACTAGACTATAAGTATGGTCTATAGGTCAGGATCATTTGCAGCAGAAATGCTTATAGAAGAAGAAATTACTTCAGTGTAAATAAGGATGACTGAATTTAGCCCTACAGCATCCTGGTAATACAGATGCTTGCTTTCTGCATAGTCTGGAAAACTCTTCTTCACATGCCTTTTATTCATGGGACTAATCCCATTGACCCAATAGGAAAATTGTTAGCTTCAGGCATTTTGGAGCTTATCAGCAAAAGTGTTCCCATAATTGTGACACGAGGATTTAATTCATTAAGGTACTAACATACCTACTCCCTCGTGACTGAGTCTATTTCTCTGGAGGAGAAAGATGAATTTTCCCCTCTAGAGATTAGCTTCCTCATTACAGTGACCATTCCCAGATGTGTAATTAAACAGCCTTCATCAGCATATGGGAGAAGCTTATAATACCTCCCTGCCTTTCCTGCCAGCATGCCCTGATTCATGGTATTTACGCACAAATCAAATCAAATTTCAGTAACTGATTATGACAGCCCCTGGTGGACTGCCAGACAGTGATCATATTATCTCCAGGTAACCCTGAAGATACTACCTGCCTTAGCTGTGGATAGCTATCTGCTCACCTAGCTACATTTAATGTGATGAACCTTATTATTTGTCATTCAATCCACTATGCAAGTGATTGAGCACATATGGTGAACGTATAATGAAAGCAACATATCTACATGGCACGTGAGCGTTTTCTATTATGCATTATGATTCATAGTTAAATACTGACCTAAAAGAAAATTCTCTCCATGGAGACTATTTAGCATGTTTCTATATTTTATAAAAAGCAATGGATCAAAAAGGAAAGTATGAAGCAGCAATGTGCACTTAACAACCTGTTCCAAGGAGTAAATTATGGCTGGAATTGTCAGGGTATTAAACTTAGCAGAGCAGAGCTTAAGCAACAGGGATGGAAATTTTCAAAATATAGTTCATTCTTTTACAGTGACACAATAGTAAAATAAAGTAACCTCTGACAATATGATTTATTGAAGAAACTAAACAAAAGATGTTGGAGCCACTGTGTACCAAAGTTATTTCTCTGTTCTATTACTTTTAATGAATAGCCAAGATCAGTGAATATATTCAGTGAGATAAGGCTCAGTGCATTTCTGATAAGGGGAAAAAAAGGTAAAAAAGAAAAGTTGCATCAATTTTTCATTCAAAGCTTTATTTACTAGGGCCATAAAAAAACAAAACCAAACCAAAAAAAACCCTTTTATTTTCTTTCTCTGGCCCTCTTATTCAGTTAAAACAGAGCCTGATTGGAAAATACATTTACATGATAACATTTTAGGAAAAGGTCAGCTTGAAATTAGAAAATGTCTCCAGGAATCCATATGTTTGCATGGTATTTTTTTTTCTTTTCATGGAGAAGTAATGAGACTGTAATGAAACCATGGCTGTGGCTCATTGTAAGTAGCTAAGAGGGGCATTTGAGGGGGGATTTTGCTCGGACGATGAGCTATAGGTTAATCAAAAACAAGGTTGTTGTGTTCGTTAGTACCTCAGGGTTCAGCCTTGAAAAAGTGAGCGCGCCTGAGTAAATAGCTTTGCTTTCCTGAAACGCTGTGGCAACCCAGAGAGGTTGAGGATCAGAATTCATCGCCTTAGCCTGTTTTGCAAGTTCATAGCAGCCAAGTAGCTTTCCCTGTGGTGGCTACTCCCCTTGGTCGCATTTACTGCAGCAGCTTTGGTCCACGTCATTCTCTGCTTGTAGATCTTCTTGAAAAAAGAACGCTCCTATCTCTCATTACACTTTTGTCCATGCTGTTCTGCTGTGGAAGTTGGATGGAGCTGGTTTCTAAAGAGTTGCAAAAATACTTAGTTTCCATTCTGCTTACACAGGGCATTTCGAGAGCTGTCCCAGAGCTATTCATGTTGAAGTTTACGCACTGTAGAAGACTCCATGAAGCAAATGGCATTATCTTTTATAGGCCAACCTTCAAGAGATTTTAGTGCAAAAAAAAGGAAGCTTTGTTTTAAAGAAGAAACATCTTTGGGTTGTTTTAAGTTTTCAGAGGATCTAAATTCTATTTGGAGATTGACACTGCCCTATTCTGATATGAGAACGCAACTGAGTTTTTACCCTTTTCAACCTACTCCCTCTAAAAGGCTGTGGCTAAGTTCTAGGAAATCATGCTTACAATGGCTGCATGTACCAATGAGGGTCCAGACTCTAGGCAACACTTAGGACAGTACTCTTAGGGTGCCTATAGACATTCAGGACCCTGCTCTAACTGATGGTGCTTTACGTAAAGCGCCATGAGCGAGGACCTCCCCGCACCCCCTCACCCAATGGACATTTACCTGTTGGGCTGGGGTGAGGCTGGAGACTTCCTGCACCAGCCCTGGGCAGCAGGCAGGGGCACTGAGGAAGCTGCTGAACTGCCCCTCTCCCCAGCCCTGCCCACCCCGCAGCTGCGGGGCTGTCAGTGAGGGGGGGGAAGGGGAGGAAAAGTGGCAGCACAGAGCTGCTGGCTGCTTTGAATGGAGAGAGCTGGGGAAGGGCAGTGGGGTTGAATGGAGCCCTCTCACCTCTTGGGTCTGGCCCAGGTCCCCCCAATATCCTAGCTGGGGTAGATGGGGGGGGGCATGAGGCATGGGGGACTCCCTTCCTCCATTGGTGACACATAGGGGGTGCATGTATACCCCCTGAGTTTGGCAGTGCACCCCCTGAAAGAAGCACTGTTGATGCTGCTGGCAGTGCCCATGGGCAGTTGCCACTTGCCACCCCCCCCTTGCCGCTGACACTGCTGGCGGCGTCTGCGGGTAATTGTTGACAGATGGTTGGCACTTGCCCCCTCCCAGCACCGACACCGCCGTGGAGGCCACAGGAGCTCCCCACTCACCGCTGACACACGCCCACTGCTGCCGCCACCTCTGCCAGCCTCCGGAGGCATGCATTGTTCATGCCTTCCCCCACCCACCACCTGGGTCGCTTGACACCGGCAGCAGTGAGCTGCTGGATGCTTTGAATGACCAGAGATGGAGGGAGGGTGGGGGAATGGAGCCCCCTCACCTCATGGGCCCGTCCCAGCTCCCCCTTCTACCCCAGCCAGGGTAGCTGAGGGGGCTCCATTCCACCCTGCCCCCTTTCCCCCACAGCTCTGCCGTTCGAAGGAGCCAGCAGCTCCATGCTGGCTGCTTTTTCCTCCTTCCAGCTCCCCCACTGACAGCTGGTGCAAGCACCAGCCTACCCACGCAGAGAAGGAAAATGTATCTTTGGAAGTATTTAATAGTCCCTAAGGGTCTCTGCTTTAGAGCACCTTAATCTAATACCTCATTTGTGCAAAAAATTTAAACCTAGTCAATCAGCCATTTTAAAAGCACTCTGCAGCTGTGCACACGTGTTACCTCACAGCTGTATGGCGCTTTTGGGGACTTGATAGTGCAAAAAAATGTAACTTGTGTAAGCACCCTTAAGCACTGACTATTATTTTACCCTAGCAGAAACCCTGGAAACAGCTAGCCCTCTTAAGACTATCATAACTCATTTTCTCAGCCAAATGTCCATTTACCAGTTGTTATTCTGCTGCATACTATTCAGCTTAACATTACTTGGGACTTAAGCTTTAATTAAAGAAGCTATTGTCCAAATTGTGGAACTTTTCCCCACTTGCAAGTTTTTGCCATGACAAGTCAGAGCTCCACACAAGAATTTTCCAGATTGCTTCTTGTTTCTTTTTGAACAGCTTGGGTCAAAACCCGATAAGAAAGCTCCCAGCTGAGAAATACATTTTATACAAATGCCTTTAATGAAAATACATTTATATTTTTAAAAGAAGAATTGTAATATTCTCCACCAAGTTAATAGTAAATGAACTAAGACATTTGTTGCCATATAATTTCTCAAGGCTTTTGTACAGTATTCATGCCAATAGTCACTGTTTAACTGATAAGCGCAATTAAAATCAATATGAGATATAAGTATTAGTTTGTTAATTATTAACAATTATATATTATTATCTATCAATCTGATTAGTAAGTATAGTAGCAACAACAATTCCAGTGATCCAATAAATAAATCCCAATAAAGGATTGGAACCTTGTAGTGCTAGGTACTGTACATTCATATGAGGAAAAGGTGGTCCCTTCACAAGGCAATGGCAAGACATTATGGTGAGTGTAATTACCAGCATAAGGAACCTAAGAGGACTCAACCGTGACTGAAAATCATCAGAAGATAATCTGCGATTAGGCGGAGGGCAGAGCAGGGTGGCATCTTGCGGATTGACTTGTTCAGAGAAGCACGAGCAATCGATTACTCTGACTGTTTTGCTTACAAGTAAATTCCAACACGTTTGACGGGCGAGTAGTGGATTACGCACTGAACTCGGGGCTCGAGAAACTTGAGCCACAGGCTGTGACTGCATACAAGTCACTTCATCGAGACTGTGCCTCGGTTCCCCAGCTGCCTCCCTGTTTCTGAAGGTGGTTGTGAGGGTAAAATCCATTACTGGTTGCAAAGTAAATAGTCATTATGGTGATGAGTCCTGTATGCATAGATGGACACACAGAACGGTAAAATGGGCCAGTGTAATGGCATATGTTCACAGTTCAGAACGATTCTTTCCGGTGGGGGGAAAAAAAATCATCTCATTTTATTTCCTCCTATTCATTTAGCAAAATGTATTTTGTCCTCAGTGCAGCAGTTTCCAATTTTGCCTTAGATAACATTGTTTTCACATACCACAAACGCTGAAGCAGTTCTGCATTATGGTAAGTGTCTAACCAATTTTCCAGCCTGGCCACTGCAATTGTCTCATTTTTGCCATGTATTAAAAGGTAGGAGCATGCATTTCACATGATTCACTTACTGCTATTCTTGGCTGATAGAAATAATTGAAAACAACAGGAAATACAAGAGAATGGCTGCCAACTACTTCTGTTTGTCTGTTATGAAAGGACTCCCCATTTTGTTTGCAAATGGATATGTACGAACAGCTTTGATGCCAAATGGAAAAGATTGTTGAGAAGATCAAAGAACAACTGTTTCATTATATTTATTTACTGATTACGATCCTGAAACATGCAACACCGAGAGCATGCTCATCCAAGTATACACATGCAATGCTAGCTTCAATCGCAAGAAACAAGCAATGAGAGAAACAGCAGGAGCTTGGAGAATTTGAATTTTATATGAAGCTGCTGTATATAGTGCAAGAAGCTTATAGGAACATAAGGCACCGCTTACGATCATACTAATCTAGTAGCGCAAAAGCAACGTTGTAGCCGTGATGGTCCAGAAATTATGTGAGAGGCAAGGATTTCTTAGGGTGATATTTTTTGTTGCACCAACTGCATAGTTGGGATAGAGTTAGACAAGCTTAGACAGGTGCCACTGGGACCTGATGAAGAATATCTTGCATTCAAAAGCTTGTTTAACTCTGTCCCGACTGCACAGCTGGTCCAATAAAAGAGATCACCCCCAGAAATCCTTGTCTTGAATTAATCTGACATAGACACCTCAACTCTAATCAACAAGCACAACTTTGCCGTGTATCCAAGTACCTCTCCAGATTTGCATGCACATCTGATTTGTTACGTAACAACTGACATGTAACTTAGACTCTCTGAATCCTGGCTCTCCCACCTGTGCAATGAGGATCACCATCGTTATCTGTTTATAGCTAAATTAAACTTTAAAATGATATAAAAATAAAGAACATTATTAAATGTCAGTCTGATGGGCATCTTGTGTTAGCATAACCTTGGGGGACTTAAACTTTATCTTTGAGTTAATTAAAAACATTGATTTCTTGAAAGAATTTGCTGAGTGCTTTAGGGTTGGAAAAAGGTACGTTCCTTTCCCTAGTCAGAGTGTTAAGCTTACATTGGAGGGCTAAATAACTTGTCACATGCATTCAAAAGTAAGAATGGTACATAAGGCCTTTTCACTCCAAGCTCTGTGATACAGTCTAAATCCAAAGACCAATGCAGTCAGGAGTCCTAAAACGGGTTTTGGATCGTTAGTCATTACAGCCACGTGGCCAGTGATCTCTGCCTCTTCTGGTTCTTTCAGAATGAACAAATGATGTCTTTTTATACAAGTGTCATCATGCAAAGACATTCAGCTCAACTCACATTTTCACCAAAATTATTCCCACCAGTTGCACTCTGTTCTGCCCAAGAGCTACAATATCCAGTTCTTAATTCTGTGCAATGTCACAAATGAAAATGAGTTGGGTGAAGGTAATTTGGATCTCCCCTCCCCTGTCCCCATCACAAAACCATTAGTATCAACATCCTCTCATGGACCAATATAAATGGCCACTCAATGCAATATGACCACATCCTCCAACTGTTTTCAATTTGTTTTGAAGGTTCAAATGGACTGTCCTGAATAGAGATGCTTTTCTAAACAGGGGTGTAAAATGGTCTACAGGGACACAGAAAACAAACACAAAACAGCCCCTTATCCAGTTCTTAGGGCTGAATATTGATAAGAGGGCAGTTTGTGTTTTTGGACAGTACTGGGATGGTACATTTCTGTGTTCCCAAGCTCTATGCTATAGAAAACAAACTGGTTCAATCTTTTTCACTGATGAACTCTAACATTCACAACTGAAAATGAAGGGGTGGCATCCTAGCCTCATGGACATCGCTTGGAAACACTCATGGTGATTTCCACAGGTCCAGAATTTCATTGTATACTTTTCCTGTACTGTATATAAAATTACCTAGCCATCTATCCAGGTGCAGATGAGTACACTTAACATCACTAGGGTGTAGCACATCTCTGAGAAAACAGGTAACAGGAAAAACCAAGATTCATTTTTTTGGGCGGGGGGGAAGCAAAACAGATTCCTCTGTCCATAAATTTAAAGATAATCTGTTTTGGTTTTTCTGGTTCTCTGTATCTAACAATGAATTTCCATTTTGTTTACAAATGGGAATTACATCTTATATGTCATGGACAAAACAGCAGCTAATTTGAAACAATCTTGCAGCAAGGAACATCAGTACAATTTATGGATGTTTTTTAATGCTAGGGCATCTTGCTGTTGGAAGACACTATTAAAATCTAAATCTTGGCTAACAGTTTTTCTGACAAGAGTTCTGCTCTGAAAGAATGAGATCTGAACACAGGCTTGTTTGCCAGCCTGATCTGGGGACTGATTATATTAGCACAGGCTGCTCAACACCCTCCCTCATCCCCACCAAAGCAGACATAATGATTTCTTTTTATAATAAATCAGAAACTCTCGCTGCTATTGATCCAGAACTCCCACTACCATCAGTGGAAGTGGCTGTGCATCATGGACTCTGCATTGCATGTATTTGAAAAGAACAAGAGCCAAATAATTAAACAGCCAAAAACTATATTAAAGTAACATGGAGAATCTGATTTAAACCTATATAAGCTATACAATTAAAAGCAAAGATAAAAATCCAGGCTGACATTCCAGATTTCATATACACTATTGTAATAGTTAAGGACAAATGCTACCCTATAATTAGCCCTAATTTTACATTGCAAGCTGTCAGAGTGACAACCCCTGCAAACTACTTTCTTAAGGGGATAGAGAACCCTCTGATGAGGGGAAAAATGCAAAAGGACAAGGAACCGTTATCTGGGGTATTACCCCTACTAACCACTGAAAGAATAAGGGCTTTATTTTGCTCCCAGTGAACTGAAAAGCAGATGCTATTGGTTCAGTAGGGGCAAATATAGTGCCTAGTGTCTGATTCAGTGCCAGCTGAAGCCGGGGACTTCAGTGTATGGGAGCAAACCATACTGGCTAGCAGAATGACTTGAAGGACACTCAGTGAGTGGGAGCACATGGATGCTCCTGCCCCTGCATCACGGTCCAGGGAGCAGCCTAACCCAGCAAGTTTTGTGACTGACTTGGTTTCTTTTTTGCAGAAGAATTCGTATATTTTTAAGGCTCCCTCTACACACTACAGTTGTGACACAATGAACTGAGACCAGCTACATATGAAAAGTACCTATCATACAATAAAAAGGTCCAACCAGCTATAAAAGTTAGACCTCAAAAATGTGTATTGACTTTATAGCTGGGGGCAGTTGCGGTGCTGTGGATTCTGGGTCTCAACACTGCCAGGACCCTGGGTCCTGTAGCTGTGGATGCTTGGTCCCAGCAGCCGCAGGGCATAGCTGCAATCTCTCAGCCCCAGGGATACATGTTGGGCACAGCAGCTGGTCTTGCAGGCCTGGGAGTGTGTGATGTGCCTCTGCTGCTGGGAGCCTCCCCAGCTGAGGGGGGGTCCCAGCTGTGGGAGTTTGCTTCTTGCTAGTGTAGGGGAAGCCCACGGTCCCAGATGTGGAGAGGCAGGAGGTAAAGTTGCATGGCTCATGCATTTGATCCCATGGTGCTTGTACCTGCACTTGTAGAGGGGCCCTAAGAGATTCTGCAGCAAACATGTGAGTTATTATGGACTACAACATAAATACAGCACCATGGAGCTGTTCAGATGGCCATTATTTGCTCACTAGTTTACTGGGTCTCCTTCACACCACTCATGAGCACCATAGAAATGTACTGTAGTTCAGCAGTGTTTTAAATATTCATTTAATTAGAGTAGCAGGGGACCTTAGCAAGCCCAATTAACATGCATTTATGTATTTTTCCCCACACACACGTTTGTCCAGTTTACCAGAATAGCTTCATCCATCACATGTTTCTAAATGAAATATATTAGCAAACGTGCACTAAATGTGCTCCAGATAAAATGACGCCCAGATGCCCATAGCTGCTTCTTTTCACTCCTATTAGATCACACATGTATAACCTTACCTATATTCTCTGATCACTGTGCTCCCTTCAATCTCTGCTGCAACATTATTAAAGCGATGCTTTCTTGTTGCTATACACCATTTTTAAAACATTACCTCTGTCTGCCCAATTTGCAGATTTCTAAATGAAGAGTTCTTCCAGGCATAAGGAAAATAGTGGGAAATGCAAATTATTCAACATACATTCAGTCAGGGTAATGCAGGTAGGCATTTTATACGGGGTGCCTTAAACCAGCTACCAGCAAAAGTGTTTTACCACAGAGGACCTCACCTCTCAACAACAGACTCAGAAGATTAGGAGTCCTGAGGCTTTCAACAACCTTTCATTGCGCACTCTCTTTTCCTCCATGTAATTACATGCTCCAGCAGCCACAATCACAGTGGCTGCAAAGACAAGCAGTTTCCTTCAGGGTTATACTACCCTGTATCTGGGTTCTAATAAAGGCGAAAGCACCAAGCATCTTTCCTGTTATGATGGATCTCTGATTTTCCATGCACAGCTAGCAAGAAGAACAAACACCCAACATTGCTCCTGAGTCTGGGTCTCCAAAAGAAGACTGAAAACACAAAACCAAATACAGTTCTTTCTCATATTATGCATAGACCTCCCCCCCCAGTACATTATCTCAAGGAAGCCCTGCACCAGCTGGCTAAAACTCTGTAAGGCACATTAATAGAGAGAGCAGGGCCAGAAATGAAAATTTACAGTTAAATGCTGTAAGCTGGCAAATGATTTAAAAGTACTCATCATCCAGTGGAGGGCAGAGGTACAGAGACACACTAAACCAACTCTTAACATTGCTACTGGTACAGGCAGAGTAGTATCTTATCTTGTGACTAGTCCCACTGAAATCAATGGGCAAATTTGCAGGGTAAAGTCCTATGTGATGTGTAAGAGTCCATAGACTGCTTCACAATTGGTTAATAGGCAATGTGTACAGAAATTAACTGAAATTTGCAGAACTCAGACAAGTATCACATAAGAGCTTGATCGTTTAAACACATGAGTTTCCAGCACACGCGCCAGGTGCTTTTAATTAGCAGGCCGCATGGAGAAAATGGTGGCGGCGCGCTTTAAATTAATGCACATCGAAGATCAGCACATCTGCGCTGGACCGCTGATACATGTGATGCATGAGGCTGCCGGTGTGCATCAATTTACGTGCTCAAGCAGACTCCATTAATTGAGTCTGCTCCAACCCGCTGCATTTCCAGTATGTCAGAGCAGGCTCCCTGCACGGGTGTAAGTGGCCCTTGGAAGAATGTTTCTGGAATCAAGAAATAACCAGATCTATTAACACATTGGCATTTCTTTAAAAACTTATTTTTTGTGAGTAAAATCACAAAGTCCCCATCTCTGTAATATAACGAAGCATGAAATGGTGTTCCGAGGTCAAATGCATGCCATGAAAAGATTTTTTGATGGTCGTGAATTAACTGTTAAAGCTAAAAAGGTGCAATATCAGAAGCAGGCTTTTTTATCATTCAATCACTCAACAGGTTTGCCATTCAATATTTTTCTTGTTTTTAAAAATCTACAAGGGTTCCACATCAACACTGAGAGATCAAGAATAAAGTGGCTCCTTTACTAGTTTATTTGTTTCAAAGATGTCACCAAGCAGTAAATGAAAATTAAACATATTAGACCAAACTCAAAATACAAGCACATCCTTCCCTGCCAGCCATCTATAAAAAATGGCTAATTTGAATTTGTGGATTATCTGTTTCTAAACTTAGATTTATCAACATACTCCTATTTACCAGCTCTATCTTGCACAGGACTTTTGTTGTTGAACATACATAAAAGAAATTATTAGCACCTAAACTCTTGATTTTTACTTCACATACGGCATGTTTCTCAATGGTTTTGCCAGCAGATTTTTACACACAGTGATTTTTCCCAAACTGTTTCTTTCCCCTTCACTATTAATAGCTTTCCTCTAATAGAGTCTTCTGCTGTTTATAAATACATAGTGAAAAAAATGCTCTCTATGCATGTTATTGTGTTGATCAAGCTCCTGCTTAAACTGTCTCCCTCAGCATGGAGGCCGTCTTACCAGCCACAGGTAATGACTGGTTAAAGCTGGAAAAAAAAAAGTCAGGGAGGAGGGAAATGCATAAGCCATTAACAAAGCTACACAAAAAGTTCTTAAAATGCATTTTCCCAGCTTTCCCTTCCACAGGTTCATTTTAGACTGGATTGTCATAGTTCCCACTTCCATGATACTCCCAGACACTTTATCTGTGACTTTGGATGATTATGATGACCAGCATTGCCTCATCATTTCCTTGTGCTTTTTTCATCTTTTGGTTGTATCATTTGGTTGTTCTTAGCCTGCAAGCTCTACAAACCAGGGACCACGGCTTTGTTACGTGTTTGTACAGTGCCTATCAGAACGTGGGTCCCAACCTCTAGGGGAGACGGTCCAGAGCTTTGGGCCCAGGTAAATGAATGCTGCACAACAGCTAGTTACTAGGGCTGTGTGAAGCTTTGGTTGCTGATTCAATTTGGAAGAAATTCAGCCCAATTCAGCGGCTGACTCTCTGAATCCAAATCAAATCAAGTACTTCCAGTCCACTTCCTGGCCCACTGCTGAGTATGCGGGCCCCCCCCCCCATGCCCCACCAGCTCAGCGATCAGCCATGGAGGGACCCTGGGTGTCCCCCCAGACCCAAAAGGCACCAGTCGCCGAGCCGGGGGTGATGGGAGGTTCCCCCATGTGTTCCGCAATGGACCTGGAAATGGACCAGAACTGCTTCTGGTCCACTTCCAGGTCCACCAACGAGCACAGTGGGGACCCCCTCCCACTCCGGTGGGATGCTCCATCCATCCTACCATCTCAGCATTCACGAGCCGCTTGGTACCTTGAAGGATGTAGAAAAAACATTTAAAACTGTGTCTATGTCCGAATCATCGAATCTCTCCAAATCCATTCAGAGGGTTCCGATTTGATTCAGACAGATTAAAGGGTCTCCTGATTTCATTTGGATTCGGAGATTCGGCCACTGAATCAGGCTGAATCTCTGCTCAACTGCATCAGTGACTGAAGCTTAGCACAGCCCTAATTACTAGCCCCCTGGGAAATAGAACATTCAAATGCATTGCAGATGAGAATCTTTGAGTTGCAAAGTTTTCTGTGGGGAGTAGATAGGGCACTGTGGTCTTTGTGCAGTACTGTCCCTGAAGTTACAGATTTTTCTTCTGACTTTTAATATCAATAAGCCCCCAAAAGAAGAGGAATTTTAGTCCATATGTCTGGTTCACTATAATGTTGCAAGAATTAAGAACTTCTTACTGAGCCTTTTTGAATTGTAGGCTTTAGCAAAAAATTAAGTCAGGCAAATTGAATGTTATTTGGCTGGGAAGGGAGGTGCTGTAACATGTTTTACTTAGCTTTAGAATTATTCCATGGTAGATTTTTTTTATGAGTTCTGCTTACAAGCATATAATGTTGGATCTGTGGGACTATACTACAGAAAAAAAGACTCATTAACATTTTTTTTTTAAAGTGTCCAAATTTATATGTACTTCTATGGGTCACTTCCCCAATACATAAATGATTAGTTCCCACTACAGTCAAATATACATCAACAGCAAACCAATGTACTCTATGAAGGTTTCTAGGTAATGCAATCTTTGAGGCTGTGCTTAAAACTATGAATTTAATTTTTTTCCTTTTTGTTTATGACTCTCGAGAGTTTTAAATGGCAAAGGTACTTGCAAGGTGTAGAGACCCAAAGTGTAAAAAAATCCCAGGTCTCTCTAGTTGGTATTATGTTCATCCATCCAGCCATCCCCAATGTAAGTCACTGAGAGAATGAGATATATCACTATATGTTAAAAATTCCGCTTCCATTTATCCCCATATGCCAAAGTCTAGACCCAACTCAGTTTCAGATGCAAAAACAACTTTAAGAGTTAGTTTTTTGCTTGGAGCCCAGAACAAGAGGTGGTGGAGAACAGTACTGGCCTCAGGAACACTCCAGCAAAAAGGAACTGCAGCCTGATAGGGAATAATTCTTAAATTAGTTGCACCTTTTCTCTGGAGAAATCATAGTTGCTTCATAATCTTAGCAGTGATCCTGGAAGTGGACCTGAAGTACTTCTGGTCCACTTCCAGGTCTGCCAGAAAACATGTTGGGGAGCCCCCCATGCCTCCCCAGCTCAATGATCCACTGCAGGGGGACCCCAGATGCCCCCCTAGACTCAGGAGGCACCAGCCACTGAGCCAGGGAGGCACGGGGGGGCCCCCAGCACACTCCCTGGCAGACCTGGAATTGGACCGGAAGTGCTTCTGGCCCACTTCTGGGTCTGCTGCTAAGCGCACTGGGGAGCCCCATCGCACTTCTGTAGGACACTCCATGCGCCCCAGCATTGTGATGTTCCTGAGCCCCTGCTACCTAGAGATATGTAGAAAAAACATGTAAAGCTGTGCCTATGTCCAAAACTTCAAATCTTTCTGAATCTCTCTGAATCAATTTGGAGGGTTCCAGTTCAAGTCGGAGAGATTAAAAGGTCCTCTGATTCGATTTGGATTTGGAGATTTGGCCACTGAATCAGGCTGATCTCCACCGAATTGAATCAGGGACTGAAGCTTCACACAGCCCTAGTAACTATATGGTGCCTGTTGACACCCTGTCCTCAGATCAGTGGCGCAGGCAAGCTACAGTGGCAATCCACATGAACTCAGGTCAGCCCATGGCCAGTTTGGACCAAAAATCTAACATGAATGATATTGAATCCATGCACATTGAAACTGCTGGAAAAAAACAACTCACTGCAAGCAGGAAATGCTACTCTTTGTCCAATTGGGCTTCCACACTTGTACTGTTATCTGTGCCTATCTAGGCTGGTATCTGTGGGGTTTCTAATATCCAAATGGGTTGGGAACAAAGCTGTATGAGAACTGTCATAGGTTTCTCCTGGGAAATTCTACAATTGCAAAATTTGTTTTCATCCCAATTGGAAGAAAATCAAAGAATTAGAAATTTCCCACAAAAATTCAAAATCATCATAGACTTGTGTCTCCAAACAGAAGAAGTTTTTAAAAGAGGATTGGAGGCCAAGTGAAATGATGCATTTCAATTTCAACTTTTCTGTTTTTATTGATTCATCAATTATAAAGCCAGAATGAATGACTACAGCTATTCAGGCTTACCTGCAGCATATCACAGACCATATCAGGATGGATTAATGTCTACCCTCCACCCCAGGTCATTGATAAGCATGCCTTTTAGGACATCTAGGAAAATATTTTGAAGTTGCTTCAAATTATCATTTATATCTTTTGCATTAAATCACTCCCACTGATTTGGCTCAGAATTATTTTTCAACTTCGTAAAACTGGCTTTTTTCAATCACAAACTGGTTTGGTCTTTATTCCATTTTCCATATAACAGAACTATCAGGTTTTTATCACTCATACATAGGACACCATTAATTTCAAGTTCTATGATCAATTTCTTTTTAGCTGTCAAGATGATGTCTAATATAAAATTCCCCTGTGCCGGATACAATACTTTGAGTTAGGAAATTGTCATGTGTGTTATTTAGGAATTCCAAGGATGTTTTAGTAACAGCAGCATGAGACCTCCAGCATTTGTCACTCAAATTGAAGTACCCCATTATAATGCAGGATTTCTCCCCTCTCCCCTCCCCATCCCAAGATGTTATAAATAGGTTCTTATGGAACCAGTCATCCTGTTCTCTTTTGTGCTTTGGTGGTCTGTAGCAGACACCAACTAATACCTCAGCTTCTGTTTTATCTGTTAGGACATTGATCCATGAGCACTCAAGATCATTTTATTCTGAGTTGTCAGTGACTTGGAAACCAGTAATGTCTTTTTTTATACACCCCTCCAGTTTTGCACATTTGATTCTTCATAAACAGATTATAATAATTTAATTTAACATTCCAATAATGCAAACCTTCCCGCTAGGTTTCAGTAATACCAACTGGGCCACAGTTAGAGTCATAAAGGTGCCATTGCACTTCCTCTTGTTTATTACCTATGCTTCTAGCCTCCTTTTATAGGCAATTAGAGCGTTTCTTCTCATGTCCTTTGCTGTCTTGATTAATTTTGTTCACACCATCTTGATTTTGTGTTAAATGACTGCTCATTTGTTTCCCTCTTTTATCCTCTCCTTCTGCTGTTAGATTAATGTCTTCTCAACTACTCTGGCCAGCCTGCCTCTAGAAGATGGGTTCTCTTTTTATAGTAATGGAGGCTGTCCAAACTCTTCCTGTAAAAGGTGGACTAGTGTTTCACAAGACAAAATCTTCTACCTTACACCACTTACCTGGCCAGCACTACACTTCCAGAATCTCCTCTCTCCTGTTTCACTCAGGAGAGATGAAATATCTTCAAGGAAATCATATCCTTCTCCCCTAGCACACTTCCAAATTCCCTCGTGCTTTCTGTAATTATGAGCTATCTTACAATACTGTGTCATTATTTCTGATTTGTAATATCACCAGTGTATTCTTTTCCACTACTTTTTAGAAGACTAATCAGTCTTATAATGATAATTAATACTCTGATTCTGGGAGGACAGCATATCATCCAGTTGTCCACATTGCAGAATTTTCTTTCCATTTTTTTTGGTACAAGATCTCCCAACAGATTTATCTGTTGCTTTTGCATGGTTCAAGATCTCTTTTTGAGCCTGGGTGATTTTTTTGTATGCTGGGCTGATCAGCAATCTACAAGATGTGTCCTATATAATATCCATCATTTTATTCAATCAGCTGTACCTTCAAAGATACCTTTTACAGTTTCCATGCTAAAGTTCTGGTAATAATTGGAAATTTCAGCTGTATGGAGTTTCTCTTGATTTTCCTCTCGTCGGTGGACAGAACCTGTTCATCTTTTTCTTCCCTTAGCAATGCAGAATGCTGCTGCACCATCTGGGCTCTGACGATTATGAATTGCAAAGCCTCCTCTCACATTTTCTTTCTTTGATTCCTTGGTGACAGGTGACTGGTACGGGAAGTATGGGGGGGGCATGTGCCCACCCTGAGAGGGTCTTCTCTGCTGCCGATGCCGTTGGTGGCTTCTGCAAGTGCTCGCCAGCCACATCCCCACCACCAACACCCCCAATGGCTTCTGTGGGTGCTTGCCAGCTCCATCCTTGCTGCCACTGCCAACTTCTGTAGGTGCTTGCCAGTCCTGTCCCTGCAGCTGTCATCGATGCCAGCTTCTGCGGGTGCCCCACCAGGCTCAAGAGGCACCAGTTGCCCATGCTTGGTGACCATGTCCTTTATTCCTTGAATCCAGAGCCAGATTAATGCATAGGCAAACTAAGCACATGCCTAGGGTCCTAAGTGAAGAAGGGGCTCAGTTGTGCTTATTTTACATATTATGACTGAGTGAAAATTAACCACTAAGGGGTTAATTCAGTCCTGCTTGAATCCCTGGTGGTGTTGCCTCTCAAGATCTCCTCAGCTTATCTAAAATACAAACAGCAGATGAACCAGATACAGTACTCACCATCTCTTTCTACTTTCAACCCAAGAATCTGTGCCTCTGCCATCCAAAACTGTTTGCTGCACCTTTTGCTGCCCATTATTTCACCAAGCAACTGACTTCATAAGCTAATATAAAAACAATTTCAAAACAAGAGTTCCTTTAAATAAAAAAAAAGATCTGATAAGATCAAAATGTTCCATTTTGACCTTGTTGAAACCCTTCATTTCACTTTTTAATGGATTTTCATTGAGATTGAAATGTTTGGCATTTTCCTGTGGGGAAAAAAACCCTTCCTTTGGATAATTTTTGTACAGTTCTGATAGGGATGCATATCAGGAAATCCTACTCCAGGCACTGCAAGCATTAAACCTTGACTACAATAGAAACTTCATTTGGTCAGACTTGGCACACAGCAGACTAGGAAGCTGTGTCTCAGGATTAACCATTAAATGGTGAAGGCTGTTTGACAGGGGAGCATAGAGCCTTCTCTTCATATGCACCAGCTTGGGAATGTATTCCACAGGGGTGATTGTGATCACTTTGTTTTGCAAAGGGAATCCCGCTCTGTAATATCACTTGCTGCTGGAATGCATGTCATCCTGTCAATGCATTCATCACCATTATCATATTCTACTGGAAGATTGGCAAATGTGTTCAGCCCTGTAAGATAGATATTATGGCATTTGACAGATGATTTCAGTACTGAAATGATCTTTTTGGAAGCGTTGAATACTTTGGCACTCCATTATGCAGCATAGGAGTGACTTTTCTCACTGTTATCAGGCAAACAAGCCTTGCAAACTGGGAGTCATCAGGAAAGAATTATCCCTAAAGCCTGAAAACGGATTTTCTGAACGCCATGGTTTCAGCACTAATTCCCTTATTATAATATGGCTTTGGCCACTGATTGTTCACTCTCGTACTCTGATTGGCTGGCAATGGCTTTAAGATGGTGTCGTTCCTCTCCCTTAAGCCTCCAGAGAAGATGCAGAGGATGGGGAGGATGTCACCTAGCTGATCACCTCATTTCCATAATGGGGATTACAATGCCTAATGCAACTAATGAAGGCTAAGGGAAAAAAAGCAAAACAGTAGGGAGAAAAGCTTGTAAGGAATTATGGCTTGCAAAGAAATACCTTTCCCCATTCCTCCTGCCGAGGACCTGAGATTAACTCCAGCTTCTCTACAAACTTCAATAGTAAAATAATTGTCAGGGGCCCCAGAATACCTTACGCTTCTCCAGTGCATTGCTGGACAGTTACTAAGACAGTGTAGTGTGCAGTCCATGGATGATCTAGTAGTTGGGCTGATAGCTTTTGGAGGCCTGGTTCACTTCACTACACTATCCTCTGGCCAAAGGGAAGTCACTTTTTCTATTCCCCTGGTCCGCATCAGTAATACGAAAAAAAATGTCCCAACATCTCAGGGGCATTATGAAGGAGCTAACATTAAAGTTGCTCACATACTATGGCAATAAAATAGACACACAGGTGTAGCTTCTTCAGTGTTATTAAATGAAGTTAAGTTAGTTTACCCCAGCTAAGAATGATCTGGCCCTGGCTGTCAACAGGTAGCCCAGAGATTGATGTCAGACGCCTCTGTGAGGCCAGTCCGTTCAGTGATCATCATTTAACCTATGTGCAAACCGAGACACAACAGAGTTGATTTTCAGCCTTAAAAATTAGCAGTTTTGTGCACATATTTTGCCCATAACTTCACAGTAAAGGCCCAGTGCATTCAAAGCAATCATTTGTGCTTGGCCAGTTGTGGTATTGCTTATGCAACAAGCATGCAGTTATAGTCAATGAGCTTTGAAAATCGATGCCACAGAAGTCAAAGCGCATGTTTTCAAAAGAGTCGACTAATTTTGAGTGTCCTGCTTGAGAACCACTCGTTTTTAAAGCACACATGGTTCCCAGTGGCTCTAGCTGGAAATATGGCATTGGAAGATGGCCTTTTGTGCTGAAGTCAGTGAAACTACTATGATCCTTACTTGCCTTGACTCGAAGCACAAGGGAGGGCAAGAAGTTAGAAGATTGCTAGTGCATAGCACACTCCCCTTCCTACTGGCTGTCAAACTGGAGACAGGGTCTTGATATTATATTGATACTATTTGCAAACTTTTTTCCCATCCACAACACTAATATTGTGCAGGGAGCAACTGCACAATTTTTCTTGCTGTATGCTTCAACCTGGAGGGATGACAGGAAGAATCAGTTTTCCTGCATGTATTGCCTTTCTTCTGAGACTAATGAGAATGCCAATTAGTGTCATTTGAAGTGTGGACCCTGAAGCTGGATCCAATGTCATTAAACAGCCAGAATTATAATTTTTTGGTTCCCGGCTCTGGGATAGATTTGAAGCTAGTAGAGAAAGGGTCCATGTCCCCAGAATCTTTCCAGGAGGCACTCAGTCACAGGAATTAGAGCTTTTAATGATGAAGTGTTCAATACAAACCTCATTAACTTTTACTGAGAGGCAGCTCTTTTGAAAGCAGAGGAATGCATTTGGAGGTAGGGAAGATCTCTAATATCTTCATCTTGACATGTCCTGTTGCAGAAGAGGGAAATAATATAGATAGCAGATGTTCAGCCTGTTTGTTAGTACCTTACATTTTCCAATTCAGGGTGCTCAAGCTTAAGTGATTCTTCAATTATTTTCAAGACGGAGTGCTCTGTTTTGCTTGGTCTTTTCAGTGTTCCAGTAATTAACAAATGTGGCAGAACATTTGTCTTAATTGCACAATGAAAGCCCCTCACAACAGTAATTGCTCTATAAAAGTCCTATAAAAGAAATCTACTTGGCTTGTGAGAAAACACCCTCAAATAAAATATTGATGAAAAAAATTCTCAGTGTTCTTATCAGAGAGCTTCTACATGTGAACAACAAACCTCCTTAAAGAAGACAAATAACCAGTGATCGGGAACACAACTGAGTGGTAGGAAATATTTAAACATAGAAATGTTAATTGGGATTTGCTTAAGAGTGCTTTGTTAGATGCCCCCCAGAAACACAGTTCTGCTGTCATGAAAGAAAGCTCCCTTAAAACCATAAAAAACATACAGAAAAAGTAATATATAAAAATGGGAGAACTGATATAAACGAATACGAGTCACCAGGTAGGAAATGCAGTAATTTAATAAGGGAAGCTAAAGGTATGAATATAAATATCTGTGACCACTAAAGTAAAATGCAATTTTGCCAGCATATTAAGAGTTTGAGAATGAACCAAAATGTTTTTTAGCTCTTTTAGGAAGGATGTGAATACTGTTCTCAATACAGCACAAACACCCTGGGTCCATATAAAAAACTCCCTTCTTAGCATCTTCTTTTTTCTTAACTTGAAAACAAACAATATCACCTATTGCAGCATTTCCCACCCAGTGTGCCGTTGGACATGTCCAGGTGGCTGTGAAATCTTGGGCGGCGGGGTTGGCTTCCGGTGGGACATGGCTACAGCCACCACCATGCTGTGCCACCACTGTGCCTCAGCCAGCCCTGTGCCAGTACCTCCCCCCGTGTTTGGCCGATGTGCCGTGGAATGGAAAAGGCCATGGAAATGCGATGCGGGACAGAAAAGGTTTGGGAAACCCTGATCTATAGTTTGGGAGTTTCTGTGGTTTTCCTGCACAATTTAGAAGCCACACCTTGCCTTTCCCTTACCTTCTACCTTGTGGAGAGAGAATTTTGAAAATAGAAAAATGTTATAGTACCTTGTATGGAAACTATAAAGAACTAGAAAAAAACAAAAAAACAAAAAAAGAGGTGCTGACATCGTGACCTCAGGAATTTGAGATACACTGGTCTAATCTATGTAGTATTAAGACTATATACTCACCTGTCCAGTGAAAAAGAAAAAAACCCTCTGTATATTTTAATTTTTCAGTGTTGCAATTCTTCCCCTCCATCTTACTCAAGTAATTTAAGAGACTTTTCTTTTGTATTGTAATCCACTAGCAACATGGCTGTGATTTTTTTACTTGTTACTTTGGAATTAATATCAACATTAATGTATTGATAATAGAATATAAAATTTGACAATGTGATTTAGGTTCATCATTCCAGTGTCTCGGTTAGCATTGCCCTGTTCTGTTAAATAAAGATTACTACTTACAGTTCAATTACCTTTCCTCTGACTTCAAAACCTGCACTGAATGTCTCATCATTTTTCATGTGGCCTTATATTTATCATACATGTTCACACGCTATATTTTCTTTTGAGGTGATTGAAAGAAGTAAAATCATGGGCTTAGGTTTAAAAATGGCAATCTGTATGGTCTATTAAGTATTCCTCAACAATGGTTGAGCTCACCAAGAAGAGCCTTTATAGAGGCACATTGCCAGTGACACTACAAAGAGGATACCTATAATTATGAGGAATATACTGAAAAACCTTTACAGATATTTTTTATATTCAGTGACAGATAGGGGGATGATCTAGACTGCATTCATTACTCAGTCCATAAGAAATAGAGTGTGAAGGGAGTTGTGCTAAGTGACTTCTAGTGAGAGACTATGGTTGATTTTACTATGTGTCCAATGGTTATGATAAGATAGTAAATGATGGGAGTGTCAGATTTGCATGAAGCAGAAATGGTAATTATTATAACTTGGTTAATAGTGGTTGACGCTTCCAAGTTGCAGGGTTCATAGATTCATAGATGTAGAGTCGGAGGGGACCTGAGCAGATCATCTAGTATCATCTAGTCCGACGCCCTGCCCTGGGCAGGAATGAATACAGGGCTCATATGACCCCTACAAGTTTAAGCTCAAATGACCCCAGCTAGGTAGTTATCAAGCCTCCTTTTAAAGACCCCTAAGGTAGGAGGTAGCACCACTTCCCTTGGAAGCTGGTTCCAGATCCTGCCCGCCCTGACTACGAAGTAGTGCCCTGACTGTGAAGTAGGGTTAGAACAGGGTGTCCTGTGATGTGTTTGGTTTGATTATATGCAGATTCAGAGTGTGAAAAGCATTTGCAGGACTTTGTTTAGGTTTAGGCAGCTTAATTTAAACTGCCTAAATCTAAACCAGGAGTGTGTGTGCAGGCCTTTGCTGCTTTGCTGGGAGCTGTGTGGGCAGCCTGAGATACAAAACTTAGGGGTGTTGGGGGGAGAGCTGGTGAGATTGGGGGCAGGATGGTTCCCTAGTTCTGCCAAACCTCGGTGAAGCTAACAGCCCCCTGATCCACCCTGACCCTCCTCCCACTGAGCCCACATCACTTGGGCTCCCAGGACTTGTGAACTTCAGTAAAACCAGCCCCAGGAGCAGTTTGTGGAATCAGGGGCTGTTCAGTGGCATTGGGGAACAGGTCTTGGAGGGAGGGGGGGTTGGTGAGATTGGAGGGCCTCTCTGATCCTGCTCTCTCTCTCTCTACCCCCCCTCCCCCCACAGATCCTTCTAGCACTCCTCATCCCCTAAAGCCCAACTGTGGACCGTGTTAGTCCCCCAATCCCTCAACCCCCCATGGGCTCTACTACCCCCCATGGACTCTACTAGCCCCCTTGAATCTCCTCCCCTGATCTCCTCAAGCCTTCCCATTGACCCTGCTAGTCCTCTGATCATCTGAAGACCCATACTAGCCCCCACATCCTGCCTAGCCCTTCCCCTCCCCTGACTTACCTTAGGTCGGACTCCTGGCACCTGTCTAATTACTGAGTTAGATTGGGAAACCATTATTAACCCGATCTAACCTTCCAGGCTTCTAGATGTAATGTCTGTACAAAGCCTTTCATAGACACAACCTTGGTTAGGCTGATCTAAATGTAAAGCCTGTACATACTCAAAAATAATTTGAAAAGGAAATATCAAAAGACATGAGTCAATAGTCGAAGAAACTGTGTAGATCTGAAGAGATCGAAAAAAGAACTTTATATTTTCACATGCAAACACTGACACCAGAAGTGCTTTTTGCACTCATCCAATCATAATATGCATGCCATTTATGCATGAATAACAAATAAACCAAAAGGAAATAGAGATCTGCTTAGCAGGATTTTGCAAACAAACAAACAAAATGGTTAAATGTATTGTATAAATGATTCGTTTAGAATTATTTACTTATTTCCAAGCATGGGTATTAGCATGATAAACTTAGCTAGGACCTTTCTTTTCTCCTTCTTCCTACCTTTCCCTGATTTTGAGAGTTGCAGTTTCCCTGTTTAGTCTCAAGATCTTGCCCATGACCGGGTTAAACTAAAAGAAAAAAAAAAAGCACCCTTTCTCCTTAAAGTTTAACATCTGTAAACAGACTTTTCTCAAAAGATTCTAGTTGTTTTCAGGCAAAAGACTTCTTTCAGGAGCAGGGAAAGCCTAATATAAATAGCTTAAAATGTATCTGAAATGTTACCCAAGGTGGTGATTTCTCACGATTAGAGATGATTTGAAAAATAATGATTTATCATAATTTGTGTAGAAATTTGTGATAAATCACATCTGATTATGATAATACCTAACTACAGTTTATCAAGTGTCATGAATCATGATTAAAGCATTTAACTTGTGTAATTGAAGACAAATATAGACCTCATCTCTGGGCACAGCTGGTTAACTGAGTACTGAGTCAATTTTCTACTAACTTATAGTGGCATCCTAACAAGGATCATGGAGGTATGAGAATGAACAGACTGTAGTTCTAACATGAATTAAATATGCAGGTAATTTATTCATAGTCTTTCAGACCTAGAATATCAGCTAAAAGCCTTAGAAATGCTCTGCCAACACTTTCTCTACTGGCTTGGAGGAATTAACTAAAAATAAAGAGAGGGCTGAATAATCAAAGCAGTGCATCGGGAGAGGAGATGTCACACCTGCAGTCTTTACCAGCTCTCATGCAGGCAACTTCCAGCGCACTCTGAAAAACGTGGCTGAGACAGCTGTTGTTATTGATATGTATTCAGGGCTTAATTGAAACAAATGGAAAGAGTCCTAGCATCCTCCGCACACCCTGGATCAGGCCTACATTCCCTATCTTAAATACCTAGTGAAAAAGACCTGCCACGTAACTGGGACTTAAAGTGAGTTTTTCTTTTAATGAAAACATTGCCCTCTATACAATAATTCCATGTCAATTGCTGCATTTAACAATAGATGCATAATTACATTTTCTCTTTCCTGCAGGTAGTGAATTCTTTTTATTAACTAGACTGTGGTGGCTGATTAAACTAGGCTGTATACTTACAAAAATGCAAAGCTGCAGTTTTTTGCAGTTTTTCCACAGGATGCAGAAACAAAAATAATAAAGACTGTGCAGCATTGAAGCTATTACTTCTTAGTTATTTTCTAACTTGATGGTTTGTTGAAGGTCTTAGAGAATTAACAAGTCATGTACCTAGAGATGAATTGCTGAAACAGTGAATAAGAAAACTGGCTGCTATGGCTTGGTGATAAAGAGATAACCTTGTCTGGATCAGAACACAGGTAACCAGGAGTAGGAAGAATGGTACAAGACCCCAAATGGAAGTAATGCACAATAGTAAAATAAACCTACTCTACTAAAAGTTTCCACAAAGGAGCAGCAGCATCTAAGAAGGGTGGATATGAGCAAGGCTGGCCAGGGAGCCTATATTGCATCAGAAGGATGTGCTGGTAATGTGAATATCTAAAGCGATCCCAACGAGTTGTTTGAAACCAAGAGTTTTGCAGAAAGGTGAAATTTGTACCAGTATCGATCTAATATTAGATCATTAAGGATCAAGTGAGTGATCTACAGTGATTCTACCAAGGGAAATAGTCATCTCTTCAGTTGCTATTGCACCAGACTTCCTTTTACTCAATACTAATGAGTATTTGTTGTTTACCTCCTAAAATGAAATGACTCTTATTCATGGCCAAGTGAGTCCTTTGGTGTTGTCTTGTATGTCTTTCAAGGTCCTTACATTTGGACTTTTCCCCCTTACTGTTGCAACCAGCATATTTCTATAACCTCTCTTCCTTTGCATCCCTGAAATAAGTTGATTAACACCTTTTCAACTTGCCCATGTTGTTTGTAGTACTTACCCAGTGTTATGGATTATTGACTATAATTTATGCCCATGCAACAAGGGTAGAAGTCACTTCCATACTACTGTCAGGAGTCTCACTTGAGTTTTAATGATCTGCATATAAGTGCATCAAGATGAGATTTCTTACGGTTTCTTCCCAACCCCTATGCTTGGAAAATGCATTTGATTTCCAGGGAGAAGGTGTGGGTAGATAAATGATTTAAAATCAAATCATCAAAGCTGGGAAAATAGTAACAATCACAAAATTCTGCTTAAGGCCCATAAGCATATTAGTAATCTCATTACATAGATAAAGTGCCTCAGAAAAGAAAGGCAGCTACAAAGGAAAGCACTAAACTGCAATGTTCATGGATGAGAAAAACAATGCAGACTATACTAAATAAATTATTGAGATGATTTTGAAAGTGTAACACAGCCTTGAAGGGCAATAAGCTACAGACAGAAGGCCATTTTGGGAAGCAAATAATTTAAACATTATATAAGTATATCACCGAGCCACCCATCAGTTCCAAATCAAGCTACGTATTTTAACTGGTATTGTGTTCTGGAGCTAACACCAGCCTTAAAGATAGTAAAACATTGGTCCTGCCATGTAGCACACGCTATCAACCCAACCCAAACACCAGTTGTTCTTGTTTTCCTTCCCATTTCTTATCTCATCCGCAACTACTATCACAGCATCTCATTTCTTGGCAGAGGTGTGGTGCACAATGTTCTTCACTGCTGCTATCAGTTGTCTATCTGCTGAACACTGACGGGTGGATGCAAAGCCCACTGATGTCAATGAAAATACCTTTCGAGACTAACAGAGTTATCAGTACTTCTCAAGGAAAAAACAGAATCTTTGCTTTCCACCAACACTGGGGTTGACAGCTTATTGCTCAATTCAGAAACCTGTCAGGATTACATTTATAATTTACCTAGGTTTAAACGGACAAGCTAGAATTGCACAAAACTTTCACTGGAAATGCAGAAGCAAGGTTAAAGTTGTCTGATTTCTGGTCTGGAGATTAAAATGGAAATAGAAAACATTTGCAACTATTGTCCCTACAGACATGCAAAGTCCAAGTAAAATTAAAAACTCAGCACACAGGAAAAAGGCATCACAGATTCAAGCCACATACATCCATCGCAGGAATACAGGGCCCAAAATTTAAGTAAAAGTAGCAAAGCTCATTCTGCTGAAACTGATTAAACAGTTGATCGAGCTCATGGAAAACCACTCACACCTCTAACTTCAACTGATTTCCGAATGAATATAATTAGTATAGGGAATGGCTCTCCATGGAAGTTGATGGATGATAGTTAGTGATCAGTTGCAATTAACACACCTTTCTTTAGCTATTTTGAATATTTTAGTCATGTGCTGAAGTATAGTTTTTCTTCAAAATTTCTACTTTAATATTTTAGAGAGTTGTGTTTCTATTACCATACGACTTCATAGGCCATTCAGCAAATCATTCATACTTAACAACCTGAATCTTTTTTCAATGCTTATTTTCATTTTTCACCATGTGACAGATGAGTTAGTCATGGCTCTCCTGGCTCTTTGACAAGTGCTATTTAAAAACAACAAATGCTAATCCAGGCTAAGTACAGACAGTCAAAAGCCAGCCTGAGGCTGAATTGATTTAATATTTGCAAGTTAGTCCACACTGCATAGGTTGAACCAATAAGCAAGTGAACAGACATTCCCTTTTAATTCTGGAAATGCAGCCACAGGCCTGCAGTGGCCCAGGCCAGAAGCCAGGGGGCACTAGAGCATGCCTCCCTACTCAGCTGGGGCAGACAGCTTGGGCCAAGACTAGCCCACTCACTCTGCAATGGAGGGCTTGCAGGGGCAATGTAAAGCATCCTGGGATGCTGGGGGACTGTGAGTTAACTGGAATCTGGAGGGGATCTAGGACAGAAGTTGAATAAGCTGATTTAAGCTAAATCAGTTAAGTCTGGTACTATGTTCATCCAGGTTTGTCTTAAAATGGCTTAGTCCATTTTGAAAGCAGTTTATGTGTATTGAACTTTTGTTGTGTTACAGATTTGAACCAGTTTCCAGTCACTTGTACTGGTTTATGTGTAATTTATAGCTACATTAACGTATTTATATTGTAAATAGCAATCATATGGATTTGGAAGGACTTCTTTGAGGTGACTTGGCTGGACTTTTTGAAGAGCTCTCGCCTGGAGTCTTTTCAGGAGTCTTGACTGCAAACTTTTCTGGGGTCTTGTCTGCTTTCTTAAAGAAAGTGTCCAAGGAAGTTTGGACAGACGGGGGATGGGTGATGTAGTGAATTTGTTTGCTGGCGTAGTGTTGGATTAAGAGTTGTAAAGTCAAAGCTGACATCAGAAGGTTGAAACAGGGTGTCAATTTATAAACATTGTAAGTGTGAAATGTTGTAACTCGAAATGTTGTAAGTCGAGGACTGCCTGTATACAATTGCTCTGTGCCTCCAACGTAGTCTTCTTAAACAGTTCTCTTGCTGCCTGCAAGTTCCTCACCTCCTTGGGGGCCCCTTTTAACTTCTGTCTAACTAGTTTCCTCATTTTGGGGTAGTCTCCTTTTTTTTAAATTAGGCTACTGTAGTAGATTTTCTTGTTTCTTCTCCTACATGGATATCAAACCCAATTGCATTGTGGTCACCACTATTGAGGGACTCAGAAACACGTGCCCTTTGCACTGCTGCTTAGGACTATGTTGTGAATAGCCTTTCCTTTTTTAGTTCCCAGGACTAATTGATCCAGGAAGCAGTTTTTTATTACATCCATTAATTTAGTCCAGCCTGATATTAGATTGACTCAGTTTATTTGTGGATTGTTGAAGTCCCCCGTTATTACTGAATTTTCTGCTGTCAAGGCCTTTCTCAGCTGCCTGAGCATTTCTAACTGACTGCTGCCATCCTGGACTGGGGGTCGATGGTATATCCTTAGATGTATTTTTATTTCTATCGAAACCCAAGTTTTCTATACCCACCAATTCTGTGTACCTCTCTTTTCAGTTGGAAAATCAACCCAATTTGATTGGACGCAGTCTTTGATGTAGAGTGCCACTCCCCTACCAGTGTGAGGTACTCCATCATTCCTTTACCATTTGCATCCTGGTACTACAACATCCCATTGATTTGTCCTCTTCCATCGTCTTTCAGAGATACCAATATCTTTATTTACTGCTAAGCATTCAAGTTCCCCCACCACTGATCTTAGACTTCTAGCATTAGTATTTTGTGGGATCTTTTACTCATTAAAGGTATTTGCTTGTGCTTGTCTTCACCCTGTTTCTTATCCCCATTTTTTATGGTTTCCCACCTATAAAGTGTGTTAATCCAAACGGTTTGCTGCTCTGCACCTGTCAACTTTTTTCCCATTTCTAGTGTGAAAGATGCTCTACCACCTTTTAAATGTCGTGTGCCAGTCGTTTGGCACCATTTTGGCTCAAGTGGAGACCATCCCTTTTACACAGGCTCTTCCTGTTTCAAAAGCCCTCCCCCCAAAAAAACCCCAAAACAAACAAATCTAAAACCTTCCTCCTTACACCATTGTCTCAGCCACGTGTCTATCCTACCCTGCACGTACCACTGGATGAATTTCAGATAATGCTGCAGTAGAGGTCCTGGACTTCAACCTCCTACCTAGCAGCCTAAATTTAGTTTCCAGGACCTCTCTGCTACCCTTACCCACACTGTTGGTACTCACATGGACCACAACCACTGGCTCCTTTCCAGCCCTTCCTATCAGCCTATCTACACATATTGTGAGGTCCACTACCTATGCACCTGGCAGGCAAGTCACCATGCCGTCCTCTTGGATGTCACAAACCCAGCTATCTATGTGCCTAATAATCTAATGACCCACTACCACCACCTGCCTCCTATTCTGTGGGATTTCCCCCCATGGAGGAGTATCCTCAGTACAAGAGGACACTGTAACATCAGCTAGAAAGCGGGTCCCACCTAAGATATAGTTTCCCTTCTTCCTGCCTTGATGCCCTCGATCCCTTAGGCTTTCATCCACCTCAGCAGCCTGGGAGCTGCAACAGTGGAGGGACTGCTTTACAACAGCCCTGAAAGCCTCATCTATGAATCTCTCTGAGAGAGCAAGTACGTTCTCTGAGAGATCAGGTGGTCAACCTGAAGCAGCTACAGGAGGAAGAGTCAGTGGTGCACACCCGACACCTGCCCCAGGGCAGGTAATCATATTACCTGGACTTGGTGCAATAAACGGGGTAGCTTCCACCCTGCTGCTGGACTTCTACTTGCATATTTTTTTAACTTAGCTTTTAAGAGGGTGTTGATGTATAGGCTCTCTTAGACTAGAAACTTTGAATTTACGGATTGACCAGAAGCTTTTACACTAACATACCACATGAGGGAAGTGTAGATACTGTAGACTTCTCCCTCAGAAAATAAGCACCCAGTGATTTTATTTTTTTCCTATCTAGTTAATGGATTATGAATGACATGTAATTATTTTTCCCTTGAAAATAATGTTAATTTTCAAGAGAAAAGGCACAGCAATAGAATTAGCTATTGAAATGTGATAATGTAACACTGTTTATTGGTAAAACAGAACAAGATTTCCTAATCCTCTGTAAATCATTTCCATCAATCCAATTCCAGGTGACACTGCCATATTAATGAGAGTGTGCTTTGTCCTCAAGGCACAAAGCAGAGACAAACATATTTGAATTTCTGTACTAGAAGCTTGTGTCTAAATGGACCACAGGGAGAGTCTGTTTTGGCTGAGGACTTTTACTCTGGGTGACATTAAGCATTGCAACAGAGCCATTTGTGATTACAATTTGCCTTTAAAGTTGGAGTTTTGCTCGCTCTCCTGTGATTTGTGCCTGTTATCTATGGACTTCAGTGGGCTTTTGGTCCAACCTCAGATTGTATACTACTGCAAGAGAAATGGGGGCACACATTTGAGCTTTGCAATTCAATTTGTGAGCCCCAAATGCGTGCTGCAGCCGCAAAAATGGGATCTGGACATCCTCCCTTCTGAAAACATGCCCCTTCAGAAGATTAACATCTTTTATTAATCCTTATAACCAGATTCTCAGAAGAGCTGTCTCAAGATTTTTCTGGCAGAGAGAGGATTTGACTTTACTGAATATTTCAAAGACAGTTTTGTGCTTGGGCTTGATCTTAAACCTCTGTAACGCAATGAAAATTATTCCACTGGTTTTGGATCAGGCCCTTGATATATGCAGCAGTGACCGTCTTTGAAAAGCACATTTATCAAAATTGTGCTCTTAACATTTATATGAAGGAGCCACTTTAAAGGCAACCTTGGCAATTTCTACCAAGCTCTTGTGATTACCCTCTCCTATAAGTACATTTGGGTCTTAAATTTAAGATAGTAAACAGTAAACCAAATCAGTGTTGATATCATGCTGCATTTTATTGACATGACAAATAGCACAGGTTGTTCTTTCCAAAAAGGTCAATTATTTCATGGATAATTGTTAAGGCATAACAGGATAAGTGATCAATCAGACAAGTTAATAATGATCCAGGGCATCTATAAATCCATTTATTAGTGAATATGATGCATGTATTCTAATTTTAACTTCTCAGTATTTTCCTACACTTTTTTTTTTTAATCTCTATGTTCCTTTGCCTTCCTCCCCCATAGTTTGTCTTGCAGGCTTTATATTATTGTTTTATCTCTGAGAAGTTACTAGGGATTCTGTTTTGATTTTGAAGTTCAGTTTTGTGCATGTACCTTATTCTCCAAGAAGGACTGGCATTTCTGTGTGAAGTACGCCTATGAACAATCCCAAACTGTGCGAGCTTTACAGATTTATGGGCTGTCAGATTTTGCTGTGGTCTCCAAAAAACTAAGCTTTCATTTTGATAAAAAGCATATTTTATAGCTTTCCTGGTTGCAAAGATAGACTTCATTATGTAAATGAGCACACTTCTGTCTTGTTGAGTGTACCGCCAGGAAGGTGGAAACCACAGCACCACGTGAGTGGTGAACTTTCACAGTCATTTTTATTTGATATCAACTTTAAAATACAGCTCATGAGTTAGACTGTCTGAATTGTAGCACTGTTAAACTGGCAGCAACCATGCATGGGTTGAGCTTGGAGTACAGTTCTGAGACTAGGGGACGTTAGGAGATGCCTTTGGAGGAATGATTGTCCAAAGCTGTATTGGGACTGAATCTAGCCTGACATAGGTAGATCGGAGGATCCAGCACTGTCACCCACCAGAATACCTATATCTCTGGCATCGGAAGTTTTCTAAATGAAGAAACTGAAGGGTGGGGAAAAAACTAATATTCCTTCTACATTATTATTCAGCATAATGGCTGAAGTAATTTAAAAGACCTAGCCTGCCTGAGGCTCAAACCCTGTGATTCCCACCACGTGCTATGCCCTGTTTCTCTCTGCTAGCTATCCTCCTGTAACAAGAGCAGGCCCCAGGGGTGGCTGTGACGCCACCTGGTGACCACATGACTTCTGCCCCACTAAAGCTCCCTTGATTATGCCTTGATGTAATTAGTTGATTTGTAAATAGGGAGGCTGCCGTTGGATCCCAGAGTGAGCCCTCATCAATCTTTTGGCCAGCAGGTCCTTCTCTAACTTTGCTGGTCCCAATCCCACCCCTCAAATACACATGCAGGGAGCCTGCTTTGATACTCTGGAAATCCAGGCCCTTGGCCTATATGCCTCTTAAGCCCTACCATTATTGGGATTTCCATTTGGTACCTGATGACTAGCCTCCAGGGCAGCTTATGGCTACCACACTTGCTGCCTTAGCAGTACTGCTACTGCTGGAGCCAGGCTCTGCCCCAGTGCAGTATTTCTGGGCAGCTACCCCTAAAATAGGCACTTGCAGCCTGTGAGTTCCTGGCTGCCTAGTCTATACCATGCAGTCTCCCTCAACACCTAGGGGTATACCCATTGGTGCCTCTGCCTTAATGTAACGGGAGCATGTGGCACCTCCCTGTTACACCTTCCTTCTTCCTAACTGTTACCACATTTCCCCCATTTATCCACTTCTCTTTTTTGACCCATGGCCCATTTCCTTCTTTTTCTTTTTCTTGCATTCTCTCTTTCCCTTTAGAGTAGGAGATTTGGTGGAAGCAGCAGGTTCCCTCAGAAGTCCCATTGCAGGAATGACTGTACTTTTGACACTTGAAGAGGAAAATGCTCTGGCATCGTCAACCTAGTCAGCATCTAGACTACATTAAAAATAAACTGAATTTCTTAAAGGGATTTTGGTGCCCAGGGTCAGTCTTACACTTCTGGCAGAAGGTGTAGTGAAAGACAAAGAGGTAAAGGAGGAAAATACTGTGATGAGGGGACAGGAGAAAGAGGGTGTGGACATGGGAAAATACCAGGATTTGAGCTTATAAGGCAAAACAACTGATATACCTTGTATTGGTCACTAGGAAGCAGTGATCCCATTTAAAAGGAACTCCTCAGGATCTTATATGCAAGTGAAATTAGGGGTACGTGATGAAACTCTGTATACGTACTATTGTAGCCATTACTGGAAACATGATTTTTAAATGAGCTTATGCATAAACATAGGTATCTATTAGGGCTGCGTGAAGCTTCAGGTGGTAGTTCAATTCAGAGGAGATTCGGACTGATTCGTTGGCCATATATGTATCGAATCAGGGGACCAGTTTTAAAGGTCTGAATAAATTCAAAACTCTCCAAATCTTTGGAAAAGATTCAGAGAGCTTTGATGATTCAGGCAGTCTCCGGTGGCTGCAGCAGTGAGTTGGAGCCAACTCCGAGTTGGTAAGTACTAGGGGCGGGGGAGGGGAGGTGGGGGAGGGGACCATGGGGGAACCCTTGCCAAGCCCCCCGACCCACCCCCAGTCTTTCAGCCCTCCCACCCGCACCCCCACCCCCACCATGGCTGCCCCTGCTCGCCCTAGCTCGGTACTTTAAAAAAAAGCCCTGGTGCTCACTGGGTGCTGCCAGCCAGGGAGGTGATTCCTGCTGCCCCCCACTGCCCCATGCTTCATGGGGGGCTCTGCCACAAGCCCTCTGACCCCACTGTACTCCCCCAGCCCCCCCACAGGTGCCCTGCCCAGGCCAGCTCTGGCCCTTTAAGGAAAAAAAAACTAAGAAAATCCCCAGGACTCACCACTCCTGCAGCAGCCTCAGGGCTTAGGGAGGCTCATGTAGAGTCCCCCACACAACAGCACCCACTGAGTTGGGGCTTTTTTTAAACAAATGCTGGGACCTGGGGCAGCCATTGCTAGGCTGGGAGAGGGGTGGAGAATAGGCCTGGCCTGGCCTGGTTGATTCAGAGATTTGGCTGAATTTAATTGGGACAGGGATTCAAATCACCAAATTGAATCATTGTCCCCTGAATTGGCCAAATCTGAATCCAAAATAAATACTAGCCGCTTTGCACAGGTCTAGTATGTATCTATCTGTATGTATAGATAATCATAGAATCATAGGAAATGAGGGTTGGAAGGGGGCTCAGGAGGTCACACCTATTCCAACCCCCTGGTCAAAGCAGGACCAGCCCCAACTACATCATCCCAGCCAATGCTCTACATACATACATCATGCTGGAAGAAGGCCAATGCAGTGCCTATCTTCAAGAAAGGGAGGAAAGTGGATCCGGCTAACTATAGGCCCATCAGCTTGATTTCTATCCCAGGGAAGATCTTAGAAAAGTGTATTAAAGAGGCCATCCTTAATGGACTTGCCTATGCCAACGTCCTAAGGGATAGCCAGCACAGGTTTGTTGCAGGTAGGTCTTGCTTGACCAATCCCATTTCCTTCTACGACCAGGTGTCCTATCACTTGAACAAGGGAAAAGAAATTGATGTCATATATCTTGACTTCAAAAAAGCCTTCAATGTGGTATTCCATGATCACCTCTTGGCGAAAACAGATCTTACGATGACAGGCTGAGAACCATGGGACTCTTTAGCCTGGAAAAGCTCAGGCTCAGGGGTGATCTGATGGCCACCTATAAGTTTATCAGGGGTGACCACCAGGATCTGGGGGAACATCTGTTCACCAGAGCTCCCCAAGGGATGACGAGGTTGAACGGTCACAAACTCCTGCAAGACCGTTTCAGGCTGGACATAAGGAAGAATTTCTTTACTGTCCGAGCCCCCAAGGTCTGGAACAGTCTGCCATCGGAGGTGGTTCAAGCACCTACATTGAACACCTTCAAGAGTAAATTGGATGCTCATCTTGCTGGGATCCTATGACCCCAGCTGACTTGGGCAGGGGGCTGGACTCGATGATCTCCCGAGGTCCCTTCCAGCTCTAATGTCTATGAAATCTATGAAATCTATGAAATTGGCCAATTGAGGCCTTGGGTCCACCATGACCTGCTGGCTGGGAAATTGGCTCCATGTTCGAACCCAGAGGGTGGTGGTTGATGGAAGTCACTCATCATGGTGTCCTGTGACCAGTGGGGTGCCCCAAGGCTCTGTCCTTGGACCCATATTGTTCAACATCTTCATTAATGATGTGGACATTGGAGTTAGAAGCGGACTGGCCAAGTTTGCCGAGGACACCAAACTTAGGGGCAAAACATCCACACCAGAAGACAGGCAGGAGATCCAGGCTGACCTGGACAGGCTCAGCAAATGGGCAGAAGAGATTCTGATGCTGTTTAACACTGAAAAGTGCAAGGTTCTCCACCTTGGGAAGAAAAACCTGCAACATCTTTATAGGCTCGGCAGTGCTACGCTGGCTAGCACTACAGAAGAAAGAGACTTGGGGGTCATCATCGACCACAAGATGAACATGAGCCTGCAATGCAATGCTGCAGCTAGTGAAGTGATCAAAACACTGGCTTGCATCCATAGATGCTTCTCAAGCAAATCCCAGGACGTCATTCCTCCCTTGTACTCGGCCTCGGTGAGCCGCAGCAGGAGTACTGCATCCAGTTTTGGGCTTCACAATTCAAAAAGGATGTGAAGAGGCTTGAGAGAATCCAGAGAAGAGCCACGCACATGATCAGAGGTCAGGAAAACAGACCTTATGACAACAGGCTGAGAGCTATGGGGCTCTTTAGCCTGGAAAAGTGCAGGCTCAGGGGTGATCTGATGGCCACTTACAAGTTTATCAGGGGTGACCACCAGGATCTGAGGGAGCAATTGTTCACCAGAGTGCACCAAAGGATGATGACGTTGAACGGTTATAAACTACTGCGAGGCCATTTCAGGCTGGACATAAGGAAGAATTTTATTATTGTCCGAGCCCCCAAGGTCTGGAACAGCCTGCCATAGGAGGTGGTTCAAGCACCTACATTGAACACCTTCAAGAGCAAATTGGATGCTTATCTTGCTGGGATCCTATGACCCCAGCTGACTTCCTGCCCTTTGCGGGGGGGGGGGGGGGGGGCTGGATTCGATGATCTGAGGTCCCTTCCAGCCCTAATGTCTATGAAATCTATGAAATCATAGCCAGGTCTTAAAAACCTCCAGGGATGGAGCTTCCACCATCTTTCTGGGTAACAGTTTCCATGTTTTACTATCTTCCTAGTGACAAATTCTTCCTAATATCTAACCTAAACTTCCCTTGCTGCAACTTGAGCCCATTGCTCCTTGTTCTGGCATTTGCCACCACTGAGAGCAGCCCAGCTCCATCCTCTTTTGAACGCTCCTTCACGTAGTTGAAGGCTGCTATTACATCCCTCCTCCATTTCCTCTCCTCTTGACTAAAAAACCCTAGTTCCCTCAGTCTTTCCTCACAAGTCGTGTCCCCCACCGTTTTTGTTGCCCTCCACTGGACCCTCTCCAATTTATCTGCATCTGTTCTGTGGTGGGGGGCCCAATGATGTATGTCTGATATATTGCTGTGTATTCATGTATGTTATACCTCATTATATAAAATGTGTAGAATACCTAAATTGCTATCCAAATCATCCACATACTTCCGTAGCCTCACAATCACTCACACTTCCAGCCTCATGTCATCAACACTTCCTTCCTTCCAGCACACACCTGCACACATGCAAAATCTATACCTCATAGATAATAACAATCTGAAACTGAGTGTATTCCTTAGCATCCTCTTAAATTTCTTCCTTCACATTGACCATGTGAAATACCTAACCCCTCTCAAACTCCTCTATGCACAGTTACCAATTCTATCATGATGGGTAAGAGAATTTTTTTTATTGTTAAATATTCAACTTACCTTATTTATTGCCATCATGTTACGAAAATCCTCTCAACCGATCTTCATTTAATGTTTTGTGTAACGCATTGCAGATAAATGTTGGAAAATCCTTACCCTTGATTACCAGCATTAACATTCAACAATACCATGAATGTAGGTCAGAAAACTAATTTCCTGTGAAGTACAGCATAAGTTTACTTCATTAATAATGATGCCCCAAATAGTGTATATTGCAATTCTTTTTTTCTTAAAATTATAATTGGGAATAGCATCCTGTTTATTTTTAGGTTTCAGTAACGTTGACATTATTGAACAGTATTCATAAATTTTGTTGAAATTCAATTACTGTAACAATTGGTTCTTGCACACCCAGTATGCTAACTGTAGCACTGGTAGAAATCTGTGGATTATATATTCTCACCTCATTTCACAGCCATTAATGGAAGAGGATGAGATTAAATTCCTTTATCTTGATCTTTATTTTAAAGAAATGACCAGAGATTGCTAAGATTTTCTTTGTGTTCATGTTAGTTTCGGCTTTCAGGAAAAAAATATTAGGTACCTTAAAAAAAATGTAATTTCTCTGCATATGAATTTTCACCCCATATATTTTGCAAACTCACACTAAGAACAGCATGTTTCTTATTGAATTCAATGTGCCAGGGAGTAGGCTAATCTCTTCTTACTTAGACTCACCTTGCTTATCTTGTCTTCCTTCACCATGTATGTATACGTACTCCTGTTGGTGGTGCCTCCCTAAAATTGAACTCCCACTTCCACTTAACAAAGGATGCAAAACTTTTTCACACATTAGTCCAATCTTTATGCAGTCTCCCATGCTGCTTCAGTTACATCAAGGTGACTAAGACCATAGGAATACTGGTAGACTGCCATCCAGTAGACTGCCATCATAATTCCTTTCATAGCCAGCTCCAGTTCTGTCTTAAAATTAGTAAGGTTTTTACCTTACTGCTTCAATTGGATGTCTGTCCCAAAACTTACTGCTCTTATAATTAGGAACTTCTAATTTCCAGGCTGCATTTTTTGATGGTCAGTTTATATCCAGTTGCTCATGCGCCAATATAGTCATTCATTCCCCCGACCCCCCATGGTGTTTATGCCCATGATGATCCTTTCCCTTCTCAGCTTTCATTTTGTTTGGCTAAATGATCCCAGCTCTTTTAGCTTCCCCTCATAATCTACCCTCTCCATTGCCTCAGTTATGCTAGTAGCCCCACTTTATCCCTATTCTAGTTTGAATGAATGGTTCCTGAACATGGGTGTCCGGAACTGCGTTCAGTATTACAAATGATATATCACCAGTGCTTTATACAGTAACATTAATACTTCCTTATTTCTACTGAAAATATTTCTCCTAATAAATCTAAGGACTGCATTTGTCTTTTTCATGGCTGCATCACACTGTCAGCTCATATTCACCCCACGATTCAGTAATTCATCTAGGTCTTTCTCTTCCTCAGTCATTTCCAAGTGATGAGCTACCAGCTTGTAGCAGAAATTCTTGTAACTTCTCAAATGCATGGCCTCACATATTTTACTATTGAACTTAATCCTATTTCTATTTTTTTTAAACTTCAAAGTCATTCATTCTTCCTGTAGGCTATCCCCATTCTCCTCTGCGGGTCCTAATTTTGTGCCATCAACAAATTTCAGTAGCACATTCCTATTTTTAGTGCCAATGTCATTAGTGAAAACATTAGATAAGAACAGTCCCAAGACTGATCCTTTAGGAACTCTATTAGTAACCTCCCTTCAGCCCAGCAGTTCCCTTTTCACCGTTACTGTCACAGTCTCCCCTTTAACCAGTTCCTTAATAACCTTACAGTTTTTGTGTTAAGTTTCCCACTGTAACTAATAATTCCCCACATGGCACCGCATCAAATGTAATCAGCCAGGTTAGATCTGCAGAATTTCCTTTGTCTAGAAAACCAGTTACATTATTAAAGAAAAATATCAGGTTAGTCTGGCACAACCTACTTTTGGTAAACCCATGCTGAGTTTCATTCCATTTTCCATTTATCTCCCTGCCTTTCATTATTCTTTTATTCCTCCTTTTTTCCATACTGTTGAGGTCAGATCAACAGGCCTGTATTTACCTAGATCACTATTTTTTCCAGAGTTGGACTACATTTACTGTTCCCCAGTTGTATGGTACTTCCTCCTACTTGAGAGATTTACAAAAAATACCTGCTACAAGACCTGTGATTTCATGTGCCAGGTCTTTCAGTATTATAGGGTGGCGATTATCCACATCCCCACCAATTGAATAGTACCACAAGCTCTATGGGGCAAAACTGCATCCCTGAAGACCTTTCATCAGGGTAATGTACATCATGCAGCTTCTACAGCCAGTCATTTTCATTGTCCCTGTAATTCCTCTGGTATCATCCATTGTCACCATTGTCATCTTCTTTCCCTTTCCCTATCTTTAAAGAGAAAAAGAAAAAAATACACAAAATTCTCCGTTAAAAAAAAAATCTCACTCCAACTCCTGTTTACTTCTCTCTGTTTGCTAGCTTTACTGGTCAGTGGGCTCCTATAAAGATCTGCAAAGGCATGACATTGTCCTTTAAATACCTCTTCAGTCTCATGTCTCCAGTGATCCCCATGCAAAACTCAGTGGTGGCTGGGCAGCTGGTGTGCATGGCTGCTGCTTTTATGTGGATGAAAATTGCATCATCACAGGACGTGTTTACACCAGATACTTAGCTTTGCATTTGCATAGTTTACTGTGAAATAAGCATGTGCATCTACACGTGTATTACTTCACAGTATACCTCCCTAATACCCAGTAAATTTGCTACCTGCACATGTAAATAGCCAATTTACTCAACATTAGTAAAAGCATAGCGCTTGGGCAGATGCCTGACCGGGAGCAAAATCTGCTTCCAGTCAGCCATCCCCCAGGGCGTGGGAGATTTGCTCCCTACCCTCAGGTGCTGCCTGCTACTATGGAAGGCTGCACCACAGGAACCTGGGTGGGGACTGTGTCCCTCCACCCCAGCAGCAGGGAGCTCCAAGTCCTCTACTCCAAAATTGCACTTCAGGAGCAGGGGACTGGGAGACCCTTATCCCTTAGGCCAAGCCTCACGGTCATGGGGCTTGTGCTGGGAGACCCTTATCTCTCAGCAGCAGCTCCACAGTTCTCCCAGCCCGAGCCCCTGACCATGGAGCTCAAGCTGGGAGATAACCACCTCCCAGCAGCTGCCCTGCAGTCATGGAGTCAGCCCTGGGAGCTCCCTGCTGGCTGGGGTTGTGGAGCTTGTTTCCCTCCTAGCTCCATGAGAACTCACAGAGCTGGGTGGGGAGCACACTCCCCAGCCTGCACCCTGTGTGCCCAGTGGGGATAATGTCCCCCTGCCCCAGCAGCAAGGAGCTTCCAGCCCCCACACCCTAATCATGATCAGGGAGCAGGGGCTGGGAGCTCCTTGAATAGCAACAGTTCCCTGCCCAGCCTGGAGCTGGCTGGGACCAGCCCCAGGCTGTGCAGGGAAGCCCATGAAGCCTGGAGGTGCCTGGGGACTGTCCTGTTTTTGGCAGTCCCCAGCCAGCTTTGGGCTGCACATTCAGACTTCTCTACACAGCTGGGGGCTGGCTGGGAACTGTCCCAATCAGGGGTGGATCTGAGCCTCGTGCCCCAACTGGGTGATGCAGGGGTGGGGTAGGTCCCAGCTGTCTGCCCCGATCCACCAGTGTGGTAGATAACTGCCCCACTGCAGGATCAGGGCAGGGGGCTGGGATCTGCCCCACCAGTGAACCAGAGCAGGGGGCTGGGACCTGCTCCTCCCCTGCAGCTCTTTCCGTGTCCCATGCCTCTGATCAGGAATCCAGGGTCAGGAGCTCCCTGCTGCTTGGACAGAGGGACATTGCTCTGCCCCAACATCAGGCAGTCCCCTTGGGGCCAGGAAACAGCTGTCTTCTGGCCTGGTGCTCCCTGCCAGCCCCTGGGCTAGCACCCAGTGGGACTCTGGATCTCCCCCAGTGGCGGCAGGGGCCCATTGAAGGGCTTCAGGGACCTGGGAGAAAATCTGTTACCTAATCCTTGCATGTGTAGACACCTAGCCAAAAACCCTTATTGTGTAGTAGCTTACTGCACAGTAAAACTAGGCTGGCATAAATGCATGTGTAGATGTGCCCACAGTTTGCTTTTACTCTCCCTGTCATTTCATTGGATCCATAAATTGTCTTGCTAGACAGAGAGAGGTTAAATTTTTCAGGGCACAGCCACAATGTCTTGTTATTCTATGTACATTATGTCTAGCATAACAGAGCCCTGACATCATTATGGATGATCATAATTAACATTGTGCAATCCAGTGTGGTAAGTTTTGAACCTCTGTGCTAACTTCAAGAATCTGGAGGGAGGGGGGTGTTCTCTAACCTATGTATCTGCTTTTATTTCTCTTCCTACGCTGGCGTGTACTTTAAAGAAAAGCAAATTATCAATGTCAAGATCATACTTCCAGACTTCTTCACTGTACTGTGAATTAAATCCTGCCCCCTATTTTTTTAATGGATCATAACTAGTGGAGAGAGGAGCAGAGTGGAACCACCCATGAATTTGTTACTAGGGACAATCTGTCAGCACAAGACAAGATGGGGCCTGCATTGAGCAATGGAAATCACACTGATGCTCCTTTGAAATGGAGTCACCTGTGCCCCTGACAAGCATATTGTGAGGCTGCTCTGGGTCTGGGATCAAACTCAGTTGCCCCTTTCTGTTTCCTGAGCTATATAAAGTTTTGTTTTAAAAGCTATCATTATTGCCCAGTACTTGAACATACTCCCAAAGCCTATATTTGATGTTTTTCTTCTTAGAAGCTTTATAACAACATGTGGAGATACAAGCTTTAGAAGCAAAATCTCTTTATTTGCTAAAGTAAAGATTGCCTGGAAATTTGGAGAACAGGGTCATTTTGACATTAAATGTTCCTTTCTAAAATATCATATTTTTGCTTATAAGTTATCAGAGTTTGTAGAAGATCAGGTTGAGCTTGGAAGTCTTAGAGCTACAAGCTAGAACAACCTCCTACAACACTTAACCTTTCAGCAGACTAAGCCATTAGTTTGGAAATGTGGCTGTGTTGGAGCAGATAGTGCTGGCTTTAGGCTCTGCTTAATCTCTTTTGAGGGCTTAGAAACCTTTCCTTTGTTCAGTATGACTTAGAGGGCAGATGTCATCACATGTATCTTGAGTTGCTCAAAAATCTGCAAGTAATCCAATTTAATGACGCTACTTGCAAATCAAGGGACTATTCAATATAAAGAAGAGGGACAGAGTCTGGCTCTCAGTCTTTTTGTAAGAAAATCCAAACAGGCACCCTAGGATTCTTCAGTACGCTGGCACCTGTGGATCCGGAGTAATTGCTTGTAGTACAGGGAAAGCTCAAGCAATCTGAAGGTATAGCCACACTGTAAGCAAAAATGCACTACAATAGTTGGGGAACAATCACATGTGCAGAGTAGACTGCACATAAAGTGTACAGCATGCCTCCTGATCCAGCAGGTGAGATGGGGAGAGGCCCCTCCATAAAGATGCTGATTGATTTTGGTCTGATAAGGAAGAGTATGCAGTGACCTGCTGGACCTTTTGTGAGAAGCAAGTGGGCACCAAGGCCTGGCCTCTGATCCTAGGAACAAACAGTTTTAAGGCTTATGTTCTGTTATTATTATAATTAGCACAGAGATATGACTAGAATCCAGGGTAAGCCTGACCTTATAGCATGAGAGTAGGCTTTGTTGAGAGCAGAGCAGGAATGCCTCCTGCTCACCGCTGATGAAATCGGGATTAATTTACAGTTCTTATTTGCGGCATTTGATTTCATTTTCTGACACCTACAGGTCAGCGGATCATTGTATTAATTTAACGGTGCCGCAGAATGATAGCTTTAACTATTTCTGTCATTATGCAAAATGGAGCATAGATTAAAAAAAAAAAAGAAATTTCTCATTTGTTAGTAGGACGAACAGTGTAATGTTTTGTCACACGAAAAAGACCTTAGAAAAGCCACCAGGTACTGTGAGGAAAGCTCTCAGTGAGAATCCACATGATGCATTTCAACTTTAACAACAGATGCACCTGAAAGACTGTTTTGTGTTTTATTAAATAACATTTATTAACTTACCTTTATTTTTTAAAATGGTAAAGAAAGCCTGACCTTTCCAAACCTTCCATTTGCTACAGTTTAAGAAAAACATTATAAATGCCAGAAGATACTGCTGAATGGGAAAACGCAGAGGATTCAAACAAAATTAAACTTTGATAGGAAAACACAAGACAACTTGAGCTGGCATATGTACACACTCCCTGCTATTGTATTACTTTTATATCAAAAAGCTGACATTCAGAATATTCCAGAAATATGACTGCCCTTTCAGACTTTAAATTTGGATTTATTTCCTTCCTATGTGATGTTTATTTGACCTTGTATTAATGTCAGGCATCAGAATGATGTTGTGATGAAAATGAAATCCTTTATTTGACTTTTTGGTTCACAGATACACTACAAATCTCATTAGCAGAATGCAATGATAGTCTACGTTTAATGCACCCTTAGACATTTGTACTCTAGATTTTAGTAATCATGCTAGTTTCAAAGTTTGCATCTCGAAATGTTAATATCCTATAATCAAAATAATAATAATAATAATGTTAAATTGATTTAACAAAAGACCCAAAGTTTCTTAGGCTTTTAAACCCATGTTCCCTATGATGCAACTGGAGCAGGGAGTGGATCTAGTTACATACAGTAGAAAATGGATTTTTTATCAGTTCAGATTCTTAAACCTCGTGTGATGATGAGGGTTTGTGAACTAGTCAGGGGTTTATATAGCCACAGCAAACAGCTGTGTAGGATGGCTAATGTGCTCCAGATGTTTGTTTTGGCTTTTACTCCAAAGGCACCACTTCTTAATGAGTTGCACAGGAGAGCTGCTATGCTCCAGCTGAGTGGCACCTTTTGAAGTAAAAGCTACTGCAATCAGCTGATCAGCTCATCCTTAATTTTGCAACCCAGAGCAAATTGCATGGCCAGGTACAGATGATCTGTGTTCTACTGAACGGCCTGCTCTAAAACCGAGTATCCAAAATTTCAGATGTGATTTGAGCTTTGGATATCTCCAGCTGCAGGCAGTTCAAAAGCTTCAGTTTCAACATAGGTAGAATGGGAAGGACTAGTAGCCCCAGTAGCACCAGCCACCAGTAGCACTCTCCTGGCACCCCATTACTCTGAGAGGAGGAGATTCCAACAAAACAGTTGATCATAACTAAGCTCATCACCTTTATTCAAGTGCTGGTTATTTACCCCTTCTCCTCTTTTATTACTGCTTAATAAAGTCACTTGAATAAGGCAGTGATTGCAAATTCATGCCAGTTGGCCATGCAGTTGGGTAGCGGTATGAGTTTATTTACAGCTTTTGCTAAAACATCTTGCAACTTGTATTTATTGCTATGAAATCCTCATGATGTTCAGGAAAAGTTTAATGGTCTTAACTGCTTTGAAAAAAAGTAAATGCTGACCCACTGTGGCCCAGTTTTTTCTATCAAGATTGTTAATGCTGCTTGAAACACCTAATGGGAATTCCAAAATCCAGGCTCTGTTTGCCCTATAGTGGTGATTAGTACAATGTTATCAAAATCGCATGGTACTTATACTTTCTCCATGAGCGTTAATGTAATTAGACCTTTCCCTGGACTTAATCTACAAGGCTGTAATTCCATAGTGTTTTAAATGCAGGATTTGACAAGCTAAGTTCATATCTCAGTACACCATGGCATCAGATGGCTTGTCAAATTGCTCATTATTTCCACCTTTGTTTGCAATGCATTTAAGCTGGTCAAATATGACTAATTTTACAGGAATTGTTTAGAGCTCACGGAAGGAAACAACAAATCAAAATGATCTAATCAGGAATCATTTAGACATGCAGAGCACTATAATGTGTTAATGCAAATGTGAGCTAATAAAATCTCGCATTTTGTATGAGGAACATCTGAAGGACACATTTTTAAATTGTTATTCATTAGAATTTAATGCACACGTATCCAGAGTTCAGATGCTATTCTGTGGGCACTTTTTCCCCATCATAATTAATGGTCCCCATAACTTATTGAAGGAAAATACAGCTGGTAATGAAAGGACCTAGAATGTCACAGTTTGCAGTAGAAATTAAGAGAAAATGACATGAGGAATTTCTCCCATTGCTAAGATAGTCAGTAATGGGACTTCTTTAGGCACCAGATACCATGCTATCAGGCATATCAAGAGTTTTATTAGCAAAACATAGTACTTGGTATTCTGTTTTCTGTTGAGCATCCACAATTCCTCCTAGGAAGTACATTAGTTATTTATAACCGAATGCGCATATGACATACCAGTAAATTCCTGCATGACATCTGACAACAAAGCTCAGCAGAGAAGATACGTGTCAGCTAACTTGTGCATGGCAGATGCCTTAGAAGAAAACGCAGTGCAGCAGAGCCCCTCTCCTTCTCAAAATCCCTCTCAATTCATTACTTATTCTTATACCTTGTTAATTGAGAGTTAGTTCAGGGAGGTCAGATTTTTCAAATTAAATTTGTTTGGTCCATTTATACATGTTGCAGGATATGTGCGGCATGGCAAGACTGATCATATATTTGCTGATTAATGTCTGCGCTACACATAGTTAATGCAATCTGGAAGCAGAAAGCCATAACCAGTAAGAGAACTGAGCTTCATCACTGATGCTTTCCTGCCCCCAATTCTGCTAAGGCAGAAAGCTACTGCTTTGGGATATGCTTAGATTATCCTAGGAGTCAGTCCCTTCCTGGTGCTCCAGAGAACTATTAACCTAAAGAGTTCCTGCCAGTAAGTCACAGGGGAGGAAGTGAAAGAGTTGACTTCTAATTCCAAATCTGATCTTTGTCTCAAATCTACAAAACAAGAAACACCAAGATTGAACATCAAAACTCATTAATATTACCAGATTCCACTTGTTTTTAAATGCTGAATCTGAGAGTCTTGAGCAAATTGCCCATTGAGGTAGGGAAAAGTTCTGCCTGTGTTAGTATCCTAGAAATGAATCCTAAATAGGTGCCCTGTCCTCTTCTTGAATCTCAGAAAGGTAGCATCTGCCAGAACTTCTTTACATACAGAAAATAAGTATCAACAGAAAACACAGCCTTTCAGAAGAAAATAGTGTCAACGATGATGATTAATTTCTCAAATGAGAAAATGATTAATTTCTTTAATTGTATTACTAGAGCATGCCTTTCTTTATATCAGTTCTACCCTCTGCATACTATGCCACTTTTTTATTATTTTATTTGACTAGATGTATGTGGAGGGAAAATAGCATTTTTTTCAGATTGGCTTGTTGAAAGCATATTTAATTAATGAAAGAATATAACATTATAGGAAAGCAATTAAGGGATCCATCTAATTTCCAGGTGTGTAGTAGTTTCTTTGAAAACCACTGTATACAGTGGTCATTCATTAAGATAAATAGTCTCTAAATAGAAAGGAGTTAGAAACCATCAGAAAGTGGTGAAAACAGTTCTGAATATTGTTATGAATATGCTCTAGGACACAGTACTCAAGGGTATGCTGCACTGTATGAGATTTGTACATGGCTGTACACTGTAAATGGCTTTCTCCATGAAGGTGTTTATATTAACTCTTAGGAGAGACCTTACAGGAACTCAGAGTGGTTTTTTTTCTTCATGATAGCCAACACATCTCTGAAAGAGCTGAAAAATAAATAGATCTTAAAATAGACCTTGGAGGCAGAGGCAATCAGAAGTATTTTTCCACATTGGAAAATTGCTAACAGTAATTTCTCTCTACATCATAATGCTTCTTTTTTATGCTCCATAGTCTTATAAGAAACAAAATCTGTCTGAAATGAAGTCACAACAGCAGTGCCTGCTGTGTAGACAGTCTTTATCCAGTTTTAGACTAGTTGCTTTATATACAGATAAAAGTCTACCTACAATAGCATGGAGCTCAACCAAGACTAATTCTCTCTTCTTAAGGCCAATTAGAGACATTATACTTTTATCAGTCTAAGTGATTGGCAATTGGTCTATACCCATACAGAACAGAAGTTCAGCACACACAGATTAGTTTAAAAATGGCAGAACCCAAGATAAGATTTGCCTTCCCACCCCCAAAGTGCAAATGTGGGGCCTGACATATGCAGCTCCCCAGTCTAACTCATGGCACTTTACAGAAAGCACCGTGAATTAGACCAACTCTCCTGACCCAGCAGACATTCACTGTTGGATTGGGAGGGTTGAGGATCGAGCTCAACTTCGGAGCCAATCCAGCAAGAGAAGCTGTGTGTCCGCACCCTCTTCCCCTAGTGGTACCCTCCTCTCCCAGCTCCAGTGCTGTCTCAGGATGGGAGGGGGAGAAGGCAGGGAAGGGAGGTCCAGGCCAGTCTGTGGTGGAGTGGGCTCCAATCCATCTCGGGGGACTGCAGTCCTTTGCCCCATCCTCCAGAGCAGGCTGGGCAAACCCCAGAAGGGACTCCCTCCCCTCTCTTCCCTCCTTCCCATCCTGAAGACAGCACTGGGGCTGGGCTGCTTCAGCCGAGCTCTACTCGCAGCATGAACTAACAGAAGTTAATGAAAGTGCTCTGCTTTGGAGTGCCTTCATCTGAAGCCTCTTATAATGAGGGTTCATTTACCACATGATTGGGCACTTTTTAAAGCCCTCTGCAGCTGTGCACAGTCACTGATCACGCACCAAAACATCGTTGCGGTCAGTGCCCCAAGTGTTTTGTTCACTACCGATCTAAACTACACCGCTTACAGAAAATTGCATAACTTGAATTGATTTACCTTGGGCTTTTTGAATGTCTATACCTAGCCCAAGAAGGTTTTGCAGGGCACAGGTGTTGTGTGCAGCCATAGTTACATGGCTACTAGTACCTGAGCAAGCTCATCTAAAGTGAAGTTAGGTATTACTACACTGAAGTTATTGCTAAGGCTACAGGGTTGATACACCTTAAAGCTGTGGTTGGCTCCTGTGTGGTTATGCAGAGACATGCAGAAGGACTCCTTGCACTGTTTGCATAGCTATGCAAATCACAATAGTGCTCTTGCGAGCAGAGAAAAATGTTTTGCTCCTTAGGGAACAGGATTCTGGAAAGAGGTGAAGAAAGGTAGGACCTTGACTCTTCCTCTTCGTCTGCACTGGCTTTCAGAACAGTTTTATTCTGGGAGGATAGAAGGTCCTGCTCTGCGCACAAGCAGCAGCCCTGGAGAGACTGCGGTTTTATCAGGCATATAGTCTCACCAGTGCCTCTCCTGGGATGTGTGTACTGCTCTGCTCAGCTCAGGGCTGGAGCTTAAACTCCAATGAAATCTCCTTTGGGAATAGTAGTTCTCCATGACAGAACCTTAGTTTTACTCTGGCCTTAACATTTTTGAATGTTGGCCTCTTGCAACATATGAATCTATTATTAATAATTAGTCATTCATTATTCATTTTGAATGCGGAGGGTAAGGGAAAGGTAATTAAAAAAAAATCACTGTATAGGGATGAAATTAGGAGCACAGTGATTACAGGGAAATGGTGAGTCTCTGAAAGCAGAATAGGAGGCAGAGACAAACAACTGTATCCTGAATCCTTCCGTAGCCCCTTTCTTAATTCGGGCTCCTCCATTGGCACATCTTTACATTCAGCAAAAAAGCATTCTTACCTGAAGAATTACTGCAGCTATTCAGGCTCAGGCAGCCATGCTTTGCCTCTCTCCGTGCTGTCCTTCTTGCATTGAAAATATAAGTAAGGTTAGAAACAAGAGCTCCTGAAAATCCATTTCCCATGTTCTAGCAGTGTGTCTGTTTTGTACCAGTGGTGGGAAAGAGGCTGGAGTTATTTGCATTTTGTTTTACTTCAAATGCTGTTTTCAGGCAACAGGCTAACCTCACTAGTAGCCATTCCTTTGGGTAGAAATAAGCAAACTTTGTTCTGTATTAAGGAAAATGGAGCTTGATCTTCTCTCCATCTGCTTCAAAAGATAAAAACAGGAACACTCACAAGATTGGCATCGCAGTATCCCACAGACTATGTTCCACCGATATATGTTCAGAACATAATCCACCCATTATGTTCCTTTCCTTAAATATTCTGCTTCTGGACTGAAATAAAAAAGCTGGGGGGACATTTAAAGGAAAAGGCATCCAATAAGAAAAGCCCCAGGGTCCATTAATAGAGACATTCCTGGACATGTTGGTTCAATATAATTGAACCATGGCCTGATCATATATCTTCTCCTCACAATACATTGCTGATCTAATAAGCCTTCTGATGCTTCTTACATAGTCAGAATATTTTCAATGTGGCCAGAGAAGAAGCAGCAGTAAATGATACATTTGAGTTTGCATAACAGTGGACACCTCAGCCCCTTCTCTTCTGATTATTCATAACTCTTGCCCTGCCTTAAATATTTTTCTCTTTTGAGAAGTCCAAGCAGTGTTAACCCACATACTGTGGGGAAGTGATGGTCAACATGGATGTTGCAGCCATTACTAGAATGAGGAAGATGTAGAAGTGGGATACCAATGGCAGGCAGGTTTTGCACCAATTTCAGTATACATCCAAGCACACAGAGGGTCTGTATGTAGAACGCACATTTTTGCACATGTCTGCTATAGTTGCAATCCTTACTGGTAGGGTACGTAGGATGAAGCCAGTCTCCGTGTCTGCAGGAAGGAATGGAGAGAACGATGTTGCACATTTCGCACAGCGCACAAGAGGGAATCTCACTAAGTCAGCAATTAAATTATCATCCTAGTTAGCTGCCTTGTTCCCTCAATTGTAAGCTTAAAAGTTTAAAAATAAATATCAGGGTGGTAATAAGAATATGATTGCCTTAAGGAGCAGAAAAGGGAACTTATTGCATTAAGAGGCTAAATCATTTTGAGGCTGTCGGGACCATTAAGGCAAGAAGATTAGTAGAAGTATAAACACAAAGAGAAATCATAGAATCTGACTCCTGGCTATCAAAAGTGGAAAAGAGTACAACATTATAATACAGCATTAAAGAAAAGGAATGTGATTGTGTAGTGAACTATTAGGATCCTCTGGCACCTATTAAAAGGAATGGCAATGCTCCACTGGAGCAGAACGGGACCCTGTCTCTCATTCAGTGAGGCATGCCAACTTAGATCTGATGGGTGTAGAATAACGTTTGGGAGCAGCCTTGGCTTTTGACAGTACAGCCTTTGGGATGGCATATGCACTGTACAGAATAAACAAGCACAAGCCAGTGGAAAAGAACACAGTCCAACCATGACGCTGAGGTCCTGGAAGGGGATATTCCAGCACAAGAGATGCCTCTTGCAGCATAAATCAGTCTACACATCCAAACTAATCTTTTCTTGGCACTTCTGCCCTACTGGAACTGGCATATCATCTTCTGAGCAGGAACAATGCCATGATAACAGATGGGAATCAGTGTAGGCAGCCAAAAGCCTATGTCTGAGCATCAACTGTGTTTGCTAAAGACAAGTTTCCTGGCCAGCAATGTCACATATAGCAACTGAGAATTTCTCTGTGATGGAGGGATGTAGCCTCTGGCCATAAACCACTTGCGTAAGTCTAGGTCTGGGGAATCAAGTTAAGCACTCTTCAAGTATTACTAATGAAGTCACCATCTTTTTTTAGTCCCCCTCTGAACTCTCCTATAGAATCATGCACTATAATTGCATGGGACTGCTAAATTACTACTGTACGGGAGGAAAGGCTTGGAAGGAAAAAAGGGCATACAGGTAGAAGAACCAGCAGATCAGTGTGTGAAGGTGGGAAGAAAGGTGGACACAGGAAAGTAAGGAAAATTCAAACTGGAATGGAAACCAGCTAAGCAAATGCTATTAAATCACCAAGAAAGCATTAGGACCAAAACAATCTAATGGTTGATTAGTCCTCTCTGTTACTTCCTAGAATGCCAGAAGCCATGCCAAAATGTACCACTGCCGCTACAGAGAGCTCTGCCTGGTGGGTGCAAACAAACCAGAGTTAAAAGAAGGTGGGGATCTACAGTGAGTCACCTGCTTCATGGACACTGTCCCTGGGCACGTTCTTACCTAGTGGGAAAGTGAAAGGTAAACCACAGCAGTTCAGCCCTCAGCGAAGGAGGCAAATCGGGCCCAAGTTCTGATCTCTGCTACTCTTGTACAATATTCAGTAAAACACAAATAAACAAATGAAGTGTGTGGACTTGCATATATGTAACTAAAAGAACAAATGAGAAACTTGTAAATGCTGATGATTCCTATTGCGCATTCGGTGAGACTTGGGGTGCCTACAGATGTTTAGGCAGCTTGTCGGGGAGGCACTCTAACTCGTGGTGCTTGATACAAAGCACCACAAGTTACAGGACCACTGAACCCAACAGGCTGTTGCCTGTTGGGTCAGGAGGGCTTGAGCCTGCTTCCACTCTCCCTGGCCAGCAGCCTTCCAGGAGGCAGCCTGACCTCCCCCTACCCCCAGCTCTAGCCATGGCAAAGCTGAACCAACTACTGTGTACTTCCCCTGTCAAGAGACTCCCCTGCCAGGTGGCCCTCCTGTCCCCCAGTCACCCCGACTGTGTTACTGTGGGTGGGGGGCAGGCTGGGCCTGTGATGTGGGGGGGCTCCCTTCCCCCACCCAAGCCTCTTGACAGGGGCAGCACACAGATGCTGGCTCAACTTCGCCGTGACTCTAGATGGAATGGAGCCCCCTTGCCTTGCAGGCCCAGCCCAGCTCCTCCCGGTACCCAGAGAGGGGTGCAGAGAGTTGCCTGGAGTCAGCTAGCAGGTCTGCTACAGAGCAGGCAATAGCACTTAGTTCTCCTGAATTCCAGTCCAGTGCAATGCCATGCAAGGCCTCCTTTCTCTAGCTTTTGTCAGGAGTGAGTATCTGGCTCTTAGAGTGAAACTAATTACTAAGATCCTACACAAGCTCCCCATACTTGTGATATCACATCAGTTCAATCACGCCAGCTCAGGCAATGCAGTTGTAGCCCAAGCCACTGTCTTGGGAAGATTTGTAAATGTTCCTTTGAGTATTCCCATGGAAGTCAGAGGAGGAGTTTGCAGTGAGTGATGTTAAGCAAGAGCAAAAGTCTTTCCAGGACTGGGCAGTTTAGGTGTCTGGGAAAATTAAGTAATGCAATACCCAATGGTGCAATGGCTGGCTACTTTCCACTTTCTTCATTACTCGCACAACACATTCATTTCAATCAATCATTGCTTTTCTGGACAGCTTGACAACAAGTTTCTGTCATAAAACTTGAAAGAATGGCTGGGCAAAATTTTTCATGTAAAATGTTTTTATTTTTTTTACTAAAACATGAGTATCCCAATCAAACTCCTGTCTCAGTTACTCAGTTGTTTCAGCAAGGGAAAAAATGACTACAGGCTAATGTTTCATTATCATATTTGTAAAATTAATCTTTTGGATTTTTCATTAAGCTTAATTACAAACCCCAGGAACAAAACTTTATATTTTAATTCAGGTTGACCAACTCCCTTGACCTAAAAGGAATTTTAATGTAAGTTTTTGTTTGATGGGGAAATATGTTCTTCGCTCTGTTTTGGAATAACAGTGTTTGTAGTGAAGTGAAAAATCAACTGCTATCATAGCAAATGGAAAAAAAAAACTTTCTGAAAAACCTCTGGAAAAAGTTCAAGATTACCCTACTGGAGAGAGAAGATTTTTAAAAGGGCAAAACTGGTTGACCATAGAAGAAGTCATCAACAATTGAAGGAGTTGCACCTTTGCAGTGCTTGATTCTAGACACAGCATGACTGAAAGAATATCTGTCAGGGAGAGTGGATATAATTTCAGAAGATATTAGTAGACTTGAATGATAGTCCTGACATCAAGCTTTGAACTGCAAACTTACCCATTCTTTGCCAGTTATTTTTAGTTCAAGCTAATGGTCTTAGTGATGAAACTACTCCATGGGGAAAAAACAACAACTGTTGGATGAACAGAAGACCAGATGACCTGAGAAATACATTTGTAAGAAACAACCTCTAAAGCTGGGTGTTACTGAAGATCTCAAAAAAAAGTATAAAAAAAAGGAGTTCTCTGACACTGAAATTAGTTGTCAACCCTCCCAGACTTCAGGTCATAAGATCAGGACACACAGTTCACTCATCCTTCATTGCATGCAACTACATCACTTCTGCCAAAACCGCTCAGCATTTGAACAAGATCAGTTCTTGGATGAAAAGAAGCAAAAAGACTGGCAAAGCAGCCTATGCAAGTAATGCTCCTTGCCACACCTTCAGGTGGCTAGAAGACGCCATCCTGTCCAGGCGGACTTGGCCTTTATTGTACATGTATTTGTCATCCCCTGCAAGGGTGTAACGATGCTGCAGTGCAATTTGCTCATGAAGCTATCTCTCCTTAAGCAACTCTAGCTACTGCAGAGCTTTGAATTTTTCAGGTTTGGGCAAATTTGAAACTACAATCAAACATGGAGGCTCTCATAACCTTTGGAAACAAGGTTTCCCTCACTCGTGCTTGCTAAATTTGAACAAACCTAAAAAAACCCAAAAAACCCAACATGGGGTTCAACTGCATGAAAGTACATGCTTTCAGTGCCCGGTTACCTACAAGTTGTTGGCATGCTTCACCAGTTCTGGGTTGGCTTCATTCTGTTTGAGTTATACAGGTGTAGAGCTGTACAGTGAATCAGGGCCAAGGCATTTTTAGTGTTTGATCTGGTGACTTGCTGACTAAGCCATGGATTAGCATAAGCAAGCTCACTTATTCAGTCAGCTTGCTAGCCACTCAAAAAGTGTTTTAGGGTATATTTTCAGCATAGTGAAAAGGCATCACTACAACTTTTGGAGACTTACCCAAACATTTCTTTTAGCTAGCAAAACTCTGGTGCTGACTTCAGTGTCACTATGGCAGCATGGTGTTCACTGTGAACTGCAAAGCTTTCCTGAGAAGCTATTCAACTATGAGGACAGGCTAACCCATCTGGAGAACTTTGCTCCTAAGAGACAGTGGTTTGAGGTTACCTTGGGGATGTCTACACAAGGTGCAGTCATACCTTTGGTGGACTTCAGCATAGACATGCCTTCATTATTATGCTTGGGATAGAAAGTGTTAAATCTGAGAGTCACTTGGCATAAAAGGGATATTGAGATGAAAGAATAATCAATCTTTCATAAATAATATACATGGGTGGATACATTATATATTCAGAGCTACAGTCAAATGGTCGGGGAAAATGATAATTTATTCTGTTGAATTTCTTCAGAATGAATCCTGGAACAGATCAAACAAAAAAGTTATAAAATAGGAATTATAGGTAATGAAGGGTTCCTTGTTGCAAAGGAGTTCTGCTAACTCTTATGCATAATTAAAATATATGAGGTCAGGGGTAAGCTTAAAAGGTGATTATGTTAGGAATCATTTGTTATTCTTTTATTAAGCAATACCAGAACTGTGTTTATTTTACAAAAACAAAAAAAACAAAAAACCGCGAACTGACTGGAATTAAAATGCATATTTTAAATTAATGTGTTTTGATTAAACATGGGGCTGAAGAACTGGCGTACTTTAATACTTGCTTCCTATGTCTACAGCGGGCTGGCTGTGCGTCTCTAAATTAGCTGCCTTGTTGCAACGCTATTTCATTAAAATATTCAGAAGGTATTTCTTCTGAGTGATGTAACAGAGACACAACCCTGCTCTTTTTTTTTTTTTAATTTTTCTTATAACATCTTTCTACAAGTTTATCTCAGGCTGATGAAGAGAAAAGTAACTTAGCCACAATTATTTGGTCGAATAACTATAACCCTCATAACATTTCTAATTTGTATGGGCTTTATTACGTACATTTGTATTATTATACTAGCGAATCGCCCGTCAAGAATGACGAATGAATTTCAAATAACAAAAACAGATAGTTTTACTTTTTGCATTTATTAAATACATTAAATATTTATAAAACTTAAATAAAATAGGCTGAACATTGGAAGATACCAGTCCCTTCCTGCACTTTTTCTTGTCTGGTGGGCTGGAGGTGCATCTGTACATGCTGCCGCCCTGCCGTCACTTGTGCACCTGTTTGCTGGCCAAGGGGAGGTGAGCCCCACACCTTTCAACACCCATCCGTGTCCCAGGGCATCCTCTGTGCTGCTCCCGGGCATCTCCTTCCCTGCTTTGGGCTCAGAACGAGGCTGCCTCTGCTCACCCGCTGCCTCGTGCCTCTGTCTGGTTCCAGCTTTGCTTCAGCAGACCCTGCGCCAGGTTCCCAGTGGCTTCCCAGGAGGAGCTCAGTAGAAACAACCCTGGACCCTGACTTTTTTCCCCAATTCTGGAAGTTGGGATCATCCTGACATGGTCACTAAACAAATGCTAAGGTTTTTCAAGGACATTTCTCGGATAACGTAAATGTTGTATCTTGTACAGTTTTCAAGCCATTCACATTTAATGAGCATTACGGGCAGGCACACACACAGACAGATGGATTAAGCCCTTTATAGTTATCGAATTATCCACCAGTATGTATCTTGATGATGCACCTATCACCATAGCTCTATCACTGAGCAGTACAGAGAAAGAAATGTGCTATATTACAGGTGGAACTGGAGGAAGAGCCTATCTGTATCTATGGCTTGATTTGGACTGCATTTCAAAGCTTGGGATTGCATTTTCCTGACTAGAAAGTCTGAGGTTTTAGTCCAGGCAGTCTGAACATTTCGCAAGATTTGCAGCCCTTGTTAGAAATGTACCTGGATTCTATGAGGCTTTCACCATCTTGCGTCGTCTCAGAATAGCGACTCACAAATTAAATCCCTTCCTGTTCTAGATCTGACTTGGAATATAAACTAAAAGAATGGTTTTGAATCTGAAGGATTTTTTTTTAATGGGAGCTTACCTTGCCATTCTAGGATTTGAATGTGTATTAGTTTAAAACATCTTTACCACCTGAAGACAAAATGCTGGGATACCATGAACTAATTTGAGTCAGGAGGGGAACTGAGGCAGAAGTTCAATAGCCGTGGAACCTAAACTGATTAAATCTGCTACTTCTTTCATACAGGTCTATCTTAAACAAAGTTCTGCCCTTTTTAAACCAGTCTACATATGCTGAACTTCTGTTACAGATCTGGACCAGTTTCTGATTACTTATACCAGTTTATGTGTAATATCTGTACCTAACCATAGTTAGCCAGGCTAGTGGCCTTGAGATTAGTTCTCAATTTCTGATAAATGTTGTGTTTATAAATGATTTACCTGCTGTAATGGGAAGCTCATCTCGGAAGGAAAAACACATGCAGATAAGGACCGGAGACCCTCTAATCTTGTCTCTAAAAGGGGCATGAACAAGAGTGCAATGAAAACAGCTGTGAATTTTAATGGACTAAGATGGGTAATTCACTAGGAAAGAAGCCAAGAGACCTAACAGGAAAAGGTTTCATAAATTTCATAGACATTAGAGCTGGAAGGGACCTTGGAAGATCATAGAGTCCAGCCCCCCGCCCCAACAGCAGGAAGTCAGCTGATAGGATCCCAGCAAGATAAGCATCCAATTTGCTCTTGAAGGTGTTCAATGTAGGTGCTTGAACCACCTCCGCTGGCAGGCTGCTCCAGATCTCGGGGGCTCAGACAGTAAAGAAATTCTTCCTTATATGCAGCCTGAAACGGTCTTGTAGTAGTTTATGACCGTTTGATATTGTCATCCTTGGGGCACTCTGGTGGAAAAACGTTCCCCCCAGATCCTGGTGGTCACCCCTGATAAACTTATAGGTGGCCATCAGATCACCCCTGAGCTTGCGCTTTTCCGGCCTAAAGACCCCCATGGCTCTCAGCCTGTAGTTGTAAGGTCTGTTTTACTGGATCTTCTCTGCACTTTCTCAAGCCTCTCCACATCCTTTTTGAATTGTGAAGCCCAAAACTGGACGCAGTACTCCAGTTGCAGCCTCACCGGGGCTGAGTACAAGGGGAGAATGACGTCCTGGGACTTGCTTGAGAAGCATCTATGGATGCAAGCCAGCATTTTGGTCGCTTTACTAGCCGCAGCATCGCATTGTAGGCCCATGTTCTTCTTGTGGTCAATGATGACCCCCAAGTATCTTTTTTCCATAGTGCTAGCCAGCGTAGCACTGCCAAGCTTATAAGGATGCTGCAGGTTTTTTCTCCCAAGATGGAGAACCTGGCATTTTTCGGTGTTAAACAGCATCAGGTTCTTGTCTGCCCATTTGCTGAGCCTGTCCACGTCAACCTGGATCGCCCGCCTGTCTTCTGGTGTGGATGCTTTGCCCCTAAGTTTGGTGTCCTCGGCAAACTTGGCCAGTCCACTTCTGACTCCAATGTCCACATCATTAATGAAGATGTTGAACAATATGGGTCCCAGGACAGAGCCTTGGGGGACCCCACTGGTCACAAGGCACCATGATGAGTGACTTCCATCAATTACCATCCTCTGGGTCCGATCATGGAGCCAATTCCCCAGCCAGCAGATCGTGGTGGACCCAAGGCCACAATTGGCCAATTTCATAGATGTCATAGATTTCATAGACATTAGAGCTGGAAGGGACCTTGGAAGATCATAGAGTCCAGCCCCCCGCCCCAACAGCAGGAAGTCAGCTGATAGGATCCCAGCAAGATAAGCATCCAATTTGCTCTTGAAGGTGTTCAATGTAGGTGCTTGAACCACCTCCGCTGGCAGGCTGCTCCAGACCTTGGGGGCTCGGACAGTAAAGAACTTCTTCCTTATGTCCAGCCTGAAACGGTCTTGCAGGAGTTTGTGACCGTTCGACCTCGTCATCCCTTGGGGCGCTCTGGTGAACAGACGTTCCCCCAGATCCTGGTGGTCACCCCTGATAAACTTATAGGTGGCCATCAGCTCACCCCTGAGCCTGCGCTTTTCCAGGCTAAAGAGTCCCATGGCTCTCAGCCTGTCATCATAAGATCTGTTTTCGCCAAGAGGTGATCATGGGATACCAGATCGAAGGCTTTTTTGAAGTCAAGATATATGACATCAATCTCTTCTCCCTTGTCCAGGTGATAGGTCACCTGGTTGTAGAAGGTAATGAGACTGGTCAAGCAAGACCTATCCACAACAAAACTGTGTTGGCTATCCCTTAGGATGTTGGCGTCAGCCAGTCCATTAAGGATGGCCTCTTTAATAAACTTTTCTTAGACCTTCCCCGGGATAGAAGTCAGGCTGATGGGCCTATAGTTAGCCAGATCCACTTTTCTCCCTTTCTTGAAGATCGGCACCACATTGGCCTTCTTCTAGTCTTCGGGCACTACACCAGAGCACCAGGAGTTTTCAAAGACCCGTGCCAGGGGCTGGGCTATGATCACCAGCTCCTTGAGTACCCTGGGGTGTAGATTGTCAGGGCTGGCTGACATGAAGGTATCCAGTCTCTTAAGGTGTTCCTTCATGACGCCAGCATTAATGGAGGGCAGGGGATCTTCCTCACCCAGACCTCCCTGTCCCGTGATGGGCATGGGCATCCCATGGGACTGATGAGAGACCGAGGCAAAGCACCCATTTAATAAGTTGGCTTTTTCCTGGGCATCAGTTGTCCCATCTGGTTCAGCAGGGGTCCAGTGTTGCCCTTGCTTTTCCTCCAGCTCCCCACATATTTGAAAAAGGACTTTTTATTGTCTTTGATGCTCGAAGCTAGTTGGAGTTCAGTTGCAGCCTTGGGTTTCCTGGTTTGCTACTTGCAGGACTGGACCGATGCAGAATATTCCTCCTTGGAGGTGAATCTCATCCCTCCCAGGTAGGGAAAGAGAGAGAGAGAGAGATGAAGGTTTCAGAGATAACACCCAGTTAAGAATGATAATGGTGATACCAACAAATAACTATTGGCAAGAGATTAACTTTATGCACTGCAGAGACAGGATTGTAAAGTTGCAAAGGCCTGTCCTGTGGCAGATATTTAGTTGCATTTGTCACAGCCATTTTGTGCTGCATTGTCCCTTTCTATTTTTTTAAAAAAAAAAGAAAAGAAAAAAACCCCAGGTTCTAAAATGGTTTCTCTTATACGCAAACATACTTTCAGACCAAACTATAGCCCATTTAAAAGACAGCATACACTTAGTTTCCGAGCAGTTTTAAAAGGTATATATCTATAAAGGGAATATCAAGGATTTGGGCAGAGAAGGTTCTTTGGGTAAATGAGATCTCTTTTATTAGACCAACTAAACAGTGGGGAAAAATTTTTTTGCAACCTTTCAGGTACAAACACCCTTCTTCGGGCAGAAGGGTGTTTATGCCTAAAAGCTTGTAAAGAACAATTTTTCCCACTATTTGCTTGGTCTAACCGAGATCACCTCTACCCAAAGACCCCTGTCTGCCTGTGTCCTTAGACTGACACAGCTACAGCCAATACCCCCGTATCAAGGATTTTGACGCTTGTGTATGACAGTCTGTCAGAAAATTTTAGTAGTAAATTCAAGGGTGGTTTTTTTTGGCTTTGGCTTTGTTTTTGTTTTGTTTTTTGGCATTTGCTCGGAGAAGCATTAACAATTCTCTTTGTACTGGCCACATCAGGGCTTTTTTCTGAGAAATATGTAACATCCAGGGAGATAAGGAGCTCTTGGATCCTTTTCCAGCATGAAAACAACAAATTTGACCTGACAGAGGGCACCTGCAAGATGGTAATAAACTTTACATGGCTTAATTCTTGCATTAATTCATCTTCATAGACAAGCCTTTTACAACTGGATGTAAATTATAGGACAGGCCTGCCTGCATTACAGATATGGGTCAAGCTGGTTTTACAGCTGACTTCTTTTTTTTTTTTTTTGTAGTGTGAACAAAGGGAAAGGAAAGGAACACAGGTGGCTGCACCTTCGGAGGCCCTTGAATTATTGCTGAGGCTTTTGGTGCTTCTCTGTATCTCATGGACAAGTATTGACTTCCAACATATTGCTGACAGTCAGTTCCAGTTGTGAGAGATGGGGGAGAGGGAGGGTCAAGCCTTTTGTGCATATATAATAATTCTCTAAGCAAAGATCTGTGCTTTTCAAAGGCAGATAGAGAGGAAAGAAAGTGGATAACGTTACAGTCTATTTACTGAAAATACCAGTCGTCCCTCAGACGCTATGCTGAGTAGATTAAAAGAAAAAAGAAGAAAAGAAAAGTTTTCCCCATTTTACACTAAAAATGATAAGGAAGTAACTTGCTACTTTTTAAGTGACCAAATAGGAGTATGTAATCTGCCTTTAGAAATTCACACGCGCAGTCTTCCTATTTTTAATATAGATAAAAAACCTTTAGATGATCTAATTAACTTGGGAGAGTCAATTAACTGTTAAAGAGCAGCTGATTCCTAATGGAAAGCTTTTTAAAAAAATCCTGTTTAGAAACATTTCAGCTTAAATATCACATTTCCTGTATTCTCTTCCTGCCTGTCTCACCAAGAACTGCGAGATATTTCTTTTTAAGAGTTCCTTTTCATCGCTCTTTTTATTGAATTCTCTTATAGTGGAGCCAGATTTACCTTATAACAATTACAACAGCCAGATTCAATATACTCAAGAATATTTTTGAGAACCGTTCGTGTTTTGAACACGTGCATTTGAGAAGCTTGGGAAACAATCTGCAGCATCCTTTCGACGGCACGTGTTTGGGATGAGAACCCTGGATGAATAAGGCTAAATCATAGTTCAATATTGTTGTTACTATTAACAGATAATCCCATTAGGGGTAATGACAGCACGAATAATTCCTTTTCAGACATTTTGGGACTGATGCTGATACCTTTGTGCTGAGTTCATTAGTGGCATTACTTGTAATATAAAAAAATACTTACCAGGCCAGATAATATACTGAATAGTGTGTTACAGCATAAGTACTTCCACTGCAATAAATTATGCAGTCCAAGGAATTGCTAGCAGTGTGAGTTACAGGTCAGCATGAATAAGCTTTTCACATTGCGTGCTCCCTTATTTTGCACGTGATCCTATTAAAGAAACTGGAGTCAATACGAGAACTGAGCCCATGGCCAGGCTGCAGGAGATCCACGGAGAAGGACACAAGCCTGCTCCATATCAAGCCCCTAGTAATAAAGAATGAGGAGAAAGGAATAAAGAAAATATATTCTTGACATATAGTGTAAGCAGAAATGTTTCCAAATCACACATTTTTAAAAAGATTTTCATGAGGCATCAGCTGCTCTTTAAAGGTCGCATTATATTACTGCTGTTTATTTCCTCATCAGTTAATTAATCAAGTACTGTTCATTCTTTTAAGGTCACCAAATGCTAGTAATTGCTGTTTAAGAATATTTTTGTTATTTAAAGAATATATGTTATTTGGCCATGCTGGGGTAAGCATATTTCTATCTTTAGAGCAAGAAGAAAAGACTAGTCGGTGGATCTGAAGGGAATGGAGTTGTAGTTATTTGGGCCCCAACCCTGCAAACGCTTAAGCATACATTTTAATTTTACTCATTTGAGCAGGATCAGAGCAGCCATCTATGCTAATACAAACTGAGACAAGAAGAGCATATCCTTCAGTGAGAAGAAAGTATCCACAAATAAACTGTGTTGCTAGCCCCAAAACACCAAATCCATTGAATCATTCCAAGAAAAAGAAGGGGTTATTTTCAATCAGAGTGCACAGTCAGAACAATATCAGATGGGATTTCTCTCTGGAAATAGTTTCCTTGATATTCTCCTGAAAGCATATGTGGCTTAAATGGTAGAGTCACTGGCAGACTAGCACATTTTGCTGTTCTGAACCAAAATTCATTATATCTATATAATATATCTATATAATATCTATCTCTCTATGCCTATCTCTCCATATCTCTATCTCTCTATATAGATAGATAGATATAGAACCAAAATACATTATCTCTCTCTCTCTCTCATAGATAGATAGATAGATAGACAGATAGCTAGCTGGAGATATGGATATATATCTAAAGGCAAAAGCTAAATGAAAAGACATACACACCTAACTCATATTCTTTGTTGGTTGCTTCAGAAAACTAGCACTGAATTTGGTAAACATGTAAAATGTATAATGCCTTGGGCATAGCATTCAGTGGATCAGAGAGCATCTGTTGGGCTTTAGCTCAGCATACATCCAGTTCAAGCCAAAAAACCCCCAATGAAAACACTTGCTGCACATTCTTAAGGATGCCCCTTTCTGTGGTTAATAGCCATACTAGCCAAGACTTTAGACAAAAAATAGGGGACTAAAACCAGGTGAGATTATTAGAGAGTTACCTGATTTTTAGAAAAGTTAAATATATAACAGTTCCTATTAATTCAGTTATTTTCATTTGCTGTTTGTAGGTTAATGAGCCATTTCTGGGGGCGGGGGGGAAGAAGAGCTAGGGACATGCCTAAATATGGGTTCCCTGATTGTTTTGCAAATCATAAACAGCAACAAGAGATCAAAATCTTACTGAAGGTCAGTAAAAGTGAGGTGTTTAGCTGTTATTTGCCTTTGAAAAACTTCCCATTTTTTATATTTTGAAACCCTTGGCCCTTGTTTCTCCATTTTCCCTCTTGTCTATGACTTTCTAAAATGATAGTTTAAAATAAATTTGGTTCCAGGTTTTTGTGGGTCCCTTTTTGGATGAACAGACCAGATACTCAGGCTGGAATCTTTGTTCAAGTAGACCTGATTTTGTAGAGAATGCACAGGAAATTACAGTTCTATATTTATATTGTTAAATCCTCACAGGAGTAAGTGTGAGAGCAGGGAATGGGATTTCAGGACGCCTGGGTTCCTGGGCTTTGATAGCTGTAGGAAGGTGGAAACAGAGATCATAAAGTCCTACAATTACAGCTGGAAAAGAAAGGTGCTTGACAGTCTTATGACTTACTAACCCTGTTATGACATGTTGACAAAACCTGATTACCCTCCCCCTCGATGTTGCTATTAAAGAGATACGCAATAATAATCTGATTTATTTTATTCTGTAGAGATTCACAGACTACTCATATCACTGTAACAGTGGAACGGTTTCCAGTAGTGCACTGCGGGCTCCCTCTAACCAGTCAGGCAAAGGCATGGTACGATCTGATCCGTGATCCATACAGTCATGCGTCCTGCCAACCCACCCGGTAGGAGGCATGACTGTGGACTCCACCATGAGATCCAATCATGCTTTATTATGAGGGTAGGGGGAGACCAGGATCCTGGGCTCCCCTTGCACTGACAAGCAGCAAGATCCTACTGCTGTGATTCTTGCAGTTGACAGGACTCGCACCAGTGGCAGCACCCCATGCGTTGCTATGGCTGGGAGCCCCAAAGCTGATAGGACTTTCAGCCGCGGCAGCCATGGGAGGCTACTGAAGCCAAAAGTCCTGTCAGCTCTGGCACTGTCAGCTACAGCAGTGCACGGTGCTCCCAGCCATGGGGGCATAGATTGGATGTGCAAATTAATATATGGATGGAAACCAGCCGTGAAGTTATTGTACATTTTCCAGGTTACTTTTCACATGTCACCGGTCCAAATGAATTGTGCCATTAACCAGTTAATTCTGTAATGCATGTGATGTGTAGAGGGGCCTAATATCTGGCACGTATCATGCACTCTCTCTTACCTTCTCTCTCTCTGTGTAAGGGAAAGCAGGAAAAATCAGGAAAGCAGAGCCTTGTGCTTACAGCAGAACACAGCGAGGTTTATGATTATTCTTACTTGCCTTAGGAATGGTAAACAGCCCGTGGGAAGTTGAGGCTGCTCTAAACTGAACTAGAAGATACAGTTGGCCTCCCCGTCAGGTTCACACAGGTGCCCTGTAGGCATTTGTGTGTTCTTTTTGGGGACTATTCCTAGTGCAGATTTGCTGGACCCAAGTAATTGGTGCAGCACTTGAATGCAGTGAATGAGAGCAGCAGGAGTATTGGGGTATTTATTTCTCTGGGCTCTGCCAGGAAGAAGACTCAAGGAAGTATAACAATAGACCTGTGCAAAAAAGTTTGAAAAGATGCAGCAACAAGAGGCTTCAGGCTGGAGCTGTGTGTGTGTGTGTGTGTGTGTGTGCGCGCGCGCGCGTGCTCCTGCGTTGTCTCTTTGTGCATGTGTGTGAGCATGTGTTGTCTCTTCATTTAAACCTGTTTTCTAAAAAGCCCAGACAGGTATAAAAAGGCCTTAGGGTAAACGAGAGAAAAGAAGGGGCATTAACTTAAATTTTTGCAGGCTGATAACCTTGACCCTTTCACTTAAACTCTCTGACCCATCTGTCTTTCCTTCCCTGCTCACATATTATTGTGTTCTGCTGCTGCTGCCCCCTTCATAGGGTAGATCTGCAAGGAAGCTTGTACTTGATCCTGCTTTAAGAAAAAAAAAGAAAATGAAGTCCCCCTGAGCTGAAAATCTGTAACATCTGCTTGAGTAATGAGAAGGCCTCTATTGTTATGAGGCTGCATGACAGGAGGAGGATAGCAGGGCAGGAGTCAAGAGCTGATCAGTTCAGGTCACTGAAGACAATAGGAAGTGCTACAGAGGAGGCAGCCGGGGAATTATAATATCTTTTGCTCTGCACGGAAGATGCAAAGAGAGAAACTTTCTTGAAAGTCAGTGAACGTTTTGATAGCCATGCGTCAAAATTAGCTTGATGAAGGAGAGAATAATATTGCTAAATTAAATTTAGGTGAAGCAGTGGAATTAGAAAAGTGGTTGTCTACACACCCTGTAAATGAGCTTGTCCAGCCCTGGGGAGTAATTATTATCATGGAGATGTGTTTCACTAAATTTTAACCGAAACTAATGTCCTGCTCTCTATTTTCTCAGTTCTAATTGAAGGAAAATAACTAATTATCTGAGGGAAATAGTCATTATCAACAATCAACATACAGATTTTTTTTTCTTCAGTTAATGACCCAAAGGAAGCGCAGGGTAGTCAATGTGTTATTGGGTCATTATTGTACATCATATAAAAACTGAGGAACTGACTCGAGACCAATGGTTACCTGTCAAAAGTGGTTGAGGAATGAGCATGAAAATCATTTGTGGTATATGTGTGAGGATTCCATGAAGTGTAATTTGATGATCTTATGCACTCTGTCCCCTTTTTAAAGGTACATTTGTATAATTTGCTAATACAATGAAGATCATTTGAAGAACAAGGTTTTCCAAAATGCCCAAGGTGGATATTTCTAGAAGGAGTTTAGAAAAGAAAATCCTTCTGACTTGTCCTGAGATCCAGTCTCTTAAATTTCAGAGACATACTACAAAATTGTACATTGTGAAGGTAGAAAGGACTATTATGATCCATATGGACTTCTCTTGTCCATGACGCAGGCCACAGAAGCTCTTCCAGTAATGCCAGGAATTACCCTGTATCTTGTGGTTGAGAGAGTTTGTATATTTTAAAAAGGTGTCCAGTCCAGTCCAGATGCAATTTATTTTCATTGTGTGTTGATAGGAACATTGTCTTTGTAAGTCACAATGTCACAATATTGTCTCAGTATCCATGGTATAACCTTTGTCCCACAGGAACCAATGATACAGAATAAGGGATAAAGAATCTATATGCAGCAAGGATACAACCCCCATCTTCTCCCCACAAACCCCCCCCCACTGATGATCCTTATACGCACAAAGCTCCAAATGTAGATGCAGTGAGTTTTGAGTAGACAACTATATGATCAATCCATTACTCTGTCAGAATTTTTCAATGTTACATTTCCAAGATAAGAGAATACAAACCAAAATATTACAAAATATCTATTGAATGGCTTTTGTAATAATGAAACCTCAGAGTATTACCAATAGAGTTACTCCTGATTTACCCTAATGGATGTGAAGGAGAGTCAGACCCATAATTTTAAAATACAATTGGCTAATTGGACCTCGTCACCACTGTATGGCACCTGATCAAGATGGAACATCAGTAAGTCTCCAGTCATTCTGACCACTCAGCATTAGGGCTGTGCAAAATGGCACTGTTCCATTTCACCTTGTATTCCGATGGTTCGAGGGAACAGTGTTTCATCTTGAATTTCATTTAGAGTCAAAACAGCTGTTCCATTCTGTTCTGTTGAAACAGAAAGGCTGTTTTGACACTGTTTCAAGTTTTGCTGCAAATGAAGAATAAGCCCAGCTGGGCTGACTTCCCAACCCCAGCTCTCAATCGTGCCGGGGCTGGGAGGCAGCCCAGATGGGCTGCTTCCCAGTGTCCCACTGCCTCCCGGCCTCGGCATAATGTAGCACGGGGTACCAGAAAGCAGCCCAGCGCAATCTAGCATGGGGCATGGGAAGCAGCCAAGCTGGGCTGCCTCCCACCTCAGTACTGTCTAGCGTGGGAGATGGTAAGTCAGCCCAGCTGGACTGACTTCCCATCCCCAGCCTGTGGTCAAAATGTTTCAAATTTCGAAACTTTTTGACCAGCCTCGTTTTGTTTCAAGACTATTTTGGTGGCCTTTGTTTCATTCTGATTTTGCTGTTTTGACCTCAGAATTGGTCAAAACAGTGTCAGAAAGAAATGGCTGGTGAAATTTCGCACAGTCCTACTCAGCATCATACCCTTCCAATTTCCCTAAAATGCATCTATCATTGCTTCCTGCTCCCTTTTTCATGCTACCAGGTAAAACAGGGGCAATTAATGGGGAGGATAGCACTACAATCCATTTTTAATCTATTTTTTCTTAGCTTGATTCCAAGGAAACTAAATTTCCCAGAATACCCTGCAAGGATTTAAAAAACCAAATGGACAATGGCCACATTTTCCAAGGAACACTGAGGCAGTGAAGCCTACCCAAGATGAACTTAAGGATGATATTGCATCAATGACTTCTATAATAACTATTTTAATTAAGGAAATATATCTTTTAAGGAAAGTGACATTGGAGAATATATTAAATGCACATATTCTAGCAAGCATGAAAGGGGACATTAAAGAGCTGGGATTAATGAGGATATTTCTGAATTTTTATAACATCAGTTATGATGCTACATTTATGCCTCCCTTGAAAAAGCTTTTAGGAATCCTGAATTCTTTCCTGATAACCTCCCCTCCCTCGATTCTGGAGCATCTTATTTTATAATATCACAGATTTAATGCTAGAAGGACTGCTTTGATAATTTAGTTTTGATTCCCTGAATGGCATGATGAGAAAAGTCTTTATTGTACTTGACAAATTCTTTAAATTCATATATACCTTGACCTGGCTGATATGATACAGGGCAGCGAAAAAAAAGCCAAAGAGCTGAGACATGACTTAGAGCCTGGGCCACAGTTCTTGGAAGTCAAGAAAAATCCATGGTTCTTGTATTTCCAAATAACTTCAGCAATAATCTTCTTTTCTCTGATAAATGCTGATTATTAGCCTGAGTAATTAACATCTTTTTTCTGGATTGGAAGCATAATGCAAAGAGTTTCCTAGAGGCAAAGCTTAATTGTTTACACACAAAAAAAGAGTTGATGATTCATTAGAAAGTAGCTTTATTCAGAGCTCATTCATCAGAGAAGTTTTAATGATAAACGCTGAAAAATGCTATTTTGATTCCTTTTTTTCTTTGCTCTAGTTCTTGATTTTAGAAAGGAAGCACATCATTGATTTGCCACATAGAAGGCTGAGCGAAATACAGCAGAGAAGATGTATGGAAAGATTTCTTTCCCTTACTGTGCAATCTGATAATAAATTGCATCTGTTTCTGATTTTTAACATTGCTTTTGGCGTCAGTTCTTTGAAGTCCTTATTTTTAATTCAAATTTTAAAATTCAAGGATTTTTCTTGGTCATTCTACTTGTAATGTTTGGTTACCATTTTATTTTAAATACTGCAACCTAACTGCAATGATGATGCTATTTATTGTGTTAATTGCAGTAGGACATGGAGACCTTCTGGAGCATTAGAGCCATTGTGCTGGAAGCTGTGCAAATATTGAAGAGTCTTCTCTAAAGTTCTGTCAGACTAGCTTAAAGTTCAGGTGAATGGAACAATGAATACATGGAAGGGAGGTAGCAAAATGAAGTGACAGTGACACAGGTATGTTTCGAAGTGACTTTCAATGCATGAAACCATAGTCACATAGCTGTAGTTCACAAAATGTGTTGTTGATGTCCCATAATACTTCCTTAGAATAAACATGCAATCAAATTGCAAAACCAAACACAGATACACAAAGACTGATGAAGGGATGTATCATACCAGCAAAGGGATTCAGTTAGGGACATTGAACACACTGTTAGTTGCACTTTCCTCATCTGTCTTTTCAGCTAGCATATTCTTTTGTCCAGAGCATTCAATTTATAGAATCATAGAAAATTAAGGTTTAATGGGACCACAGGAGGTCATCTAGTGCAACCCCCTGTTCAAATGATTCCCAATGATCTCATCCCAGATAAGGCTTTGTCTAACTGAGTCTTAAAAACCTCCAAGGGTGGAGAGGCTACCATCTCTCTGGGTAGCTTGTTCCAGTGTTTTACTCCCCTCCTAGTGAGAAGGTTTTTCCTAATATCTATATAGACGTAGATATCTATCTATATATTGCACAGGGTGTGTATGTCCATGTGTATATATGTGTGTGTGTGTATGTATCGATACCCAGAGAATGTATCAATACACAATATAAAATATAATTTTATATTTTAAAAAAATTAAAATATAAAAGGGCCTTTAAAAATAAGTTGTGGGTATTTTACAGAAATTCATAGCAAAGGTAATGAATTCAGCCAGCTTTGGGTAGGAAGCATTGCAAGGCAAAGTTTATGCAACTATCTTTGCTGCTTCAAGATAACTGAAAGGCATTTTTATGCTAAATGATTCTGTGGTGCTCTCGTTGATGATGTATAACTCCATTTACCGCTGTAATCTGGGTAACAAAATGAATACTCCATCATTGTACTATGAATAGTAAATTAGCCCAGATAAAAGTGTTGAACATCCAATCAAAATCATTAAGTAACCAGAGGACTAAGATTGGTGAGGACATATTGGAAGCAATTATAACTAATGAATACATTAACTTTAGGCGGAAGGATGGCATGGCTGGTATTCCGTTCCATCAAAATAAAATTAGTTTGGGAGTATGGAGACACATATGGAGCAATCTCTGTGAATAAAAGATTATCCATTAAAATAATTATTTTGAAGAGAAAGCTTCCGACATATAAGGTCTATGACATCATGGCAGATGTAGAGGGTGCACCATAATTTGACCCATTTAAAACCAGATTGGAGAGAAGCATACAGTGGTCAGAATCATAACAGAGTTAACGTTTTTTGACTCCACACCAAATACTTAATGGAAGAGGTATATGGCTATCCATGTTAGATGAAACAGCAAATCCTCTCAAATATAAACCTGATATATGTTGATTATTACCTCATCATACTATTAAAAGGGTTTCTTTTTATATTAATAAAATTAAAGCCCCCTGAGAGCTTTCCAGTCTGAGCCTACGAGTTTGCAAGAGAAAAAGTAAACCTGTCCCCAAGTTTGCATGCTCATCTCTACCCCTTCTAGCAGTGGAGCGTGTCTTCCCAGTACAGGCAGAGCAGGAAGTACTAGGCTATTCTCAATCTAGTGTACTGCAGTCTTCACTGTCAGCTGTAAATTGGCTCCAGGGTTGTTTCTTTTGTCAGCTGCATCATCATCTACTGGCAATTCTGTATGAATGCACTGTGCAGGCTACATAAGGTTGAAATAGTTAGCCAAGTACTCCATTAAATAATTCATTCCCCCATCCAATTAAATATCTGATCCTGTCACAAAGAAATGCAGCCAGTAATTTGTTCAAATTAAAATCACAAGATTTGGGTATTTTTAAGTGGCTTTAAAATACTAAGATTCAGTTTCACTCCTATAAAAAGTTTTGTGCTGTTCATCATTCCAGGCACTAAACACACACGTTAAGGGACAGAATAAATTCCAGGACAATAATGTGGAGAGGAATAGGAGACAAGTTAGTTACTTATAATTTCAGCTCCTGTTTTCAAAAGATTCAATAATAACGGGTGTTAAACCTGAGACATCTAGGCCATGGAGATGCTAAGAACTTGCTACTCACATTGATTTCCGCTGGAGTTTTACATAAACTGTACCTCTGAAATTCAACTCATTGGTACTTCAAGGTGGACAAGCAAAGCAGTGGACACTTATGCAAATTTGGATTACAATCATTGGCCACATCCTCATAAGCAGTTGCTGCAGGGAAAAAGGCAGCTGCACAAATTTGTGCTGCTGCTTTTTGCTCTGGCACATGCCCCTGTACGTGGGCTTAGTACAGGGAAAAATGCTCCCAGTGGGGCAGGGGAAGCTGGGGCTAGGCCAATGCAGCCCCAATTTTTCAACATGCTTTTTTTGATACTAGGATTTCCCAGTATCTAAATTTGGCTCAAATATGCAGCACAGAAAACCAGATCACCTTCGGGGGGGGGGGGGTGCATTTTGTGGTACCTCAAAAGCCTTTGAGGTGCCACAAAGCACATGTGTGTGCTTGTGTGGATTTGGCCATTGCTGCCATGTTAATCCGTAATCACAGCCTTTTCCCAACCTGACCTGTTCCAGAATTAATGTCAACCATATGCACTAAAGCATCTGATTATATAAGCAGAAAAGGTTATTTCTGTAAACGTGATATCTTTTATTAGACCAAATAAATAGTTGGAAAGATTGTTCTTTACAAACTTTAGGATTTAGGCTCAGCAGCTCCCATTTAAATACCTACACAAGTGACCAGATCTTTAGAAGATCCTGACTTCTCATTTGGCACTTCATGAGCAGGGCAGATTTTCAAACTAATTAGCATCCAGCTGATCCCATTTTGTCATGAGTGGCCGTAAGCCAAGATCCAGAATTTTTGATTCATACAGAAATGCCACAGTGGGGTTGAAGTGCCGTACATAGAAATGGTATTTTTTTTCCCCTTTCAAACTTACTTTTGTTATACTCGGTACAAGATCTAAGTTGGAATTGCTTTAATTACACACAACATTGAAAGACTGATTTTTACCTAGCTAAAATAACCTGACAATGTCTTCCTTGGAACTGGTTACCTGTCAGTTTTTAATGAGGTGGTAATTACTCACTTTATCTTAAGGAAAACGGTACTAAGGAAGTTTTTAAAACACTGTTGCTGCAGAGCTATTATTTTCAGTTTGGGCATGATGTACAAATAATTAAATCATAAACTGGAAAAAAATCTCAACTTGATACATTGGTTTATTCTACTTTTGCCAATATGATTACAATTACTATGACTTTTTTTCTCCCCCAGTAATTTAAAGTATTTGGAAATGCTGACTCATGTCCTTTGAACTCTAAGTCTTCTGTGAATACATACAACCCCTTTAAGTTGTATAAGTAGATATAGGATAAGCTTTAGCAAAATCAAAAGTGACTATAGGGCTCTGGGTGCAAGGGTGAAGGGGACTGGGGCTCAGGTGGTTTTTCTCTTCGATCCTTCTGGTCAAGGGAAAGGGCTGAGGCAGAAGCAGGTGCATCCTACAAATCAATACCTGGCTGTGCAGGCGGTGTTGCCAGCATGGCTTTGGCTTCTTTGACCATGGGATGTTATTTCAAGAAGAAGGATTGCTAGGAAGAGCTGGGATCCACCTGATGAAGAGATGGAAGAGCATCTTCACAGACTGGCTTGCTAACCTAGTGAGAAGGGCTTTAAACTAGGTTCACTGGGGGATGGAGACTGAAGCCCTGAGGTAAGAGGGGAATGAGTGACCTGGAGGAAGAGCAAACAGGAGGGGGGCAACAAGGGAGATGTTCTCATTCTTCCTGATAAATCTGGGCAATCGACTAGTTACCTTAGATACCTGTACACAAATGCATGGGGCCTGGGAAACAAGAAGGAAGAATGGGAAGTCCTTGCAGTTGCAGAGCTATGACAGCATTGGAATAACAGAGACTTGGTGGGAACTCGCATGACTGGAGCATTGTCATGGATGGGTATAAACTGTTTAGCAAGGACAAATGGGAGAGGAGGAGTTGCACTTTATATAAGAGAGCTGTATGATTGCTCAGAGCTCCAGGATGAAACTGGAGATAGGCCTGTTGAGAGTCTCTGGGTTAGGGTCAGACGGGAGAGCAACAAGGGTGATGTTGTGGTGGGGATCTGCTATAGACCACCAGACCAGGAAGAAGAGGTGGATGAGGCTTTCTTCAAATAGCTAGTGGAAGTTTCTTGAACACAGGCCCTGGTTCTCATGGGGGACTTGGATCACCCTGACATCTGCTGGGAGGGCAATACAGCAGTGTGTGGGCAATCCAGAAAGTTTTTGGAGAGTGCTAGGGACAACTTCCTGGTGCAAATGCTGGAGTGGCCAACTCAGGGCCATGCTCTTCTGGACCTGCAGGTCACAAACAAGGAAGAATTGGTGGGGAATGTAGTAGTGGATCACAACTTGGATCCACTAGGATCAGAGAGCAGTGACCATGAGATTATTTGAGTTCAGGATCCTCAGGAAAGGAAGGATGGAGAGCACCAGAGTAAGAGCCCTGGACTTCAGAAAAGCAGACTTCCACTTGCTTAGGGAACTCATGGGCTGGATCTCCTGGGAGGCCAGTCTGAGGAGGAGAGGAGTCCAGGAGAGCTGGTTGTACTTTAATGCAGCCTTATTGGGAGTTCAGGAACCAACCATTTTAGTGTGCAGGAAGACTAGCAAGTATGGCAGAGACCACCTTGGCTTAACAGGAAACTCTTCAGTAAACTAAAACACACAAAGGAGGCTTAAAAGAAGTGGAAACTTGGACAAAGAACTAAGGAGGAGTATAAGAGCATTGCTTTGGCATGCAGGGATGAAGTCAGGAAGGCCAAAGCACAATTGGAATTGCAGCTAACAAGGGATGTGAAGGGTAACTAGAAGGGTTTCTACAAGTATGTCGGTAACAAGCAGAGGATCAGGGAAAGTGTGGGTCCCTTACTGAATGGGGGAGGCAGCCTTGTGACAGAGGATTCAGAAAAGGCTGAAGTGCTCAATGCCTTTTTCACCTCCGTCTTCACAGGCAAGGTCAGCTCTCAGACTACTGCACCAGGCAGCACAGCTGGGGGAGGAGGTGAACAGCCAACAATGGTGAAATAACAGGTTAGGGACTATCTAGAAAAGCTGGACATATACAAACCACAGGACTAGAAGGGATGCACCCGAGGGGGATGAGGGAGTTGGTTGATGTGATTGCAGAGCCAATGAACATCATCTTTGAAAGCTCATGGCAATCAGGAAAAGTCCCAGATGATTGGAAAAGGGCAAATATAGTGCCCATATTTAAAAAAGGGAAAAAGGCGGATCCAGAGAACTACAAACCAGTCAGCCTCACTTCAGCCCCTGGAAAATCATGGAGCAGATCCTCAAGGAATCCATTTCTAAGCACTTGGAGGAGGAGAAGGTGATTAGGAACAGTCAGCATGGATTCACCATGGGCAAGTCATGCCTGACCAACCTGATTGCCTGAGATTACTGGCTCTGTGGATGCAGGGAAACTGGTGGATGTATGGTGTACCTTGATCTTAGCAAGGCTTTTGATACAGTGTCCCACAACATTCTCACAGACAAGCTAAGGAAGTATGGGTTGGATGAATGGACTGTAAGGTGGATAGAAAGCTGGCTGGATCAGTGGGTTCAGATGGTAGTAATCAGTAGCTCAATGTCTAGTTGGCAGCCTTTATCAACTGGAGTGCCTCAGGGGTTGGTTCAGGGCCTGGTTTTGTTCAGTATCTTCATCAGTGACCTGAAAGATAAGATGGAGTGCACCCTCAGCAAGTTTTCAGATGACACCAAGCTGGGGAGGAAGTAGCAGGTATGCTGGGGGATAGGGCTAGGATTCAGAGTGACCTAGACAAATTGGGAGGATTGGGTCAAAAGGAATCTCATGAGTTTCAACAAGGACAAGTGCAAAGTCATGCACTTAGAACAGAACAATCCCATGCACAAGTTCAGTCTGGGAACTGACTGGCTGGGCAGCGGCTCTGCAGAAAATGACCTGGGGTTTACAGTGGACAATAAGTGGAATAGGAGCCAGCAGTGTGCCCTTGTCTCCAAGAAGGCTAATGGCTACTGGGCTGCATTGGTAGGAGCTTTGTCAGCAGGTCAAGGGAAGTGATTATTCCTCTCTAGTCAACACTGGTAAGGCCACATGTGGAGTCCTGTGTCCAGTGCTGGGTCCTCCACTACAGAAAGGATGTGGACAAATCGGAGCGGCCAGTGGAGGGCAACGAAAATGGTGAGAGGGCTGGGGGACATGACTTAGGAAGAGAGGATGAGGGGACAGGGCTTATTTAGTCTAGAAAAGACTGAGAGGGGATTTAATAGCAGCCTTCAACTACCTGAAGTAGGGTTCGAGAGAGGGTGGAGCTGGACTGTTCTCAGTGGTGGCAGATGACAGAACAAGGAGCAACATCTGAAGTTAAAGCAAGGGAACTTTAGGTTAGATACTGGGAAGAATTTCCTCTATTTACAACTCCTCACTAAGAGGGTTGTAAAACACTGGAACAGGTTACCCAGAGAGGTTGTGGACTCTCCATCCTTGGAGGTTTTTAAGAGCTTGGTAGACAAAGCCTTTGCTGTGATCTAATTGGGAATGGTCCTGCTTTGAGCAGGGGCTTGGACTCTTCCAGTCCTAATTTTCTATCAGTCTATGACTCCAAGATAAGTAGATCTAGGATATAAAAGGCATTTCCTTTATTGTTCCACTATCTGAGGACTCTGAAGTGCCAATGATATGCATTTATAGGCCATGACATACAAATCTCTCAGGATCATTTGAATAGCCTGAGCTAAAGGTTTTGAGAAGGTCCTTTATTTCCAGGACCTTCTCCTCCTCAGAGGGAAACCCAGAAGTCAGACACTCAGCTAATTTAACTAGATGTTAGCATGTCAATTGAACCTTTGCAATTTATACCAGTAAGAGATTTGGCCGGTGTGTTGCTTTCTTGAGCAAATTAATTCTTTTTGGATATGTTTTGGATATTTTTGCCTGATTCACTGTATTCCCTGAGTCCCTTATGCTACTCTTGCTGGACTCCTGAGGGCACTACAGGGAGATGTAGGCTCAGCTATTGTTGCCGTATTGAAGCAGTATATATTGGCAACAGAATATGACAGCAGAGGTGTTCTCAGGTTTCTCTGGTTTGTACCGGAAGCCGAATCAGTCCCTGCCTGGGGAAGCACACAGGAAGGGCAAAGGTGATACAAAACATCTTTTTAACATGCAGTTGTATATAAGTTAATGGCATGCCAGTCCATCACTAAGCCTTTCCTGCACTACTACTGTACAAACAAGAAATTCATTCAAACCCAGGTCTACAAAGTGACACCCTATGATTTTATCCTTTTTTTTTTTAAGAATCTTGAGCCTTGTCATCACAACCACTGAAAGTTTGTCATTATGGCAAGAAAAGGTATATGCAATTATGGTTCTTTGTGATTGCATATGCCTTTCCATTCAATCCCGTTGTCACTGAATCAAGGGAAGTTTTGGGTTGCTTCTCGGCATCTTGTGGACCGAGATCAAGTGTAGTATAGTGAACATACGTTCAGATCTCTGTGTTCTTATAATTTATATTAAAATAAAGGCCTTAACAAAGATATGGGCCTCTTTGCATTAAGCACTGTATCAAAATGGGAGCTTACCTCGAAATAGGCCATCGGTAGGTGAGAATGCAGAAGTGCAACTAGTAAGCCGTAGAACTAGGAGCTGGAATTTAGGCCTTCTAAATAAGCATAACAGAGCCCTATCCACCAGGTTGCCCCTCTCCCTGCCCTTTAACTCTCATTTCAAATCTCATTCCTATGCTGACAAAGTCAAGCTTTTGCTTCTGTCATCATCGCAGGCACGGAGAAGCCAGCTGCTTATGTTCTGCCTTGTGCAACATCATCAGAATTGCCAGCAAAGTTCTAATCCTAGGCATTTTATTCTTAATGGTGTTCTATGAAGCAGCAAGAACACAGTGTAATTTTCAGATATATGGTTGAGTTTGCACAACTGTCACAAAAGTCTTGTCTTGACTTGTAAATGCTACAAATTTGATATGGAAGTCACTGATGGGGAATAAATTTGGACGCCATTTTTACAGTTGCTTTTCTGGTCATCACCACACATTAAATTGACAGCCTATTGTTTTTTAATTCCCAGCTATCAGAAGTCTCTTGTTTATTCCTACCCTATACGTATTCTGTTGCTTTTAGATCACCTGCCTGTTGTTTTCAGATTTCTCTTCATCACCACATACATTATTTTATCAGACAAGGCATTTTCAGCTTCCATCAAGAGCTATCGAATGTGTTTGATAAGAACAGTCCATCCTGAATTCAAGATTCAATACAGCAATCTTTGACTTTTGGCTTCCAGAATGAAAGATTTGAAATTAATTTCTTTTACAGCAGTGATCACAAGAAGAGAAACTGTTATAAAGTGTGACATTTCTCTACTAAAAACAAAGTGGAAGAAACCCCATTATTTCGTGGTGTAACACCCATGAAAAGAAGCTCTTAGTAGTTGCTAGGTAACACTTTTGTTTTTAGACAAACCCAGCTTGCTTTGATGATGTAATCCTTCTCCCTCATGCTCTCTCTCTCGTAGATAGAGACCTACTCAATTTGTGATTTCGCAGAAATTGCGAAATGGGGCGATGTCTGCAAAATATGCAGGGGAAAAAAAGGACATACTAAAAATAAAATGCTGGTCCCCCAGTGGGAGCCAGCAGTCCTCACGGCCCAGCGGCCCAGCTGTGCAGCCCACCGGGAGGACGAGGGGGACTGGTGGCACAAATGGGAGCAGGCAAGATGGCTGCCATCTCCACTCCTCACTGCTGATTGGCTGAGGGCTGCCTGTCATGCAGCCCCACTGTTCTTCATCAAGCAGCAAGGCGAATGATGGACAGCCCTCTCAGCCAATCAGCAGCAAGGGGTGGGGCTGTATGACAGACCAATCAGCACTGGGGCCCCTCAGGCAATGAACAGCATGGGGGGGGGGCTCGTGAAAATGGTGGCTGGTTTTATGATCTGCCCACGAAATCGGCCTCCTGCCTCCTTGAGTTGGGTAGAACCCCAATCATAGGTAGCTGGGCTCTAGATAGCGTGTGGATCTGGTTTCTTCTTCTGCTGTCTCAATGAAGTGGGGGAAGGATCCCTCTGTGCTCACTTACGTCACTGTGAATCCATCTAACCAGTTCATATTCTCACCTTTAAATGACATTACTTTAGCACACCTCACACATCTACCACTTGTCATAGGAAAGGATCACTTGGGCCACAGTTTTTGGATCCCCTCATATGTTCACAAATACAGATTATGTAACACAAACCTGCCAGTGAAAAAATGTGTATCCCCATCAGTCCGCTTTGATTTATGCCTCTTGTGAAAACATTGGTGATAGGGAGTAGAATAACAGAATCATAGACAGTGAGGGCTGGAAGGGAGCTCAGGAGGTCACATCTAGTCCAACCTCCTGCTCAGAGCAGGACTGTCCCCAACTACATCAGCCCAGCCAAGCTTTGTCTAGCTGGGTTTTGAAAACCTCCAGGATGGAGCTTCTACCACCTCTCTGGGTAACTTGGTCCAGTGTTTTACTACAATGCTAGTGCAAAAATTCTTCCTAGTATCTAGCCTAAAGTTCCCTTGCTGCAACTTGAGCCCATTGCTCCTTGTTCTGTCATCCGTCCCCACTGAGAACAGTCCAGCTCCAACCGCTTTTGAGCCCCTAAACTGCAGATGATTTCAAATACAAAGAAAATTTCATGTTTTTCATAATGAAATTTCATCAGATGTGACATACTCCTGCAGAACCTTCGGTTTCAACAGATAACTATTTTTGGATATAAAAATACTTTCAAGTAACATTTTTGACTATTTGTAACTTCTGCACTGATTTGGCTCATGGGTGACAATTATGATAGGGACACTGAATAAAACACAAGAGAAATTATTCAGATGCTGGCCTGAATTCCTTTTTTTTTCTTTTTACAGTTAGTAAAAATAAAATGTATTTGGTTTTTCCTCTGAAAATGACTAAAGAACATTTATGGGGCTGGGTCAGTAGAGAATGGATCATGCCCTGCAAGCCTGGAGAACAGTGAATAGAAGCATCTGGGGTGAAAAGGCCAAAGTTTGGAAGCATGAACTTCCTGAGTTATTCAGCCCCACTCAGGCACAAACACATAAGTTCCTTTGTTAAGATTTGGTCTGACTGTGCAAATACACATGCACACAAACCGATATGAGATTTTGCATGCACATAAACAGCACATCTAAGATTTCATTTTGGCACCTTGGTAACCTATTTGAAAAATCAGCGTTAACCATAAAAAGCCTTGTTACATGATTTCTGGGCTAAACCCTTCAGATAAGATTAGAATAAAACTCTCATTGACTTGAGTGTGGTTTTTGATCCAGATAATAATATGCAGGATTCAGCCAATATAGATCAACTCTATCTTACAAAAATAGGCTGAATAAGCTATAATTATTCTTCTCTAGCAGCTCACTTATAATTATTTGTTTCTAACTGAAAATGATCCGTGCTGCAATAAGATTATTAATGATAAGAAAGATGTCCCAGAGTGATATTGAAAGCTAGTCCCTGGCCGACCAGCTAGAATTCAGGTGAAATGTAGTTACTTTTCTTGACAATTAGTTGAGGAAATATATTAGGCTGCACTGAAAAAACCTCAGTTAAGGCTGGATCTAATGGGGTCCTCAAGAACGATGCTTAGTGGGGTCCTCAAGAACAACCCTGACTAATAACCTGTTTATAAACGTATGTGTGTCTTTGGGAGTTTCCCCCCTTCGGATTTGTGCACATGGTTTACCTTCGGTCATCCAAGTCATTTGATTAGATGCTATCAGGATTCTGTCTGGATTTGAGATAGAGTATAGGGAATGAAAGACGGTAAGGAGTCACTCTGCTGTGGTTCGGGAGCATCTCTAGGGACATTCAGAGTGGATCAGGGTAAGATTAGGCACGCACCCTGGAATGGACGCCGTGGCATCCTTTGAGGAAGTGCAGCAGACACTTTTATCTTATCTGTTGACTCTGCTCCAAGTGGCCAGCACAGAAGGTAGAAGAGGTCATGACCACTAGATATTAAGAGCTGGAATTATAGTCTTTACATTGTTCAGGGGTGGAGGGGACGTGATTTAATTAAAGCAATTCTTGCAGCATTCAATGAGCTTTAGTTAAAGTGCTCCCGCCACTATTTTGAAGTGCGGGGATGCTGAATAAATATATGTGATGTGGAGGCTGCTGGAATGTGCTAATTAGCATGCTTCAGCAGACTCGATTATTTGGGTCTGCTCTGATGTGTGCTAATTAGTACATGTTGGAGCAGACCTCTGGCACATGTATAGGTGCCCCTTGTGTTTCTGCAGTGCCTAGCACACTTGGATAATATGGTCCTGCCTTATAGAAGCAGGGAGAGATTTACAAAGGCACTGGGCGAATAAGACAAGCTCCCTTTGAAAATTAGTAGGAGACAGCCATATAACTCTCTCAAGCTCCTCTGAAAACCTCAGCCCTAATAAATACCACTGTCTTTCTCACCTTCATTACTATTTTAACGTTTATAGCACTTTTATGTACTCAAGGCCTATTGAAGTTAATAGAAAGACGTCAGTGGAGCTTCAGTCCTACCCTGAACAAATGGGCTAGAAAGCAGAACACCAGGGATCTAGCGCAAGACCCAGTAAAAGTTGATTTTTTACATGTGAGGCAGTGCAATACCTGACTGCTAGGCGTTAGGCATGTAGTCCATGGGCAGCCTCCAATATGCACTTGGACTCTTGCTCCCTATATAGCATACAGAGAGAAGGCACTCCATTCCGTTTCCCAGTTTGCAAATTGTGAACTTTATGATGTACAGTTCACATTTTTCTCAATATTTAAATAGTTGACCTTCAGTTTGCTTTATTGAGCACTCATTTGAGTGAAACAGTGTTTCGTGGGTGGTTCATAGAAAAAGTTTGGAAACGTGACAATTCAAATGTGTTGTTGCAACTGATAAAATATTTGTCAGGTCTGTTTTGCATTAAGGGCAAGCGTGCTAGGAAATGTGGTTGAAGTGCACAAATTGCTGTGAGATGAAATAAAGCCGTCTGTGTTCAGAACAGTATAATTGTTAATGCAGGGCAGCTTTGCATTGGTTTCCATTTCATTTATTGTAATTCTTACCTAGTCATAAGCGTCAACTGCCGGGAGTGGCTCTGCTAAGCCTGTTCCATGCAGAGAGAAGTGCTACATGAACTTCTTTTTAGAAAAGAATCAAGGTTGGTTTTTATTCCATTCAGTGCTAGTGCTTGGGATGTTTATAGATCTGGGATTTTGATATCTCTGAACAAGATCAGATATCCGGTATGGTATGCAAATCTGCACAGAAGAATGATGGGATGGAACATCATTATCCTCTGCATAATGCAACAGACTTGAGGTTCTCTCTGAAGGAAAGGAAGACAGTGGCACCAGTTAACATTTATCTTTAAACCTTTGCAAGAAAACTTACCGTTTATCATTTGTGGTTTCTTGTAACCTCAGGATAATGTCTACAGAATAAGATCTGCAGTTGAAATTTACTTATCTGTCCCCACTGTAAAGAAGGATATTGGATGGAGATCTTATGCAGAGTTTGCTTCACATATCTGGACTAATTTATTTTATGAATGTGGTAATCTTAAAAGCCTTAATCCATTTAAGATTAAACTCTCTCTGGCACCCCCCCCCCAATTTATATATTTAATTTTTAATGCCATACATTTTAATATTTTGATATGGAACCTAATATATTTTATTAGCGTGCCCATTTTATATGTTCTGATGAAACTCTGTGCCTTATTTTCTTGCTGGAGAGCAGGGATTTTTTTTTCCAGTCCTAAGTAAATACAACTTTATTTGTAGGTTCTTTTCCTCTTAGGTGTGACTGTAAAACAAAATAATGCCAGTCCTATTGCCACTACTAATAATGCTTCTGAAAGAGTCCAGAATAATCAGAAGTGGACATTGGGAGCCTTTGTCTATTCACTAAGGACAAAAATCACTCCACTACCAGGGGGTTATATAAGATTATGACTTCATTTAGGAACCTGTTGCACAACACATTTAGGAACATATTTAAAGCCCACTGACTTCAGTATAGCACATGTGTAAGTGCTTCGTTAAAATAAGACTTGGTCCACAACCTCCCTGAGGTCAACCGAAAGACTTTGATTGATTTTAGGGGGCTGACATCAGGGCATTGCAGCCCAGAATACGGGCCACATAGAGCCATGGACATTTAAGCAAAAATTGTACTGATGTGGGAGTGCTTAAAAGTTCAAGATTTCATATGGCCCATTTTGAGAGCTTCTGAATGGGCCAATTCGCACAGATAAGAAACATCAGGCAATGACAGTACAAACATCCCCAAGTAATCCCTTCAATGCATCTTACAGAGACTTTAGTTACACGCCTTTGCCATTCAGCCCTCACCTCCAGGGATGAGATTAGCTGATGTACAAGTTTGCAACAGGGATTCTAACCCTCCTTGACCCTTCTGATGAAAAACAACATGAAAAAATACTTTTGTGTCTACATTATGTCACCAGCCAGCCTGAACAAAAAGGGAAAAATACATCTTTGTCTTGCTAGGCACCTAAACATGAAAAGCAGCTCTCATTTTAGACTTAGATGTACCTATTTCAAAAAAAGAAAGAGAGAAAAAAAACCAAACCGTGCTGTATTACTGCAATTATGTGCTGAAAATCAGAAATGCTGAAACATTAAATTAAGCTTAAAAATGTTCCTGTTTATGCAAAAAAAGAATGCACAGTGCAGCATAAGACATTGCATTACATTGCTATTTTTCTTCCCTCCCTCTCTCTCTCTCTGGATCTTTGCCCTCCACATAATTATCTCACATTAATTTTTTTTGTAAAACAAAAAGCCAGATGCTCACATGGCTCTAATCTGGGGCTGCTACGCCACTAAAAGCATCGGATCCAGCATTAACTACTAATGGGTATCTTTCCTCCATTAACCTGGACTCAGGTAGTATACCCAGGAGGAGGAAGTAGAATTGTTTGCATGCAGTTTGAATGATGTTTCTAGGAAGATGCTGAAGAGTTAGGTCATGGTTTGACTTCATGCCGACGTTGTGATAAATGCCATTTAGGAGTTTTTCTGTCATCTGAAGCAATTCTAGAACAGCCGTAAGTGCTGCATTTCCTCTCAGTGAAAGGGCTAGCCTTCATTAAGGAGCTCATTACTGTGGAATCCAATTTGTAATAATTAATTTCTTCATCATAGCGATAATGCAGAATGCTCAGATGTTTCTGAGCAACATGCACAGCCCTTTCTAAAAGCACAGCATGATCCTCGGGGCTTGAGATGGTGGGCCATGTTCTGACACCCTTACAAGATAATACATAAATCCCAAGTTGTCCCACTGAAGTGGTACTGTTCACAGAACAGACTCCCACCCACAAAAGCCCCACACATCTTAAAAAATAAAATAAAGAACGAAACATACCACCACCCCCATCACCAATCATGGCTACTATAGCCCTATAATGTGGTATAGGGCTCACAGACCACCCCAAGATTTGGTTCACTTGTACGCAGGAGCCCTTTCCTCCTCCACCAGGTTGTCTTCCTTCTTTGATCAAATTGTAGGTTTTGGTAGATAGAAAGTGTTTTCCACTAGGCATTTCATCAACAGTGAGTATAATGAGGCCTCAATCTCGCTTGGGGTGGTGGTAGAATGCATGTAATTATAATTGAACTGATAAATGGCCATTTTAATCCGTTAAAGAGTTTACTAAAATGATCACTGAGCCAGAGTAGTAGCTTAAAAGTAGGACACCTGTAAATACAGCCTGGTTGGAAGTGAGAGTAGACAAGACACTTAAGAGACTGTATGCAGGACTGACAGATTTTCATACCAGAGCTATTCACAAAATTTGGGACAAAACGCTTTTTTTTTGGAAAATGCCAGTTTGTGTAAGCTGGATCTTATTTCCAGAATGGAAATTCTAGTTGGAACCAGATGCAGATAGACCACTATGTGTTAGCCAAGTGGGTCTGGCACTCACCTGGGGACCAAACACAGTAGGGCCTTGAACAATGGCCTGCTAACTCCTGGGGAAGTACTGTAGTCTTCACTAGGGTATAGAGTCAGGCTCTGTCTTTCCCTCTAACTCCTTTGTTGGGTCTGTTCTACTTCATATAAATAACTCAATAGTCATTGGCCAGAAAACAACATACTCCATTGCCCAGTGGTTAGGGCACTTACCAAGGGCGTGAAAGACCTAAGTTTAAGACTAATGAATGAGACAGAAATTTGACCCTGGGTTTCCCAGACACCATGAATGCTTGGAGTGGTTGGCTTCTTCTCTTATAACAACATTGGTAAAGCCTTGGGTTAGTCCAGATGTAGAACATGAAAATCTGAAAATGTTCATGGCCTGGCTGTGGTTTCCTGTCCAGCACTATTCTTTCCCAAGTGATGTCACATGGCCAATCAGCTATTTATTTATAAATTCGGTTTATATGGATGCCTTTACAGGCAACCCCCACTTAGCGCTCTTAATTCGTTCCTAAAAAAAAGAGTGTTAAGTGAACTAGCATTAAGCAAAACTGAAAGGTTTTGACGACCCAGGATGGCAACCACAAGTGTTTTTAATGACCCAAGATGGCAACTGCGAGTGTTATAATGAAACTCGCTGAGTGCTAAGAGGAATTGGGTATCAATTTAAAATTAGTGTTATGGCGAAATAGTGCTAAGTGAAACAGTGTTAAGTGCGGGTCGCCTGTACCGGTAAAGTCTCAGGGTGGCCAACAGAGACAGATGCAACATATAAAAGCAAATGGAATATGATATGAAACAAAAGCTCCTTAAACTGTTTCGCAGGCTAGCCTGGCTTGGTAAACACTTGCCCAGATAGGAAGGTTGGGCAGCTTTTCTGGAAGATAACCAGGCTTGGGCTCTAGCAGGCCTCAAGGATGAAGGAGCTCCAAACCTGAGGAGTGACTACTGAGAACAACCTCCCCATATAAGTATCTATTGTGTCACCTTAGAGATTATTCATAGGCAGATTCTTTTTTCAGCAGGAAGCTTGAAAATACTGCCCAGTAAACACTACACTACCTCTGTACATGAACAATCACAATCGTTATAAATAATTTTCTTGGCTTTTCCTATAAGCTTCACCTTAGTTTTTTTCCACTGGCCATGTCGGTTAGTGTATAGTACTCAGAAAATGCACAAGCTATAAGTGAATCCCAAAGTGATATACATATATATCCCACATACAGCAAATCTGCTGTCATTATTACTAAACTGGCCTTGGGCAAAACACTGCAGCCAGCTCTAGTGTTACTGATCCTGAGATTCCCAGCTGAATTTGCATCTAAACTTCACATTCCAGTTAAAATAGAAAGCATTTGAATATACTGATGGAAAGGACAACTGCAGTGATTAGTCTTAATACCTGAAGGAATATTTACTTGAAAAAAAATCTGAATAGAGTATGCTTCTAGACCTGTTTACACCTACAAATGCTTGAGGTTTTAAATCACTGGTAAAACTGCTGGGCATGCTGACTGGTATCGTCTCGTTGTTTCCTTGTACTTGTCTGTCAGTGTCCAGCTGCTGTTTCCTTTCTTAGGTTGTAAACTCAGAGATGAAGGAACTCCCCATGAAGGTATGTACAATATCTAGCACAATGGTATGACTAGGGCTCATTCTGCTATGGCACTACAAACAAAATAATAGTAAAGTATTGCTTTAGTATGAGGTTGGGGAGGGAGACCTGACAGCCAGTGGGGTATTACAGTTGTAATGTTTGAGATACCTGCATTGCGCACTAGAAGTCAAACTATTAGTGTGTCACACAATTCATCTTAAGTGAATCCCAGTGAAACTTTATACCCGATTGCACCTTTGCATATTTTACGGACCTATTCACTGTATTTTATCTATGTTGCTTGTTCACAGGATCTCTCGTAAATCTGTGTGGAGAACAGCAATCCCATTTTGTGGAGGATTTCACCAATATGAAATTTATGCATTGACCTATGGACATAACCTATGCTGTGTCATTTCCTGCTGCTGTTCATAAATTTGTTGTTGAGACCTTCCTTGTTCATGCCTTAGGTTCCTGGGCATGAAATCAATGGCACAAAATGCTACCAGTGACAGGATTAGAGCCACTAAGTCTTGAGTGCCGTCTGGACTTTCCGGGAAACATAACCAAGGGAGCTTCCTTTTGTTCCTGTAATTTCTAGGTATCTATTAAATAATGGCTTTAATTTAAAAGAAAAACTGGGTGTCCAGAATCCCAATATCCCATTCCTACATCTCTCTAAGTTTATTCCCTGGACTTTACACCACAGGGAATTACATCTCATCTAATACATTGATCTATCCATGGCATTTGTAATAGACACAACACGCTGTAGAAAGACAACGCCGTGCTCTAATGGCAGGTTTTTATCATATTCCAGATCAGTCACTCCCCTCCATGGTGGTATATATTAGTAAGCAGGCGTCTGGCAGCAGTATTAGAAACATAATAAAGAAACATTTAAAATTAAATTGTGGTGGATCAAGAGTTGGAAAGGAGCCTCTATTCCCTTTGGGTACATTTGTAACATTTAATCTAATCATCATTCAGCAGTAGATACAATTCCAGCCTACATCAAAGTAACTAAAATACTGCTTTGATGGTTTAATAGTAGCTGGCAGTGTAATGACAGGTGGCCACAACCACAATCCTAATTTGAAACAAGCTGCAATCTTGGTTAAAGACATATACCTCTTGGAATTCTCTGAAGCAGATCTCTTTGAATGAACTGGGAAATAAAACGGAGACCAGAGCTACAGTAAATTTCAAGGGCTGTGTTCAGTATACCTTCCCTGTTGACATTGCCTTTAGCAGCTGCTTCAGCAAGTACATTATTCAAGAGCAGCAATAATATTGTTGTTTGTTCAGCTCACATTTTATATTAGCTCAAGCAGACAAAAGAAAACTGTCACTGGAGGGAGTTCTACGTAATAGACCATCGATACATTGGGAAGCAGATACAGCACGACAGGAATCAAGTAACGGGTGAAGACAGTGTTATTGGCATGGGTTTTCTTACCACGCTCTTTGTCATCCCTTTCTAGGTAAGGAAATCCCTATAAGCCACTCCTTATAAAGTTATGAAAAAAGTATTTATTTTATCTTTACCTTTTCTAAAAATTCAGGAGCTTTTCCCTTAATAGGACCCAGTACAAGAACTGTAAGACAGATGAAAAAAAAAAGAAAGATGTCCCTTTGTGAGCTGTGAGTAGATTTATATGGATGCCTCTCCCAGTAAAGGCTCAGAGTATCACACAATGTGACCATGTGTGATGCAGACTGCTTATGCCATCTCATGTAACCTGAAGTTTTATGCAGGTGAGGCTGATAAAATCCATATGGGCTCAATATGCACACCCATATCTGTGTACAAATGTAAATCTTAGAACTTGTGCACCTAATTTTAAACATAATTACAGTGAAGAGGGAGGAAGGATTGCCCAATGGTGAGGACATTATGCTGGAGTTCTGCAAATGGGCTCCATCATGAACGGTGACCACCACCATGTAAACCAACTTACATGGTGCAAGAAGCAATGTGCTCAAGTTTCAGCAGTGGAAGTTTAGGTTAGATATTAGGAAAAAACTCGCACTAGGGGGGTGGTGAAGCACTGGAACAGGTTGTGGAGTCTCCATCACTGGAGGTTTTTAAGAACTGGCTAGGCAAAGCCTTAGCTAGGGTGATATAATTAGGGATGGTCCGGCTTTGAGCAGGGGGTAGACTAGATGATCTCCTGAGGTCCCTTCCTACCCTCATTTTCTATGATTCTGTGATTACGCCATTTCCCAGACTACTTCACACAGAAGCACTTTTAGATGCACAGTCAGTGCCCATCCAGGTCATTGGGCAGACTAGCTAATGCACTGTAAATTCACCCACAGCAAACTTACTTGTATAGACAGCCCTGCAATTCACCACAGTCTTTGCATCATGAGTACTCAGGATAGATTGTGTGCACCCATGTAGTGATTTGAAATGGATTATTGGATAAATATGAAAGTACTTTACTGTGATTGAGAATATCTTCTGAGACATTGTTATTAGAAATATAAATGTATGCACATGTACACATGCATTTGCAAGCAAAGTTTCCCACACTGCAGGCACATTTAATCTCACCACCATTCAGCAGTAGCTACAAACTAAAATGCTATTCTGATGGTTTAATAGCAGCTGGCAGTGTAATGATGCATGTGCATTGTAAGGCATTCCTTTTGCATGGCCCATTGCATACTAGAGTCTCAAGGCCCAGTTTTTGCAAAGAGCCTCAGACTAGCTTTAATTTTTGGAAGCATAGTTTAGCACCCCTCCATTGGACAGTTCTGGACCGTATCTCATAGCAGGGTCAGCACTGAAGACACCGCAGAAGCAGGAAGTAGAAGATTGCCTTTCAGGAAGTCAGAGAAAGTTTGGGGCTTGCTTATTCCTACTTCCTTTATGAGAGAGGAAGGAACAGCAGAAGAAAGTGCTCCAAGGCTGTTACCCATGGGAGACGAGTGAAAATGCTGTGAACTGGCATTGCTGCTGGAGTAGAGTTGCATAATCTCTAACCCGGTACTAATGGAAATTTAGGCTTTTACTAGTATAAGTGATTGGAAACTGGTCTATGCCTACAACAGAACACAAGTTCAGCACACCAAACCCATAACAGAATGGAAGTTTGGCACATGTAGACTGGTTTAAAAATGGTGGGACCCGGTCTAAAATTTGCCCTCCCCCACTCCCCAAAGGGCGGATGTGTGTTTTATTCACTACCTATCTAAAGTATACTGCTTACAGAAAACCATGTAACTTAGCTCGATTCTTCCTTGGGCTTGTTGAATGTCTGTTCCCAGCCTTAGAGAACAAGATAGACAATGAGCTAAGAGATAAGCCCTCTGTTTGTTGTCCCACTTCTTAGGTTACAGCTATACAAAATAGCTGAGTTTCACAATATTTTAGGTTCATTTTGAAAAGCTTTGGGCAATGTTAATGGGTAGCATCATCCATTAAGAAGAGATACTCCACTATCTCTAATAGTACTGCTACATATGTACTCTTCAAAATTATGATTGCTATAGTGTTAAAGTACAACTGTTTTGATATTCAAGGGGTTCCTTCAGGGAAATGGTGTAAAACAGGGCAGATTAAAAGGTCCTTTCATGCAGTGCAGATAGGCATCTACACACAATCAAAATTCCACATGCATTTACAAAGAAGAGTAAAAATTTGCAAAGTTTAATTGGCAGAGACAAGATTTGCTGTTAATAATAAATCTTGTAAACTAAAATGATCAGAGTATCAATTTCCTACAAATGTTTTATCTGAAGGACAGGAACAAGTTCCTAAAAATGAGTTGTAAAGAATATATTAGTTTGGTTGCCCGTATTAGTCTGGCATGCTATAGGCAACTTTTGCAAGCTTGCTAATCAAGCCTGACAGCAATAATTTTCACCCGTATTTATAACTCCCTAACAATACATGTTGATAATTGCTGCAGTAGAAAATTTAATAAGTCATGGGTAGTGCACTAATAGATGACTAAATAATGGAAAGAACATTAAACCCCTTTTACAGTGACTGAGTTACCACTGAAGTTCAGTATTATGTTATTCAGCCAAACTGGAGGGCGTTCTTGAGACTTTTTAAAGCACCTTTCTTTGCATGTGTGTGCAAACTTCAACGGAAGAGGTTCTAGATACAATCAATAGCTGTCAAACTTCCATCCTAGTGTGTGGCTTTGTATGGTTCTAGTTATCTGTCATGGAGATTATTATTTGGTATTTTACATCAGGAATTAATGGTACCACCAACAGAAAGATCCTTTTTTAAAAATAGTGTTTTACTAACATCTTATGGGAGAGGCATTTGAAATCCACAGGCTTTGAAATCCCTGGTCCGGGAAGAGAATTAGGAACTCAGCAACTGAACTAGAACAGTACTAAAGCCCTAGTATTTAGCATTTCCCCACAAAAGGGCTCTGCTTGGAAAACCTGCAACATATTTTGTGGCATTGAAAAAATGTAATTTGGCCTTTAGCATTATATTTAAAATGAGTTTCCAGCATGCTGATGGTGCTTTGCAATTAATAACAATAATACTACCACCACAAGCAATAATGGACTCGGATTTTTTTAAACCTCTTTTAAGAATGCCAATAAATAAAAGACCTATGGGACATTGTAAACATACATAATACAATGTACATGACATAGCAAATATTACCGTGCAATAAATTACATTGCTGGTAAGCTCAGATATTGGTGACTAATTAGAACGCTATGGAAATGGGTATAGCAGGAGATCCGTGTTCATTGTAATTAGCCCAGATAGTCCTTAATGGTAAGTGCTCTACTTTGCCTTCTGTTCGTAACCTCAAGTAAGTAGTAATGTACAGTCTCGCTGCTCTGGAAAGCATTATACTAGGCTTGAATCCTCCTGGATCAGAAGAAAAGAGTACAGCTTTCCTCCCCACCTTGCCCCCGTCCCACGTTTGTTCCAATGCCTAGTTAGTGCAGGTCTCTGGTGAGGCTAAGGCAGTATATGCGTCGGGTGCTATGCAATGCAGACAGAATAGAAGCTCCCAGCACCCTTGTCTAGTTGTGTGTGTTTATGAAAGAAGGCAAGGCAGATTTGCATTTTATAGACTAACCAAATAAGATATCTATCTACTCTGTTTAGAAAAGAAGCCAGGAAAAATTCTAAATATACCTGCATTCTCCCCAGGGTAGGTCATTTAAACGGGATTTCAAGAGCCAGCAGTCAAACGAATTAGACACACCATTGCTCTCACAAATCGTAGGCATCATTTGCTCATATAGATACCTTGACTGTGATGCAAATGAGGCAGTTGTGAACAGAAATGGTTGAGGACATATCTTTCTGCACCATCACAGTAACTGTGTAGCCTAATTAAGACTTGTTTGAATATCTGGTCCCAGTGGAGAAGACGACAGCATGAAGTATCCTTATTCTGAAGGAGCATCACATTGAGCTAATGAGAGCCTGTTGTAATATGGGATGATTTCAGCATTAATTAGGAGTTGCTTGACAGTAATACCCTAGCAGGGAAAGCAACCGTTCCAGCTGAACACCAGGATGGTACTGTATTCCACTCATGTAGATACTCTAGTCTGGGAAAAGAAGGCATTTAGCCCCAATTTAGAGTCTTCAAAAAAATAATGTATAGTGATTGGTGCACTTAATTTTTGATATTTTCTTTCCAGACCTGAATTGTTATAAAAATCCTCTCTGACTCTTGAGCAGTTATTAAAAAAATTAGGGGCTAGCTCCTGATAGCAATATTTTCTCCCAGGTGGCACAAGCCCGTAGATTTAAGTGTGTATGGCAGTGCATAAATGAAGGAGGAGCAAAACACAGAAAGTTTGACAATATTTTTGTTCTTTTCTAACCTAGTACAGTGAGAAGATAGGGCCTGACATCATCTTCCCAGTCTGAGCACTGGTGTGTACCAATAGCCCCTTAGTTCATAATATTTGCTTCTTCCTCCTCTTTATAATTAAGAAATTAAAAACCTGGGTGATCACCCTCCCCCCTGCCAAAAAAATGCAAACAGTTTCTTCATAGTAGGAACAAAGTATCTACAGTTAATACATTCCCATGCCTAACTGTGCAAAAAATGTATCACATGCAAGTGATTTTTCGACGTACGATAATCTTCCATTCTGTTTCATGTTGGTTTAAAGGCTGAAGATCGCTCTCACAGACTTCCGGGAACTTCTGGCTCTAGCCAAGGACACCATGCTAGACTGCATTGCTTTGATGTGATGCCAGTAAAATGATGTACAACACACACCTTTCCCTTCATTTCTAAATTGATGCTTTATCTCAAACAGCATATCACGCACATAAACTTGCAAAGCAGGACTTAAAAAGTAAAATTTCACACCATGAAATAGCACCTAAGTCTGATATTTTCAATATGACCAGGTGCAATAAATACTCCACTTGGGGCAATTCCCTTTCCCAGTGTCTTAATCTTCTTTCAAGCCAGCTAAAATTATTACGGCGTTTGCATTTAAAAAAAGAATCAGAATTGCTCATAAAATTCAGGAAAAAATTCTGGCAAGTTTCTAGTTGTTTTGAGAGAATGTTTTCCCAATATTTTATTTTATTTTTTAAGTAACACTCCATAGATCAGTCAGAACAAAAAAAAAAAAAGAGAAAAACCTCCCCCTGCAAAAAAGCAAACAACAACAACTCCCCCCCACCCAACAACAAAAAAACCAGCAGAAAAACAAATAATATATTCTGGATTTTTTTGCCAACATTTTTAAAAATTAAACAAAATTCTCAAGAAGTTCCAAAAATAACAGCACAGTTACAGTCACTTCCCATCATCCAAAGAAAACTCAAACTCCTCCTTTGGCTTGTTCTTTCAGCTAACCTTCCAATGCCGAATCCTTTCTGCCAATTCAATTTTATATTGCAGTCAAAAACTACGTTAGGAGCATGTTATTCATGCCGCAAAGTACTAGAAAGCTGGAAAGTGCCAGAATTTGTTACTCATGCTGCCTTCCCTCTGCACCTTTGGGCACTGATTTTGTGAGCTGAATGAGGGAGCTTGTGGGGAAAAAACGCTATGATTGCCTAATTAAAATCTGTACCATAACATATAGTGCTGTAGAACTGATTGCACAAGCAGCCACAGATTTGGCATTTCTTAATTTTTGGCTCTTAGGCTGCGGTTTGCCATCTAAACAGCATTCTTCTAGAGTAGCTTTTGAATGACATTTTTATTACATTATGTCCAGCCAGCTTGGATACCAAGACTATTTCCAGTGAAGTCACAGAACCTACTCAGAGTCTTACAGTCACATACTACCGGTACCGTACTAAGTCGGTGCTATTGTGGCAAGTAAGATGAGAGAATGGAGGCAATGTGGCATAACAAGACTTATCCAAGGTCACACTGGACATGAAGGGCATAGTGATAATCCACTTCCCTTTTAAATGGCATTAGTCCAGAAATGTCAACAATTGATTTTGGAGCCAATTTAGAAAAAAATAAATGCTTTTAAAACTATCAGTTAAAAAAAAAACAGTTTTCCAAGGCATTTTTTGCACTTATTTTTATAAGATGAGCATAAACTTACATCAACCTACCTTTATGCTGTCACATGCTCTTACTTTCAACTTGGGATACATAATTCAGATCACAGTCTATTATCTGCTCATGGAGCCTACAACAGAGACGGCTACTTAAATGGAGCCGTGCTCGTAATTCTCTCTACCATCGTTTGTAAGTTTATATCATAATTTCTTTCTTCATGTAACTAAAAGGTACTTAATACGATTCTTACCGTCCACGGGAAAGGGGTGGGGAAGGCGTGAATTCTGGGACATTTGTTATGTATTCTTCATTTAATTTTTATGAGCACTTAGCAGGTTACCCTTTGTTTTGATTTTTTTCTTGAAGTCTAATTATTCCATATGTCCTTTCATATTTTGTCTAATCTGCAATTGTATTTCTCATTATCATTTTGTGAGGATATGCTGCTATTTCCTCTGATTTCATTCTATCCCTTTTATGTTTCACTTGTACAAAATTAATTACATTGTACCTTCAAGCATAATTTTAACAGTGTCTCCATTGCACTGTGTCTGCCTTTAATTAATGCTCTTCTAATGTAGGTTTTAGAGCCAAATGGTGCAATATTCCGAGCATCAAAGAAACAAAAGATCTAACAAAGCTGAAATGAAAGAGCCAGACAAAGCAGCAGACAATGTATTCTCATTTGAAAATGTCACTTCAACTTTATTTTAGATAGCAGAACTGGAGAAGATTGTTTCTACTTTTCCCCCCATTCATAATAAAGCTGCTTGGTGTAGCTGGGAATCATATCTATGACGTTCTCTAGCTGATGAAGCGATATCTCAGCCCCTCCCTTGCAGAATTTGGTCCAGACTGGCAAAGTACAGTTTTCCCATCTAGTGTACACTGTTGGTATTGGCAAAGTATACTTGAGGTGCTATATATTCCATATATAGCACGGTCTCTATACAGCATCTGTGCTCAAGGTACTGGGGCTCAGATGAATGAGTGAATTGAATAATATTTTGCTCTGCTACTGATTTTGTACATGTTAAAACCTTCAATCTCAAGGCAGAGGCAGACATGGTCAAAACCTTGCATTTGTGTGTAGCCACTTGACTCCCTTTCAGATCCATCAGTGTTGGGTGAAGACAATGCATGGATATTTAAAAAGCAAAGCCCTGAATTTTCTTTAATCCCATTAGACTAGAAAAAAACAACCTTGCTCTTAAATTCTGACACTGTCTTCAGTTTACCTATTCATTTCAATACATTTTCCCACTAGCTCCCTCAGCATTACAGTTCCAAATTCAGGAAGCGCGGGAACACAGTCAATGCTTCTCAGGCTTTGTGAAATCTAAACACTTCATCCAAACTTCTTTACAAAATAATCTTTACAGTCCCAGAAACTGGGTGACCAAAGACAGGATATATTTGTGAGAGTTCAGATAAAAGCATTTTTACTTACAAGCCCTTAGGAGCAAGAGCACTAATATACACGTCTTACCTGTTAGTTCCAGAACGAGAAGGTGGTCTATGGCTTGCACTGAGGCAGTTCCCTTGGGAATAATACATACAGGATCTTAGCAAAGGAAGTTATTACATATAATTGAAACCAATTATACATACAGGATCTTAGCAAAGGAAGTTATTACATATAATTTTAAAAAATCAGGCATTTTTTAAAAATCCACGGTGGGATGTAGCCACTTAGTCTCAGTATTAAAATAACTTCTTCTATTGCATCCCATTCTATTCTGTTCCGTTCCACTCCACATTCTGATACAATCGGTTAGGGTGAAGCCATTTGTCCTTAAAAGTTGGGTGTCATTTTAAAATTTTGTTGTAAGGAGGTATAATTTTTTTGAAGGAGGCAAGTTCTGCTTTGGGATGTACATGAATGGCTCTCACCGACTTTGATCTGTGAGCTTTATTCACACATCAGAAGGCAAAATGCAGTCCCCGTGATGTTGAAAATCATATTCACGCATTGATAACTTTCCGAAACCAACATTTGCATATGCACATTGCATGCATTGCCTGATTCAAGTCACTCGAGTCACGCAGCTACTGCTGGATTTTTGTTTGCTTAGTTTTAAGGGAGAGAAGAAAGGCTTCTGAGCACTTGTTATCAGAAGAGAAGAATCAAACGTGCTTTGTAATGGAATAAGAGGAGGAAGAAACAAAATGAGGCAGGTCAAAATTTGGAGCCTACCAAACTTGGCAGTGTCTCTTTAAGTTGAAGGAGCAACGCAGTTAGTCAAAGTTCTACCTTTCATAGTCTTATAAAATGTCAAGAGAACTGGGTTTCAAAGCACAGCACTATGCATGCTCAGTCTTTTAAAGAACACACAAAAACTTTGATTTCAGAAACAAATGAAAGGTAAGAATGGGCCTCTGTGAAACAAAGCAATCTACACATGTATATTTTTAGTGCCGTGTGTTCAGACTAAAGGGCCATATGCCCTCGCATAAGTTAATGCGGAGAAGAAAGGTATTTCCAAATCACCTTTGAAATTTCAGTTCATAGGCAGTAAATTTGAAACTGGCCAGTGGGCAGGGGCCAGAATCACATTGTGGAACATTAAATACCTTAAAACACCCTTTGTATCTCCACTTTTGCTTTCATCCCTGAATCTCTTTCTTTATGAGCTTAACAATGGAAGATCTTTTTTCCCTTGTGGCTTCCTTCAAAAACCCTAAAGGCGAACTTGCCATATAGCTTAAAAAAAAATGATAGCTGCCTTTCAAGTGCTGGAAGATCTAAAGGTTTGCAGAAAATGAAGATTCAATTTAAATACTTTGCATACAATGTAACTTCATGATAGAATTACACTTTTTTAACCTTTACTAATATTTGTTCTCATAACAAAGACTACAGTCATGTAACTGAGTGTTATATCACCTGGAATCTAGAATGCTTTCCCTTTACTTCAATGCCTTGATAATGAGCACATTCACATAAATGCATTTCATGCCTGAATAGGTTTTATTGTTTATAGGGCAACCATTAATAAACTCAACAGTCCACAAGAAGAATAATGTTATTTGAACAATACCACATTCCGGCTCCGGAATATTAATAGACATGATTTTCTGCGGGAAAAAATCCAGCTGAAAGCCTAGTACGACATCCTTCAACCACACCAGTACGTCACAAACTGGCAAAACAGGTAGTTTCTCTGGCCATCGGAAGTCGTAAATATGGTGTTTGTGGTCAGCTGGGTAAAGGCCCTGGGGAGTCGAGATGAATGAACAAGAAATAAAAGGTCAAGATCTGAAGCAGTTCTGCACACCCTTCTGCACACAATGCCCCCGAAAGCTGCTCACGAAGTAGGATACCAGTGAAGGTGAATGAGTGAATGGGAATCTGCTTATAGAAGCAGGGATGCACTGAAACGTGCATTTAAATCTTTCCGTAGAGCAGTTATCATAGAAGAAGAAGCTTAACATTCGTGCAATTTCTCACTGGTGGCAAGGGAGGAGAGAGGCTGAGAATGGAGGGGCAGCTCTCCGGACTGCATGAGCAGTGGACCAGGAAAGCAGGTGTCATGGTGGACTCCACCGAATGTCTGACCTGGGACCTCGGTTGCTGTCGAAACCTCTTCGTTTTATTTTTTCTTGTATCCCATTTCCCTTTGCCATTGGCCAATTAGCTGGCCACATGTTGCCATTTGCATTCACAACCATTTTAGCTCCTGTGGCAGACACAGGTTTGCACCAGGTTTTTTTTAAGTAGTCCCTCTAGCTCTGATCATGTAAACACTTCCGTACATGCAGTTACGCATGGAGCCAGCAGGATTTGGGCCTGTGCATATATATAATGCATTTTACACAGTCTAACAGTGATCCCTATCTTCTACCTTTTTATTTTGTGAGGGTTTCAGTTACACATAATCCAAAGCATATTTGCTCTAGCCCAAACTATTAGAGGACCTAGATTAACTGGCCTCTTGGCTCCTTAAAGTTTTCATTATAAAAGAATCAATTTGAAGTTGACTAGGCAGCTGTTTTTTTCTCCTATGAGGTCAACAGATAACAGCTTCCTCTTCAAACAGCACATTTCATCTTCCATTACAAACACATCATATGGCTTTGTCATCTCCACAGTGCCAACCTTTATGACTCCCTAAGTAGTTTCTGTTTCAGCATCTCTAAGAGATTATTTTATTTGCTCAGTCAAACTCATTGCACCAGATGGCTCTGCTTTCAGAGCCTTGCTGTATATCAAAGCGCTAGCACTGGTTTCCTTTAACTGTTTTTCAGATATCACTGGGGTTCAAGCTTCAAAGCTTTTCACCTGCTGCAAAAAGCCCCGGGCTTGCACAAATAGGGTTGTGTCCATAAGAGGAAGCAACTATTTTCAAAAGTAAGGATAATGAAATCTGTAGTGACACAGAGCCTTGTGAATAGCTTGTCACAGGCTGGCTTGCCCGGCGCGTATCAATAGCGCTATCAGAGCTTGCTCTTCAGGATGTTTCACTTTCGGAACAATGTATGAACAACAGATGTTGAAAAGAAAACACAGAGATTCCACAAGAGAAGCAAAATCCCTTGCTGTTGCCATAGACTTACAGCTATCTATTGAAAGAAAAGTCAAACAATGAGCACAGCAGTGTGGATAAATGGTAAGAGGGGTTTTGAAGAGCGCACTGCCAAAGCTAACGTTTCTCCGAAGGTGCACCATTTTAACCCAGATTAATGCACTTTTTTTTTCAAAGAAATCACACTTCCACCCACAAATCTGTTTAAAATTCTGCAGCTTGATCCTCCACCATTCAAATCAATGGGGTGTTTCCTGTTGCCTTGGGTGGGAACGGGATCAAGGCCCTAATGCCTTGGCATTATATTGCGCTTTTAAGAAAGCAGATTGGTTTGAGAAACCAGGGGGGGCGGGGGGGGGGGTCTTTGTCAAAAAAGTTAGATAAACCCTGCTCGTCCTCCAAGGAGGCCAGCAGCCTCTCTTACAGTGTGCAATTAGAGAGGGCTAGGTTAAGGCACAGCCCTGCAACAGTGGGCCTCTTTATGGCGCGAGACCTGGAAACAATTCTGGGGGGTTGAATCAGAGAGATGATGCATTCGACAGAGCTGACTGACGGCAATGGATGTTTCACTGCTGTCAAAGTGTAGGTGAATTCGGCTCAGTGTCTTTTAGGTTGCATGAATTTTAATCACAACTGCTTCTGCAACTGCAGCTGTTCTGCAAGTATAACGGGTAAATTTTCAGAAGAGCTGGGGTCTGTTAGTCCCTGTTTTGGCAGGTGCCATTTAGGTGCATGTAAAAATGCAGGCAAAATTTGCCAGGATTAAGGAAAAAAAGGGATACGCCATTACAATCTGGCTCATTTTCCAAATGTCGATTGACTTATAACACATAAACTTGAGTGTTTTACTCAACTACCTATCTAAAGTAAGAGGTGTATTATTATTTTTAAAGCCACTTCACTTTACATAACCTGGTTAAATCACAACAAGCTTTTTTAAAGCCCTAGAATGAGAAAGAGATCAAACTTATACTCATCAGGCCCTTGGGACTGAATGGATATTTTAAGAGGCTTTCTGTTCCTGCTGTCAGAAGATGCAGTAGTAATGTTCTTTTGTACAGGAGGCTTTGATAAGCTCCTGTGATGTTTTACACCCATTCCTATCGTTCATTCTTAGAGAAAACTCAATGAATGCAGGATTGGCCCCCGGGTAATTATTGGCAAACACTTGCTTTTATAGTCCTCAGTCTCATAATCACCCATCATGCTATTATAATGTTCTTATTTTACCACTCTGTATTGCTTGCCCACTTCATGAGACCCGTCAGGGAAAAAAAGCAAAGATCTTTTGAAGATGCAGTGGTATTCAGGAACGAGAGCACTATAACCTCATTTACTTTACTAAACAAACTGCTGTGCAGTCTTTGGCCAATTAGTGTGATAAGCTCATTCTCTGCCCCAGGAGACATGTAGATGACATTTTTAGATGCGTCTTGGAACATTTGAAGATGTTTATTAACAGGATCATGCTGAGCTATCAGTTCCATTAACTCCCTACATTTTCTCTTGTTTATTGAGTCATTGGGTCTCTTCACAATGACCCCTACAAGCCATTTCATGTCTAATATAAAAGAAGATGATTTCAATCATAGCTTTTGAATAGTGCTAATTTTCTTCAAGGATTCTCCAACTCATCTGGTCCCAGCAACCATTAATGTCACAATTACACTGCGCAATAATATAGCCAGCAGTAACCACATAAACAGAGTATTGTGGTTTTCACTGGGAGGGACAGAACCTGGATCACTTAGTTTAAAAAACTCAGGACTCTG